>NC_086449.1:756166068-756783568 GCF_028390025.1 Pseudophryne corroboree
CAAAACCCCTGCCCCTCCCCCACCCGCAGCACCCCCTTCACCTCCCCCACCCCCATACCCATCTCCCCCCCCCACTACACCCCTGCACCCTCCACCCCACCCGCCCCTACCCCACCCCCATACCCACCTCTCCTCCCCGCACCTCCCCCGCCCACGACACCCACAGCATCCACTACATCTGCCCCCCCCACTCGCACCACACTCCCACCCCCGCCCGCTGCACTCCCTTTCCCACCCGTAGCACCCCCTACCCCACCCGCACCTCCCCCACCCTGCTACACCCCCGCACCCTACACCCCACCCGCCCCTCCCCAACCCACGGCACCCACAGCATCCACCACATCAGCACCCACCCGCGGCACACGCCCCTCCCCGTGCGCTGCACTCCTGCCAACCCCTAGCACCCCCCGCACCTCCCTCACCCCCATACCCACCTCTCCCCCCCCTACACCCCTGCACCCTCCACCCCACCCGCAGCACCCACCACATCCCTCCCCCACCCACGGCACACGCCCCTCCCCCACCTGCAGCACTCCCGCCCCCTCCCCCACCCATAGCACCCACAACCCGCGGCACCCCCGCCCCCCCATACCCACCACCCCACCTCTACACCCCCGCACCCTCCACCCCACCCGCCCCGCGCCACCCCGCACCCTCCCACCAGCGGCACCCACACCTGCAGCACCCGCCACCCCTCCCCCACCCACGGCACCCCCATACCCACCTCTCCCCCCCGCTACACCCCCACACCCTCCACCCCACCCACCACTCCCCCATCCGCGGCACCACGAGCATCCACCACATCTGCCCCCCACCCGCGGCACACGCCCCCTCATCCACAACATCCCCCTCCCACCCCCTCCCCCACCCGTAGCACCCACACCCGCAGCACCCTCCGCCCCTGCCCACAGTGCATCCGGACCCCCACCACGCCCCCGCAGCCGCCACTCCCCCAGCCCCTCGGCCCCCTCCCCCACCCACATCATCTATAGACACCTTCCCCCATTCGTGGACCTACCACACCTCCCCCACCCGCAGCACCTCTGGACCATCTCCCACAGCACCTCCGGACCCCATCCACGGCTCCCCTGCAGCCACCCCTCCTCCACCCACAGCACTTCTAGAACCCAACCTCACCCCCCCTGCAACCCCACCTCCCCAAACACACTCCCACTACATCGCCCCTCCCCCACGCACACCACCTCCAGAACCCCTCCTTCATCCACAGCCCCCCCCACCCCCACCCCTCCCCCACCAACAGCATCTACACTCCCCTTCCACACCCACACCTCCCCCACCCGCACCCCCTCCCCCATCCGCGCCCCCTCCACACCTACCCCTCCCCCACCCACAGCACCTCTGTACCCTTTCCGCCATCCGTGTCACTGCACCCACTCCTCCACCACCCGCAACACCTCTGGACCCCCTCCCGAACCCACACCTCCACCACACGTAGCACCTCGGACACCATCCGCAGCCGCTACAAGTGATTCCCTGAATCAGGGTGATCAGCGGCACGGATAGGCACCTCCACCTCACTGAACCCACCCCCTTTCCAAACACCCCACACACACACGGAACTTCTGTGAGTATAGATGCCACCAGTAAACATTGGATTAATTAAAAAAAGTAATACTGTGGCCATTATGTATCTAAGCGACACTGCTACCTGTGGCCATTGTGTATAAGTGGCGCTGCTACCTGTGGGCACTGTGTGTATACGCGGCTCTGCTACCAGTGGCCATTGTGTGTATAAATGACACTGCTACCTGTCGCCATTGTGTGTATAAGTGGTGCTGATACCTGTGGCCATTGTGTGTATAAGTGACACTGCTACCAGTGGCCATTGTGTGTATAAGCGGTGCTGCTAATAGTGGCCATTGTGTGTATAAGTGGTGCTGCTACCTGTGGCCATTGTATGTATAAGCGGCTCAGCTAGCTGTGGCCACTGTGTGTATAAGCGCCTCTGTTACCTATGGGAATTGTGTGTAGAAGTGGCACTGCTACCGGGGGCCATTGTGTGTATAAGCAACACTGCTACCTGTGGTCATTGTGTATATAAACTGCTTTGCTACCTGTGGGCACGTTGTGTATAAACGTCTCTGTTACCTGTGGGCACTGTGTGTATAAGCGGCTCTGTTACCTGTGGGCACTGTGTGTATAAGCGTCTCTGCTACCTGTGGGCGCTGTGTGTATAAGCGGCTCTGCTACCTGTGGGCACTGTGTGTATAAGCGGCTCTGCTGCCTGTGGGCGCTGTGTGTATAAGCGGCTCTGCTACCATTGGGTATTGTGTGTATAAGCTGCCCTGCTACCTCTGGCCACTGTGTGGATACGTGGCTCTGATACCTGTGGCCACTGTGTGTATAAGCTGCGCTGCTACCTGTGGGCGCTGTGTGTATAAGCTGCGCTGCTACCTGTGGGCGCTGTGTGTATAAGCTGCTCTGCTACCTGTGGGTATTGTGTGTATAAGCGGCTCTGCTACCTGTGAGTATTGTGTATAAGCTGGCCTGCTACCTCTGGCCACTGTGTGGATACACGGCTCCGTTACCTGTGGCCATTGTGTGTATAAGCGGCTCAGCTACCTGTGTCCATTGTGTGTATATGCGGCTCTGATACCTGTGGCCACTGTGTGTATAAGCTGCGCTACATACACTAGCAGTATATACTACACTATGTTATTCATTGTGCCCTGCGGCCACTCTTCACGCCCTCACAAAGGGCTACGTCCCCTTGACAATTGCATGCCCTTCCCCCTTGCAATATTTACCCAATAGCATAAACTTTTGTGAAGGTAATACTCCATATAATAACAATTATAGCACAGCTGAAGCCCGTGCAGGGGTTAACAGGTCATAGCCTCTTGCAACGCTATTTTCTGTCTAACACCTTCCCTCTCTTTTATCCTCTCCCTACCACCCTGCCTCTCCCTATCCTTTACCCATCGCACAGCGTTTTTCTGTACATTCCCTTTCTCCCCCCCTACACCTGTCTACCTTTTCTCAACCGGAACCCATTTCTGTATGCCCTCTATACTGCCCTGCATTTCTGGTTCTGTTATCTACCGGCCTGTGTATGTTCAAAGGCGTGCAGGGGTTAACGGGGCGTAGCCCCTAACGACGGTGTGAAGAGCGCCTGTAGGGCGCGATGAATCACCTAGTTTAACAATATGCATGTTAAGTTTGGGATTATTTTTTTTCAGGTTTCTATCTGAGGCCATTGGGCAGGTCCGGTGTAAATGGAGTGAGTGAATGGGTGAACGAGTGACACTTCACAATGCATTCTATCTTCTAAACATTGACCAGGAGATGTGACAGAATAGGGAAGGAATACAGGCAGACAATACACATTACGGATATGGGGGGTAATTCTGAGTTGATCGCAGCAGCAAGTTTGTTAGCAATTGGGCAAAACCATGTGCACTGCAGGGGGGGCAGATATAACATATGCAGTGAGAGTTAGATTTGAGTGGGTTATATTGTTTCTGTGCAGGGTAAATACTGGCCGCTTTATATTTACACTGCAATTTAGATTTCAGTTTGAATACACCACACCCAAATCTAACTCTCTCTGCACATGTTAAATCTGCCCCCCCCCTGCAGTGCACATGGGGGGTCATTCCGAGTTGTTCGCTCGCAAGCTGCTTTTAGCAGCTTTGCACACGCTAAGCCGCCGCCTACTGGGAGTGAATCTTAGCTTATCAAAATTGCGAACGAAAGATTTGCAATATTGCGAAAAGACTTCTCTGTGCAGTTTCTGAGTAGCTCGAGACTTACTCTGCCAGTGCGATCAGTTCAGTGCTTGTCGTTCCTGGTTTGATGTCACAAACACACCCAGCGTTCACCCAGACACTCCTCCGTTTCTCCAGCCACTCCCGCGTTTTTCCCAGAAACGGTAGCGTTTTTTCACACACACCCATAAAACGGCCTGTTTCCGCCCAGAAACACCCACTTCCTGTCAATCACATTACGATCACCAGAACGAAGAAAAAACCTCGTAATGCCGTGAGTAAAATACCTAACTGCATAGCAAATTTACTTGGCGCAGTCGCACTGCGGACATTGCGCATGCGCATTAGCGACTAATCGCTCCGTTGCGAGAAAAAAATAACGAGCGAACAACTCGGAATGACCCCCATGGTTTTGCCCAACTGCTAACAAATTTGCTGCTGTGATCAACTCAGAATTAGGCCCATGGGCCCTCTAAGGATGATGTTTGCAATAGAGTGCTGGAAGCATGTAGGCTGAGACAGGTACTGCACAATGATGTTAGCAGACTGTAGCTTGGAGTACATACAGTAGATTGAAGTTGGAACGTCACGATGATATTTAGGGCATACAGGAATACACAATACCAGTAGAGACTGCACACAGTAGAAAACAGGTTGAGTTTGCATGCAGGAATGTGCAGGATTAAGATGATAAGCAGGAAAATGCAGGCTGAGGTAATGCAAACAGGTATGCAAGCTGAAGCAGGGAAGCAGCTGGTGTAGTTGGAATGGCTGAGAACCAGACTGAATTCAGGAAGCAACAAGTGAGAATTAGCACACAGTACGGAATGGAATAGCGCACTGAGGGGGTTATTCAGGTCGCATGGCATTGGCAACGCGATGCAACTGCAATTTCCCTTTTGCCAGCGCCAATGCACATGTGCAGGTCCCGTCCTGCGTATGCGCGTCTTGCCAATGAGATTGGATCACATTGACTGCAAAAGCCTCTGCCTTATTGACAGGCAGAGGTGCTCACGGGGCGCTTCAAATGGGGGCAGGTCGGCGCCATTTTCGGGGCAGCTATGTGACATCATACACAGCCGCTCCGATGGAAAAAATGATGGCGGACCATCTGCCTTCGCAGCCAGGCTGCGAAGGCCGTGGGTCATCCACAATTGCTGCAACCGCAATTAAATTGCGGTCGCAGCCACTGGGCAGGACATTCAGCATGCTGGGCGGCATTGGCGTTTCTATAATGGGTGCAATGGGTGCGGTGCACACAGGCCCCTGGGTCCAGGGGGGGCCCACCACGCACCCATTGCACCCATTTTAATACTTACCTTTCCGGAGTCCAGCGCCGGGAGCTGTGATCGCGCCGCAAATCACAGCCAATATGGCCCCCGCGCATGCGCGGTAGCCAAATTGGTCTCCGGATTATGGTGGGCGCCACGTTTCTGGAGACCTGCACATGAGCAGTAGACTCCGGCACAATGCCGGAGTACATCGCTGTGCAGAGGATGGGGCTCACCCGGAGGTGCACACGGGCTCCCTCCTCTGTAGAAACGCCCCTGCTGGGAGGACTTGCCCTGCAATGGGCGACCCTCAGCATGGGAAAGAAAGGACTGCAGGTTCGGCTTTTTAGCAATCCATCCTGAGTAACCCCCTGAGTGCAGGACTGATAGCAATGTGTAACTTGAAGATGAAGCACACATTAATTTATATATTCATATTAATGGAGCACAATGACAGTTACTGCAGGCTGGTAATGATGTCCACTAGGGAGGCTGCAGATGAGACTACAGAGCAATAAGAGATGCACTCTGGAGTAGCTGGGAAGCTCTGAGCACAGTGAGGAATACAGCAAGCTGAAAGTTACAGGAGTCAGATACACTATTGTGCACAGTGGAGTGTGCACAGGGCAGAAAGCGATGAGTTATTAGAGTATGTGGTAATAACTGATACTTGGGGTGGAATTCAAATGTTTGAAAAGTCGGTTGGGTGTCTGTTTTTTCCTGTCTATTAGATAGGAAAAAACAGACTCCCAACTGACTTTTCAAAGATTTGAATCTCCCCCTTTGAACAAACAGGAACACACTGGATCCTGGGAGATGCTCAGTAATACTAGTTTGTACTTATATCACAACAGGAACACAAAGGAGACTGTGAGAGTGCTCAGTAATAATGACCAGCAACTGGAGGGTAACAGCACTACATGGGAGACTGTGGACAGTGCTAAGTAATACTGGCAGCACAACAAGAACACATTGGAAACTATGAAAGTGCTCAGTAGCATAGACTAGCACTAGGAGTAACAGCTGCAGAATAAAAACACTGACCTGTGGTTCCAATTCTGAAACAACTGCGTACAGTAAGCTAAGAAGCAGATTATAGCAGAAATTGTTCTGGCAATGAGTGTTGGAGAGAGACTTATATAGGGTGCCTTGGATGCTGATAGGTCACTGTGGTCATGTGCTGAGAATCAAGTCTAGGATTGGTAGAACAGTGATCAGCTGATCTTAGCTAAGATTGTGGCACCCATGTCCCAATGGTGCCAGCTTCACATGAAGAAAACAAACAACTACTGGCAGCAGCACAGTATGGGACACCCCCAGAGACCTGAGGAACCAAGTGCAAGGCAATGAAATGGCAGTGCCTGGTAAGATAACAGGACAGCCAGTCTGGCATGTGACAATGCATCTGAATTAGGAGAAATAGCAAATTAGAATGCCATCCATCAGCATTGCCTCCCATTCTTTAACTGTCACTCTAGTTATCTCCTCCTTTGTCGGGACTGATCTACAGACAGAGGTAAGGCTTCACAGGCTCCAGTGCTGGCTCTTTCCTCACCCACATGGAGTGTGGGTGGGTACGATGGAGAGGGGGTTGTAGTGAGTCTTGCACTCAACACACTAGCTTCATAAAATGCCCCTGCACAGGGGAAGCATTGTTTTTTTCTTGTAATCACGTGGGCAGTGTCGGACTGGGGCATGAAGGGCCCACCGGAGAATGCAGTGGTAGAGGCCCATGTTTAGGGGTGTGGTCAGTCTCCAGAGGGGGTGTGGCCAGCCACCACATTGGTTTGCCTAACCATTAGTGAGTGCATGGGCTGGGCCCCTTGACAAATATATGAATACAACTAGTGCATGCATGATAATGTAAAAGATAAATATTGGCAATGCACTGTAGAGAATACACCATAGTCCTGTGCAGTATAAGGTAACATATGTAGAATGTATAATTCAAGAACACAGTCTGGAACCTGATCACTAGAGGAGGAGGAGGAGGAGGAGAGGGTTTCCCCCTGTACCCCTGTGGGCCAGTCTGACCCTGCACGTGGGCCTGATCTACCATCTGGTGATGTTTGGAGCACATTTGAACATAATAGGAGTAACAGGAGATGGCACAGAGAAGGGTAATAACTCATTCTGCTGTCTCCTTTTTTTTTAACTTCCTGTCAATTTTGAAAGGAAGTCAGTTCTTTGTAGGGTTGGAAAGAACTTTCTGATACTATAGGCAAAAGATGGATCATTCCAGAAACAATCAGTTACCCAAGGATGAAATTCTCCATTGTGTTCTTCTGCAGCTTTTTTATAGTGAAGGTAGGTTTGGTTCAATGCAGTAGATGTAACTCTATCAAGATCATTGTACAGAAAACCTAATACTTAAGGATGAATCTGTGGAGTAAAGACAAGTGCACAGAATTGAGCATCTCTTTGCAGAAATGATTTTCCCATACATTTCTTCCTCTGTAACAGATTTCAGTAGAAAGAAAAGCTTACAGCGATCACTAAATGTTGAAATGATTAGCAGTCCAGTGTGAATCAATCAGGTAAATTTACCCTAGGTTTCAGGACCATGGACCATGGAGATGGAAGACGGATTCTGATGACAACTCTAGGAAAAAGGGATTGGACCACCTGTGTCAAACCTGGAATTGATTAAGCTGGACTTGCCTCCATGGTAAGTTTGCGGCCTGTTATAATTTAATATCAGGCAGTTACTAATAGCTACCCATTTTCCCTTGTATGTAGATCCCACCAGTAGTTTATTTTCACATGGACTTGTACAATGGGTTATTGGTGTTTACCACTCAGAGTAAAGGGCCCCATAACACTGGGGAGATGTATCTCAGCAATGACTTCCATGCAATTTTCCTGCAATCTGGTCAGGAGCTTCCCAGGAGGCCTGTAATTGTGATTTCATACTTGAGTGTATTTTTACATGTGATTTATCTAAGGCAATCTAATGTTATTAAACCTATTTCCATGCAATTGAGATAAATTCACATGCAGCACGTGTGATCTGCGATTGCGATGGGTGACACATGGGATCGCAAGAAAAGTACATGCAATTTGACATTTTTCATGCTATCCATCTCAGGAACTCATCGCAATTGCACGGAAACGTGCAATATGGCACTAGTGTATGAGGCCCTTAAGAGTATTATGGAAGATGAGGAAAGGCTTTGTCAAACCATCCAGGGTAAGGAATCTGATCAAATATCAAAGTGCTGCATTGACAAGCAAAGGCAAGTCAAAAAAAGCAAAAGATCAGGCCTGGTGGAGAACAATTATAACAACCTATCAGAGGCCATTAATGAGTATTGTTACCAAGCCTTGATAGAGGCGCACCCATCCAGGAAATGCACAACATAAGTGAAACATTCGACAAGGCACAAATATATGTATTTAAGTATTTAACTTAGATTCATAATTGTAAATCCATACCTGTAAAATTGAAATGGCTTCATTACGGATATGAACTGTGTTGATGGACTGGATAATGCACCACCTGGCAACACAAAGGCGATGCTGACAGTTAAATGTGCACCTCTGCATGTGTTCCCATTAATATCATTATGTTACTAGCTAATAGCAAAATCAGAAGAGGAGCGATGCTTTCAAACAACAATTCATATGAAACATTCATAAGGAAGTACAATAGGGTATTAGAAGCAGATTCGCAATATGAATTATCTACTGATGGCAAAATGAGTGTATTGCAATCTAATCCTTAATCTTTTGCTTTATCTATACAGTGGACAGTGATCTTTTATTATAACATCTATAGCAGTGGCGTGGTCTACCTTCTACCGGTTCAAGCCCTTCTTTACAGAACACAAATTCTCCCATCCGATAGACGTTCCTGTACCTCATTGCTACTGCCACTGGTACACTGTTTAATTCCTTTGTATTGACTAGTATACATAAACACACTATCAGCTGATGCCAGCCCGCCTCCACAATGCAGTTAAAAACCCCCAAAACATATACAAAATAATGTCATGGAAATGGTGGGGTCAGCTTTATATAATTACTTAATTACTCATTTTAAAAATAGTCAATGGTAGGATTGCGATGAAAAAACAATCAAATCACAATATTGCTATTTAGCTAGATGGGGGCCTAATCCTCCTTCCAATAACACAAAAAGGCCCACCTAGAATGGTGGTGCCATTGACCCAAGTTGGGTAGAATCAGCCTGACACATGTATGAGTGAGGGGAGCACCTCAGCAGCAAGACAGTCACTGCTGCCCCTCTTTGCCGCCCATCAAATAAAGCTGACAACAACTAAGGAGGGAGTGAATTTCTTGAAGTAAAAGAAGCCTTAAAGGCCAGTGCTGACGGGAGAGATGTGTGCTGAGTGATCTTAAACGCTCAGCACACATCTCTCCCCCCGCTCAGCACACAGCGTGATGTGTGCTGAGTGAGGGGGACGGACGGGGGGGGCTCCTCATTTCACCCAGCCGGTGAATTGAGCGATGTGCTAGATTGAGCCTGCATGCCAATCTAGCACCAGTGATTGCGCCACGCAAGGCCGCGCATCGCTATCACTGTAGGGGGTACACACGGAGAGATCACTGCTTAACCTCTAAGCAATCTAGTCAGATTGCTTAGAATTTAAGCACTGATCTCTGCGTGTCTACCCCCCTTATCACTGACTAACAGTATCTACTAAAAAACTGCGATGTTTCTCCCCATAGTTGAATCTCTTAATATGTTTCACTCACTGCCATGTCTGCTTATTTTACCAGAAGGCTTTCCAGGAAATCTAGCCTATTAGGGCTAGGAAAACTATAAAGGATTACCCATGTCTCTTTAGAAATGTGGGTGTGTCAGTATGGCGCAAACTATGAACAGCCCGGTTATTTAGCTAGTGGTGTTGGTTTATTGATAGATAGCTGGTAAAACAGTACTCACTGTTGCATGTATATTAGTGATAAAGTGGATCTTGAGCGGAGATGGATTTCATACAGCTCACCAGCCGGTGAGTGTATGGTGTAAACGGGTAGTGGTACAGGAGAACTCTGTCTCCCACCATGTCACTGTACACAGTTTGAAGATGGACCTTGCACACGGTCAGTAGAGTTCTCGGTGGCCATCTTAGTATATGTCAAGTAGGTACTAGATTTTCCACACTGTTCCTGTGTGAATATAGAGGGAAGACGCAGCCTAGAGACAAACTCACTGACACCTTCTACAATCTGTATGTGCTTAGTTAAAATTCAGAATCAGTATGCCTATGTTATTTTTACCCTTTCTATATTAACTTCAGCTCTGAGTCATGTTGTTTGTGTTCTTTATTTAGAGCGTTTCCCAGTATATTATGAATGCCATGTGGGCTATAACTCTGCCACCCTTAACCTTTTATGTACTTTACATTTACAGCTTTACTGCGCCATAGGCCTTACAACATGGCACACTGATGCTGTTTTTAGCTCAAAATTGAAAAATAACCACTTAAAATAGTGTAGGCACGAAACAACCAGATGACGCTATAAACGGGATAAAGAAGAAATACACTGATTTGCTAAAGGCTAAAAAACAAACATTTGATTGCCGAACCAATGTTCCGTTAGTTGTCAGTGCTGTATACAGTAGCAGCAATGGTTACAAATATGTGGAAACCTGCGCTATTTCTTATTAGAAGACAAGAGAAGCACAGAAGACTCCTGGTGGAGTGTTTATGACATAGGTATCCGTTTGGATGGTCGACCATGTTATGGTCGACAGTCATTAGGTCGACCACTATTGGTAGACATTGACACATGGACACGTGTCATCGACATAGACACATGAAAAGGTCGACATGAGGGTTTTTATATTTTTATTTTGTGGAACTTTTCCATACTATACAACCACGTGAACTATGATTGGGAACAGTAATCTGTGCCGAGCGCAGCGGTAACGGAACGAGGCACCTTGCCCGAAGCATGGCGAGCAAAGGGAGCCATGCGAGCGGACACGGTGCACTAATTGGGGTTCCCCGTCACTTTACGCAGAAAATGACACAAAAAGGTTAAAAATCTCATGTCGACCTTTTCATGTGTCGACAATTTGTTCATGTCTACCATGCCAGTGTCGACCAATAGTGGTCGACCTAATGACTGTCGACCATTCATACCGGAACCTATGACATAAGTCAAAATGATAGTTGGCACAGGAGTTGTATACACGGGTTCAGTACAATTTGTCAGTATTGACCATGTCAACACATTTATTATGTGGACATGAAAATATCGGCATGATCATAATGTTGACACATTTATTGGGCTGACATTCAGCATGTCAACACTGATGAAATGTAGACAAAGTCAGACTATCGACAATGTCTGTTTAAGGTAAGCCTACCCCTAACCCGTTTACTTATTAACATTTCATAAGCCACCCATGACTTTATTCTGACACACTTAACATTTATAACTTAGCTAGCTTATCACTATGAAATAACCACACAGACACCAACTGCTAGATTTAAAGGTCAAACTGGTATTTATTGTTTGATGACCTGTCATTTAAACTAAATATTGGAGGATGGCGAGAAAAGGCGCTACCAACTCACCAGCACCAGTCAACTATAATAAACCAATAAAACTAGGAGGGGACTCACAACCGCCTCCTTAACATAACCCGCACTGTGCAGGACTCACCCCCCTTACTCTAGCAGAGCCGTGGACGAACCCGCACGGGAACATCCGTAGTCCACCCGCAAGGGGAGGACACACTCGCTGTTCTATCAAAAGGGGGTACCCCACAGTGACCACTTATGTAACTTTGACCGCTGGCTGGTAGCGACTTTCCGCCACAACGAGGATTTTCAACAAAAAAACGCAGACCGCCATCCCACCAAAACCAAAGGAAAAGACTCAACCCGACAAAACTCGGAAGATACTCTCCAAAAACGCAGGGGAAAGGTGAACACCGTCCTCCCTATAAAACTGCACATTGCGAAGAACCAAAAGCGGGTGCCTAACCACCAAACCCCCTATCGCCTGCACATACACTGACAACGCAGAATTAACTTTCTTCCTAGCTTTCTCAATTGCAGAAAAACGAACAGCACCCCGCCAGTGAAAACGGGGCACTATGTCAGACCATACAACTGTCACTCGGGGCCAGGATGCTCGCAACGCTACCAAGTCCGCCTTAATACTCAGGATGAGGTCGATGCCTTCGACCCATATCATTCCCCCCGAGGTGAATGACAATCCAGCCAGGCCGCCCCCACCTTCGTTCGTGGCGAAACAGCAGGCGAAGTAAACCCATCCAACGCAAACCTCTAACGCCCAACCATCTGACTACCTTGTCCCCAAAGAAATCGCCTGTTCACCTTGCCATAGGATGCCTCTCCGCCCAAAAAATGTAAGAATGGCCAATAAGCCAAATCTGATCCGAGACATCCAAAGCAGCTGCAAAAGAAAATTCCTACCGTCAGCAAACTATTCAAATTACAGAAACATAACGAAAACATGCAGATAAAGAACCCAAGTGAAGGAGAAAACTCAAAAAACCTCCCGTGGACCGTGAGTGATGCCAATTGTAATTCGGCCCCCTCGGAGGAAAATTAAAAAATTCACTTCACACCCTCCATTCCTGAATGCTAGCCGTTCAAGAACGGACGGGTAAAACACGTTTTTGGGTTCGCGCAACAGGCGCAGTAAAACAAACGAACATATTGAACTCTCCAGAAACCAGGACGCAAGACCAGCCAACTGAAACCGGGCTTCCATAACCCAAGCCGGTATCTTACCCGCATAGGTAAGCCCACTCACCGCAGCGGTGTTCACGACCACCGCCCCCCCGGCCACAGACTGTCAACGAACAGAGGCAACCGGCCACCTTACTCGACGAGTTTCCACAGGGAGGGCGGAACCGATAAACCCCCAAAGGCTGCATCAGGAACCAGCTCCCTAAACTTTCCGAACTCAAAACGCGACAGCGCATCAGCAATTCTATTGTCCACACCCGGGACATGCACAGCCGTGAAATGAATATTATGCCTCAAGCATTTAAGCACTAAATAAGGCAACAGGCCTGCAGAGAGGACGAGCGTTGGTTATTAACAGCGTGTACGACACCCAGATTGTCGCAGCGGAACACAATACTCCGATCCGACAAGCTAAGTGCCCACAATTCGACGGCCACTATCAACGGGAACAATTCCAAAAGAAGCAAGTTCTTTGTGAAACCGCGGGAAACCCATGACGAAGGCCAAGGCGCAGCGCTCCATCCTGAAAAAAGCCCCAAAGCCCGAACCGCCGGCAGCATCAGTAAAAAGTTGCAACGCGGCGTTGGAACAGCGCTCATCTGGCCAAAACACCTCCCGGTTAAAGGAAACCAAAAAAGCGGACCAGACTTGCAAATGCTCCCTAATCTCGCGCGAAATATAAACCGTATGGCGAGGTTTCCGAACCCCCGCCATGGACCTCTCAAGTTTACGTCAGAAAACGCGCCCCATGGGTATGATCCTGCACGCAAAATTAAAAGATCCAAGTAACGACTGCACCCGTTGTAATCTGACCCTACGACTGAGGAGGCATTGCTCTATGAGACCCAGCAATTTGTGCACCTTATCGGCGGGAAGCCGGCAGCAACCGGCCCCCGAATCGATTTCAATGCCCAAATAACTGAGACACACCGTGGGCCCCTCGGTCTTATCCGAGGCCACAGGCACACCTAGACGACCGAACAAACGCTGGGCTAAACCCAGGACGTCCCCGCAAACCAAACTATCCCTTGGACCCACAAAGAGAAAATCGTCTAAGTAGTGGGCAACCCCCGGGTGACCGGAAGCCAACACCACGCACCAATGTAAGAACGAACTGAATTTCTCAAAGTAGGCACAAGAAATGGAACAACCCATAGGCAAGCACCTGTCGACGTAGAAACCCCCCACTAACCGAAAACCTAAGAAACAAAGGGAATCGGGGTGAATGGGCAGCAGGCGGAAAGCGGACTCAATGTCCAGCTTGGCCATAAGGGCGCCGGGACCCGCCATGTTGACTAACCGAAGGACCTCATCAAAGGATTGGTACCGCACCCTGCAAGCTTCCTCCGGGATGGCGTCGTTGACCGAGCCGCCACGGGGGTGTGACAAATGTTGACTGAGGCGGAATTGACCCGGGGCCTTCTTGGGAACCACCCCGAAAGGAGAGATGCACAGCCGGGGCACCTGAGGGGACGGGAAAGGGCCGCACATGCGCCCCAAGCTGATTTCAGCCTGCACCTTACGGGAGACAACTGAAGGGAAATCGCGCGCGGACTTCAAATTGCGCCTGGAGACAACGAGGACTGAATCCGAGATGGGGAGCCTGAAACCGTGACGGAAACCGTCTAACAAAAACAGCCCAGAAGTGATGTCAGGGTAAGCACCCAACCACTTGGTCAATTCCGGGATGTTAATGGGAGAAAACGCCTTACTTTCCACTTCCCGGCACCTCGGCAGCCTCGGAGGGCCGGGACCCGGGAGTGGAAGTGCAATCCTTGGCCGAGTGCCCCCCGCCGCACACCTTGCAGGAGTGGCGAAAACGGCAGTTAGAACCCCGGGAACACTTGCCATCATTGAAAGCGAAGCATTTCCCTTTATTCCCCAGAGTCGGGCTCGGCCGGACGCCCAAACCCGGTTTATCGCCTTGGGACTCAGGGAGGGGCCTATTATGTTGCGTGACCTCCAGCCACACTTCAACGTCCTTAAACCCCAAGGGTAGTGTCGGGTTACCGTCTTGGTTGCGACGGAATTTCTCATCGTAGTCCCGCCACGCGTAACCCTTGGAGGTCAAGTACATTTCGTGTACCAGGAACAAATATTTGACCGTGTTATGATACTCCGCCGGCCTCGTCTCGGCGTAGCATGCCGTAAACACTAAAAACCCTTGGAGCCACTTATGAAAATTGCGAAATGCATTTTCACCAATGCCCCCAACTTTCCTAGCCTTATCGAAAGCCTTCCGCATGTCATCCGTAAGGGTGAACATGTCGACATATTTACCCTTCCTAATCTTTTCCCTCATCCGTTTACACAAACCTCTGGTGACCGCAGTGTTTGCGCAGTGCACCATTTCCGTAAAACGCGGAGGGTCCGACGCAACCGCCGAACCCTTGCCCTTAGCCTTCCGATCTCTTTTCTGTAAGTGATGCGCAATGAGCCTGGCTAATTTACGCGGGCGCCTAGGGGACCCGGAAGACCTAGTATCAGAAGAAGAGCTGGAAGAAGAACTATCAGAAGAAGAAGGATTAACTATCTCACCAGTTCCAGAAGGACCGGCCACCTCTTCGGACGCGGCGACGGGGCTGGACGGCACGTCTTCAGGGACCCGAGATCTCCCAGCTTCGCCTGTTCCCACTTGCTCGCTCTGTGTCGCCAATCTCATCTGCGTTGCACTGGACGTTGCTGCCGCCATGGCTCCAGACGATCTGCCTGGGGGAGAGACCCCCCTTAACCCATCGACACCTAACGGGGAGACAGCAGGGGGGGGGGGGGGAGGTACAAAAACGGCAGCCGCCGGAGGGGGAACCGGAGGCAGTGGAGGGGGGGAAGCAGAAAGGGGGGGCTGGGAAAAGGGGGCAGGCGCGGCCAAGGACTCAGCGTTCGCCGAGCCAATGGCCGCACCAAAGGAGGGAGGCCAGGTGGCCGGAGCGGCAAAACCAGGGTGCCAAGCGAACGGAGCCTGCGGAAATGGTGCCGACCAATAAGGCGTCTGCGGGAGGGCCCCGGGAGAAAAACCGCCGGCGTAAGACCCCGAAAACGGGGCGAACCCCGGACCCCCCGGGATGGGCCAAGATGTTACTGAGCCCTGCGAGTGCGGAAACGGCGGCGGCAAATAAGGGGCAGAAAAAGGGGCCCGACCCCCCCGGAAATCAGGCGATGCCCCGGAGGTCATGACCGGGAATTGCAGTGCACCAGACCAGGCCACCGACACCGAAGCAGCCGGCAGGAAACCCGTGGGCCCAGTGCCGTAAATGAAGCGGCCATGGTACTGTGATCTGACCCCATCTGCTGTACCATGAGCTGGCCAGCAGATGGCGTCACCTCGCCGGGCCACAGGCCACCGGCCGAAGGCAGCAGGATCTGGGACACCGGGAGCGCACCCGGGTGAATCCCAGATGCCTGCCCGCCCACCCCCGACGCCCCCACGCTCACCATGGCAGCGGGAGCCAGGGGAACGGCGGGTGGGAAAAGGGTACTAACTCCGCCCCCAGATGCATGGGTAAACGCAGGCCCCACCCCCCGATCTGCGCCCGAAACTGCCGGTAGGTTAATTAAATCCTCCACCAGCCAGGCACCCGCAGGGGAACCGGCTGGGGAGAGCCCCGTCATAATGCGCCTCCGTCCGGCGTCACGGGACCCGCTCACTGCGGCCGCAAGGAGGGAGGACGGAAGGCCCAGGGAGGCCGGAGACACGGCGCGCGCGGCTCCTCCGCCGCACCGAGCTCCGAGTGCAGCAGCCGCCGGGAAGACTCCGCCGCCCGGGGAGAGCAGCACCAGCTCTCCTGCGGGCGGTGCAGCGGGGGGGGGGGGGGGAACCACGCGCACACGCGGCCGGCGGTAACCAGTCGCTGTGAGCGGGCGGGCGGCCTCAGCAAGGCGGCGGGTAGGGGGCGCTGTTCTACGCGGACGGGGCATGGTGCAAGGGGAGCCCCAAACAGAGAGGGCACAGGACAAATAAATTGCAGTGGGTGAAAAGGGGGTAATAATTAACAGACTGTACAAGACACTCCTTACTGCATCCGAAGAAAAACAGGCAAGAGGAAGATGGCTGCCTACACCAGGACTATATACCCCTGCATATACTCCTCCTACCCATCCCTAATAGGCACCCTAGGTCACCTGACCACAACTGTCCATCACTAAGGCTAGCCCTGCCTATCCTCACCAAATGTCACAAAAATTCCGGGTGCTTATGTGGCTTCGAGCCTATGCGGATCTCTGCCTGCCTATCAACATTCTGTCCATGTCAACATTGTGGGTGTCAACATTTATTATGTCAACATTTTAACCATGTCATTATCATGACTGTTGACATTCTGGTGCCAACTTAGTGGCTGTGTACGGTATACAGATTTATCAGTGAGGTTCAGCACTTTGATTTTGTTGTACTTGCAGACACAGATTGCAGATGTAAGGACTGACAGAAGCAATAGATGAGGGACAGCACGGGGAGTGGATGGTTAAGTAGCAGCCTATGTGATTGCGGGAGGGTTGCAGTAGTCTTGTCCATGAAAGGCTCAATAGAAGGGGTGGGGTGTAATGAAGTCCGTGTTCAGTGGCCGTGCAGGATGCCGCCCCAACTCAGACTTTTTTTCAGTCATTTATAAGGCTAAAACATGCCTTGTAAATAATTGCCCCTTTAAACAAAATGTCTGAGTTCAGGCCGCTGAACACGGACTTCATTACATCCCGTCCAAGGTTTCAACAGCTGAAGCCGGATACTACCAGGACAATAACCAGGTGTTTGGTGAGACACTATGATTGGAAGAGAAAAGTGAAAGAAAGAGGCTTTGGGCGGTATGTACTATACATCGCATCCACGATACATCCCAAAACTTATTGGGTATATACTGTACCAGCGTTAACAAGAAATGTGATTAGCATTGCAATAGATCCCCCGATAAGGGCTGTATTTTGCGATTACTAGACTTCTAGTAATGCAGAATTCTGCATGCACCAGGGGAGGGGGTGCTGGAAGGGATCTTTAGATGCAGAAAAAAGCCAACCCATAGGCATCTAAAGATGGCATTACCTACCGGTTCCAAGCTTCTGGAGCTTGGTACATATGGGCTGCAGGCACCGTATGGGGGGGAAAGGGGGTGCTGTGAGGCACTCAATTGGATCCCTCTCAGAGTGGAATGCAGAAAGAAGCTAACCCATAGGCTTCTATTGGGTAATTGCATCTGAGGGTGGTGCTACCCACTGGATCCAAGCTTCTAGAACTTGGATCATATTTGGTACATATGGGCCACAAGCACCGCATTGGGGGAGGAGGGGGGGGGGGTGCTGGAAGGAATCCAATTGGATCCCTCTTAGAGTGAAATGCAGATCCCACAAATAGGATTATATTGGAACACCAGGTCCAAGCTTCTGGAGCCTATGGGAATGCTGCCAAAACTCAAAAAATGGGATCACCTTTAGTACATGCTGCCCTTAGACAGCAGCTACACTATAGACAGCTTACTCGAGATCTCTGCACCACTTATACTGCATCACAACAGTATCTTCCTTTTAGCAAGCTGCATAAATGTTCTCAGTGATGGTAAAGTCTTAGCTATATACCACTATGGAGAACACTTACTCTCAGCCACCTGCATTACACCAGGTGATGCACTCAGATGTCAGTGATCTTCCTCCGTGCTCTCACTGCATGCTTTACATTACACGTAGTACACGGTTCCCACAAGGGCCTTCTGTGAGCTTGTAATGGCAGACCAAATCCCACCTGGCTCCGCTGTTGCAGGCCGGACAATTATAGTTATATAGATTACTATGGTAGGAGAAAAGCAAAAGCAATCTTCCGCTGGTAACAGTCTATACATTCACCGTGCAAATGAAAAGATGATTCATCAGAAATGACCACAAGTTTTCCATTAAGGCCAGCACTCTTTTTGATACATCTGACATAAGCTTCCTACACTGTAATGAGTTAAATAAACTACAACTATCATTCACATCACAAATACAGCATGTGAGCAAGGTGACACTGGGACTGTTGCTTACTATGTCAAATTTGTACGTGTTAAAGGTTGTATTATAGTTGTGTTTATTTGTGTGCAAATAAGTGTGCATTTCCATCTAGTGCGTCTGGTTGGTATAGAAGCCTATGTGCTTCTTTACACTAAATGTCACCTTCAGATTCCTATCCAAGTAGAATTCTAGTGCTTACCTTTCATCAAAAAGAGTGTGTTTTTGCTGCTTCATAAGGTTGAAAGAGGACTGTGCTACTGCACAAACTCCAGTCTTCCTGTTCTCCATCGAGGCTTAATGCTCAATCCCAAGATGGCCACCACTGAGCATGTGCGGGAGCCATCTTGACACTGTGTAAGAATGTGTAGAGAAACATGGTGGGAGACAGAAGTCTCCTGCTTAGCTCATATGGTTAACACCTGCTATAAAGCTGTTCCAGCATCACTGCACTGCTAGCAGTTTGCAGCATGCACTCACCGGCTGGTGAGCAGTATGAAACCCCACTACACTCAAGCCCCACTCCGTCACCAGTGTACATGTAACAGTGAGTACGGCTGCACTGATTAAGTAACTGGGCTGTTCATAGTTTGAGAACTATACCCACATAGTACTTATTGTTGCATAATACAGTAAATATTAAATTGCCCCTTGACCATTAAATAAATCTTGGGGTAAGCAAGTGCAACACCTCCTTACTTGCTTAAGAGTATATGATGCTGATTATTGGAGGAGGACCATTTGAAGTGAAATGGGAAGTCCCAAATTGAGAATCCCATGATAGATTGTCAAGTTCAGTGTAAATTTGCAACCTGTGTAGTGGAGACTGTTGTAAGAAATGATAGGGAGCTATCATTTATCGAGTACATTCTCTAAAATAAGAGGTAGAAGGTGATTGGTTGCTGATAAACCCACCTGTTTAGGGTTTACACAAATAAAATATAAAGTTGAACCATCTCCATTCATTCAGCCGTGTTCTTCTACTATGCATCGTGATGGGTCCATCTCACAAAAGCACACGTTCTGTATTGGACATGAGTGTCGTTTTCAGGAAAGTAGATGACAGTATTTCTGTTTCGGCAGGACATTCTTATGAAGTGTGAATGGCCCTGTAATAAGCATTCCATTATAGAGAACCTGACCGTGCACCTTTATTTTGCCTAGGCTTAGTTAGTAATCTTTGTAACTGATCCTCTGCATGTATTTTCAATGAATATGTAATGTAAGGGATCTGTGCAGCAATTTATATGTGATCCGATGATAATATTTTCACATGTACGAGGACAGACATCTTGATCTCCTACAGGTGCTAGTGGCTTTAGATAGTATAGTAACTTAGGGGGTTATTCAGCATCAGTAGCAGTTTTGATAAAATCGCACCACAGAAATCGGAAGAAAACGGTAGCTGCCGCAGGAATTGCAGGCGATACCCTCCAGCCACCCTGAAAGCGACCATGACACGCCTGCGTTTCCCGCACCACTCCCCACCAATGCCGTGCCGCCGCCCCCGAACGCTCACTGCCTGTCAATCACTATGTGATCGTATTGTGCCGGGATGCAATCGCAAAGTGAAAGCCTGCGCACGCACGATACAGTTGCAGTGCATAGGCAGTCGGCTGCTAATTGGCCGATCTGCAAATGCGCAAAATAGCGATTGAAACTGAATACCGCCCTTAACACGGAACCTGGGTAAAATTGGTAGTAAAAATATACTGTATATTGAAACTAGTACAGATAATATGATGGTGCAATTTTCGTGATACTAAAAAATACCTAAATTAGTATAACATATTTATAAGCAGTGCATACAGAAAATGTAAGCAAACACAAATAAATGGGGAAAAAGTACATATTGCATAATACCAATACTTTATACTTTTTATAAACATTATTTTTACTATAATAATGAGAAAAGGGTGTTTTCACACCCTTTTCACAATGTTTTAGTTTCACTCAAATGTATTAAAGGGCTTTTGGAGCAGTTTTCATTAAAAACTGCTCCAAATCCTTTAATTTTTTTTAGGAATCAGATCGCATTCCCTATACTTATAATGGAAAATGTGATCTGGCCAAATGTATTAAAAACATAAATGTACATAATACCACAGTGTGCCCTGTGATTATAACGCCAGCTTCAGCTTCAGCTGGCATAATCACAGGGCAGCACTGCGATATGCTGCCTTCTGCATAGCTTTTTCTCCCCCCCCCAAGCAGAGAAAACTGTATGGGGAGCCGGCAGTGTGATCAGCTCTGTGTGTCCGGTGGACACACAGGCTGATCACCTTTAAAAAAAAAAAAATCATACATACCCATCCAGGAACCAGTGATCGGTGCTCCAGTGAGCATTGCTAGCAGTGGCGGATCTTGCCACGGGCAAGCAGTACTTTTGCCCGGGGCGCCGCCTTCCGGAGGGCGCCGGCGCCTTCCGGAGGGCGCTGGCGCCATCCGGAGGGCGCCGCACCCTGGCAAGATCCGCCACTGTGCCCCGCGCTGTGCCCGCCGCTGGTCCCCCGCTTTGAAGGGAACCAGACGCTAAGCGTCTAGTTTCCCTTCATAGAGAGGACCTGTGCTGTGCGGTGCGCAATGACTTCATCGCGCACCGCACAGCATAGTGGCACAGACGCTAGGGGTCATAATTGACCTCTAGTGTCTATGCTGTGCTATGGGAGAGACGTAATGACGTCTCTCCCATAGATCTGAGGACTGGAGAAGAGCGGCGCCGGCGGAGGAGGAGGTCTGGAATCAGGAGCGGGGATTGTAAGTATACTTTTATTTTATTTTTATTTTTCTTCCAGCTGCGCTACAGGGGCACAAATGGGGGCGTAACTGACCATGCCCCCATACGAAGCCACGCCCCTATTTTAGCCCGGGGCGCCACAAGGGCAAGAACCGGCCCTGATTGCTTGGAACCGAGACCTCCTGCTGCTGTGACCCCTGTGCAGTAAAGTGATGCTGCAAAGCAGCAACTCACTTTACAGCACTGCGGGTCACAAAACAGCAACAAAATCAGGTGCCTGGAAGCAGTGGTCATTGGCTCTTGGGACTGGTAAATATAATTACCAGCATGGGGGTCTCAGTGCGGCACAGGGGTAGTAGCAGCGAGGGGGAACCCGGCGTTAGCGATGGACATGCGCAGCAGGATATCAGGATTGATTTTTTTTTTTAAATACCCAGATAAAGCTGCGGAGGGCATTCGCAGGGACAGTCCTTTCTCGCAAGCTCTGTCCCTATATGCGATGATACATCTATGCGATGTACTCAATTACCGCATGGCTGATATTATCACAGCACATCCACATATGAAGATGGGGATGGTGGTAAATCAGACCCTAAGAAAGTATGGGGCCCATGTGCAGTCTCCATCCAGGCCCCCTCCTCTCTAGCCAGCAGTGCAGTGACTCTGTCAGCGCTAGAGTCACTAGGACATCCTAGCGCTATGCTAGAGTCTAGTGCACATGCGCAGGTCTCTTAGGAAATGGCACTGTGACTATTTTCCCAGTGATTTTCTTACTGCGCATGCACAAAAAGCTGGGAAAATGGCCGCCGCAGCCTTTTCCCGGTCTTTTGTACTTTGCTGCTGTGAATTGCCTCACCATGGCCCGCCACCCATTTCACAATGTCCGTAATCATTACACCATGGCACCTCCACACTGCCCACTTGCACCAGCATGCTTCCCAATGCCAATCTGCCTCCCCCTCCCGGTGTGGGCATCTCAAAGGTCAGTAAGTATGAGGTGACTCCACATAAGGAGATATAGGGCCTGGTTCAAAAACGTACGCAGATCACACAGCCGCTGCAAAAATATGCTAATGCCGCAGGAGTCATCTTGTGTGTCCTGCCGACTCCTCTGATCCGCTGCTTCATCCAAGCACGCTTCATCGGATCACCTGCATGACCATTGGTCATCTAAATAATGTTCAGGTTACTCAGGATGGCGGGAAATTCACGCTGCTGAAGCCAGTGAAGCTGCGTCCAAGAATGCAGCCACTAACTTCAGCACACCCAAAAAAATGGGGCCAACACACCCCTGCTTTCTGTAATGCTGCCTGCTGCTAAAAAAAAAAAAAAAAGACGCCAATCACTCCAAGCAACATCGCATGCGCAGATGTAAAAACATCGGCAATGGACGTAAACATCGAGTGTAAGCACATCTCTGAATTAGGCCCCTGGTTTTCTAAGTTTAGCCAATTGTATCTTTAAACTTAAGAATTTCAAAGGGATCTGCGGCAAGAAATATCATGCCTATTGACTGTAAATTATCAGCGCCATATTATGTATATATGCATGGTAGGGACTGCCGCTGCCACTCACTATCAAGTATTGATTAAGTGTTTTGAAAAATGTGCTCCAGCTCTCTTCTCTGCTGTCTCCCTGCTCAGCCGACGCAAAGACAGATTTCGGAACACGCACCTCTCCTTCAGACAAGCATTACTCCTGGAATAAGTGGCACGCTGAATATGCCTCTGGCAGGCCGGCTGGACTCAACGTTTAATAAATGTGTATATTATAAATTGCTGACTATATTCTTCACCGTTCTCTTTCTATTAAATCATTCCACTGTCCCCCTTTTTTTATATTTTGGGTTTCCCAACCAATTCACTGCGCTACACATCATTCGTTACAGACTGTATAAAGTTTAGATACTCCTGTTTTGCTGATAAGTGGAAAAGAACATCAGATGATACAGATATATTCCAAGCAATGTTATGAACTCGCTGACAACTAAATTGCTGAATTCTGTATTCTGTAGGTAATAATGGAGGAAAATTAACATTATTTTTCTCTGTAGCAAACAGTACAGTACAGAGGGGCAAATGTTTTTGAATAGAGATGATTCAGGGAGAAACCGATTGCTTAATATTTCCTTACAGTGGGCATAATGAAGGGCTTATAGCAGCTAGGGGGCCAGACACTAATGACAGGTACTAATGACAGGTACATCAGTAATCATGCTTTATGCAGATGCTTACCTTCAGTCTAAGCACTGTAATAGTTTAAGTTAAAACTACTTTTCATCAAAGAAAGAAACCCCAATATGTAAAGACACAGGGGCCCATTTATCAAGCCTAAAAGCATGCACTTATGGTTTAAGCAAATTTTAGTATTATTGCTATTTATCAAAATCTGGAATACAGGAAATGTCTTTGAAAACTGCAGTCCCTATAGGTTCCAAGGAATTCTGCAACGTGGAGCAAGTTATCAAGCTCCAAATAGCTTAGCTTTTCAGAGCTTGACCCGATTAGCTAACGCCAACTATGGATGCAGTGGCGTAACTCCCAGAGACATTGGAGGCACTGGTCACCGGGCTCCAGCTGTCAGAGGGGCTGATTTGACACAAAAGAGAGTAGGGGACACATGAGGTATAAAGCTGGTAGGAGCTTTGGGGGTCACACATGAAGGCACTGTGGCCCTGGTGCCGCCGGTTGCCCATCACTGATATACAGCAATAAAAAACAGATAAAGCAGCAAATGTAGCTACTTAGCGGTATAGACAGCAAAGTAAAGTCTGTATGCAAACACTGAAACACATAACAGTGAAACTGCTAGTAGGCAGAGCTGTCCTGAAGGGATTCGTCAGGATCCCGACAGTCAGAATACCGAAAGCGGGATCCCGACAGTCAGAATTCTGATGGATCCTGTGCTGAAGGCAGGATTCACTAATGAGACAGAGAGGTTCCTCCTTTCCTATACACAGGATGAATAAGAGTTGAACTAGCTTTTAGAACATTTTATGGTGATATGGTGGCTGCTGTGATTAGCTGCTTTATATACTTGATACTTAGTAATGTTTCTGATTCTATTGTAGACAGTTTTTACTAGAGATGAGCAGTTCGAACACCGGGGATTCGAGTCCACCCGAGATGCGGCTCGAGTGTTCCCACTGGACTCACATTCCACTTTGAGGTTGTAGGTCATCCTCCTGGCGTCAAATTCTTGCAGGATTTCGATCCTATATAAGTCTCCATGGCTGGGGCTGGATGCCATTTCACTGTGATGCATGCTGCTGAATGCTACACTATACCCTGCTGTATTGGTTGTGCTGTGTCCACAAGTGTCTGTGACTAAAGTAACTGTGTATAGGGGGTACACTGCACGCTGCTAAATGCTACACTATACTCTGCTATAGTAACTGTGCTGTGTGCAGACTCACAAGTGTCTGTGCTCTAAAGTGACTGTGTATAGGGGTACAACTGTACTCTGCTGTAAATTGTACTGTTTGGTGCGCTTTACCCTATTGCGGTTTCTTCACATGATCCACGCAATCTGAACCGAGCTGCAAGATAAAAAAAACTGAAAAATAAACAAACAAAAAAACCATAGGGGCTAATTCAGACCTGATCACTAGGCTGCGTTTTCGCACAGTGGGCGATCAGGTCTGAATTGCACATGCACCGCATGCCCAGGCCCGATGGACCGCAGTAACGGGGATTGGCAGACAGCGACAGGATGGTGCGAATATTTTGAATGCACCGGCAATCGCAAGGAGATTGACAGGAAGAGGGCGTTTGTGAGTGGCAACTGACCGTTTTTCAAGGAGTGCCTGGAAAAACACAGGAGGATCTAGGCGTTTGGAGGGAGGGTTTCTGACGTCAGCTCCGGCCACCGATCATCGCATTGGAAGAGTAAGTCCTGGACTGCACAGAGACTGCACAAAATTAGTTTGTGCAGCTCTGCTACACATCCGAACGCAGACTTGCACAGCGAATTCCCCCTCCCCCTGTAGGCGGCGACTACCTGATCGCAGGGATGCAAAAAATGCACCCTAGCGATCAAGTCTGAATTAGTCTGAAGTTCTATTGATTGTACGGTTTGGTGGCTTTACCCTAGTGCACTTTGTTTACGTGCATCTTTAAGCCCTGTGACTCCACACAGTTTGAACTGAGCTGCAAGTTTAAAAGAGGATTTTTTAAATATATATATATATATATATATATATAGAGAGAGAGAGAGAGAGAGAGAGAGGGAGAGAGAGAGAGAGAGAGAGAGAGAGCTATTGTTTGTACTGTTTTGTGCTCTTTACCCTTGTAACTAGTCATGGCAGTTTGGCAAATCCAAATGTAAATCCAAATCCAGATGACAAATCAGAGCCAAAACCAAATCCAGCAAAAAATGGTCCAGCACACATCTCTAGTTATTATTAGTAAAACTAAACATTGCCTAAATCAGAACTTAAACACTGGAACGGGGCATAACTTCAATGGGTGCAGTAGGTGCCATTACTATAGGGCCCAAAGTTATAGGGGTTCTAATGAATAGATGGAAAGTGTCTAGATAGTCAATAGGTTGACCCTATATGGTCATGCTTTAGGTCGACAGGGTCAAAAGGTTGAAAAGGTAGACAATGCTTAAGGTCGACAGGTACAAAAGATCAACATGAAAATGGATGACACACATATGGTTGACACAAGTTGTTTTTTTTTGGGGGGGGCACATATTTTTAACTTTTGCTTGATTTACCATACACGTTGACTGCCATTGCGAATAGTAACCTGTGCTGAGCACAGCTTACCTTGCCCGAAGCGTGGTGAGAGAAGTGAGCGTGCAAGGATCTATGTTTGCCATAATTGAGGTCACATACAGTACGATGAAACACAGAAAATGACACTCAAAGAACTAAAAAACAAACAAACCTGTGTGGACATTTTGGAGTCGACCATTTCCACCCGTCGATCTTTTCTACTCCTTACCTTTTCCATGTCGACCTTTTGACCCTTTTCGAGTTATGGGGGGACTAATATCCAGGCCTGGTGCTACCCACTCACCGAAGGGATGCAGTGCAGGGAGGTGCTGGGAGGAGAGGCGCTCCCCCTGCTCTGCATCCCTTCTCTGCTGCGCTGTCCTGTCCCCCCTGCTGCTGCTGCTGCTGCCAGCTGCTGTGCGGCGCTGGCAGCATGAAAAGCCCACTCCCCCTCTCCCCTCACCTGTGTGACGGCTGGGTACATATCAGCAAAGGGGGTGGAGCTACATGGACCGGAATGGGCGGAGCTAATTGGGACAGAAGGGGACGGAGCTACACGGACCAGGCTGCTGTACTGAGGGAGACTATGGCTTAGGTAAGTGGAGGGTGAGAGAGAAATGTATGTGTGTGTGTGTGTGTGTGTACGTATGGTGGGTGGGTGTGTATGGTGTGTGTGTGTGTGTGTGTGTGTGTGTGTGTGTGTGTGTGTATGGTGGGTGTGTATGTGTGTGTCTATATGTGTGAATTGTGTGTGTGTGTGCGCGCTTTATGGACGCTGCTACTGGGGGGGGGGCATTACATTTAACAACGCTACTACTGGGGGGATTACATGTAAGGATTCTAATACTACTGGGGGGGCCATTACGTGTAAGGATGCTACTACTACTGGGGGGGCCATTACGTGTAAGGACGCTACTACTACTGGGGGGGCTATTACGTGTAAGGACGCTACTACTACTGGGGGGGACATTACATATAAGGACACTACTACTACAGGGGGGGCATTACGTATAACGACACTACTACTGGGGGGTCCATTATGTATAAGGACGGTACTACTACTGTGGTGCATTACATATAAGGACACTACTACTACGGGTGGGGCATTACGTATAAGATGAATAAGATTGTGCTGCATTGTGGCGCAATTTTAAATGGGGGTACTATTGTGTGGCCATGCCACTTACTTGTGAGACCACACCCCTTTTCCCGGTGCACGCCAAAGGAATAAGGGAGGGCGCAAATTTATAGTTTGCAGGGGGGCACCGAACACCCTAGCACCGGCCCTGCTAATATCAAACATTTGAACTCACTAGTAAGAAGTGACATCTCTGAGGCATGAGGCACTGTGCCTGCTAGTGAGTTCACAGTGGCATTCTCATGGCTATTGTTCCTCAGCTTTACAAGGTCATAGATTCAGCTGTATGTCGCTCCCAATAGAAACCACATTTCGATAAAAAAGAAAGCAGGATGCTCATTTGCATATATAGATTTATTAATCAAACCTTCTTCTAGGCAGCTTGTGATGACTGTTTCTGTGGGAAGCGGTTACAATACCGCTAGTCAGGATCCCAGGGGGTCACATTACCGCCGCCGGAATCCCGACAGGGGGTGAAATGCCGCCGCCGGAATACCAGCGAGACAGGCTATACTCCCTCTGTGGGTGTCCACGACACCCATGGAGGGAGAATATAACCTGTGGCGTGCGCAGCGAGCCTGCAAGAGGCTTTCTAGTGTTTGCCCTGCTGCCGGCATTCTGGCAGACAGGATCCCGCTGTCGGGATCATGAAAGCCAGGATCCCATCCGCCAGCAATTAGTACGTATCCCATTTTTATCCATGGCAGTTGAATTAGATAATTAGATAGTCTGTGAAACTGAATTTAGCACATCTATGATCAGGTCTGAATTAGGCCCTAAATCCACCAGGGTATACAAGCTAGTTAGAGACCCGCAGCACTTACAGACTGTCCTGTAGACATCCCAGAAGCTTATCACTGGAGGTGGGTATATATCCCAGCGTTAAGGACTTGAACCAGCAGCCACACAGACTGTCGGCTAGAAAGTGATTAAAGATTTAACCATCGTAACAAATACTGTGCACTGTGTGCAGATGCATCTGGAGTCTGGACTACAACAACACTACACCTGTTCACTATACCAAGGTCTGCATGTATAGACTTTCTCCTAGGGACGTGTTAGCCACCAGATATTAGCAGGGGACACCCTTCAGAGAAAGACTGCCAGAGAATTTCCTCTCCAACTTGTCAGTGGAAAGTCGTCCAACCTAGCACAGACATGTCCAAACTGCGGCCCTCCAGCTGTTGTGAAACTACACATCCCAGCATGCCCTGACACAGCTTTAGCATTCTCTGACGGCAAAACTGTGTCAGGGCATGCAGGACCAATAGTAAACTGAGGCAGGGTATCAACTCTCACAGCAAATCGCAGGGAATAGTAACTACCTGTACTGCATCATCTCAGCAAACACTACTACTCATTATAGCTAGAGTACAGCAGGAGAACTAGGGATGTTCCAATAGAAAGGAGCCAAGTAGCCTGTTAGGAAAAGGAATTCTTTAACAGCTCAGGAGGCTAGTTACAGTCCACTGTTAATAGCTCTATTCATAGCTGACAAACCAGAAAGTACTCTCTAAGTGCACTAGTTTATAAACTTTGACTGAATTAAGATACTTTTGTGAACACCATATGTTTTGCGATATCAGCGTTTAACCCACCTATAGGTGGTCCTGTTTGTTTAGTAAGGTTGACTAAAGTTGTGTTGCATAATACTGATGCCTTACTGTACTGATACTTTTATTATAACCACGGAAATGCTATACATTTGTATTGTGTGTTGGTTTGAGAGATGATCAGTATCACTAATCCAGGTAAATCCCTAGTGGATCCGGCCGAGGAACACTACAAGACACAGCGTTTCCAGAATAATAAAATAATTTATTGTTTTATTGTATAATTTATTGAGAAGTTATTAAATCAACTCTCAGCATGCACTCATACCCCTTACCTCTCTGAAGGGAGTTGATGAAACCTCTACCTAAGACTGAGATCCGGACTAATGGGTAAAAGGAAGTAGTGTTATGCACACCAGTGCCTGCAGGAAAGTACTAGTGTCAGAACTGTTATGCACTCCAGTGTCTGCAGGAATGTACTGGTGTTTGAACTGTTATGCAAAACAAATGGACTCACAGACAAACTGGGGAATATGACATAACGTACACAGAAGGTGATAGGGTAACAAAATACACACACAGTGAACAGAGAAGCCCAGAGGCTAAGGAACTGGGTATCTCCCTTGTATTAGAACTGCTCAGATGTAAAAAGCAAGATGTTGTGTTTTAATACGTAGAGAACCCGAAATGCTGTTGCTAAGGGCAACAGCAAAACCCTAAAGGGTTACCAACGGGTGTGGCAGTAAACTCCTTGGTCAGAGATGGAATGATAGACACAAGGAGAGCCTCCACAATCCTGATTCTCACTTGCAGTGCACAGGTTTAAGCTTACTGCCACTAAACTGACCCCTGACACCTAGCACAGTGAGACAGGATTAGACAGGCAAGTGTTAGAATACAGCCGCAAACTTGCTAAGTTCACAGAGTAATAACAGAACCCCAGCAAGCTAAACGACTGACTCCAGTCTTACTGCTAGGTCTGGATTGGCAGAGTGTAATACCAAATCCCCAGGCCTATTTGCAGTAAGCAACAAACAAATACAAAGCTACACAGTACTGGCTAACTTTCATGAACTGACTAACCAACAGAGATTCAGCAGCATCTGCTTACCCTGAAAAGAGGCCTTATAAAGCAGCTGCTGTCCACGCCCCACTCAGACCTCACAGACTGTGAGCACAAAAACCAGCACCGGATCCCCTGCCGTGCACAGAGCCTATAACCACTGCACAGCAAAAGACCCGAACCGGAGTATCAGCTGCGCTCAGGTTACTCCACTAGCACTTGTCTCCCGGTTGCCATGACGACGTGGCAGCACAGGGCAGGAGACCCTAACAGTACCCCCACTCTGACGAGGGGTCAAAGAACCCCTACCACCGGGTTTATCGGGGAACTGCGAGAAGAAAGAGCGTATCAGTCTGGGGGCATGAAGATCACAACTGCGCACCCACGACCGCTCCTCCGGGCCATACCCCTTCCAGTGCACCAAAAATGACAGCCGACCCCGAACCACCTTGGAGTCAAGAATCCTTTCAACAACAAACTCCCTCTGGCCACGTATCAGAAGAGGGGAAGGTCTTCCACTGGAAGAAGGATTACTAATCGCCCGTTTTAAAAGGGAACAATGAAATGTTTTATTGATACCCAAAGAACGGGGCAGATCTAACTGAAATGCCACCGGATTGATAACCCTGGTGATCTTATAAGGGCCGATGAACCGGGGCCCTAACTTATGAGATGGCTGTCTCAACTTCAAATTCTTGGTAGACAACCAGACGAAGTCTCCTAATTTGAAGCTGCAGGGTCTTTTCCGCTTATCAAAAACCCTTTTGGTCACTAATGACACAGACACAAGGGCTTTCTTCACTTTCCGCCAAATACCTCTAAGGACCGAAACCACAGAGGAACCACCAGGCGTGGAGTCCAGGGGGTCAAAAGAATTGGCCTTAGGATGATGCCCATACACACAAAGGAAGGGAGAGATCCCTGTAGCAGAGTGAGCCGCGTTGTTATAGGCAAACTCCGCCATGGACAGATGAGCAACCCAGTCAGTCTGACACTTGGAGACATAACACCTGAGGAACTGCTCCAAGGACTGGTTCACCCTTTCAGTCTGCCCATTAGACTGCGGATGGTAGCCTGACGACAAGCTGACAGAAATCTGGAGATCGGAACAAAATGCCCTCCAGAATTTGGCCACAAACTGGGATCCGCGGTCAGAGACCACATCAAGTGGCAACCCGTGGAGACGCACAACATGCAGCATAAATAATTCAGACAGGCGTCTGGCTGATGGCAGCCCAACCAGTGGAACGAAGTGCGCCATCTTCGAAAACCTGTCAACGACAACCCAGATGGCTGTCATCCCCGAGGATTTGGGCAAGTCCACCACAAAATCCATTGAAATGTGGGTCCATGGCTTAGATGGGATAGAGAGTGGATGTAATGGGCCAACAGGAACCCCTCTAGGAGTCTTATTTCGGGCACAGATGTCACATGCCCGAACCCACTGATCCACATCCTTAGCCACCGAGGGCCACCACACCGCCCTAGATAGCAACTCCCGAGTTCTGGCAATACCCGGGTGACCTGCCGACTTCTTGGCATGGAATTCCAGGAACACTCGCTGTCTTAACCTAGGAGGCACAAACAAAAGACCTACCGGAAGGTCTGGAGGAGCCTGCTCCTGTGCTCTAAGGACTAATGATAAGAGGTCCTGGGTAATGCCCACTTTAATACATGATGGGGAAACAATGGGCAACGGCTCCTCGGTGGTCTCCTGGATTGGAGCAAAACTCCGCGAGAGCGCATCAGCCTTGATGTTTTTTGACCCAGGGCGATATGTTATCAAAAAATTAAAGCGAGCAAAAAACAAAGCCCATCGTGCCTGCCTGGCATTGAGACGCTTCGCTGACTCTAAATATGCCAGATTCTTATGGTCAGTGAGAATTGAGACCACAAACTTAGCCCCCTCAAGCCAGTGTCTCCACTCCTCGAGTGCATCCTTAATAGCCAACAATTCCCGGATACCCACGTCATAATTCATCTCGGCAGGCAAAAATTTACGGGAAAAGTAAGCACAGGGATGAAGGCGATTATCAGACACTCCCATCTGAGAAAGCACTGCCCCAATACCCATCTCAGAGGCATCCACCTCCACCACAAAAGGACGCTCTGGATCTGGGTGTCGCAGCACCTTGGCCGAAACAAATGCCCTTTTGAGACGGGCAAAAGCCGCTTTAGCCTCACAAGACCAGTGAGCAACATCCGCCCCTTTCTTAGTGAGTGCCACCAAGGGCGCCACTATAGACGAAAATCCAGCGATAAATCGTCTATAAAAATTTGCAAAGCCCAGGAAACGCTGAAGCGCCTTCAAACTAGTGGGCTGCACCCAATCCAGGACTGCCTGTACCTTGGAACCCTCCATTTGGAAACCTTCTGGGGAGATAATATATCCTAGAAATGCGATTTGCTGAACTTCAAATTCGCACTTCTCCAGCTTCGCCCCAAGCCGGTGGTCTCTGAGTTTCTGGAGGACTAAGCGTACATGCTTCCGATGTTCCTCCAGGGAATGGAAGAAGATTAGGATGTCATCTAAGTATACAACTAAGAATCTATCCAAATATTCCCTGAGCACATCATTCATGAAATCCTGGAAGACTGCCGGGGCATTACAGAGCCCAAAAGGCATCACCAAATATTCATAATGCCCTGAGTGGGTATTAAAGGCAGTCTTCCATTCATCCCCCTCTCTTATTCGGATTAGATTGTACGCACCGCGTAGGTCAATCTTAGAAAAAATGGTGGCAGTACGAAGCTGGTCAAACAAGACCGAAATGAGAGGCAGTGGGTATGAGTTTTTAATCGTGATACGGTTCAATTCCCTGAAGTCGATGCAGGGTCGCAACGAACCGTCCTTTTTACCCACGAAGAAGAACCCCGACCCAACTGGAGACTGTGAAGGTCTGATAAATCCCTTAGCCAAGTTCTCCTGAATGTACTCTGCCATAGCCTGAGTCTCAGGACGTGACAGGGAGTACAACCTGCTCTTGGGAAGCTTAGCATTTGGCAACAAATCAATGGCACAGTCATAGGGGCGATGGGGAGGTAGTACCTCTGCAACTTTTTTGGAGAACACGTCCGCAAAATCTGCATAACACCCTGGCAATCCTGGCAAACTTAGCTGCGAGAGCCTGACTGGAAGGCTCAAGCAACTCCTGAAACAATCAGTACCCCAACTAAGAATCTCCCCAGAGACCCAGTCAAATTGAGGATTGTGGGCCCTTAACCAGGGTAACCCCAACACCAATGGGGCAAAAGTACAGACAGTCACATAAAAGGACAATTTTTCAGAGTGTGTGGCTCCAATAAACAAAGAAATCTGGCTAGTGCAAGAGGTAATTTTACCTTGGGATAATGGTTCCCCGTTTAACCCACAAATCTCAATTTCCGATGCCAAGGGTACTAAGGGAACAGAGTGTTTTAGGGCGAATTGGCGGTCCATAAAAACCCCGTCGGCCCCACTGTCCACAAAGGCCTCAGTCTTGACAGTTTGACCGAGGATCTTCAAGGTCACCGGAATGATAAAAGTCTTCTTGGGAAATTCTGACTTCTGGCCTGACAGGATATTTCCCATCACCCTCAGGCCCTGAAGTTTTCCGGCTTTTCTGGGCATGATACTACCACATGACCTTTATTCCCACAGTACAAACACAACCCCTGCTGTCTCCTCCGCGTCTTCTCACGCGAGGAGAGGCGGGTAGCCCCAATCTGCATAGGCTCCTCAGAAAATTCCTCAGAGTCTGAGGTTCCCTTGGGAAGGAAGGAAATCTCAGTCTCCCTTTCAAGCCTACGCTCTCTCAGCCGTCTATCCACCCGGATGGATAACTGCATGAGCTGATCCAAGCTATCAGGCAAGGGATATTGTACCAGTTGGTCCTTTATCTGGTTAGAAAGACCTCTTCGGTACTGGTGTCTCAGGGCTGGGTCATTCCACTGGGTATCATGGGCCAACCTCCGAAACTCCGTACAGTAAACCTCAACTGGCCTTCGCCCTTGCTTAAGGATCGAAATCTGAGCCTCGGCTGAGGCCGTCTTGTCAGGGTCATCATACAACATGCCCAGTGCCGTAAAAAAAGCATCAACACTTTTAAGCGACGGACAGTCAGGCTGCAACCCATATGCCCAGACCTGTGGGTCTCCTTGTAGCAAGGAAATCACTATGCCCACCCGCTGAATCTCCGACCCAGAAGACTGAGGCCTAAGCCGGAAGTATAGCTTGCAGCTCTCCTTGAAACAAAAGAACTGCGAGCGATCTCCAGAAAAACGATCCGGGAGATTTACTTTCGGCTCCTTAACCCCTGCAGGTGCTGCTGCTGCGGGAGCTCCGCCAGCAGCCTGGGAGGTGTGCATTTTAATGGACAAATCATTAAATTGCCGAGTCAGGACCTGCACCTGATCGACCACCTGTTGCAACGTATTTTGAGGGGTATGCTCCATATTCCCACAAAATTTCAACAGGAGTATGAGGCTGCTGAATATGTTATGCACACCAGTGCCTGCAGGAAAGTACTAGTGTCAGAACTGTTATGCACTCCAGTGTCTGCAGGAATGTACTGGTGTTTGAACTGTTATGCAAAACAAATGGACTCACAGACAAACTGGGGAATATGACATAACGTACACAGAAGGTGATAGGGTAACAAAATACACACACAGTGAACAGAGAAGCCCAGAGGCTAAGGAACTGGGTATCTCCCTTGTATTAGAACTGCTCAGATGTAAAAAGCAAGATGTTGTGTTTTAATACGTAGAGAACCCGAAATGCTGTTGCTAAGGGCAACAGCAAAACCCTAAAGGGTTACCAACGGGTGTGGCAGTAAACTCCTTGGTCAGAGATGGAATGATAGACACAAGGAGAGCCTCCACAATCCTGATTCTCACTTGCAGTGCACAGGTTTAAGCTTACTGCCACTAAACTGACCCCTGACACCTAGCACAGTGAGACAGGATTAGACAGGCAAGTGTTAGAATACAGCCGCAAACTTGCTAAGTTCACAGAGTAATAACAGAACCCCAGCAAGCTAAACGACTGACTCCAGTCTTACTGCTAGGTCTGGATTGGCAGAGTGTAATACCAAATCCCCAGGCCTATTTGCAGTAAGCAACAAACAAATACAAAGCTACACAGTACTGGCTAACTTTCATGAACTGACTAACCAACAGAGATTCAGCAGCATCTGCTTACCCTGAAAAGAGGCCTTATAAAGCAGGTGCTGTCCACGCCCCACTCAGACCTCACAGACTGTGAGCACAAAAACCAGCACCGGATCCCCTGCCGTGCACAGAGCCTATAACCACTGCACAGCAAAAGACCCGAACCGGAGTATCAGCTGCGCTCAGGTTACTCCACTAGCACTTGTCTCCCGGTTGCCATGACGACGTGGCAGCACAGGGCAGGAGACCCTAACAAGTAGAAACCCTATAAGGTGCCAACTTACCTCACGACACGTCTTCATTTATATAATAAATGAATAAAGCAATAGATATATATTTTTGAATGAGTATACATTATAAAAATAACTGGTAATAAATATTATAAAAAAAAAATACCCCTTAACTATAGCATCATTTTATTTTAGCACCAGAACATGTTTTACTAATGCTGCTTTCAGATCGCAAATGCCGGATCCCACCCGGTAAGAGAAACGTGTCCTTACCGGGTGGGATCCGGCATTTGCTCTGCTTTGGTGGCTTTCCGACCCGCCAATATACTGGGTTGGTTGCCATAACAGCAGGGGGGGGGGGCGCAGCAGCAGCAGGGGCGGGGGTGGAGGCGGCGCTGGCAGATAAGCTCATCTCCTGCGCCGCCTCTCCCTATGCTGTGAATGGGAGCCGTGTCGCATCGAAACGGCTCCCATTCACACTGCGCCTGACCCGGTATTCAACCCGGTAATAACCCTTCTTTTTTACCGGGTTGAATTACCGGGTCAGGCGACCCGCTAATTCGGCCAAAGTGCTTTCACATCGCACACTGACCCGTTTCAACACGGAATATGCAATGTGAAAGGGGTATAAGTTGATATTGGATCTCATTCAGCTTGGATCGTTATTGAGAAAGAAACTGCGATTTTCTCAATCCTGCTTCTGCTAAAAAACACCTGTGAAGAGCCGCCCAGATGGGTAAAAGACACCCACCGATGCAATCGCAAAATTGCGATCCATACGCAGAAATTGAGTACCATCGACAATTACGGTTGACCCAGGGCTACTCCAAAAAATTAGAACCCAGTCGCACAGTCTCCATGTTTTTAATCTCAATCCATTGCAACTGACGTCAAATACACGCCCGAAAAACGGCAATGATCCACCTGTGTTTTTCTAACCATTCCCCACAAATTCAATGTTAACACCCATAAACGGTCACTACCTGTCAATTAACTTGCGATCGCATTTCACTAAATTGCGATCGCCAGATTTGTGAAATTACAAATTTTGCGACTGAAGCTGAATAGGGGCGATTGTCAGTAAGGCCAAAGCTGCAGTACAGGTTGAGTATCCCATATCCAAAATGCTTGGGACCAGAGGTATTTTGGATATCGGATTTTTCCGTATTTTGGAATAATTGCATACTATAATGAGTTATCATGGTGATGGGACCTAAGTCTAAGCACAGAATGCATTTATGTTACATATACACCTTATACACACAGCCTGAAGGTAATTTAAATACAATATTTTTAATAACTTTGTGTATTAAACAAAGTTTGTGTACATTGAGCCATCAGAAAACAAAGGTTTCACCATCTCACTCTCACTCAAAAAAGTCCGTATTTCGGAATATTCCGTATTTCGGAATATTTGGATATGGGATACTCAACCTGTATTTATTTTTTTAGAAAACCACAGAGATGAGCAAAATGATATTGGGCCTAATTCAGACCTGATCGTAGATGTTCCAAATCCACAGCGGCTGCGTGTGATATCACCAAGCAACCGTGCCCCCCCCCCCCCCCCCCCGCACGGTCTGGGCACGCCTGTGTTGGCCGGACCACGCCTTCAAAGCGGCGGCCCAACGGCGCCGGCCCGCCCCCTCCTGCCCAGCGACCGCCTCTGCCTGTCAATCAGGCAGAGGCGATCGCTGGGCTGAGACGGCCATCGGCTGTCTGGCATGCGCCAGCTTACTGTGGCTCCGGCGCATGTGCAGTTCAGACCTGATCGGCTGCTGTGCAAAAACGCACAGCAGCGATCAGGTCTGAATTAGGCCCATTAAACTTTGTGGCAGATAAGACCATTGCGCAGAGGTGTGACGTTCCTGCAATACAGTGAAATGTGCGCACTGTCACTGCAAGATGCGGAAAGTGACAAATATTTTGCAAACCACTTATGAAAATTTGGAGAGAGAATTGACAGCATAGGAAAGGAATGAGTTAAACATCTTGTGAGGGGTGGACCTAGCTGGAAGGAAAGTACAGCCCTTTGGGAAAAGGGGAGGGTTAGTATATATAGGGAAGGATAGGCATCTGGTCTCTCTCTTGTTGGTGAAATTGCCTTGGAGTGGGTGAGTGCTGCATGGCAGGCTTCCCAACTTTTGCTGTGTTTCCCCTGGCATTAGCTTTATTTAACACCCTACTCTGCATTCCCCCTCTACAATTCGGCCTCCACGGGCTCGAGCAGGGCCGCAGTGTGGCGGCCGGGGTCGGCTTTGACGCTGGGTTCCGGGCCGGGTTGGCCGGAGGGACTTGAGGGCAAGGTGGGCCAGCGGTGCATCCCGGCCGCCCGGAGGTGGAAGGGCGGCTGCCCCCACCTCCGAGCGCGGCGGGTGATTAGTGTGAGGCGGGCGCGCGCATGCGCGCCGTGTGGGCGCCCGTCCGTGGAGCCGCACGGGGCTCAAGTTCAGCTCCTTGAGCACTTCGCAGGGTGGAGGGGCCAGAAGGGAGTCGGCTGCAAACCGCGCGAGGTCTGTCACTGGGCCTCGCGCGGCGGATCTGAGGGGGATGCGGCCGGCCGGGAAGCAGTGGGACGCGCGCACTAGGTGCGCGCGCACCCACGCTCGCTTCCGGCGTCGCCGTTCGCGCACGGGGGCGCGCAGCGGCGTCGTCAGCCTCTCGGTCTCCCCAGCTTGCTCCCCTGCAGCCGGAGTCCGGCGGGGGGGGTGGGAGGAGAGGTACGAGGGTGGTTTCCCTCATGATAATATAAGCAGTCTGCAGGGAGGGATGAACAGGGGGAACACGGGGTGTTGGAGGCACCAGGAGTCGGGGCGCGCGCACGATGAGCGCGCGAGCCCGTGCTCACAGCAGGCGGCGACGTTTGCGCGCGTGCGCGCGCAGCGACGCCGCACATCTCCCTGTCTCCCCAACTCGCTCCCCTGGAGCCAGATGCCAGTGGCTTGCGGGGGAGGAGGAGGGGGCAGGGAAGGGGTGGGGGGCTGCTGCGGGCGCTAAACGGCCTCGCCGCAGGTCCCTCCTAGCGGGCGGTGTTGGCTCCGATCTGCGGGGGGTTCGGGGAGCGGCGTTGGCGCCGACGGCCAGTCCCTCGGTAGTGACGGGCGCCCCCCCCCCCTTTTTCCCCCGCCAAGGCGGACGGGTCGGCAGACGTCGGCCCCCGGGTGACGCCGTCGGGCGTCATACGGGCAGGCGCGCAAGGGCCCCGGCTGGGGGCACCGGGTAGCCGGCGCCGTGGTTCGGGGCAGTGAGGGCCCCTCCGGAACTCTGGCGTTGGCTCTGGCCAAGGTGGGCGCGGCATTACGGCCGCTGGCTGCGGCTACGTCACCGGGGGTAGCGGTAAGCTCCGAAGCGGCAGCGATGGAAGGCGGGTCCGGAAGGCGGTCAGCTTCAGCGGCGCGGCAAATTGCCATGCCTGCAGGGAGCTCGGAGAGGCCGCCGCAGACCTGTAGCACTGTCCGGAACAGGACGGGCAGGGACGAGCTGCGGGGACAACCCCCTCACTATTTGCTCGGCATGCGCCGCAGTTGTTTCCTGTGTCTGTCGCACCTTTTTCTCTCCTGCAGGGGATCGCGGCGAAGTAGAGATGGTGGAGACGAGTAAGAAGACGTCGGTTCTGCCACGCCGGAGGGTTCCGTGTCGGGGCAGTCGACGGGTGCAGGTGAGGTGTTACAGTCGGTAGCGGGCTCATTCACGAGTCCCAGTTCTCGCAGCTTTTCCTCTTCCTCCTTTTCCTCTGCTCTGTCGTCGCAGGCGTCCGAAGTCAGTAGCGCGACTAGGGCGAGGAATCAGGCGACTAAATTCGCCAAAAGGGCGGCGGGGCAGCTGGGAGCTCGAAGAGGCGTAAGCGGATTAGGGAGGAAGCTCGCAGGGCCAAGAAACGCAGCGATTTGCACGGTTTTGTTCGCTGCGACTGCACTGCAGTGATGCGGGGCCTGCGGGATAGCGGCCGTAGGAAGATTCGCAGTGGGACTTCGTGCATGTGTTCGGCTGTACGAAGGAAGCGAAGAAGGAGTATAGGTTGGCGGCTGCAAAGAGGGACATCGGGGCCGAGGCCTTCCGTACCTTCGATAACTGGCTGGCCGGTTTTTGGGTCTTCGCGGCGTGCTACCTGGAAGATGGGCCGGTCGAACACAGGAACGTGATTCGGTACATGCTTCTCATACATGACTTGCAGCGCACTTCTTCGGGATCAGAGGGGCGTAGGTAGAAGCAGGATGGTTAGCGGGTCATGGACTTTGGGTTCAAGGTCGTCTAGGTCTGGCTCAAAGTCACTTGGGCTTCGCAGCAGACGGAGGAGCCCCGGAAGCCGGGGGCGGACGGGCACCACCGCGCAGGGTCGTCCGCCCAGGGGTAAGGCGCGGACGGCGGATCGGCCAAATCCTGCCTCCTCCTGCTTCAGAGGCAGTCGTCAAGGTACCCGGGGTAAGCAAACTTATCCCAGGCAGGCCGCGGTCGGGAGCGCTCCACAGAGCTCCAACGCCAATTGCTTTAGAAACTATGGACAAGGGGTTAAGTTTGTATCCAAATAGGGTGGATGCAAAATTTCTGTTTTCCGGTTTTAGTCTTGTTTTCGCGTGCCTGTTGCGAGCGAGGTGTCGGTGCGGGCCCAGTGGATACGGAGGTCATCTCTCCAGTGCGGGTGGTTCCGAAGAAGACGCCGGGCGCTTTTCGGATTATGCAACATCTTTCTTACCCATCGGGGACGGCGGTCTATTACGTGAGGCTGCCGGATCATGGTTCGGTGGTTTATCAGTCGTTTGACGGGGCATTGGCGCTGGTGCGCAGTTACGGGACTGGGGCACTCAGGGCTAAGATTCAGGTTGAGTCCGCTTTTCGGTTGCTGCCGTTACATCTGGACTCATTCCGTTTTATGGGGTTTCGGAGCGGAGTATTTCATCGGCAACGGTTTGCCGGGGGGTGTTCCGTTTCATGCTCATTTTCGAACGGTTTAGCACGTTTCTACGCTGGTTCGTGGAGTCTTCGCCAAGGGGCCAGGGGGTCGCCCATTACCTCAATGACTTTCTGTGTGCGGGGCGGCACATTCAGCACGGTGCGGCGACTTGCTGTTCAGCATCCGAGCCCTGTTTTTTCCACTTCGGCGTTTCAGTTGACGAGGAGGAAACTGAGGGACCGTCCTCCTGTTTGTCCTTTTGGGGATCGATTTCGACACAGCGGCAGGATCGGGTCGGCTGCATCGGGACAAGGTGGTGAAGCTCCGCGAAGCTATTGGCCGGTTCGAAGGGTCGCGTAAGATCACAATGCCGGAAGCTGGGAAGGGCGACTGCGGGGTGTGCCAGACCACATCATTTCGTGCGATGATCCTCCGAGATTAAAGGGGATGGAGCAATATGGGCCGCATTCCTGGAGGATCTCAACGAGGTGTGTATATGGCGGGCTCCAAAGGTGGTCAGCACTAGGCTGCAGTTGTTCACCGACGCGGCTGGGGGCCTCTGGATACGGATGTTATCGGGAGGGATCTTGGTGCGCGGCTTCGCGGACGGCATTGCGAAGGCGTAACCAGGGACCTTTTGCTTCTGGAGTTTTTCCCCATTAGGGGGGCGCTGGAGTTTTGGGGCGAACGGCTGGCTCCTCGCAGCACCTTGTTTAGAGGTGACAATCTGGCCGTTTGGCGCATGCGATAAATAACAAGGGGACGAAGTCGCTGTCATTCTGCGGGTGCTGGGACAGTTGCTGAAGACATGCCTACGTCGGAACGTGTGGTTCCGCGAGCAACACGTGCCGGGGCTGGAGAACGGAATTGCCGACGCTCTGTCACGAGGGCAGTGGGAAAGTGTTGGTTTGTTTGTTGGCACCGGAGGCCGACGAACATGGTGTTCAGTTTCCCGGTTATGTTGGGAGGTATCGGGACGGATTGGAGGGTCTTGCGTTGCGGTCAGTCGCGCCAGCCACGCTTAAGCCGTAAGCTTGGAGCGAGTAGGAGGAGTTTGTTTAAGGACGAATTCAGCAAGGTAAGAGCGGGCAACGGAGGATGCTTTCCTTTATTTGGCAGCTTTATGTTTCGGGTAGGTCCAGAGCGGTGGTCTCCCGGTACTTAGCCAGGAATTCGTTTTCAGCAGAATAAAGGGCGTCCCCGACGTTGCTAAGAGCGGGATTCTGTTGAAGGCGATGAAAGGAGGGGCGCGAGTCGCGCCGACGCCGCCTGACAGGAGGAGGCCCGTTGAGGCGGCCCTGTTGCTGGATGTCATCAGGGAGGTTAGAGGTGTCGCGTCGTCCATGTTTTGATTGCGGTTGTTCTTCAATTTGGCGTGCTCAATGGTTTACCACGGGGCTTTTAGGGTTTCAGAGCTGGTAGCGCCTCCTAAGCGAGCAGATTCGCGCATGCTGGTCGGGGACGTGGTGGTGGGTGAGAAGTCCTTGCTTTGCAGATTGCGGCGCTCTAAGACGGACCAAGTGGGGAGAGGTCAATGGGTCACCTTGGTTCCGGCTATTGTGGAGAGCATTTGCCCAGTGAGGTTGGCAGTGCAATATGAGGCAGTACGGCCCGACGGTCGGGGGTCATGGTCGCTGCACTATGACGGGCTGCCGGTGACGAAGTATCTATTTCATGGGATGCTGGGTTGCCGTCTTGCGAGCTTGGGCCTTCCACCCGCTGCGTTCGGGACGCATTCCTTCCGCATAGGGGCTGCGACGTCGGCTGCAGCGACGGGATTTTACATGGCTGAGATCCAGGCGGTGGGGCGATGGTAATCGTCAAGTTACAGACGGTATATGCGCCCCGTTGCATGAGATGTTAGCTCGCGCGTACTTGTGTGTCAATTCCAGTCGTTTAATCATGTTATTACAGTTCAGTACGTTATGGTGTTGTGCGTTTGTTTGTCTTCCCCCTTTTTTATCCTACTCAGGGATTAGCTACTCGCCGTTGCTGGCATGAGCCGGCAGCGGGGGTCTGGAGTTATTTTGCAATTTTTTGCCTGACTTGACGGACTGAATTCTAATCCACAATTCGGCTAATCTGTTTTAATCAGAGTCCCTCAGCAGGTCTTTATGCTTTCACCTCCAGCTGAGTTATTACATGTTTTACCCCTTCTCCCCCCCCCCCCCCTTTGTTATTTTCATCTTTCCCATTTGTGTGTTCATGTTAGGCTTCAAAATGGCTGATTGCTTGTGCAGATCGGCTAGGCCGAGACTGCTGCAATATACGACAGCAAAAATTTTTCTTTTTGGCAGATCCTTCAGGTTAATGCAGTAAATTAAACAATGGTATAGATGATTAGTAACCACTTTTACCCCCTTTTCCTCCTCTGCAAGTTGGTTGGAAGATGACTTGCCTATTTTGGTGGTTGGCCACTCTTATGTGTATTGGGCCGCCCAGTGTTGGCCTCGCAGGGGGCACAGATGTTTCCTAGGGCTCGAGAAGTTCGTTGGCTTGGTTGGCAAGGGATGATGTGGACGGAGTGGAGAAGTAGACTAGTGAGTCAGGCCAGCAAGCATGTTAGCCCTAGGGTGTTGGTTGTCCATTTAGGTGGCAACGACCTGGGGAAGAGGACTTATTTGGAGATGCGGTGGGCCATGATACAGGATCTGGCAAGTTTGGCCGCAGCAGTGGACCAATAGTATATTGGTGTTCTCCTTGATGGTGCCAAGGTTGAGTTGGCAAGGTGTGGCGGACGGTCGCGAAATTGAGGAGGCCACGCAGAAGGAGAATGGACCACTTGTATATTGGTGTTTCTTCTTGATGGTGCCAAGGTTGAGTTGGCAAGGTGGCGGACGGTCGCGAAATTGAGGAGGCCACGCAGAAGGTGAATGGGGCGGTGGCGAAGTGGGTTGTCCCACGGAGGCCAAGTGGTTCGCCACCCTAGGATTCAGTCAGAGACAAAGTCATCTTCTTCGGCCTGATGGTGTGCATCTATCCAATGAGGGGATTATGTTTTTTCCTGGAGGATCTGTTCCTAGGGTTGCTGGAGTTAGGGTGAGGTTATGGTGGCGGTGCGAAGACTCTGGGAAGGAGTCTTTCGCTGTTGGCAGAAAAGAACGGCAGTTGGTGGTTGTATGGTAAGCTGTAGTGATTTACAGTTTGATTTGGTTTAGGTGCACTCACCTCCATCGACTTATTGGCCGCTTGACCACCCGTCCGGGAAGGCAGCGGCAGGGCACCCAGGAGCGGTGGGTAGTCACTGTGGGGGTGGAGTTGTCACCTATTACCGGTTTTTGATAGTTGTAGTAAAATTAGGATGGTTTCGAATTTTTTTGTATTTTACGGTTAATTTAGGTTAGTAGAGCCGTTCTTTTTGCTGCCACCATATGCCGGCTGTATCGGCATCTTAACAAAGTTTTCATTTACAGGTTTGCTATGGTTAGGGTCAAATAAATAGCTAGCAATTTTTCTGCCAAATTCAAGTCTCCGTGTCTTTATTTATTGGGTTTAGAGGTAACGAATGCTTTACTTGGAATGAACGGGTCCACCAAATATCACTAGGATGTTTAGGAGAGAGAATTGACAGCATAGGAAAGGAATGAGTTAAACATCTTGTGAGGGGTGGACCTAGCTGGAAGGAAAGTACAGCCCTTTGGGAAAAGGGGAGGGTTAGTATATATAGGGAAGGATAGGCATCTGGTCTCTCTCTTGTTGGTGAAATTGCCTTCCCGCCCTCCCGCCCTGTTGGTAAAGGTTTTTGGCACGGAGTGCCTTGGCATTGAATTGTTGGCTGGTTTTATCGTTGGCTATTTATTGGCGGAAAAGAACGGCAGTTGGTGGTTGTATGGTAAGCTGTAGTGATTTACAGTTTGATTTGGTTTAGGTGCACTCACCTCCATCGACTTATTGGCCGCTTGACCACCCGTCCGGGAAGGCAGCGGCAGGGCACCCAGGAGCGGTGGGTAGTCACTGTGGGGGTGGAGTTGTCACCTATTACCGGTTTTTGATAGTTGTAGTAAAATTAGGATGGTTTCGAATTTTTTGTATTTTACGGTTAATTTAGGTTAGTAGAGCCGTTCTTTTTGCTGCCACCATATGCCGGCTGTATCGGCATCTTAACAAAGTTTTCATTTACAGGTTTGCTATGGTTAGGGTCAAATAAATAGCTAGCAATTTTTCTGCCAAATTCAAGTCTCCGTGTCTTTATTTATTGGGTTTAGAGGTAACGAATGCTTTACTTGGAATGAACGGGTCCACCAAATATCACTAGGATGTTTACCAACATTTCTAATCGTGCAGCAGCTTTTTTTTTTTTTTTACTGACTTCTGTGGAATTCCAAAACAATGTTTAGCATTTTATTAAATAGTAGACCACAGTTGTGCTCTGATGTTTGCACAATTGGGATGAATAAACACAATGCCTGTAGTTCAGGGTCTGAATCTGTGCTCTTGGAATAGACAAGAGATGAAACAGGAAGGTGGGGTGAAGGGAAATGTAAATACGCAGCATAACAAATGCAAGGGAAAAGGTTCAGGTAAAAAAAAAAAAAGCAACTAAGTGGAGGTTAGACATTAGTGATGTGATTATTAACTACTCAACGCCTGATATCGCCAAGTAATAATGAATTAAAGCTACAAGGTCTATTTAAAAAAAGCACACTTTATTAGCAAATGGCTTTGAATTAATTCCCCGCGCTATATTTTAGCATTCAGGGGTAGATGTATTAAGCCTGGATTAAGCCTGGAGAAGTGGTTACAGGTTTGAAAAATGCCAATCATTACGGGTTTGAAAAATTGACAGTTAGGAGCTGATTGGCTGGTGCGTTATCACCTTACACTTAAGTTATTATTGCTTTATCACTTCTCCAGGCTTAATACATCTGTCGCAAAGTTACTAAAAATGTAATTTAGCATACCTCCCAACTTTGGCCTCAGGGAAGGAGGGACATGCTGTGCCGGAGGCGCGGCAATGCTCAAAAAGGGGTGGGGCTTTGTCAGAACGGGTGCAGCTTCATCAGAAGGGGCAGGGCTTCCTCTGAAGGGGCGGGGCCTTGCCACACAATCCCTGTTTTTCATCATTTTGGGGGTGTGCCCAGCGCTCCCTGAGCAGCTGGGTAGCCCCGCCTCACTCCCTGCACTGTTTAGATGCCGTGCATACAGCATCTAATTCGGTGATCACCTGCTGCTTTGCAGAGCAGAGCAGCAGTGATCACAGGATCTCTCAACTGCCCCCGCCCGCGGAACACTGCGACCCGCGGGTAGGACAGCGGGACAGTCTCCAAATAGTGGGACAGTCCCGCTGGAATCGGGTCAGTTGGGAGGTATGATTTAGACATGCACCATCCCAAGGGATATATTTACTAAAATGCGGGTTTATAGAAGTGGAGATGTTGCCCATAGCAACCAATTAGATTCTTCATAGCACCTTTTAAAAGATAATAGCCAGAATATGATTGGTTGCTATGAGCAACATCACCACTTCTATAAACCCACACTTTATTAAATATACCCCCAAGTGTACAGTGAGTCCTGTTGGGGTTATTTACTAAAAGGTCGATTTTCAAATCGAAGAAAATCGATCTCGATCGATGTTGGGTTTCAGGAGCTGAACTACTTTTTTGACACCTAACAGGCAAATTTTTTAATATTCATTTTTAAATTTTAGATAAAAATCAATAAAAATCGACCTTTAGTAAAATAAGATTTTACTCACCGGTAAATCTATTTCTCGTAGTCCGTAGTGGATGCTGGGGACTCCGTAAGGACCATGGGGATTAGCGGCTCCACAGGAGACTGGGCACAACTATAAAGAAAGCTTTAGACTACTGGTGTGCACTGGCTCCTCCCACTAAGACCCTCCTCCAGACTTCAGTTAGGATACTGTGCCCGGAAGAGCTGACACAATAAGGAAGGATTTTGAATCCCGGGTAAGACTCATACCAGCCACACCAATCACACCGTATAACTCGTGATACAATACCCAGTTAACAGTATGATAACAACTGAGCCTCTCAACAGATGGCTCAACAATAACCCTTTAGTTAGGCAATAACTATATACAAGTATTGCAGACAATCCGCACTTGGATGGGCGCCCAGCATCCACTACGGACTACGAGAAATAGATTTACCGGTGAGTAAAATCTTATTTTCTCTAACGTCCTAAGTGGATGCTGGGGACTCCGTAAGGACCATGGGGATTATACCAAAGCTCCCAAATGGGCGGGAGAGTGCGGATGACTCTGCAGCACCGAATGAGCAAACTCTAGGTCCTCCTCAGCCAGGGTAACAAACTTGTAGACTCTTGCAAAAGTGTTTGAACCCGACCAAGTAACAGCTCGGCAAATTTGTAAAGCCGAGACCCCTCGGGCAGCCGCCCAAGAAGAGCCCACTTTCCTCGTGGAATGGGCTTTTACAGATTTAGGGTGGGGCAGTCCAGCCGCAGAATGTGCAAGTTGAATCGTGCTACAGATCCAGCGAGCAATAGTCTGCTTAGAAGCAGGAGCACCCAGCTTGTTGGGTGCATACAGGATAAATAGCGAGTCAGTTTTCCTGACTCCAGCCGTCCTGGAAACATATACTTTTCAGGGCCCTGACTATGTCCAGAAACTTGGAATCCTCCAAGTCCCAAGTAGCCACAGGCACCACAATAGGTTGGTTCACATGAAAAACTGATACCACCTTAGGAAGGAATTGGGAACGAGTCCTCAATTCCGCCTTATCCATATAAAATACAGATAAGGGCTTTTGCATGACAAAGCCGCCAATTCTGATACACGCCTGGCCGACGCCAAGGCCCACAGCATGACCACTTTCCACGTGAGGTATTGTAGCTCCACGGATTTAAGTGGCTCAACTCAATGCGACTTCAGGAAATCCAACACTACGTTGAGATCCCACGGTGTCACTGGAGGCACAAACGGGGGCTGACTATGCAGCACTCCCTTAACAAAAGTCTGAACTTCAGGCAGTGAAGCCAGTTCTATTTTGGAAGAAAATCGATAGAGCCGAAATCTGGACCTTAATGGATCCCAATTTTAGGCCCATAGTCACCTCTGACTTGTAGGAAGTGCAGAAATCGACCTAGCTGAAATTCCTCCTTTGGGGCCTTACTGGCCTCACAGCACGCAACATATTTCCTAGAGATGAGCGGGTTCGGTTCCTCTGAATCCGAACCCGCCCGAACTTCAGGTTTTTTACACAGGTCCGAGCAGGCTCGGTCTTCCCGCCTTGCTCGGCTAACCCGAGCGCGCCCGAACGTCATCATCACGCTGTCGGATTCTCGCGAGGCTCGGATTCTATCGCGAGACTCGGATTCTATATAAGGAGCCGCGCGTCGCCGCCATTTTCACACGTGCATTGAGAGTCATAGGGAGAGGACGTGGCTGGCGTCCTCTCCGTTTAGAGAAGAGAGAGACACAGTATTTTGGGGAGCATTATTAGGAGGAGTACTACTATACTGTATACTACTATACTACTTGCTGAAGTGATATTTATAGATTAGATAGTGTGACTGTAAGTGTATTATCTGACTTGTGGGGGAGACACTGACAGTGGGGAGCAGTTAGAGTCTGAGAGCAGGACTCAGGAGTACATATAACGTACAGTGCACACTTTTGCTGCCAGAGTCAGTGCCACACTGCCATTGTTGTGACCACACTGACCACCAGTATAATAATATATTTTGTGATTGTCTGCTTAGGCCTCGGAGTACTAGTTGCAAGTTGCAACGTGACCTGAAGTGACCACCAGTTTAATAATCAATCACCACCAGTTTAATATATATATATATATAATTGTATATAATATATATATATATATAATATTGTATACCACCTACCCGTGGTTTTTTTTTTTTTTCATTCTTCTTTATACATACTACTATAGTAGCTTACTGTAGCAGTCTGCGGTGCTGTGCTGACCTGACAGTGTCCAGCAGGTCCGTCATCAGTCATTACATAATAAATATATATAGTACCTGTCCGGCTGCAGTACTAGTGATATTATATTGATTTCATCTCATTATCAATAATTTATCATCCAGTCTAGACTCTATATTAGCAGCAGACACAGTACGTTAGTCCACGGCTGTAGCTACCTCTGTGTCGGCACTCGGCAGTCCATCCATAATTGTATACCACCTACCCGTGGTTTTTTTCTTTTCTTTCTTCTTTGTACATACTACTATAGAGTATAGTAGCTTACTGTAGCAGTCTGCGGTGCTGCTGAGCTGACAGTGTCCAGCAGGTCCGTCATCAGTCATCATTACCTAATAAATATATTATCTACCTGTCCGGCTGCAGTACTAGTGATATTATATATACATACATATATATATTGATTTCATCTCATTATCAATCATCCAGTCTATATTAGCAGCAGACACAGTACGTTAGTCCACGGCTGTAGCTACCTCTGTGTCGGCACTCAGCAGTCCATCCATAATTGTATACCACCTACCCGTGGTTTTTTTTTTTCTTTCTTCTTTGTACATACTACTATAGTATAGTAGCTTACTGTAGCAGTCTGCGGTGCTGCTGAGCTGACAGTGTCCAGCAGGTCCGTCATCAGTCATCATTACCTAATAAATATATTATCTACCTGTCCGGCTGCAGTACTAGTGATATTATATATACATACATATATATATTGATTTCATCTCATTATCAATCATCCAGTCTATATTAGCAGCAGACACAGTACGTTAGTCCACGGCTGTAGCTACCTCTGTGTCGGCACTCGGCAGTCCATCCATAATTGTATACCACCTACCCGTGGTTTTTTTTTTCTTTCTTCTTTGTACATACTACTATAGTATAGTAGCTTACTGTAGCAGTCTGCGGTGCTGCTGAGCTGACAGTGTCCAGCAGGTCCGTCATCAGTCATCATTACCTAATAAATATATTATCTACCTGTCCGGCTGCAGTACTAGTGATATTATATATACATACATATATATATTGATTTCATCTCATTATCAATCATCCAGTCTATATTAGCAGCAGACACAGTACGTTAGTCCACGGCTGTAGCTACCTCTGTGTCGGCACTCGGCAGTCCATCCATAATTGTATACCACCTACCCGTGGTTTTTTTTTTTTTTTCCTTCTTTGTACATACTACTATAGAGTATAGTAGCTTACTGTAGCAGTCTGCGGTGCTGCTGAGCTGACAGTGTCCAGCAGGTCCGTCATCAGTCATCATTACCTAATAAATATATTATCTACCTGTCCGGCTGCAGTACTAGTGATATTATATATACATACATATATATATTGATTTCATCTCATTATCAATCATCCAGTCTATATTAGCAGCAGACACAGTACGTTAGTCCACGGCTGTAGCTACCTCTGTGTCGGCACTCAGCAGTCCATCCATAATTGTATACCACCTACCCGTGGTTTTTTTTTCTTCTTTCTTCTTTGTACATACTACTATAGTATAGTAGCTTACTGTAGCAGTCTGCGGTGCTGCTGAGCTGACAGTGTCCAGCAGGTCCGTCATCAGTCATCATTACCTAATAAATATATTATCTACCTGTCCGGCTGCAGTACTAGTGATATTATATATACATACATATATATATTGATTTCATCTCATTATCAATCATCCAGTCTATATTAGCAGCAGACACAGTACGTTAGTCCACGGCTGTAGCTACCTCTGTGTCGGCACTCGGCAGTCCATCCATAATTGTATACCACCTACCCGTGGTTTTTTTTTTTTCTTTCTTCTTTGTACATACTACTATAGTATAGTAGCTTACTGTAGCAGTCTGCGGTGCTGCTGAGCTGACAGTGTCCAGCAGGTCCGTCATCAGTCATCATTACCTAATAAATATATTATCTACCTGTCCGGCTGCAGTACTAGTGATATTATATATACATACATATATATATATTGATTTCATCTCATTATCATCCAGTCTATATTAGCAGCAGACACAGTACGGTAGTCCACGGCTGTAGCTACCTCTGTGTCGGCACTCGGCAGTCCATCCATAAGTATACTAGTATCCATCCATCTCCATTGTTTACCTGAGGTGCCTTTTAGTTGTGCCTATTAAAATATGGAGAACAAAAATGTTGAGGTTCCAAAATTAGGGAAAGATCAAGATCCACTTCCACCTCGTGCTGAAGCTGCTGCCACTAGTCATGGCCGAGACGATGAAATGCCAGCAACGTCGTCTGCCAAGGCCGATGCCCAATGTCATAGTACAGAGCATGTCAAATCCAAAACACCAAATATCAGTAAAAAAAGGACTCCAAAACCTAAAATAAAATTGTCGGAGGAGAAGCATAAACTTGCCAATATGCCATTTACCACACGGAGTGGCAAGGAACGGCTGAGGCCCTGGCCTATGTTCATGGCTAGTGGTTCAGCTTCACATGAGGATGGAAGCACTCAGCCTCTCGCTAGAAAACTGAAAAGACTCAAGCTGGCAAAAGCACCGCAAAGAACTGTGCGTTCTTCGAAATCCCAAATCCACAAGGAGAGTCCAATTGTGTCGGTTGCGATGCCTGACCTTCCCAACACTGGACGTGAAGAGCATGCCCCTTCCACCATTTGCACGCCCCCTGCAAGTGCTGGAAGGAGCACCCGCAGTCCAGTTCCTGATAGTCAGATTGAAGATGTCAGTGTTGAAGTACACCAGGATGAGGAGGATATGGGTGTTGCTGGCGCTGGGGAGGAAATTGACCAGGAGGATTCTGATGGTGAGGTGGTTTGTTTAAGTCAGGCACCCGGGGAGACACCTGTTGTCCGTGGGAGGAATATGGCCGTTGACATGCCTGGTGAAAATACCAAAAAAATCAGCTCTTCAGTGTGGAGGTATTTCAACAGAAAAGCGGACAACAGGTGTCAAGCCGTGTGTTGCCTTTGTCAAGCTGTAATAAGTAGGGGTAAGGACGTTAACCACCTCGGAACATCCTCCCTTATACGTCACCTGCAGCGCATTCATAATAAGTCAGTGACAAGTTCAAAAACTTTGGGTGACAGCGGAAGCAGTCCACTGACCAGTAAATCCCTTCCTCTTGTAACCAAGCTCACGCAAACCACCCCACCAACTCCCTCAGTGTCAATTTCCTCCTTCCCCAGGAATGCCAATAGTCCTGCAGGCCATGTCACTGGCAATTCTGACGATTCCTCTCCTGCCTGGGATTCCTCCGATGCATCCTTGCGTGTAACGCCTACTGCTGCTGGCGCTGCTGTTGTTGCTGCTGGGAGTCGATGGTCATCCCAGAGGGGAAGTCGGAAGACCACTTGTACTACTTCCAGTAAGCAATTGACTGTCCAACAGTCCTTTGCGAGGAAGATGAAATATCACAGCAGTCATCCTGCTGCAAAGCGGATAACTGAGGCCTTGACAACTATGTTGGTGTTAGACGTGCGTCCGGTATCCGCCGTTAGTTCACAGGGAACTACACAATTTCTTGAGGTAGTGTGCCCCCGTTACCAAATACCATCTAGGTTCCACTTCTCTAGGCAGGCGATACCGAAAATGTACACAGACCTCAGAAAAAGACTCACCAGTGTCCTAAAAAATGCAGCTGTACCCAATGTCCACTTAACCACGGACATGTGGACAAGTGGAGCAGGGCAGGGTCAGGACTATATGACTGTGACAGCCCACTGGGTAGATGTATGGACTCCCGCCGCAAGAACAGCAGCGGCGGCACCAGTAGCAGCATCTCGCAAACGCCAACTCTTTCCTAGGCAGGCTACGCTTTGTATCACCGCTTTCCAGAATACGCACACAGCTGAAAACCTCTTACGGCAACTGAGGAAGATCATCGCGGAATGGCTTACCCCAATTGGACTCTCCTGTGGATTTGTGGCATCGGACAACGCCAGCAATATTGTGTGTGCATTAAATATGGGCAAATTCCAGCACGTCCCATGTTTTGCACATACCTTGAATTTGGTGGTGCAGAATTTTTTTAAAAACGACAGGGGCGTGCAAGAGATGCTGTCGGTGGCCAGAAAAATTGCGGGACACTTTCGGCGTACAGGCACCACGTACAGAAGACTGGAGCACCACCAAAAACTACTGAACCTGCCCTGCCATCATCTGAAGCAAGAAGTGGTAACGAGGTGGAATTCAACCCTCTATATGCTTCAGAGGTTGGAGGAGCAGCAAAAGGCCATTCAAGCCTATACAATTGAGCACGATATAGGAGGTGGAATGCACCTGTCTCAAGCGCAGTGGAGAATGATTTCAACGTTGTGCAAGGTTCTGATGCCCTTTGAACTTGCCACACGTGAAGTCAGTTCAGACACTGCCAGCCTGAGTCAGGTCATTCCCCTCATCAGGCTTTTGCAGAAGAAGCTGGAGACATTGAAGGAGGAGCTAACACGGAGCGATTCCGCTAGGCATGTGGGACTTGTGGATGGAGCCCTTAATTCGCTTAACAAGGATTCACGGGTGGTCAATCTGTTGAAATCAGAGCACTACATTTTGGCCACCGTGCTCGATCCTAGATTTAAAGCCTACCTTGGATCTCTCTTTCCGGCAGACACAAGTCTGCTGGGGTTGAAAGACCTGCTGGTGAGAAAATTGTCAAGTCAAGCGGAACGCGACCTGTCAACATCTCCTCCTTCACATTCTCCCGCAACTGGGGGTGCGAGGAAAAGGCTCAGAATTCCGAGCCCACCCGCTGGCGGTGATGCAGGGCAGTCTGGAGCGACTGCTGATGCTGACATCTGGTCCGGACTGAAGGACCTGACAACGATTACGGACATGTCGTCTACTGTCACTGCATATGATTCTCTCACCATTGAAAGAATGGTGGAGGATTATATGAGTGACCGCATCCAAGTAGGCACGTCACACAGTCCGTACTTATACTGGCAGGAAAAAGAGGCAATTTGGAGGCCCTTGCACAAACTGGCTTTATTCTACCTAAGTTGCCCTCCCACAAGTGTGTACTCCGAAAGAGTGTTTAGTGCCGCCGCTCACCTTGTCAGCAATCGGCGTACGAGGTTACATCCAGAAAATGTGGAGAAGATGATGTTCATTAAAATGAATTATAATCAATTCCTCCGTGGAGACATTGACCAGCAGCAATTGCCTCCACAAAGTACACAGGGAGCTGAGATGGTGGATTCCAGTGGGGACGAATTGATAATCTGTGAGGAGGGGGATGTACACGGTGATATATCGGAGGATGATGATGAGGTGGACATCTTGCCTCTGTAGAGCCAGTTTGTGCAAGGAGAGATTAATTGCTTCTTTTTTGGTGGGGGTCCAAACCAACCCGTCATTTCAGTCACAGTCGTGTGGCAGACCCTATCACTGAAATGATGGGTTGGTTAAAGTGTGCATGTCCTGTTTATACAACATAAGGGTGGGTGGGAGGGCCCAAGGACAATTCCATCTTGCACCTCTTTTTTCTTTAATTTTTCTTTGCGTCATGTGCTGTTTGGGGAGGGTTTTTTGGAAGGGACATCCTGCGTGACACTGCAGTGCCACTCCTAGATGGGCCCGGTGTTTGTGTCGGCCACTAGGGTCGCTTATCTTACTCACACAGCTACCTCATTGCGCCTCTTTTTTTCTTTGCGTCATGTGCTGTTTGGGGAGGGTTTTTTGGAAGGGACATACTGCGTGACACTGCAGTGACACTCCTAGATGGGCCCGGTGTTTGTGTCGGCCACTAGGGTCGCTTATCTTACTCACACAGCTACCTCATTGCGCCTCTTTTTTTCTTTGCGTCATGTGCTGTTTGGGGAGGGTTTTTTGGAAGGGACATCCTGCGTGACACTGCAGTGACACTCCTAGATGGGCCCGGTGTTTGTGTCGGCCACTAGGGTCGCTTATCTTACTCACACAGCTACCTCATTGCGCCTCTTTTTTTCTTTGCGTCATGTGCTGTTTGGGGAGGGTTTTTTGGAAGGGACATCCTGCGTGACACTGCAGTGACACTCCTAGATGGGCCCGGTGTTTGTGTCGGCCACTAGGGTCGCTTATCTTACTCACACAGCTACCTCATTGCGCCTCTTTTTTTCTTTGCGTCATGTGCTGTTTGGGGAGGGTTTTTTGGAAGGGACATCCTGCGTGACACTGCAGTGACACTCCTAGATGGGCCCGGTGTTTGTGTCGGCCACTAGGGTCGCTTATCTTACTCACACAGCTACCTCATTGCGCCTCTTTTTTTCTTTGCGTCATGTGCTGTTTGGGGAGGGTTTTTTGGAAGGGACATCCTGCGTGACACTGCAGTGACACTCCTAGATGGGCCCGGTGTTTGTGTCGGCCACTAGGGTCGCTTATCTTACTCACACAGCTACCTCATTGCGCCTCTTTTTTTCTTTGCGTCATGTGCTGTTTGGGGAGGGTTTTTTGGAAGGGACATCCTGCGTGACACTGCAGTGACACTCCTAGATGGGCCCGGTGTTTGTGTCGGCCACTAGGGTCGCTTAGCTTAATCATCCAGCGACCTAGGTGCAAATTTTAGGACTAAAAATAATATTGTGAGGTGTGAGGTATTCAGAATAGACTGAAAATGAGTGTAAATTATGGGTTTTGAGGTTAATAATACTTTGGGATCAAAATGACCCCCAAATTCTATGATTTAAGCTGTTTTTTAGTGTTTTTTGAAAAAAACACCCAAATCCAAAACACACCCGAATCCGACAAAAAAAATTCGGTGAGGTTTTGCCAAAACGCGGTCGAACCCAAAACACGGCCGCGGAACCGATCCCAAAACCAAAACACAAAACCCGAAAAATTTCCGGCGCTCATCTCTAATATTTCCGCCATATGCGGTGATAATGGTTTGCGTTCACTTCTTTCCTAGCTTTAAATAGCGTAGGGATAACTTCCTCCGGAATGCCCTTTTCCTTCAGGATCCGGCGTTCAACCGCCATGCCGTCAAACGCAGCCGCGGTACGTCTTGGAACAGACAGGCCCCCTGCTGCAGCAGGTCCTGTCTGAGCGGCAGAGGCCATGGGTCCTCTGAGATCATTTCTTGGAGTTCTGGGTACCAAGCTCTTCTTGGCCAACCCGGAACAATGAGTATAGTTCTTACTCCTCTCCTTCTTATTATTCTCATTACCCTTGGTATGAGAGGCAGAGAAGGGAACACATACACCGACTGGTACACCCACGGTGTTACCAGAGCGTCCACAGCTATTGCCTGAGGGTCCCTTGACCTGGCGCAATATCTTTGTAGCTTTTTGTTGAGGCGGGACGCCATCATGTCCACCTGTGGCCTTTCCCAACGGTGTACAATCATTTGGAAGACTTCTGGATGAAGTCCCTCCCCACTCTCCCGGGTGGAGGTCGTGTCTGCTGAGAAAATCTGCTTCTCAGTTGTCCACTCCGGGAATGAACACTGCTGACAGTGCTAACACATGATTTTCCGCCCATCTGAGAATCCTTGTGGCTTCTGCCATCGCCATCCTGCTTCTTGTGCCGCCCTGTCGGTTTACATGAGCGACCGCCGTGATGTTGTCTGACTGGATCAGCACCGGCCGGTGTTGAAGCAGAGGTTTTGCCTGACTTAGGGCATTGTAAATGGCCCATAGTTCCAGAACATTTATGTGTAGGGAAGTCTTGGAAGTTTCTTCCCTGTGTGACTGCCCCCCAGCCTTGAAGGCTGGCATCCGTGGTCACCAGGACCCAGTCCTGTATGCCGAATCTGCGGCCCCCTAGAAGATGAGCACTCTGCAGTCACCACCACAGCGACACCCTGGCCCTTGGAGACAGGGTTATCCGCCGATGCATCTGAAGATGCGACCCGGACCACTTGTCCAACAGATCCCACTGGAAGATCCTTGCATGGGACCTGGCGAATGGAATTTCTTCGTAAGAAGCTACCATCTTTCCCAAGGCTCGCGTGCATTGATGCACCGACACCTGTATTTGTATTAGGAGGTCTCTGTCTAGAGACGCCAACTCCTTGGACTTCTCCTCCGGGAGAAACCCTTTTTATCCTGTTCTGTGTCCAGAACCATACCCAGGAACAGTAGACGCGTCGTAGGAACCAGCTGCAACTTTGGAATATTCAGAATCCAGCCGTGCTGTTGTAGCACTTCCCGAGATAGTGCTACTCCGACGAACAACTGCTCCCTGGACCTCGCCTTTATAAGGAGATCGTCCAAGTACGGGATAAGTACTTCGGCCATTACCTTGGTAAATACCCTCGGTGCCGGGTACAGACCAACGGCAACGTCTGGAATTGGTAATGACAATCCTGTACCACAGTGGCGTCATGAGGTGGGTGCGGGGGGTGCGGCCCGCACCCGGGTGTTACCCTTCTATAGGGTGACACCAAAACGAGCCGCACACTCACATGCACCCCCATCCCCTGACATGAAAATGCCTAGTCCACGGCTGCGTCCACACCCCCTCCTCCCAGGCCCCGCCTCCTAAAGCCCGACACTCTCACCTGTCAGTGAGATCAGCAGGCAGCAGCCACAGACCCGTGCAGGCAGTGCACTGGCCAGCCCTCCCCTCTCCTCCAGCGTCCACTCTCTCCTCACTCCGGGTCCTGACTGAGCCTGACACACACAAGCTCCGCCCCCAGACTGTAACTACACGAGCATGTAGTTGCTGCTGATGTTGCTGCATGATGTCAGGTAACTTCTATAGTGGCTTCTCCATGTCCATGATGAGCAGAATCCATTTCTGATGTGTGTATGTGTCTGTATGGGGGGTGAATGTGGGATGTATAAATTGTTGGATTACTGAGTGCTGTGGGGGGGGGGGGGGGGGGTAATTTGGGCTGTGTGAGCATACTATGGGTGCAGTTCAAGTGTAGTATGGGTGCTGTGTGACATAGTATGGGTGCTGTGTGAGCGTAGTATGGGTGCAGTTTGAGTGTAGTATGGGTGCTGTGTGAGCGTAGTATGGGTGCAGTTTGAGTGTAGTATGGGTGCTGTGTGACGTAGTATGGGTGCTGCTGTGTGAGCGTAGTATGGGTGCAGTTCGAGTGTAGTATGGGTGCTGTGTGACATAGTATGGGTGCAGTTTGAGTGTAGTATGGGTGCTGTGTGACGTAGTATGGGTGCTGCTGTGTGAGCGTAGTATGGGTGCTGTGTGTGAGCGTAGTATGGGTGCTGTGTGTGAGCGTAGTATGGGTGCTGCTGTGTGAGCGTAGTATGGGTGCTGCTGTGTGAGTGTAGTATGGGTGCTGTGTGACATAGTATGAGTGCTGTGTGAGCGTAGTATGGGTGCAGTTTGAGTGTAGTATGGGTGCTGTGTGACGTAGTATGGGTGCTGTGTGTGAGCGTAGTATGGGTGCTGTGTGTGAGCGTAGTATGGGTGCTGCTGTGTGAGCGTAGTATGGGTGCTGCTGTGTGAGTGTAGTATGGGTGCTGTGTGACGTAGTATGGGTGCTGCTGTGTGAGCGTAGTATGGGTGCAATTTGAGTGTAGTATGGGTGCTGCTGTGTGAGCGTAGTGTGGATGCTGTGTGAGCATAGTATGGGTGCTGCTGTGTGAGCGTAGTATGAGTGCTGCTGTGTGAGCGTAGTATGGGTGCTGCTGTGTGAGTGTAGTATGGGTGCTGTGTGACGTAGTATGGGTGCTGCTGTGTGAGCGTAGTATGGGTGCAGTTTGAGTGTAGTATGGGTGCTGCTGTGTGAGCGTAGTATGGGTGCTGCTGTGTGAGTGTAGTATGAGTGCTGCTGTGTGAGCGTAGTGTGTATGCTGTTTGAGCGAAGTATGGGTGCTGCTGTGTGAGTGTAGTATGAGTGCTGTTGTGTGAGCGTAGTGTGGATGCTGTTTGAGCGAAGTATGGGTGGTGCTGTGTGAGTGTAGTATGGATGCAGTTTGAGTGTAGTATGGGTGCTGTGTTACGTAGTATGGGTGCTGCTGTGTGAGCGTAGTGTGGATGCTGTGTGAGCGAAGTATGGGTGCTGCTGTGTGAGGGGAGCGTTATGTCAGCTGATAGGGTGGGTGGATCAATGTGCTAATGGGTGTTGCAGTGATCGTGCACAGCAAAAAAAATTGTGGGTCCCAGGGACTCCTCACTTTAAAAAATTGGGGTCCTACTCAACATTTCTGTGTCCTATCACATATTATGGGATGTGAGGGCAGGCAGTACTGGGGGTTTTAAGGGGGTAAGGGTAGATAGAAGTTTGGGCAGTACTAGGGGAATGGAGGCGGGTAGGGATAGGAAATACTTGGACAGGGGGGATAAGCAGGCAATAGGATCTCTGACATTGCACTGGGTATATACATATTATGATACTGGGTGTATATTATACACACACACACACACACACATTTATATATATATATATATATATATATAATATGTAGCATATGGTTCAACACTCCATTAAACAGAAAAACTGTGTCTGGTGCCCTCACAAACTATATATTCATAGCATATTCAAAACAGTGCGGCACTTCTGGCTATAGGGGGTAATTCCAAGTTGATCGCAGCTGGATTTTTGTTAGCAAACCCATCACCACGCCCCCCCCCCCCCCCCCTCACCAGAATTCTGTGTGGTGTGATAGGGGAGGAGGTCCATGGGGGGTGACACCATGAGTTACCACACCGGGTGACACCAACGCTAGTGACGCCTCTGCTGTACCACAATTTTGAGGTACACCTGGTGAAGAGGGTAAATAGGGACATGCAGGTAAGCATCCTTGATGTCCAGTGATACCATGAAATTCTCCAGGCTTGCAATAATCGCCCTGAGCGATTCCATTTTGAACTTGAACCTTCGTATATAAGTGTTCAAGGATTTCAATTTTAGAATGGGTCTCACAGAATCGTCTGGTTTCGGTACCACAAACATTTTGGAATAGTAACCCCGGCCTTGTTGAAGGAGGGGTACCTTGATTTTCACCTGCTGGAAGTACAGCTTGTGAATTGCCGCCAGTACTACCTCCCTTTCTCCGAGGGCAGCAGGCAAGGCTGATGTGAGGTAACGGCGAGGGGGAGTCGCCTCGAACTCCAGCTTGTATCCCTGTGATACTACTTGCAGAACCTAGGGATCCACCTGTGGGCAAGCCCACTGGTCCCAGAAGTTCCCGAGACGCGCCCCCACCGCACCTGTCTCCACGTGTGGAGCCCCAGCGGTGGACTCAGAGGAAGCGGGGGAAGATTTTTGATCTTGGGAATTGGCTGTCTGGTGCAGCTTTTTTCCTTCTTCCCTTGTCTCTGTGCAGAAAGGAAGCGCCTTTGACCCGCTTGCTTTTCTGAAGCCGAAAGGACTGTACCTGAAAATACGGTGCTTTCTTAGGCTGTGAGGAAACCTGAGGTAAACATTTTTCTTCCCAGCTGTTGCTGTGGATACGAAGTCCCAGAGACCATCCCCAAACAATTCCTCACCCTTATAAGGCAGAATCTCCATGTGCCTTTTAAGGCAGCATCACCTGTCCACTGCCGGGTCTCTAATACCCTCCTGGCAGAATGGACATTGCATTAATTCTGGATGCCAGCCGGCAAATATCCCTCTGTGCATCCTTCATATAAGACGACGTCTTTAATATGCTCTATGTTAGCAAAATATTATCCCTGTCTAGGGTATTAATATTATCTGACAGGGTATCAGACCACGCTGCAGCAGCACTATTTATGCTGAGGCAATTTTAGGTCTCAGTATAGTACCTGAGTGTGTATATACAGACTTCAGGATAGCCTCCTGCTTTTTATCAGCAGGCTCCTTCAAGGTGGCCGTATCCTAAGACGGCAGTGCCACCTTTTTTGACAAACGTGTGAGCGCCTTATCCACCCTAGGGGATATCTCCCAACGTGACCTATCCTCTGGCGGGAAAGGGTACGCCATCAGTAACTTATTAGAAATCACCAGTTTCTTATCGGGGGAACTCACGCTTCTTTACACACTTCATTCACTCATCTGATGAGGGAACAAAACACTGGCTGCTTTTTCTCCCCAAAAATAAAACCCCTTTTATGTGGTACTTGGGTTCATGTCAGAAATGCGTAACACATTTATCATTGCCGAGATCATGCAACGGATGTTCCTAGTGGATTGTGTATATATATCTCAACCTCGTCGACACTGGAGTCAGACTCCGTGTCGACATCTGTGTCTGCCATCTGAGGTAACTTTTTGGGCGTTTTTGAGCCCCTGATGGCCTTTGAGACGCCTGGGCAGGCGCGGGCTGAGAAGCCGGCTGTCCCACAGCTGTTACGTCATCCAGCCTTTTATGTAAGGAGTTGACATTGTCGGTTAATACCTTCCACCTATCCATCCACTCTGGTGTCGGCCCCACAGGGGACGACATCACATTTATCGGCCTCTGCTCCGCCTCCACGTAACCTTCCTCATCCAACATGTCGACACAGCCGTACCGACACACCGCACACACACAGGGAATGCTCTGACTGAGGACAGGACCCCACAAAGTCCTTTGGGGAGACAGAGAGAGAGTATGCCAGCACACACCAGAGCGCTATATAATGCAGGGATTAACACTATAACTGAGTGATTTTTCCCCAATAGCTGCTTGTATACATAATTTGCGCCTAAATTTAGTGCCCCCCCTCTCTTTTTAACCCTTTGAGCTGAAAACTACAGGGGAGAGCCTGGGGAGCTATCTTCCAGCTGCACTGTGAAGATAAAATGGCGCCAGTGCGCTGAGGGAGATAGCCCCGCCCCTTTTTCGGCGGACTTCTCCCGCTTTTTCTGGAATACTGGCAGGGGTATTTTTACATCTATATAGCCTCTAGGACTATATATGATGTAGATTTGCCAGCCAAGGTGTCTTATATTGCCCTCAGGGCGCCCCCCCCCCCCAGCGCCCTGCACCCATCAGTGACCGGAGTGTGAGGTGTACATGAGGAGCAATGGCGCACAGCTGCAGTGCTGTGCGCTACCTTGGTGAAGACCGAAGTCTTCTGCCGCCGATTTTCCGGACCTCTTCACTCTTCTGGCTCTGTAAGGGGGACGGCGGCGCGGCTCCGGGAACGAACACCAAGGTCGGGTCCTGCGGTCGATCCCTCTGGAGCTAATGGTGTCCAGTAGCCTAAGAAGCCCAAACTACCACCTGTTAGGTAGGTTCGCTTCTTCTCCCCTTAGTCCCTCGCTGCAGTGAGTCTGTTGCCAGCAGATCTCACTGAAAATAAAAAACCTAAATATACTTTCTTTCTAGGAGCTCAGGAGAGCCCCTAGTGTGCATCCAGCTCAGCCGGGCACAAGAATCTAACTGAAGTCTGGAGGAGGGTCTTAGTGGGAGGAGCCAGTGCACACCAGTAGTCTAAAGCTTTCTTTATAGTTGTGCCCAGTCTCCTGCGGAGCCGCTAATCCCCATGGTCCTTACGGAGTCCCCAGCATCCACTTAGGACGTTAGAGAAATATTATTCTGCGCATACACTTCTCAGGAGCCGTTATCTGTTGCGGCTGTTTAGTGACTCGTGCATGATCCGTGCCGCTGAGGATGATGATGATCTGCAGCAGCGAAATCACTAGTGTACAAAAGAAAAGAGCCTAATTCTGATTCGCAAGCAGATCCTCAAGTGGCAGCCTTCTCAAGGAGAAAGAATTGCAAGCAGAATGCTAATGCAGCTATACAAACTGCCTAATGTCTACACATCGCACTGTAGCCCTCATTCCGAGTTGATCGCTCGCTAGCTATTTTTTGCAGAGCAGCGATCAGATAGTCGCCGCCTCTAGGGGAGTGTATTTTCGCTTTGCAAGTGTGCGAACGCTTGTGCAGGCCAGCGGGACGAAAAAGTTTTTTGCAGTTTCTGAGTAGGTCTGAACTCACTCAGCCCTTGTGATCACTTCAGCCTGTCCAGTCCCGGAATTGACGTCAGACACCCACCCTGCAAACGCTTGGACACGCCTGCGTTTTTCCTACCTCTCCCAAAAAATGGTCAGTTGACACCCATAAACGCCCTCTTCCTGTCAATCTCCTTGCGATCGGTTGTGCGAATGGATTCGTCGCTAGAAGCCATGCTCAGCAACGATGCTGTTTGTACCCGTATGACGTGCGTGCGCATTGTGGTGCATACGCATGCGCAGTAGTAACCTGATTGCTGCACTGCGAAAATCTGCATCAACTCGGAATGACACCCTGTGTCCACTTTTCCCATAGATAAGAGCAGGTGTCATCCCTATTATCTGTCATCTACCCCATGCTAGATTCAGGAGATCTATCTGAATTTGGCACCCAGAATGCACATGCATGACACCTAGACACACCCACAAAATGGCTGTCTTGTGTGCGTTCACATTGTTGCCACCCAGAAACAATCATTTAGCAGCTGCAGAGATACGCACCACTCCGAATTGTGCGTATGTTGAAGGAGATGAGTATTCAGCCAGGTATACATGCCCAGCATGCGGCCACATGAGCGGTGCACCAGAGTGACAAGACACGGGGCGTGTCGTGTAAGCTTCCCCCCAGACATGCATGGCCATGCCCATTTTTCACACACTTGCCGCAGAGCACTGGGGGGAAACAAAACCTTTGTGCACCACTGAGCCGCATTCTGACCTGGTGTGTGCCCAAACTGTTCCTGGAACCAGTGCTCATTGCTCGTACTGGTAACTGCAAATTCAGTAGGACAAACATCACGTGGTCCTAACCAGTTACCAGCATACGGCTGTGATAGGATGTGCTGGTTACACATTGTGGGCTCGCCATGTCATAATGTCACTCAGCATTAGTCATTTTAGCACAGGGCTGATTTATGTATGGAATTGGGAATGTAAGCAAAATGCAGGGCCCTAAATGCGTTTATTTGTGTGGACACATTTTGTGTCTGTGTTTTTTTATGCACATCAATTAAATAGAGAGAAATCCATTTCATTGAAATTATATTTTTGGATACTAAATAAAATATAAAGAAAAATGAGATGCATCCATTTTAGTGGTGCCTAGGAATAGGAAACCGCGAAACATCCATTTCAGTGGTGCTCAGGAAGTTTAAAAGATCCATTTTTTTAATATCGTTTTTACAATACGTTGCTATAGTCTCAACAGAAATGGCTAAAACTTTTAGTAGGTGAAATTGATTTTTTTTGTTCTTTGATGTAAAGGGATACAATATTTTCCCAAGAAATAGTCTACTTGTTGCTTTGATAATCACTCTTCAAAGGATTATAGTAAGAACAAAGTGTCCAAGCACTAATGTGGTGAAATGCGACAGCCCTGAGGTCAGCTGTCCTCAGATTCTATGGTCCGTCACAGATTTAAAAAAAATACTTATACAACCAGTACAAACAATTGTATAACTATCAACTTTTTACTTTTTCCCCTCCTGCAGAATACGCAAGATGTAAGTGGTCACTGGGGGAAATGGGGCTCTACACTTCATTACTTACTTAACAGGGTCAATTCAATATGGGGTGATGTTTGGTTGATATTGAGGGATGTCGGCAATGTTCCATTGTGACTTCCATACATATGGGTTTTGTGCACACTGCACATAGGAAACTTTTCAGGTTTGTTAATAATCCAAAAAAGCACACTAATGGGCAAAACCATTCTGCATTGCAGGTGGGACAGATGTAACATGTGCAGAGAGATTTAGATTTGGGTGGGTTATATTGTTTCTGTGCATGGTAACTACTGGCTCTTTATTGTTACACTGCAATTTAGAATTTAGCATGAACTCACCTCACCCAAATCTAACTCTCTCTGCACATGTTACATCTGCAGCACCCACAGTGCACATGGTTTTGCCCACTTGCTAACTTTTTTGGTTTGCTAAGTAACCTAAATAACCCCCATAGCCCATACATCTTGTCTTAACAAGCAATTGTGCATGCCGCTAATTGAATTAAACCTAAAGCATCAGAGCTGTAACTAGACTTTTTGGTGCCCTGTGCCAGAAAGAGATCCCCCCCCCCCCCCCCCCCCCCCCTTTGTCCAATAGGGACATAAGACACATCCAATCCTTTGCAGCAACACACTACATATCACCCCTTCACAAAGTATATGGTATGCTTCAGATAGTTAAAGCTCTCCAGCTTGGAATTCTGTAGCTTTCTATGCAAGGACAAATAGCTCAATGAATAGATAGTCTGACTGCAATGTTAAAGGCAACAGGTTCAAATCCTGGGTACATTAGCATCCCGAAATGTAATAAAGGACAGTGTGACTGAACAACAAAGAGCTCTAAAGTCAAGTCCATTAATGCTGTATAAGTATTAGCGACAAAAGGGGTGGGGGGTAGGAGAAAGGGACGTTCAGTCTGGAGATGCTGGCTTCAAAAAGGGGGGAAGCTGCAAGTTAAAGTAATTAGATGATTCATAATTGACAAGTGCTACCAACAGTACTCCCTTCCCTGCAGCGATATGTGCAGGGCACTCACCTAGTTACGGCCCTTCAAGGGGTCACCTACACTCAGTAGGGACAGCCATTCTGTGGGTGAATTAATACACATGAAAATTGGTTTATTTGAATGTTTCAGGATCTTTTTGCTCTGACTGTAGTGTATAATTGTAATGTTTATTCATAGGCTGGATGAAATCTGCACTGTAAGTCCTTGATTCTAAAATACTTTCTGAAACAAGAGTTAACAACGACCATCAACTCTTTGGTCTCATAACAATTAAATCAATAATGAAATCTTACCAATTCCTGCTACTGTGTACTGCGTCTGGCTATAGACTTCAATAGCAGCATAACAGTTATTGTGATTTGTAATGTGCTATGTAAACAGGGAAATATCTCATATAATTTATGCCTCTATTGTGAAAACATTTTTGGCATGCCCCTTTGTTAAACAGATGTTTTTATTAGAACAAGAATTTCCTGTTTACAGTACAGTATGTAATATTTTATATTTCATTTATTCACCTCTATAGAGGTCATTTTGCATGGCTGCTACCTTCTACTCTGCGCTGCTTCTGGTAATCGGAGATTGTGACTAAGCATGTGAAAAACAAATTACCACAATTAATATAATTAGAATAAAACTGTTATAAAGCAGTCCTCCCAAAACACTGCACTAGTCTCTTTACAGCCTCTACCTTCAAAGAGTTATTTACTAACAAAGGTAAATGTGCAAACAGACACATTTTTGGTTAAAATACTAAAATATACTAGAATGTTTCTATCATTTGCATAACATGACCACTGAACATGTAACTGTACCAGAACGTAAAAGAGTTAACAAATAAAATTAAAAAAAAGCAAACAATTTATATTACAGTATGTTAAACAGAACGGTTACCTAATAGCGGCAAAAGCACTTTAAAAATGTAAGTAATCCTAGAATTAAATTTACCCACACCTCAAACATTTTCAAAATACACCAGGAAGTGGGTTTACTGTGCCACGTTTGAGTGTGGCTGTGTAGCATTGTTGCATGCCACATGCTGAGATGAGAGAGGGGGGACACAGAGGGGGAGGTTGTCACATGCTGAAGTGGGGAAAAAAGATGGGGAGGCTGTAACACCTTGATGGCAGGGAAGAAGAGGTTGTCACACACTGCAGGAAAGTAGGGGAGACTGTCATACATAGGGGCGTAGGGGAGGTGAGACAAAGAGGGAACCCAGTACATGAGGAAGGGAGAGACAGTTGGGGAAACTGTCACATGAGGAGGGGGGAGAAGGAAGAGCAATGGATCTGATTGGCCCACGTTGCATTGAAGTTACTGGCCCTTCGGGGGTTCCAGCCACCATAAAGCATAAAAATATTTGGCTATCTTCCCAGGGTCACAATTTTGCCACCACCATCTATAGTAGAAAAGACAACAACTAAAAACAGAAACACATACTTAAGGTGGCCCCATGATATTGCATACACCAACAGTCTACCGGGGACATTCCTGGGGTGTCAATGGCCAATCCACAGTGGTGCAAGTAGAAATATTTTCTTAGTGCTACTGTGTGCAGAAAAATGGGCGTTTTCATGCATTGTCAGGGGGCGTGGTCACATGCCACTAGTGGGAGTGGCTACATGACACTAGCGGCGTGGCCATATGACACAGCCCCTTATCTTTGCACTCTAGAGGCAAGGCTAGAAATATATAGTACTACCCCCAGTATAATAGAAATATATAGTAATGCCCCAATTTAATAACAATATATAGTAATGCCTCCATTATAAAACAGGAATATATACTGTAGTAGTGCCCCTGGTATAATAGAAATATATCTTATTGCCCTCATAGTAATATACATATATAGTAGTGTCCACATTATATTAGAAATGAATGACCCCACACAGTGACGCCAGAGACCTGCCCAGTAGCCCAAAAGTCGCTCAGTGCCGGTGCGTCACATGAGCCGAGTGAATGGAAACAGCTGCACGGCTGCTCCCAGCAAGGGAGGCTGCTGGAAAGTACACCCAGGTTCCTCTCTTCACGCCAGCCACAGCCACCAGAAGAGAAATTGTGATGTGATGTCATGACATCACCATTTCCTCAGATGGGACGAAACGTGTTGGATGCCATTTGATAAAACCTCACCCTCTGAAGTTAAGCTATATCTCTCCTCTTTTGCATAATTTTTAAGCCTTTTATCTTTTATGCTTTACGTATTTTTTGTGATTTTTTAATTTTCATGTTTGTACGTATGTCACTTTACTATAGTTGTTTTTATCCAGTGACACTCCGTCTTTTCGTGCTACGTTCTATAATAATTTTTTGTACTTTTACATTCATAACTGTCTAGTCCAGGGGTGGGGAACCTTTTTTCTACCGAGGGCCATTTGGATATTTATAAAATCCTTCGGGGGCCATACAAAAATTCTCAATTTGAAAAATTACCCTGCCCCCCAGCAGGTCTGCCCCATAGAGGTACTGTGCCGGAGGCGCGCGCCAAAAAAATGGGTGTGGCCAGTTAAAATGGGACGTGATACACATATGCCCCCAATAGTGTAGTGCCAGATCCACAATTGCCCCCACAGTGCCAGGTATACAAATGCCCCTCATAGTGCCAGGTATACAAATGCCCCCACAGTGCCAAGTATACCAATGCTTTTCACAGTGCCAGGTGTACAAATTCCCCTCACAGTGCCAGGTATACAGATGCCCCCACAGTGCCAGGTATACAGATGCCCCCACAGTGCCAGGTATACAAATGCCCCCCACAGTGCCAGGTATACAGATGCCCCCACAGTGCCAGGTATACAAATGCCCCCACAGTGCCAGGTATACAGATGCCCCCCACAGTGCCAGGTATACAGATGCCCCCACAGTGCCCCCCCCCCCCTTCCGTGCTACTTACCGCTCCTTTCGGCGGGACACGGAGGAGAGCGCGGCTATGTTGGTCGGCGGCGTATAGGACTTGAAACCAGCCGCCGGTTCGAGAGCCAATCAGAGCTCGCGGACCGGCAGCCACGGCTCCTGATTGGCTGCCGGTCCGCGAGCTCTGATTGGCTCACGAACCGGCGGCTGGTTTCAAGTTCTACACGCCGCCGCCTCCGCGCTCTCCTCCCTGTCCTGACACTGACAGCTGAGACACGCTGCCGCCGGACTGAGCGTGTCTCACTGGGAGAAGCGGGTGGGCAGGAGCAAACGGCTTCGCGGGCCTTATACGGCCCGCGGGCCGGAGGTTCCCCACCCCTGGTCTAGTCCTATAGTTTTTTGGACACTGTTGGTCGCTTTTAAATACCTCATTCTCTGTTTCCATATATATATATATATATATATATATACGAATATCTCCACACCATGAGGCTCCAGCTGGGGCTATGTTGTGGATGAAACCAGCACTCCACAGTATTTAGACAGTTTGTGTCATTTATTGTGCAAATTCAGCAAATATATACCATCACAAGCGGGTTGGTTAGTGCAAATTCAGCAATTTTGTAAACATAGTTCAGGTCTAGTCAAATATCTCACGTATCCCGTGTATGCTGGGGATCCATGTCCTACCCAGCCTGATCTCCCAACAGCTGTTTCGGCTATCGCCGTCGTCAGGGGAGTTGTTACCACCGATCTGCTACCCTTGTCACTTTATACCCATACATAATTAAAAACACCGTGCTCACCTGTTTCCACACTCCTCGTTATCCCCGTCAGCTGGTGCCGAAAGGCGCGTCCGCCCCGTCGCCCGGACATCGCGGCGCTCAGTGTTGATGTCATCCGGCTCAGTCCCCTGTTGCCGGGCCACTCCCATTGTATACTCCGTCGCCTGGGTAACGGAAGACACCGTCATAGCGTGCCACCCCTTAGTGACGCGTGTCCAGTGTTCCCCGCCCTCTTGACGAGCGGAGATAAATTCATTGGTCCGCCTTTACAAGGGATCCGCCTTCTGTGACATCAGTCCATAGCCTCCTCGAATCCGAATAACAGAGCCCCGTCGCCCAGCAACATCTGCAGCGGGGATTTAAAAAAGAGGAATGACGGAAATGTAGTAATATCTACAACCATGGAATTTTAAACCTTAACCCATATACTACCCTCAAAAATGTCTATATCCAACATATAACGAGAGTCATTAACTGATAAGTACACAAAATGTGCATGGCTGGATATCATTAATGCATAATCCTATCAATAAATATCATCAGCCACCCAGTATATGCCCTCATCATATCCCATATAGACAATCATCCCAACTACATAGGTAATTTGATATACATTATAGTTTATATGGAAAAGGTATTCGCTCAAGGAAATCAGCTTCAATGAACAGCAAGCCTGATGTAGATCTAAATCCTATCTTAATTTACAAAAAACAAGACAAAATCAATTCCTCATTAAGCCCTGCAGGGGCCATAGCGTTCAGTTGGTAAATCCACCGACTCTCTTGTTTCAGTAACAGCTTGTTACGATCACCACCTCTCCTAAGCGGTGGTATATGGTCCAGCGGCATACACTTAAAGTCCTTTAATTTATGTCCGCAACTAGCAAAATGCTTGGCTACCGGTGGTGTGTTAGTTTCCACTATTTGTAGAGCTTTTTTGATTGAAGACCGATGCATCGAAATTCTTTCCTTTAGCATGCGAATCGTTTTGCCCACATAGATCTTTCTACATGGACATACTATGATGTAGGTCACAAATCGGGTTTCACATGTCATCCTGTGTCTCAACACATATTTATCACCCGATATTGGATGTATAAATTCATTCCCCGTCAGCATGAAGGGGCAATTAGCACAACTGCCACATTTGAAGGCTCCCTTCTGCAAACTGAGCCAGTTGCTATTGGACACCATTCCAGGACTGACATCAGCATGTGAGATACGTTCCTTCAGATTCCTACTCCTTTTATAGCTGAAAAGGGGTGTGTGGGCGCAGAATCTACTTAAGGACGGGTCAGTCTGGACTATGTGCCAATGCTTAAGTATTGATTTTTTGACCAAACCCGATGTGATGGCATAGGTACTGGTAAAAACCAGCCGTTCAGTTTCTCCTTGTTTAATCTTCGGGATTAATAGATCCTCCCGTTTCAGACCCAAACATTTGGTCACAGCCTCTTTTACCTCCACCGGATTGTATCCACGGTCAATGAACTTCTGCCCCATATTTGCCAGAGCCTCCGGCAGTTTGGTTCGATCCGATGTGATCCGAGTCACCCTTAATAGCTGTGAGTAGGGGAGTCCCTTTTTTAAAGGTTGCGGATGAAAGCTGGACGCCATCAAAAGCGTGTTCTTGTCGGTGGGTTTCCTGAAGATATTAGTAGTGAAACATCCCTTCTCAATCCCCACCATAACGTCTAGATACTCCATGTTCACCCGACTGTAACGATATGTGAATCTAATCGATTCAGGCCTGCTGTTCAACTTGTCTACAAATTCTACAAGAGTTTTCTCACCACCAGTCCACAGCATGAAAAGATCATCAATAAATCTAACATAAAAAATTATGTGATTTGAAAAAATTGAATCATTCATAATCTTTTCTTGTTCATAATCATACATAAACAAATTAGCGTACGACGGGGCCATGTTCGACCCCATCGCCGTACCGTGTAACTGTAAATAAAAAGAATTGTTGAACAAAAAATAATTTTTGTGTAAAATAACTTCAATTAATAATAATAAAAAATCAACTGGTGGACCCACATAGTGTGGACTGGTGGTAATGACTTTCCTCACTGATTCAATGCCATCAGTGTGGTTAATACTAGTGTACAAACTAGACACATCCAGAGTCACCAAAAGACAATCACTAGGCGGCCTACCAAACTCAGTCAATTTGTTAATGAAATCTGTCGTGTCCTTAACAAAGTAGGGAGTATGTTGTACCACCGGTTGTAGGTGGTAATCTACATATTGGGACAGGGGTTGTCCTAAGGAACCTCTAGAGGAGATAATCGGTCTACCCGGAGGATCCACTAAACTCTTGTGCACCTTCGGCAAGATGTACAAGAGTGGGATCCTCGGGTAGTCCTGGGTGAGAAACTTCTCAGTCTGTTCATCAATCCATGCATTGCTGAGCCCTAATTGTATAATGGAGTCTATTTCTTTTTTATAGTTCAGTGTCGGATCAAATAGTAGTTGTTTATAGCAAGTTGTATCTGACAACTGCCTCATGACCTCACTAATGTAGTTGATTTTATCAAGTATTACAATGCCCCCGCCTTTATCGGCGGGGCGTATAACAATCTGGGCATTGTCATTCAACGTTTTTATTGCAGCTGCCTCTTCTTGATTTACATTAGAGTATTTAATTCTATTCTTCCGTAAAATAGGTAATGTGTCCATTCTCACCAACCGCATGAATGTTTCAATAGATGCGTTTGATGAGGGAGGATCAAAGGTGCTGGAAACTTTGAAAGGGGTGTGCTTAAATTCAGTTTTCGCTCGTTTACTGAAAAATTCTTTCAGACGTAGCTGTCTGTGGAATCTATAAAGTTCAACCTCAAAGTCAAAAGGCTTTTGACGATGAGTTTGAACAAATGACAACCCCTTAGTAAGCACACTAACCTCCGACTCGGTCAATGCATGGGATGACAAGTTGAACACGGCTATTTGCGGGTCGACCTGTTCTTCTCTCTTTGATTTTTTGTGCCTGATACCCCCTCTCCTACAGGGTTTTCCAGATCTCTGTCTGGTGGTGCCCTGCTGCGGGTGGTCGTTTTTCCCCCTAAAAAATGTTGTTTGGTTTTCCCAGAGTTGTCAGAATCACTCTGTGACGTGTTAGACTCAATATCTGTGTATTGTCTAGGTTGTCGTTTTTTAAATGTATGGTTGGTTTGCCACTGGCGTCTATTGGTCTGTGGAATCAACCAAGGATATACACGAAAGTCCCTATAATCCTCTTTAACCTTCTTATATTTCCCTTTTTTGAACGCTAATAATTCTGTCTTGAAAGTGGACACGCTTTCATCTAATTTGGATAGCCAATCAGTATCACTGTCAGCCTTAATGATCTCTAATCCTGCTGTTTCACAAGAGCGAATATCCTTCTCCACAATTTTAATGTCGGCATTCACCTGCTGGATGACCAAGAGCATTAAATCAAAACTGCACTGATTTAATATCAGACACCACTGTCTACAGAACTCTTTACAATTCCGTCCCAGGGTAGGTTGATTTTTAATTCTAAAACCTCTGGGAATTAAATTATCTTTATGGTACTGTGACAGTGTCAATCCATGCAGCTCAAGTTCTACCAATCTTTTACGCAATCTCAAGAGATCGGCATGTATTTCCTGTGGACTGTCTAAATCAAAAGCTAGTTGTTCAGTATTAGAAAAAAGTATTTTAGATGCATCTTTATCTAGAAATCTCTTGGTCCCAGTGAGGTCGCCGACATTAAATTCCATGGTTTTATGCAGATACAACAAGAAGAAAAACACACGTATAACCTTATGTGCTCCAGTACCACATAAAGAAGTGCATAATATACACTCAACAAATGTAACAACATGTAATTAAAACAACATATAGTTAAAACCGTGGTGCAGTCCAAATCCAGTTCATGGAAATTAATCTAGTAGACAGCGTGGGCCGCACAGCACTGAAAGAACTCTGAAAGGGTGCTCGGTCAGAAACTTTTCAATACGAATATCTCCACACCATGAGGCTCCAGCTGGGGCTATGTTGTGGATGAAACCAGCACTCCACAGTATTTAGACAGTTTGTGTCATTTATTGTGCAAATTCAGCAAATATATACCATCACAAGCGGGTTGGTTAGTGCAAATTCAGCAATTTTGTAAACATAGTTCAGGTCTAGTCAAATATCTCACGTATCCCGTGTATGCTGGGGATCCATGTCCTACCCAGCCTGATCTCCCAACAGCTGTTTCGGCTATCGCCGTCGTCAGGGGAGTTGTTACCACCGATCTGCTACCCTTGTCACTTTATACCCATACATAATTAAAAACACCGTGCTCACCTGTTTCCACACTCCTCGTTATCCCCGTCAGCTGGTGCCGAAAGGCGCGTCCGCCCCGTCGCCCGGACATCGCGGCGCTCAGTGTTGATGTCATCCGGCTCAGTCCCCTGTTGCCGGGCCACTCCCATTGTATACTCCGTCGCCTGGGTAACGGAAGACACCGTCATAGCGTGCCACCCCTTAGTGACGCGTGTCCAGTGTTCCCCGCCCTCTTGACGAGCGGAGATAAATTCATTGGTCCGCCTTTACAAGGGATCCGCCTTCTGTGACATCAGTCCATAGCCTCCTCGAATCCGAATAACAGAGCCCCGTCGCCCAGCAACATCTGCAGCGGGGTGGCACGCTATGACGGTGTCTTCCGTTACCCAGGCGACGGAGTATACAATGGGAGTGGCCCGGCAACAGGGGACTGAGCCGGATGACATCAACACTGAGCGCCGCGATGTCCGGGCGACGGGGCGGACGCGCCTTTCGGCACCAGCTGACGGGGATAACGAGGAGTGTGGAAACAGGTGAGCACGGTGTTTTTAATTATGCATGGGTATAAAGTGACAAGGGTAGCAGATCGGTGGTAACAACTCCCCTGACGACGGCGATAGCCGAAACAGCTGTTGGGAGATCAGGCTGGGTAGGACATGGATCCCCAGCATACACGGGATACGTGAGATATTTGACTAGACCTGAACTATGTTTACAAAATTGCTGAATTTGCACTAACCAACCCGCTTGTGATGGTATATATTTGCTGAATTTGCACAATAAATGACACAAACTGTCTAAATACTGTGGAGTGCTGGTTTCATCCACAACATAGCCCCAGCTGGAGCCTCATGGTGTGGAGATATTCGTATTGAAAAGTTTCTGACCGAGCACCCTTTCAGAGTTCTTTCAGTGCTGTGCGGCCCACGCTGTCTACTAGATTAATTTCCATGAACTGGATTTGGACTGCACCACGGTTTTAACTATATGTTGTTTTAATTACATGTTGTTACATTTGTTGAGTGTATATTATGCACTTCTTTATGTGGTACTGGAGCACATAAGGTTATACGTGTGTTTTTCTTCTTGTTGTATCTGCATAAAACCATGGAATTTAATGTCGGCGACCTCACTGGGACCAAGAGATTTCTAGATAAAGATGCATCTAAAATACTTTTTTCTAATACTGAACAACTAGCTTTTGATTTAGACAGTCCACAGGAAATACATGCCGATCTCTTGAGATTGCGTAAAAGATTGGTAGAACTTGAGCTGCATGGATTGACACTGTCACAGTACCATAAAGATAATTTAATTCCCAGAGGTTTTAGAATTAAAAATCAACCTACCCTGGGACGGAATTGTAAAGAGTTCTGTAGACAGTGGTGTCTGATATTAAATCAGTGCAGTTTTGATTTAATGCTCTTGGTCATCCAGCAGGTGAATGCCGACATTAAAATTGTGGAGAAGGATATTCGCTCTTGTGAAACAGCAGGATTAGAGATCATTAAGGCTGACAGTGATACTGATTGGCTATCCAAATTAGATGAAAGCGTGTCCACTTTCAAGACAGAATTATTAGCGTTCAAAAAAGGGAAATATAAGAAGGTTAAAGAGGATTATAGGGACTTTCGTGTATATCCTTGGTTGATTCCACAGACCAATAGACGCCAGTGGCAAACCAACCATACATTTAAAAAACGACAACCTAGACAATACACAGATATTGAGTCTAACACGTCACAGAGTGATTCTGACAACTCTGGGAAAACCAAACAACATTTTTTAGGGGGAAAAACGACCACCCGCAGCAGGGCACCACCAGACAGAGATCTGGAAAACCCTGTAGGAGAGGGGGTATCAGGCACAAAAAATCAAAGAGAGAAGAACAGGTCGACCCGCAAATAGCCGTGTTCAACTTGTCATCCCATGCATTGACCGAGTCGGAGGTTAGTGTGCTTACTAAGGGGTTGTCATTTGTTCAAACTCATCGTCAAAAGCCTTTTGACTTTGAGGTTGAACTTTATAGATTCCACAGACAGCTACGTCTGAAAGAATTTTTCAGTAAACGAGCGAAAACTGAATTTAAGCACACCCCTTTCAAAGTTTCCAGCACCTTTGATCCTCCCTCATCAAACGCATCTATTGAAACATTCATGCGGTTGGTGAGAATGGACACATTACCTATTTTACGGAAGAATAGAATTAAATACTCTAATGTAAATCAAGAAGAGGCAGCTGCAATAAAAACGTTGAATGACAATGCCCAGATTGTTATACGCCCCGCCGATAAAGGCGGGGGCATTGTAATACTTGATAAAATCAACTACATTAGTGAGGTCATGAGGCAGTTGTCAGATACAACTTGCTATAAACAACTACTATTTGATCCGACACTGAACTATAAAAAAGAAATAGACTCCATTATACAATTAGGGCTCAGCAATGCATGGATTGATGAACAGACTGAGAAGTTTCTCACCCAGGACTACCCGAGGATCCCACTCTTGTACATCTTGCCGAAGGTGCACAAGAGTTTAGTGGATCCTCCGGGTAGACCGATTATCTCCTCTAGAGGTTCCTTAGGACAACCCCTGTCCCAATATGTAGATTACCACCTACAACCGGTGGTACAACATACTCCCTACTTTGTTAAGGACACGACAGATTTCATTAACAAATTGACTGAGTTTGGTAGGCCGCCTAGTGATTGTCTTTTGGTGACTCTGGATGTGTCTAGTTTGTACACTAGTATTAACCACACTGATGGCATTGAATCAGTGAGGAAAGTCATTACCACCAGTCCACACTATGTGGGTCCACCAGTTGATTTTTTATTATTATTAATTGAAGTTATTTTACACAAAAATTATTTTTTGTTCAACAATTCTTTTTATTTACAGTTACACGGTACGGCGATGGGGTCGAACATGGCCCCGTCGTACGCTAATTTGTTTATGTATGATTATGAACAAGAAAAGATTATGAATGATTCAATTTTTTCAAATCACATAATTTTTTATGTTAGATTTATTGATGATCTTTTCATGCTGTGGACTGGTGGTGAGAAAACTCTTGTAGAATTTGTAGACAAGTTGAACAGCAGGCCTGAATCGATTAGATTCACATATCGTTACAGTCGGGTGAACATGGAGTATCTAGACGTTATGGTGGGGATTGAGAAGGGATGTTTCACTACTAATATCTTCAGGAAACCCACCGACAAGAACACGCTTTTGATGGCGTCCAGCTTTCATCCGCAACCTTTAAAAAAGGGACTCCCCTACTCACAGCTATTAAGGGTGACTCGGATCACATCGGATCGAACCAAACTGCCGGAGGCTCTGGCAAATATGGGGCAGAAGTTCATTGACCGTGGATACAATCCGGTGGAGGTAAAAGAGGCTGTGACCAAATGTTTGGGTCTGAAACGGGAGGATCTATTAATCCCGAAGATTAAACAAGGAGAAACTGAACGGCTGGTTTTTACCAGTACCTATGCCATCACATCGGGTTTGGTCAAAAAATCAATACTTAAGCATTGGCACATAGTCCAGACTGACCCGTCCTTAAGTAGATTCTGCGCCCACACACCCCTTTTCAGCTATAAAAGGAGTAGGAATCTGAAGGAACGTATCTCACATGCTGATGTCAGTCCTGGAATGGTGTCCAATAGCAACTGGCTCAGTTTGCAGAAGGGAGCCTTCAAATGTGGCAGTTGTGCTAATTGCCCCTTCATGCTGACGGGGAATGAATTTATACATCCAATATCGGGTGATAAATATGTGTTGAGACACAGGATGACATGTGAAACCCGATTTGTGACCTACATCATAGTATGTCCATGTAGAAAGATCTATGTGGGCAAAACGATTCGCATGCTAAAGGAAAGAATTTCGATGCATCGGTCTTCAATCAAAAAAGCTCTACAAATAGTGGAAACTAACACACCACCGGTAGCCAAGCATTTTGCTAGTTGCGGACATAAATTAAAGGACTTTAAGTGTATGCCGCTGGACCATATACCACCGCTTAGGAGAGGTGGTGATCGTAACAAGCTGTTACTGAAACAAGAGAGTCGGTGGATTTACCAACTGAACGCTATGGCCCCTGCAGGGCTTAATGAGGAATTGATTTTGTCTTGTTTTTTGTAAATTAAGATAGGATTTAGATCTACATCAGGCTTGCTGTTCATTGAAGCTGATTTCCTTGAGCGAATACCTTTTCCATATAAACTATAATGTATATCAAATTACCTATGTAGTTGGGATGATTGTCTATATGGGATATGATGAGGGCATATACTGGGTGGCTGATGATATTTATTGATAGGATTATGCATTAATGATATCCAGCCATGCACATTTTGTGTACTTATCAGTTAATGACTCTCGTTATATGTTGGATATAGACATTTTTGAGGGTAGTATATGGGTTAAGGTTTAAAATTCCATGGTTGTAGATATTACTACATTTCCGTCATTCCTCTTTTTTAAATCCCCGCTGCAGATGTTGCTGGGCGACGGGGCTCTGTTATTCGGATTCGAGGAGGCTATGGACTGATGTCACAGAAGGCGGATCCCTTGTAAAGGCGGACCAATGAATTTATCTCCGCTCGTCAAGAGGGCGGGGAACACTGGACACGCGTCACTAAGGGGTGGCACGCTATGACGGTGTCTTCCGTTACCCAGGCGACGGAGTATACAATGGGAGTGGCCCGGCAACAGGGGACTGAGCCGGATGACATCAACACTGAGCGCCGCGATGTCCGGGCGACGGGGCGGACGCGCCTTTCGGCACCAGCTGACGGGGATAACGAGGAGTGTGGAAACAGGTGAGCACGGTGTTTTTAATTATGTATGGGTATAAAGTGACAAGGGTAGCAGATCGGTGGTAACAACTCCCCTGACGACGGCGATAGCCGAAACAGCTGTTGGGAGATCAGGCTGGGTAGGACATGGATCCCCAGCATACACGGGATACGTGAGATATTTGACTAGACCTGAACTATGTTTACAAAATTGCTGAATTTGCACTAACCAACCCGCTTGTGATGGTATATATTTGCTGAATTTGCACAATAAATGACACAAACTGTCTAAATACTGTGGAGTGCTGGTTTCATCCACAACATAGCCCCAGCTGGAGCCTCATGGTGTGGAGATATTCGTATTGAAAAGTTTCTGACCGAGCACCCTTTCAGAGTTCTTTCAGTGCTGTGCGGCCCACGCTGTCTACTATATATATATATATATATACGGTAAAATCCACACTCCAGACTTGATAAGATCAACGATGGGGTGCTCCACAAAGGCCCATAGGCCAGTATATAGAATGGTGATGCACTGGACAGTTGTCTTCCTGATGTCCCTGTATGATGTCCTGAAGAAGGTCACGTGATGACCGAAACGTCGACACACCGTCTTTATGTCTCTGTGAGTTATTAATAAATACCTGTTGGAATTTACTGGTGAGTGCCTGCATACCCAAATTTCTATATATATATATATATATAAATATATATATATATATATATATATAGTGTAGGTAACAATGAGCGGCACTCAGCAGACTTGAAATAACGAAAATGCAGTTAGTTTAATCCGACATGTTTCGGGGACAACCCCGTCCTCAGGGCCTAACCAGCCAAATGAGTGACATAATGGAGGTATAAATACACACATGCCCGGGTGCAAAACATAATTAAACAATTGTACTCACCTGTGCAGCGGCGCCTGACTCCCGCTCGTGGGTCCGGCTTCCATCGCGTCGCCTCCCGCTGACGTCAGTGGCATGCCGCGTCACACGTCCGTCTCCATGGAAACACCTGGAGACGTCAATACGCAGCCCTGCCGCCCGCCCCTCACGGAGGACGTGTTAATGGTATAGCCAATCACCGCTGAGAGTCGGGCCGCCTCACAAGTGTAACATAGCAACCTAGAGAAAAACAATAACAATAAACAGAAAATAAATGTGATGTGAAACAAAACACAATACATAAAGTAAAAAAACTTTAAAAACAGCAAGACAAGTACCACCGGTACTAACCAGTGGAGTAACGCCTACGGCTGGCCCCTGATGTCCCTAGACCCTAACATGAAAATATTAGATTATTAAGTATATTAAGTAATTATAAATATTAATCTTAAGTAACTTCTTGCCAGGGAATTCTAAAGAAAACACTGGATGCCCAGATTCTCATTAAGACCTCCAGGCGAGAGTGTGCCTAATTGGAAAATCCAGCGCGATTCCTTCTGTAGAAGAATCCTGTCCCTATTGCCTCCCCTAAGTGTATTAGGTACGTGGTCAATCAGTATAGCCCTAATGCTGGCCACCCCATTTTTAGCCTGGACACAATGCCGGGCAAAGGGTTGGTCACTCGTTCCTTTCTCGTGGGCTTTCTTAATGGCACTCCTATGTAGTGCCATGCGTTCTCGAAACTGCCTAATCGTTTTACCGATATAGGCCAGCCCACAGGGGCATGTGATTAAATAAATCACATGTGTTGTAGTACAGGTAAGTCGATGTTTAATTGGATACATTTTACCAGTAGAGGGGTGTTTAAATGATGTACCCGTAATCAGTGTGTTACATGTTGCACAGCCAAGGCACCTATAGCATCCATGCTTGGACCTAAGGAAATGACTTTCACGATTTTTAGTAAGATCTGAAATGTCCAACTTCATGACATAATCCCCTATGTTTCTGCCACGAGTGTGACTAGGTAGTAATGATGTTTCAGTTAAGGTGGACAAGGAGGGATCTGTCTGTATCATAGGCCACAGGTTTTTGGCTCGTCTAACCCTGTCCCTGGTTGCCGTGGTGTATTTATTGACCCAAGGGAGTTTGGGTCCTGGCTGTGTCTGCATTCTATTGCTGGGACACAGGGCTTGTGCTCTGGGGATCTGTAATGCCCGGGCCCTTGCTTTCCGCAGCTCCTTAATAGGGTAACCCCTTTCTGCAAACTTAATTAACATCTGGTCCATGCTTCTAGCTGTCTCATCAGGGTCCGAGGTAATTCGTCGGACCCGCATGAACTGTGAGAAAGGTAGGCCTCTACGTAATGAGGGTGGGTGGAAACTTTGATAGGCCATCAGTGTATTTCTATCAGTACTTTTTACATAAAGTGCAGTGTGCAATTGATTATTAATAATGGTAATGGTGACATCAAGATAATTAATAGTACTGTCATCTATCTCATAGGTAAATTGTACAGCATGTTGGGTACTATTATGGTCTTCCCATATGGCCATGAGTTGTTCCCTAGGACCCTGCCATAGCACAATAAGGTCATCTATATAGCGCCTATAATAGACGACCCGTGTTGCTATGGCAGGGTCCAGGGCAAACATCTGTTTCTCTACCAAAGACATGAATGCATTCGCGTACGATGGGGCCACTGCTGACCCCATCGCACAGCCTGCTATTTGTAACCAGAATTTGCCATTGTACACGAAATAATTCCTTCTAAGGACCCTATCCAACAAGGACAAGAAAAACGTTATATCAGGGCCCTGATACCAAACATTGTCCTGAATCAGTTGTCTCACAGCCTCCACACCTGCCTCATGTGGAATGCAGGTGTAGAGGCTGGAGACGTCTGCGCTGCATAGTAAGGTCCCTTCAGGTAAAGGGCCCAACTCCTGTAGCTGTAACAGGAGATTAGTAGTATCCTTTAGATACGACGGCAAATTCTGTACACATGGGTTCAAATATGCATCGAGAAACACCGATATGGGATGATACAGGGAACCCCTGGCCGATACTATCGGTCGACCAGGGGGGTCCACTAGACTTTTGTGGACCTTAGGCACTGTATAAAACAGTGGGGCCTTAGGATGTTCTATTTTAAGCATATTACAAATCTTAGAAGAAATGATGTCTTGCCCAACAGCCGAATCCAACAGAGAGTCCAACTCTTTCTTATAATCTCTGGTAGGATCCATAGTCAAACGTCTGTATGTTTTGTTGTCGCTGAGCTGACGTTCACTCTCCTTAATATAGTCATCGAGATCCTGTATGACTATAGATCCTCCCTTATCCGCTTTGCGGATTACTATGTCCGATCTACGGGACAGTTCGTTAAGTGTTTCCAATTCGGATCTGGTCATGTTGGTTGATGTAGGTTTATTCTCGACATCTTGTTCCAACATTCGTGTGAAGGTTCGTATGGAAGGATTTAGGCTGGGGGGATCAAATAGTGAGCGTGGGGCTATTTTTTGTAATTGCTTCGGTATCCCCGAAGTGGATGAGTCGGGGTCTCTCTCCCTATTGTTGAAAAATTCACTCCTTCTAAGTGATCTGTTGAGGCGATGCACCTCTACCTTCCACTCTAATGGGTCCGGAGGGACCGTGGGGACAAAGGACAGTCCTTTTGATAAAGTCCGATATTGAATTTCGGTAAATGGAGTGGACGATAGATTAAATACTGTTTCTTTTAAGGTCGAGGAGGCCTGGGCGCGGATGGCTCTCTGGTTTTGGCCCGCCCTCCTCGTCCTCGTCCTCGTCCGCGACCTGCGTTGGGGGTACGGTTGGAATGGGAATCTATCCCCTGCGGCTGTACTCCTAAAGGGATACGGCCTCCTTGTGAATGAGACACCCCTGTACTTCCTTCCGACTCACTGGCTGACGTGCTAGTGCCTCCGTAGTATTCGCGTCCTCTGCGGGTACGCTGACGTCGGTTTGGGTGTTCCTGTGGATTACGTTGGCCTCCTAGCCAGGGATAAACCTGTCGCTGCTGGTAATCCCTTTGGACAATGTCAAGTTTCTCCTTTTTAAACCGCACCAGGTCTTGGCGGTATTGCTCCACTTGAGTATTTAATTTGGATATCCAATCGGTGTGTGTATCAAGTGTTAGGGCTGGTTTATGTTCTCCTTCAAACACTAAGAGTTGTTCCCTGATACTGTTGAGTTCCCTGGTAGACTCTTCAACGACCAATAGGATGAGGTCCATTAAACACTTGTTAAGGATAGCAACCCACCGACGGCAAAATGAGGTGTTATAACGGCCTATCGTCGGTGAGTTGCGTACCCTAAAGCCCCGAGGTATCATGTTGTTCCTATAGTAGTCAGATAAGGATATACCATGATACAAAAAATCACACTCCTTTTGTTTCATCCTCAGCCATTTCTTGTATATGTCATCATTACTGCTTTTAGTGGTTTCGTCCTCCAGCTTTCTATCAACCAAGATAGCCCTCGCCTCAGCGTCTGAGAAGCTCAGTCGTTCACTGGCATCTCGCTGTATCAATTCCAGGGCCGCATCCACTTCTATGCCGGTATTAGACATCCTGACTGAGATTTATAATTCCAAGGGAGTAGGGAAATCAACAGGGGTAACAGCCGTAGACTCCACTGGAGATAAATACAGTTAGGTTAACTGTTTAAAGCGTTGTTGGACCTGTGTCGGCAATTGGTGCACAAAAAGAAAAGTTGTGGGGTGCCTTGGATTGAACCAAAGTGCTGGGGCCACCAGCCAACCTTGATTCCAGGAATATCCAAACTGTTTGTCCCGGCACTCCCTGCTCATGCAGATAAATGGCTGCGGTGCCCTCCCAGGTGAGATGAATATTATCTCCCAGTATACAGTGTAGGTAACAATGAGCGGCACTCAGCAGACTTGAAATAACGAAAATGCAGTTAGTTTAATCCGACATGTTTCGGGGACAACCCCGTCCTCAGGGCCTAACCAGCCAAATGAGTGACATAATGGAGGTATAAATACACACATGCCCGGGTGCAAAACATAATTAAACAATTGTACTCACCTGTGCAGCGGCGCCTGACTCCCGCTCGTGGGTCCGGCTTCCATCGCGTCGCCTCCCGCTGACGTCAGTGGCATGCCGCGTCACACGTCCGTCTCCATGGAAACACCTGGAGACGTCAATACGCAGCCCTGCCGCCCGCCCCTCACGGAGGACGTGTTAATGGTATAGCCAATCACCGCTGAGAGTCGGGCCGCCTCACAAGTGTAACATAGCAACCTAGAGAAAAACAATAACAATAAACAGAAAATAAATGTGATGCGAGCACTTACTTGTTTCACCGCTATTGAGAAGTCTCCCAGTGCCGCCCTTATTTGCTACGTATATATATATATATATATATATATAAACATACAAAATAAATACACACACACACTTTTCTCTCCCACTCACTCTCTCTCAACTTACCTATCACAGGCTGGCCGGAACTGTAGCACCCTGGTCCCGTGTAGCTTCTCCCACTCTGTTTCATGTAACTCCGCCCCCTTTTCATGACGATTGAGATCTGTCACAGGAGAGGGGAGAGTACGTTGCAAGCTTCTACTGAAAAGTCTCTGCCAAAATGGCCGCAGCCTCAGAGGAGACATTTAATAAAGATACTAGAGGAGCCTCCTCTAGTATCTTTAATAACTGTCTCCTCTGGGGCGGCGGACATTTTTGGAGGGACGTTTACAATAGAAGCTTGCAGCGTCCTCTCCCCCTCCTTTGAAAGTGCCAGAACTTGGTAATGAAAAGTGAGCAGAGCATCGCGGCGGATGGACGGCGGCATGATCGGACCGGGCCCGCTCCTCTCTATTAGAAAGGCCGGGCCCGAGACATCTGTGCCCGCAGCACCCCCCTGATGGCGGGCCTGCTTGACATTGTCCTTGAGTTTACTATAAATGAAATACACAGTACCACATTGCTTTATCCCCGTCCTTCTGCCATTATCAACTTCCGTTTATGATAAATATTACGAAAATATTTATAATGCAATTTAATTCTATTGTGAATGTTCGGTGGTTATATTTGTATAGAAGATCACAGTCAGTGACATATGCCCCACTTCTATGTACAAACATAGCACTATACCTGAGTGGGACTGACTTATTTCCAAACAGTTACGCCCTTCCAGCTACATGTGGAGATGGGTCCAAGTTGCCTATAACTCTGCGTGCACCACCCTTGGGGGTCTATTCATGAAGCAGTGAAAACTGTGGAGAAGTGAGCCAGTGGAGAAGAAACAATCAGCAATGAAGTAACATTTATAATTTGCATACTATAAAATTATACAGAGCAGCTGATTGGTTGCCATGGGCAACTTCTCCACTGACTCACTTCTCCACACTTTTCACTGCTTCATGAATAGACCCCTGGGAGACATAAGCTTGGCTCAGGAGCATGCACAGTAACACTGGCTTGCGTTACACTCTGCTTCAGCCCAACTATGGGGGTCATTCCGAGTTGTTCGCTTGGTAATTTTCTTCGCATCGCAGCGATTTTCCGCTAATTGCGCATGCGCAATGTTCGCACTGCGACTGCGCCAAGTAAATTTGCTATGCAGTTAGGTATTTTACTCACGGCATTACGAGGTTTTTTTCTTCGTTCTGGTGATCGTAATGTGATTGACAGGAAGTGGGTGTTTCTGGGCGGAAACTGGCCGTTTTATGGGTGTGTTTGAAAAAACGCTACCGTTTCTGGGAAAAACGCGGGAGTGGCTGGAGAAACAGAGGAGTGTCTGGGCGAACGCTGTGACGTCAAACCAGGAACGACAAGCACTGAACTGATCGCACTGGAAGAGTAAGTCTCGAGCTACTCAGAAACTGCACAGAGAAGTCTTTTCGCAATATTGCGAATCTTTCGGCCCTCATTCCGAGTTGATCGGTCGCAAGGCGATTTTAGCAGAGTTACACACGCTAAGCCGCCGCCTACTGGGAGTGAATCTTAGCTTCATAAAATTGCGACCGATGTATTCGCAATAATGCGATTACTAACTACTTAGCAGTTTCAGAGTAGCTCCAGACTTACTCTGCCTGTGCGATCATTTCAGTGCTTGTCGTTCCTGGTTGACGTCACAAACACACCCAGCGTTCGCCCAGGCACTCCCACCGTTTCCCCGGCCACTCCTGCGTTTTTTCCGGAAACGGTAGCGTTTTCAGCCACACGCCCCTGAAACGCCGTGTTTCCGCCCAGTAACACCCATTTCCTGTCAATCACATTACGTTCGCCGGAGCGAAGAAAAAGCCGTGAGTAAAAATACTTTCTTCATAGTAAAGTTACTTGGCGCAGTCGCAGTGCGAACATTGCGCATGCGTACTAAGCGGATTTTCACTGCGATGCGATGAAAAATACCGAGCGAACAACTCGGAATGAGGGCCTTCGTTCGCAATTTTGCTAAACTAAGATTCACTCCCAGTAGGTGGCGGCTTAGCGTGTGCAATGCTGCTAAAAGCAGCTTGCGAGCGAACAACTCGGAATGAGGGCCTATGTATCTTCCCCTATTAATCACTCAGAAGCATGCCTAAGTCAGCATACTTTATGCCATTATACTGTAGCAGGCGCAAAAGCAGTTCATATATCGCACAGGACTATAAGTACCAACGGACAACTAGTCAGATGAAGTCCCACATTTTGCAGTAAGGAAGAGTGGCAACTTTCAACCTTGACTCAAAAATAAACTTGTAATAGAGAATATTTTAAGGCAGCTATAGTCCATAATGAATACATATAGTGTATATAGATAGATATCCATATAGTACACTGTTTTGAACAAATCTCCACAAATGTAAAATCAAACACTCACCATAAATAGGTGGTGAATATAGTGATAAATCAGGAGAACTGTAAGGTGTCTCTTCTTCAATCCATCAATTTTATGCAGCATGATGGCAGTTGATTCACATCCTTATTCCTGACCTTGAGAAAGTTATAATGAACTCCTGTACGCTCCAGTTATAAGGAAAGTGATGGACGGTGGGGTTTCAGGATGTGTTCTTCTTCTGTGTGAAATCTGCTGATATATCTAGATACTGTATATTGGCAAACTACTATCCATATTATGAACCACTATTGTTAACATAGGAGTCTGACCAGACTCTGCACCAGCAGTCAAACCTGAAACGCAGACAGAGCGTCCCTTGGTGGGGGTGTCTCATGATTCACTGTTTTGCTAGAATTGGCGAAATGCAATTTTCTCTGACGTCCTAAGTGGATGCTGGGGACTCCGTCAGGACCATGGGGATTAGCGGCTCCGCAGGAGACAGGGCACAAAACTAAAGCTTTAGGATCAGGTGGTGTGTACTGGCTCCTCCCCCCATGACCCTCCTCCAAGCCTCAGTTAGGTTTTTGTGCCCGTCCGAGCAGGGTGCAATCTAGGTGGCTCTCTTAAGGAGCTGCTTAGAAAAAGTTTTTAGGTTTATTATTTTCAGTGAGTCCTGCTGGCAACAGGCTCACTGCATCGAGGGACTTAGGGGAGAGAAGTTCAACTCACCTGCGTGCAGGATGGATTGACTTCTTAGGCTACTGGACACCATTAGCTCCAGAGGGAGTCGGAACACAGGTCTCACCCTGGGGTTCGTCCCGGAGCCGCGCCGCCGACCCCCCCTGCAGATGCTGAAGATTGAAGGTCCAGAAACCGGCGGCAGAAGGCTTTTCAGTCTTCATGAAGGTAGCGCACAGCACTGCAGCTGTGCGCCATTGTTGTCACACACTTCACACCAACGGTCACGGAGGGTGCAGGGCGTTGCTGGGGGCGCCCTGGGCAGCAATGTATAATACCTTATTCTGGCTAAAAATACATCACATATAGCCCCTGGAGGCTATATGGATGTATTTAACCCCTGCCAGGTCTCAGAAAAACGGGAGAAGAAGCCCGCCGAAAAGGGGGCGGGGCCTATTCTCCTCAGCACACAGCGCCATTTTCCCTCACAGAAAGGCTGGTGGGAAGGCTCCCAGGCTCTCCCCTGCACTGCACTACAGAAACAGGGTTAAAACAGAGAGGGGGGGCACTTATTTGGCGATATATATATATATATATATATTAAAATGCTATAAGGGAAAAACACTTATATAAAGGTTGTCCCTGTATAATATAGCGTTTTTGGTGTGTGCTGGCAAACTCTCCCTCTGTCTCCCCAAAGGGCTAGTGGGGTCCTGTCCTCTATCAGAGCATTCCCTGTGTGTGTGCTGTGTGTCGGTACTTGTGTGTCGACATGTATGAGGACGATGTTGGTGAGGAGGCGGAGCAATTGCCGGTAATGGTGATGTCACTCTCTAGGGAGTCGACACCGGAATGGATGGCTTATTTAAGGAATTACGTGATAATGTCAACACGCTGCAAGGTCGGTTGACGACATGAGACGGCCGGCAAACCAATTAGTACCTGTCCAGGCATCTAAAACACCGTCAGGGGCGTTAAAACGTCCTTTTACCTCAGTCGGTCGACACAGACACAGACACGGACACTGACTCCAGTGTCGACGGTGAAGAAACAAACGTATTTTCCTTTAGGGCCACACGTTACTTGTTAAGGGCAATGAAGGAGATGTTACATATTTCTGATACTACAAGTACCACAAAAAAGGGTATTATGTGGAGTGTGAAAAAACTACATGTGGTTTTTCCTGAATCAGATAAATTAAATGAAGTGTGTGATGATGCGTGGGTTTCCCCCGATAGAAAATTATTGGCGGTATACCCTTTCCCGCCAGAAGTTATGGCGCGTTGGGAAACACACCTTAGGGTGGATAAGGCGCTCACACGCTTATAAAAACAAGTGGCGTTACCGTCTCCAGATACGGACGCCCTCAAGGAGCCAACTGATAGGAGGTTGGAAAATATCCTAAAAAGTATATACACACATACTGGTGTTATACTGCGACCAGCGATCGCCTCAGCCTGGATGGGCAGCGCTGGGGTGGCTTGGTCGGATTCCCTGACTGGAAATATTGATACCCTTGACAGGGACAGTATTTTATTGACTATAGAGCATTTAAAAGATGCATTTCTATATATGCGAAACTCTGGCATCAAGAGTAAGTGCGATGTCCATATCTGCCAGACGATGTTTATGGACACGACAGTGGTCAGGTGATGCAGATTCCAAACGGCACATGGAAGTATTGCCGTATAAAGGGGAGGAGTTATTTGGGGTCGGTCCATCGGACCTGGTGGCCACGGCAACAGCTAGAAAATCCACCTTTTTTACCCCAAGTCACATCTCAGCAGAAAAAGACATAGTCTTTTCAGCCTCAGTCCTTTCGTCCCCATAATATCTGCCCAGGGATAGAGGTAAGGGAAGAAGACTGCAGCAGGCAGCCCATTCCCAGGAACAGAAGCCTTCCACCGCTTCTGCCAAGTCCTCAGCATGACGCTGGGGCCGTACAAACAGGTGCGGTGGGGGGGTCGTCTCAAGAGTTTCAGCACGCAGTGGGCTCACTCGCAAGTGGACCCCTGGATCCTACAAGTAGTATCCCAGGGGTACAGATTGGAAATTCGAGACGTCTCCTCCTCGCAGGTTCCTGAAGTTTGCTTTACCAACGTCTACCTCCGACAGGGAGGCAGTATTGGAAACAATTCACAAGCTGTATTCCCAGCAGGTGATAATCAAAGTACCCCTCCTACAACAAGTAAAGGGGTATTATTCCACACTATATTGTGGTACTGAAGCCAGACGGCTCGGTGAGACCTATTCTAAATGTCTAAATGGAGTCACTCAGAGCAGTGATAGCGAACCAGGAAGAAGGGGACTATATGGTGTCCCTGGACATCAAGGATGCTTACCTCCATGTCCAAATTTGCCCTTCTCACAAAGGGTACCTCAGGTTCGTGGTACAAAACTGTCACTATCAGTTTCAGACGCTGCCGTTTGGATTGTCCACGGCACCCCGGGTCTTTACCAAGGTAATGGCCGAAATGATGATTCTTCTTCAAAGAAAAGGCGTCTTAATTATCCCTTACTTGGACGATCTCCTGATAAGGGCAAGGTCCAGAGAACAGTTGGAGGTCTGAGTAGCACTATCTCAAGTAGTTCTACGACAGCACGGGTGGATTCTAAATATTCCAAAATCGCAGCTGTCTCCGACGACACGTCTGCTGTCCCTAGGGATGATTCTGGACACAGTCCAGAAAAAGGTGTTTCTCCCGGAGGAGAAAGCCAGGGAGTTATCCGAGCTAGTCAGGAACCTCCAAAAACCAGGAAAAGTGTCAGTGCATCATTGCACAAGGGTCCTGGGAAAAATGGTAGCTTCTTACGAAGCGATTCCATTCGGCAGATTTCACGCAAGAACTTTTCAGTGGGATCTGCTGGACAAATGGTCCGGATCGCATCTTCAGATGCATCAGCGGATAACCCTGTCTCCAAGGACAAGGGTGTCTCTTCTGTGGTGGCTGCAGAGTGCTCATCTACTAAAGTGCCACAGTTATGCATTCAGGACTGGGTCCTGGTGACCACGGATTCCAGCTTGAAAGGCTGGGGAGCAGTCACACAGGGAAAAAATTTCCAGGGAGTGTGATCAAGTCTGGGGACTTCTCTCCGCATAAATATACTGGAGCTAAGAGCAATTTACAATGCTCTAAGCTTAGCAAGACCTCTGCTTCAAGGTCAGCCGGTATTGATCCAGTGGGACAACATCACGGCAGTCGCCCACGTAAACAGACAGGGCGGCACAAGAAGCAGGAGGACAATGGCAGAAACTGCAAGGATTCTTCGCTGGGCGGAAAATCATGTGATAGCACTGTCAGCAGTTTTCATTCCGGGAGTGGACAACTGGGAAGCAGACTTCCTCAGCACGACCTCCACCCGGGAGAGTGGGGACTTAATCGAGAAGTTGTTTCCACATGATTGTGCACCGTTGGGAAAGACCAAAGGTGGACATGATGGCGTCCCGCCTGAACAAAAAACTGGACAGGTATTGCGCCAGGTCAAGAGACCCTCAGGAAATAGCTGTGGACATTCTGGTAACACCATGGGTGTACCAGTCGGTGTATGTGTTCCCTCCTCTGCTTTTCATACCAAAGGTACTGAGAATTATAAGACGTAGAGGAGTAAGAACTATACTCGTGGCTCCGGATGGGCCAAGAAGGACTTGGTACCCGGAACTTCATGAGATGCTCACAGAGGACTCAGGGCCTCTGCCGATAAGAAGGGACTTGCTTCAGCAAGTACCATGTCTGTTCCAAGACTTACCGCGGGTGCGTTTGACGGCATGGCGGTTGAACGCCGGATCCTAAGGGAAAAAAGGCATTCCGGAAGAGGTCATTCCTACCCTGGTCAAAGCCAGGAAGGAGGTGACCGCACAACATTATCACCACATGTGGCGAAAATATGTTGCGTGGTGTGAGGCCAGGAAGGCCCCACGAAGAAATTTCAACTCGGTCGATTCCTGCATTTCCTGCAAACAGGAGTGTCTATGGGCCTCAAATTGGGGTCCATTAAGGTTCAAATTTCGGCCCTGTCGATTTTCTTCCAGAAAGAATTGGCTTCAGTTCCTGAAGTCCAGAAATTTGACAAGGGAGTACTGCATATACAACCCCCTTTTGTGCCTCCAGTGGCACTGTGGGATCTCAACGTAGTCCTGGGATTCCTCAAATCACGTTGGTTTAAACCGCTCAAATCTGTGGATTTGAAATATCTCACATGGAAAGTGACCATGATGTTGGCCCTGGCCTCGGCCAGGCGAGTGTCAGAATTGGCGGCTTTGTCTCACAAAAGCCCATATCTGATTGTCCATTCGGACAGGGCAGAGCTGCGGACTCGTCCCCAGTTTCTCCCTAAGGTGGTGTCAGCGTTTCATCTGAACCAGCTTATTGTGGTACCTGCGGCTACTAGAGACTTGGAGGACTCCAAGTTGCTAGATGTTGTCAGGGCCCTGAAAATATAGATTTCCAGGACGGCTGGAGTCAGGAAAACTGACTTGCTGTTATCCTGTATGCACCCAAAAAACTGGGTGCTCTTGCTTCTAAGCAGACGATTGCTAGTTGAATGTGTAGTACAATTCAGCTTGCACATTCTGTGGCAGGACTGCCACAGCCAAAATATATAAATGCCCATTCCACAAGGAAGGGGGCTCATCTTGGGCGACTGCCCGAGGGGTCTCGGCTTTACAACTTTGCCGAGCTGCTACTTGGTCAGGGGCACACCCTGGCTGAGGAGGACCTGGAGTTCTCTCACTCGGTGCTGCAGAGTCATCCGCACTTTCCCGCCCGTTTGGGAGCTTTGGTATAATCCCCATGGTCCTGACGGAGTCCCCAGCATCCACTTAGGACGTCAGAGAAAATAAGATTTTACTTACCGATAAATCTATTTCTCGTAGTCCGTAGTGGATGCTGGGCGCCCATCCCAAGTGCGGATTGTCTGCAATACTTGTACATAGTTATTGTTACAAAAAAAAAAAAAATCGGGTTGTTATTGTTGTGAGCCGTCTGTTCAGAGGCTCCTACGTTTGTCATACTGTTAACTGGGTTTAGATCACAAGTTATACGGTGTGATTGGTGTAGCTGGTATGAGTCTTACCCGGGATTCAATATCCTTCCTTATTGTGTACGCTCGTCCGGGCACAGTATCCTAACTGAGGCTTGGAGGAGGGTCATGGGGGGAGGAGCCAGTACACACCACCTGATCCTAAAGCTTTAGTTTTGTGCCCTGTCTCCTGCGGAGCCGCTAATCCCCATGGTCCTGACGGAGTCCCCAGCATCCACTACGGACTACGAGAAATAGATTTATCGGTAAGTAAAATCTTATTTTTTACAAAACATGTACGTATAGTATGGAGATTCAAATTGCATATAACGTAACGTTCTTCCAGACCATTTACCTTCATGTGGACCAAATATTGCAAGACCTGATTTTTGGATTACTCAATGGCAGAAGTTGTAATCATTCTATGACTGGATGACTAAATCCAAGGACCTTAAAGAGTCCAACCAAGTTGAGATCCAATTTACGCCCTTCCAGCTACATGTGGAGATGGGTCCAAGTTGCCTATAACTCTGCGTGCACCACCCTTGGGGGTCTATTCATGAAGCAGTGAAATCTGTGGAGAAGTGAGCCAGTGGAGAAGAAACAATCAGCAATGAAGTAACATTTATAATTTGCATACTATAAAATTATACAGAGCAGCTGATTGGTTGCCATGGGCAACTTCTCCACTGACTCACTTCTCCACACTTTTCACTGCTTCATGAATAGACCCCTGGGAGACATAAGCTTGGCTCAGGAGCATGCACAGTAACACTGGCTTGCGTTACACTCTGCTTCAGCCCAACTATGGGGGTCATTCCGAGTTGTTCGCTCGGTCATTTTCTTCGCATCGCAGCGATTTTCCGCTAACTGCGCATGCGCAATGTTCGCACTGCGACTGCGCCAAGTACATTTGCTATGCAGTTAGGTATTTTACTCACGGCATTACGAGGTTTTTTTCTTCGTTCTGGTGATCGTTGTGTGATTGACAGGAAGTGGGTGTTTCTGGGCGGAAACAGGCCGTTTTATGGGAGTGTTTGAAAAAACGCTACCGTTTCTGGGAAAAACGCGGGAGTGGCTGGAGAAACGGAGGAGTGTCTGGGCGAACGCTGGGTGTGTTTGTGACGTCAAACCAGGAACGACAAGCACTGAACTGATCGCACTGGAAGAGTAAGTCTCGAGCTACTCAGAAACTGCACAGAGAAGTCTTTTCGCAATATTGCGAATCTTTCGTTCGCAATTTTGCTAAGCTGAGATTCACTCCCAGTAGGCGGCGGCTTAGCGTGTGCAAAGCTGCTAAAAGCAGCTTGCGAGCGAACAACTCGGAATGAGGGCCTATGTATCTTCCCCTATTAATCACTCAGAAGCATGCCTAAGTCAGCATACTGTATGCCATTATACTGTAGCAGGCGCAAAAGCAGTTCATATATCGCACAGGACTATAAGTACCAACGGACAACTAGTCAGATGAAGTCCCACATTTTGCAGTAAGGAAGAGTGGCAACTTTCAACCTTGACTCAAAAATAAACTTGTTATAGAGAATATTTTAAGGCAGCTATAGTCCAAAATGAATACATATAGTGTATATAGATAGATATCCATATAGTACACTGTTTTGAACAAATCTCCACAAATGTAAAATCAAACACTCACCATAAATAGGTGGTGAATATAGTGATAAATCAGGAGAACTGTAAGGTGTCTCTTCTTCAATCCATCAATTTTATGCATCCAAGGACCAAGGATCCAAGGACCTTAAAGAGTCCAACCAAGTTGAGATCCAATTTTGCAAAATCTATTCAAAGTTTAGAGTTCTTCTTGTTAGAAAACTTCACTCTTCCTGAATTTGATATTCAACAGCCATACAGTCGCTGTATATTAGCAAGGGGAAACTGCATTTAAACGTTTTGTGGAACCCCTTTTCTATAACACCCATAAAGTTAGTGGATTTAGGACATCTTCACCAAGGTGGGATAAAGCTTTACGACATGGGTATGGAGAGCCCAGCATAGGGTGGGAGACCACATGAAAGGCAGTAAGAAGAAAGTTTTCAGTTTCTTGGAAGACAAGTTTCCTAATTCACACACGGCACAATTCAATTTATTTCCTGTCTTGTTTCAAAATTTTACCTAGTGCCATCATGCTACTTTCAATCAAAGCTAAAAAATTCCAGTTGGGCAACTTCTCCACTGGCTCACTTCTCCACAGTTTTCACTGCTTCATGAATAGACCCCTAAATTCAAACTCCTCCTATTACCCTCCTAACCCCTTAACCTCTTGAAAAACTTACATTGCCAACCTCACTTCCACTCTAGTGCCCCTTTTGCCCCTTCACTAAAACCAGTGATTGCAGCCTCACCTCCTCCCTCAGGACCTCTTCCGCTGCTACTAACATCGGAAATCAGACAGGCATTGCTCCACCTAACTTTTAAAACGTTCCCTTAAATCTCATTTCATTCAAGTCTGCCACTCCTAACTATCCATCCTTTTCGGGCAAAAGCTATGCCCCCCCCTCCCCCCGTTACTCTTGCACCTGTCCATATTCCCTTTAGAACGCACACCCTTGCTATCAGAACCCCCTCCCCTTGTTTTTCTATACATTATTTTAAAAATTGCAGTCTATAAGTATGTAACTGCAGGGTGCACAGACTAGGACGTGCAGTGAGGTAAATGGCTGAGGAGGCGCTGGCTAGTACTAGATCAAGATTTACACACACTATTGGAGCCCAATGGGTCATGTGGGCATTATACACAGGTGCAGCAGTATATACATCTGGGCATTATACACAGGTGCAGCAGTATATAAATGTGGGCATTATACACAGGTGCAGCAGTATATTCATTTGGGCATTATACACAGGTGCAGCAGAATATACATGTGGACATTATACACAGGTGCAGCAGTACATACATGTGGGCATTATACACAGGTGCAGCAGTATATACATGTGGGCATTATACACAGGTGCAGCAGTATATTCATTTGGGCATTATACACAGGTGCAGCAGTATATACATGTGGGCATTATACACAGGTGCAGCAGTATATAAATGTGGGCATTATACACAGGTGCAGCAGTATATACATGCGGGCATTATACACAGGTGCAGGAGTATATGCTGCTGAAAATTTGGTGAGTTTTGATCAGACAGGTGTAAAGAAAAGGTATGCAGGGGAGGCACTACATCACCTGTGACCTCACCGTTGACCGCAAAGTTCCCACCATTGAAGATAATGGAGGGGACTGTGCGATGCGCGTCTGACAGCTCCGACGCGCATACAGCCAATCAGGAGAGTGCCACGAAGTGGCGCTTCCTGATTGGCTGAAGGGACCTTCTGTGACAGGAGTCACGGGGGGTCTCTGCATTCGGGGAAAGGGGTCCCATGTGTAAACATGGGACCCCCTTCAGTCCGTCTGGTTCGGGTAAATGCATTTTTTTGTTTTGCCAAGTACGTGGATTACAATAAAAGAACTGGACACTGGATCAGGTGAGTATAATTTTATTTTCAGGTACCCCGGACGTCGACATTAGAGACGTGGCCAGAGTCGGCGTGTCAACATAGGTAAGTATGTGTGTCGGCATATATGTAATAAAGTTATACTTTCACGGTGTGTGTCCTGTTTTTATTTGGGTATTTTTTTTGCAGTAGAACTACAGGTACCAGCGGGCCCGTTTCCCCCCCGCATGCTGGTACTTGTGGTTCTCCAAGTACTGGCTTGCGGGGGAGGCTTGCTGGGACTTGTAGTTCTTCTGCAAAAAAACAATATTCTTACATTTTCAACAAGGCTATCAGCCCCCCATCCGCAGCCCATGGATGGGGGGGATAGCCTCGGGCTTCACCCCTGGCCCTTGGGTGGCTAGGGGGGGACCCCTTGATTGAAGGGGTCCCCACTCCTCCAGGGTACCCCGGCCAGGGGTGACTAGTTGGGTATTTAATATGCCACGGCCGCAGGGCGTTGTATTAAAGTGACCCCCGGCTGTGGCATTATCTGTCCAGCTAGTGGAGCCCGGTGCTGGTACAAAAAATACGGGGGACCCCTACTCTTTTTGTCCCCCGTATTTTTTGCACCAGGACCAGGCGCAGAGCCCGGTGCTGGTTGTTAAAATACGGGGGATCCCCTGTCATTTTTTCCCCCGTATTTTGGCAACCAGGACCGGCTCAAAGAGCCCGAGGCTGGTTATGCTTAGGAGGGGGGACCCCACGCAAAAATTTTTCATGTTTTTTACTGTTTTTTTAAACATTTTTAAAAATCTAATCAAAATCCGTCAAATCGGCCGTTTTTCGACAGCGGGACTGTCGAATTCGTTTTTTATTGAATATGTCGAATTCCGGTACCTAACTGCCGGAATTCGACGGTCGAATTGTGTCGAATTTAAAAACGGGAGAAAAAGTGCCGCAATTCGCCCGGAATTGCATATACCCCATAGACTTTTTACTCCAGAGTTTGGACTATAAAAATTATTATAATAACAGAAAGAAGATAGTTCTAATATATATTCTAATATATTCTTTGAATTTTTCATATACTTTATATAGTTGAAACCCTGACGTATATGTTAGTATGACAGGAAAGGCTCTGCCTCACCTGCCTCACCCCACCATATGTCACTGGTATATATTTGTATATATACTGGTTTATTGTATATATAATATTGGTATATATTTGTACATTGTAATGTGGTGTTAGTTTTTACCTGCACACACAGCATTACTGAATACTTGTGGCAACATAGTAATAAAATATTACAACCAAATCTTTTTGGGAGAGGGGGGGGGGGGGGGTGAGATGGAAAGTTCCCCCAAGTACGGCCATTTTTATAAATCAAACAACAGTCATTTTTTTTTAAAGTAATCTTTATTTTAAAATGTGCGAGTTCATTGCTAGAAGGGGCACGAGGGCAGCAAATTTTGGCATCGTTGACGGTATTCAGGGCCGTTTCTTGGGGCAGGCGAGCAGTGCAACCGCACTGGGCGCCAGCCGTGGCACTAACTGTGGCTCCCTGCTTCCCCCTCCTATTTCTCCCCGAGTAACCCGCTCGGGGGGCGGAGTTTCACGGAATGACGCGGTTGCGTCGTTACGTCACGACGCAACCCCGTCACTCCGCAAAACTCCCCCCCCCCCCCCGAGCGGAGTACAGAGGGGGATCCAAGTTAGGAAGAGGGAAAGGCCGGCACGAGGAGCGACTGGTGAGGCGGGCCGAAGAGCGGTTATCGCCTCTGTAAGTATTCTCTCTCTCTCTCTCAATGTGTAAAATGGGGACACCTGCCGTAATGTGTGAAATGGGGACTCTTGCCTGCCGTAGTGTGGGGATTTAATGTATCAAGGGCATTGCGGTGTGTGGCATAATATGGTGCAGGGGGCATTACTGTGTGGGGCTTAATATGGCAGAATTTTTTTTTCCTGTGGTGGTCGTGATCTGTTGGAGCAGGGTCAAAAACTGGATTGTGAGGTAGTCTTTTCAGACGAGGCCATGCCCTTTTAAATGAGGCCACACCCATTTAGGTGTGTGTGTGTGTGGGGGGCACATTTTTTTATGTCATGGGGGGGCGCATTTTTAAATCTCGCACTGGGAGCCAAATTGGCTAGAAACAGCCCTGCCGGTATTTACACACTGCTGCAACTCGCACCACCCCATAAGCTATTCCCCAGGTAATTGTATTCCCGCATAGTGTATCCAAAGTTACTCAGAATCAAATGCTGATAAAAAAAATGGACATCATGCTGCTATACACACAAGGGAGTATATTTACTAAGCAGTCTATGAGTGATTGTCCCTCTAATTGTAAATCTCTAAGATGTACGTGTCACATCACTTTTAGGCCCAGATTTATCAAGCCTTAGAGAGTGATAAATTGCAAAGGGATAAAGTACCAACCAATCAGCTCCTAACTGACACTTTTCAAACACAACCTGTAACATGGCAGTTGGGAGCTGATTTGTTGGTACTTTATCACTGTGCAATTTATCCCTCTCCAAGGCTTGATAAATCTGGGCCTAAGTTTGGAAGGGAGATGTATCAAACCTTGAAGAGAGATAAAGTGTTGATTGCAGAGAAATAAACTACCAACCAATCAGCGCCTGTCATTTTTCAAATACAGCCTGTTACTTGGCAGTTAGAAGCTGATTGGCTGTTTTTTTTCCTCCCTCTCGAATTTTATCCCTCTCCAAGGTTTGATACCCCAGGTAACCTTAATTCAACTTCTATCAGTACGGCACCTGCTTACTTTTATGGCCTCCAGGTGGCCTCACAGCTAAGACCACTTATCGTCTACCCCATACACTGGCATATTTATAATGGGTGCAGTGTGTGCGGTGCACACGTGCCCCCAGGGGTCGAGGGGGGCCCACACTGCACATCCTGCACCCATTCATTGAAATACTACCCTCCGGAGTCCTGCGGTGCAGCAGCAGTGCGGCCGAAATCACTGGGAAAATGGCGCGGCGACATTTTTACCGGTGATTCGAGCATGCGCAGTAAGAAAATCACTGGGAAAATAGCCACCGCGCCATTTTCCCGGAGATCTGCACATGCGCTGTAGAGTCTGGGACAGCGCTAGGGTTCCCTAGGGATCCTAGTGCCCAGAGTCTACACAGCGCTGCCGGTTAGAGAGGAGGGGGCCCAGCCGGAGCCTGCACACAGGCCTCCTCTTCCCTAGAAACGCCCCTGACCCCATACCATATCATTGTGTATCATTAAATTTCACTGACGTCTCTCCAGCCAGCCTGAGTGCATAACTTTCACAATAGCAGAATATGCCATGAACCTCTTGAAAAACAAAGCACAGTAGACGCAGAGAAATATGTAGAGTTCTATGTTGAAAATATCACCTTTTGTGGCAAATCAGCCTTTTTCTTTTATTGATCCCCTTCCCTCCGCAGCTCATAAATCTCATTGTTTGTGGTTCTTTGAAGCTAACATCTCAAACAGTAATGAAATGGCCTTTGCAGAAGCACACGTTTATTTCCCAACTTTGTATATGGCACTGATTCATAATCATGTCCACAATGCTTTTTCTGTTTATAAATCGTAATTATCACCTTAAATGTATGTTTTTTTTCCTGAGAGTGAGGCTGGTCCTTGATGTTTCCATGGCGACCATTTGCCGTTATGAGAGAAGAGAACTGTGGATGTGCCTGTGTGTATAATGATAGAGAAACAGACATATTTATTAACGACTTAAGTGTTCATTTAAAGATGTTCCAAGGATTGTATTCAGTACATTCTTTGTGCTATTTTCCATAATGCGCTTGTTTTAATATACAGAACATGGAAAAAAAAGTACTTTTTTTCATCATCTTTAAAATACCCACTCACGTATACATATAAAACATATATAATATGAAGACAGCAGTGACTTTTCTTTACCTTTATGTAGAATTATGTGTTCCTGCCCTATTAAAGGCCAGAATGTGGGGCAGGGACGTGCAGGCAGGGGAGGCAGTGCCTCCTCTGTGATTAATTATTAAAATAATACAAAGCAGATACTTATGACACATATTCTGTGTCATAAGTATCTTCTTTATTTTATTATAATAATTTTAACTCCTTAAATCAGTTTGGGAGGCACTGATAGCAGTGCCTCCCGTAGACAATGGGAACGGGGGTAAGAGCCGGAGCGGGGCCAAGCACTGGGCTGTAAAAGCCCATAAAAAATGCTGAAAGCGGCACATCTAGTGGCTTGCTGACAGGGACACCACCCCCATGTCAGTGAGGCAGCTGTGATTGGACAGCGGATCCAGTGGTGGATCCGCTGTCCAATCACCCATACACGGCGTGACGGGAGGAAGTGGCGGCGGGTCCCGGCGGGGAGCAGCGGTGGATCGGGTCCCAGCAGTGAGCAGCGGTGGAGGTGACCCCGGCGGTGAGCAGCGGTGGAGCAGGTCCCGGCGTTGAAGTGGGTCCCGGCAATGAGCAGCGGTGGATTGTGTCCCGGCGGTGAGCAGTGGTGGAGCGGGTCCCGGTGTTGGCACGGGACCTGGCGATGAGCAGCGGTGGAGCCAGTCAGCAGCAGCGCCTACACTGACACGCAGGTGAGAGAGGGGGGTAGCTGGAATGGGTATTGCATTGATCAATATATAGATTTAATAAATATACATACATATATATATATATATATATATATATATATATATATATTGGAAGTATGTCCGGCACTCCCAACAATTTTGAATAACTGCGCCCAGTGCCCTCATAGCTATAAATGGATAAATAGGAAGTGTAAAACAGCGGCACTCGTCAGGATTACTGGTAATCCTGGTAATCCAGGTAATCCTGACGACAATCTTTGATAGAAACGTTGATTTGCTATACGGACTGTGGCTGTTTATTTACCCGTTTCTACAAGCTGTGAGTGCCGCTGTTTTACACTTCCTATATATATATATATATATATATAGACTGCAATATACAGAGGCACTCCCGGACTTCAAGATAGGTGAAACAAATGCGGTGATTTAATTCAACGTTTCGGGGTACTGCACACATGTCCTGATGACAGGGGGCAGTACCCCGAAACGTTGAATTAAATCACCGCATTTGTTTCACCTATCTTGAAGTCCGGGAGTGCCTCTGTGTATTGCAGTCTATATTAAGGGGTCGGATGGCCCAATGAGAGCACCCTGGCCAGTTATCTGTAAGCTATCCAAGGAGTGCCGGCTTGTGGCAATTGTTATATATATATATATATATATATATATATATATATATATATATATATATATCTCAATCAGTGCCTCCCCAGCCTATGACCTCACTGCACGTCACTGATGGGGGCATTTTAACCTAGGCCCAATCATATTTATTGACACATAAATTCACTGCATTGTTGTTTTTATTAGTTTTTATTAGTAAATTTATACTATATATTTATACTATATATTAAGTCACATGACTAGAAACACCTGGACTGTATGGCTTTGTTTGTATAGTATACAAGCACGCTGCATGACTGCAAATGTATTATTCAGACACTCCATAAATTACAATAAATTCCTTGCAGCGTGTATTTTATATGCACATGGAACTACACATCTAACTTCTCTTATGAAAAACTAAAATGGAAAATGGAGTGAAATTATCATGTTAAAAAGCAAATTCTGTGAGGGTGGAGGCAAGGGGCTGTGCCCTGGCAGGTAGCCACAGAGGTCTGTGAAGGGAGGGGTAGACTGTGTCCAGGCAGGCAGACAGTGTGAGAGCTGTGACAAGGAGCTGTGTCCTGGCAGCCAGCCAGTGAGACTTGTGAGGGGAAGTGGCAGGGGGCTGTGTCCTTACAGGCAGACAGTGAAAATGTGAGGTGAGGTGACAGGGGCCTGTGTCCTTACTGCCAGACAGTGAGAGCTGTTAGGGGAGGTAGCAGGGGGCAGTATCCTGGCAGGCAGCCTGTGAGAGCTGTGAGGGGAGATGTCAGGGGGATATATCCTGGCAAGCAGCCAGTTAGAGCTGTGAGGGGATATAGCTAGGTGTTGTATCCTTGCCGGTAGCCAATGAGAGCTGTGAGGGAATGTGACAGGTGGCTGCATCCTCTCAGGCAGATATTGAGAGCTGTGAGGGTAGATGCCAGGGAGGCTGTGTCCTAGCAGGAAAGCAGTGAGAGCTGTAAGGGGAGATGTCAGGGGGCTGTATCCTGTCAGGAAGCCAGGGAGAGCTGTGAGGGAGAGATAGCAGGGCTGTTTCCTGGCAGGCAGCCAGTGAAAGCTGTGAGGTGAGATGTCTAGGCAGACATTAGACCAAATGTATGATAAATATTTAAATATGCACAAGTATTGCATAATTTACTGTTAAACTTAAAATTGTGACTATTGTGTGCATGAAAAAGTTGTTACATTTAATATTTTTCCCATTTTCCATAGTGTACTTGGAACAGCTAGAACAATTCAAAACTGTTTCATGTCCACAGCAGTGCAGTTGCCGTCAACAGATTAGCATGCCGATTTTCTGGGAGTGACCTATTCACTCATGGAACTAAGGGGGTAATTGAGACCTGATCGCTGGGCAGCCATTTTTGCAGCCCTGCGATCGGATAGTCGCCGCCTATTGGGGGAGTGTATTTTAGCTGTGCAAGTGTGTGATCGCATGTGTAGCAGAGCTGCAGAAACAGATTTTGTGTAGTCTCTGCGCAGCCCAGGACTTACTCAGCCGCTGCGATCACTTCAGGCTGCTCAGGACTGGATTTGACATCAGACTTCCTCCCTGCAAACGCACGGACACGCCTGGGTTTTTCCAAACACTCCCTGAAAACGGTCAGTTGCCACCCAAAAACGCCCTCTTCCTGTCAATCTCCTTGTGATCGCCCATGTGAATAGATCCTTCGCACAAACCCATCGCTGAGCGGCGATCCGCTTTGTAGCCGTGCGATGCACCTGCGCATTGCGGTGCATACGCATGCGCAGTTTGTGTCTGATCGCCCACTGTGCGAAAATGCACAGCAGCGATCAGGTCTGAATCGGCCCCCATGTTAGAAAAGAGTTGCATGTAACAGGGGCATTATGGGCCTAATTTGCAATTTGGAAGTATGTCTGCACAAATTGGGGCTCAGCACATATGGATGTGGAAAGCAAACAAATATAGTAAATAATTCGCTTTATAAGCACTGAGTTTCCTGTGTTTCATTTGTTATCGATCACAATGGTATTATTATTGTACATGTACAAAAAAACTAAAATAAATAAACATAGAGAAGTATTTCAGAACACTGGTTACATACACCATAATGTTATAGTTTGAAAAAAGAATGTATTAAAATATATACTCCTCGATGAAGCTGAAAAGATCCACAAAGGGTGTGAGATTTATATAACCTTATACAGGTTGAGTATCCCATATCCACATATTCCGAAATACGGAATATTCCGAAATACGGACTTTTTTGAGTGAGAGTGAGATAGTGAAAACTTTGTTTCTCTAACGTCCTAAGTGGATGCTGGGACTCCGTAAGGACCATGGGGAATAGCGGCTCCGCAGGAGACAGGGCACAAAATAAAAGCTTGAGATATCAGGTGGTGTGCACTGGCTCCTCCCCCTATGACCCTCCTCCAAGCCAGTTAGATTTTTGTGCCCGGCCGAGAAGGGTGCAAACTAGGTAGCTCTCCAGAGCTGCTTAGAATAAAAGTTTAGTTAGGTTTTTTTATTTTCAGTGAGTCCTGCTGGCAACAGGCTCACTGCATCGTGGGACTAAGGGGAGAAGAAGCGAACTCACCTGAGTGCAGAGTGGATTGGGCTTCTTAGGCTACTGGACGTTAGCTCCAGAGGGACGATCACAGGTTCAGCCTGGATGGGTCACCGGAGCCGCGCCGCCGTCCCCCTTACAGAGCCAGAAGAGACGAAGGTCCGGTGAAAGCGGCGGCAGAAGACATCCTGTCTTCAAGACTAAGGTAGCGCACAGCACCGCAGCTGTGCGCCATTGCTCTCAGCACACTTCACACTCCGGTCACTGAGGGTGCAGGGCGCTGGGGGGGAGCGCCCTGAGACGCAATATAACACACATATACCTTAGCTGGCAAAAGGAATACATCACATATAGCTCCAGGGCTATATGGATGTATTTTTTTCCCCTGCCATTTTACACAAAAAAGCGGGAGTTAAGGATGTCGTGAAGGGGCGGGGCCTATCTCCTCAGCACACTGGCGCCATTATTCCCTCACAGCTCCGCTGGAAGGACGGCTCCCTGATTCTCCCCTGCAGTACTGCATCTGATTCAGGGTAAAAAAGAGAAGGGGGGGCATTTTGGCAGCAAATAACTAGATTAACAGCAGCTATAAGGGATTAACACTTATATAAGGTTATCCCTGTATATATATAGCGCTGGGTGTGTGCTGGCAGACTCTCCCTCTGTCTCTCCAAAGGGCTAAGTGGGGTCCTGTCCTCTATCAGAGCATTCCCGGTGTGTGTGCTGTGTGTCGGTACGCGTGTGTCGACATGTATGAGGAGGAAAATGAGGTGGAGGCGGAGCAGTTGCCTGTGTTAGTGATGTCACCCCCTAGGGAGTCGACACCTGACTGGATGATTGTGTTTAAGCAATTAAGTGATAATGTCAGCAATTTACAAAAAACTGTTGACGACATGAGAAAGCCGGCAAATCAATTAGTGCCTGTTCAGGCGTCTCAGACACCCTCAGGGGCCCTAAAACGGCCGCTACCTCAGTGGGTCGACACGGATCCAGATACAGATACTGAATCTAGTGTCGACGGTGACGAGACAAACGTAATGTCCAGTAGGGCCACACGTTACATGATCACGGCAATGAAAGAGGCATTGAACCTTTCTGACACTACAAATACCTCAAAGGCGGGTATTATGTGGGGTGTGAAAAAACTGCCAATAGTTTTTCCTGAGTCTGAGGAAATAAATGAGGTGTGTGATAAAGCGTGGGTTTCCCCCGATAAAAAACAGCTAATTTCTAATAAGTTATTAGCACTATACCCTTTCCCGCCAGAGGTTAGGGCACGGTGGGAAACACCCCCTAGGGTAGATAAGGCGCTCACACGTTTATCTAAACAAGTAGCGTTACCGTCCCCTGATACGGCCACCCTCAAAGAACCAGCTGATAGGAGGCTGGAAAATATCCTGAAAAGTATATACACACATACTGGTGTTATACTGCGACCAGCAATCGCATCAGCCTGGATGTGCAGTGCTGGAGTCGCATGGGCGGATTCCCTGACTGAGAATATTGATACCCTGGATAGGGACAATATTCTGTTAACTATAGAACATTTAAAGGATGCATTGCTATATATGCGTGATGCGCAGAGGGATATTTGTACCCTGGCATCAAGAGTAAGCGCAATGTCCATCTCTGCCAGAAGAGCATTATGGACCAGACAGTGGTCAGGGGACGCAGATTCCAAACGGCACATGGAAGTATTGCCGTATAAGGGGGAGGAGTTATTTGGGGCTGGTCTAACAGACCTGGTGGCCACGGCAACGGCTGGAAAATCCACCTTTTTACCCCAGGTTACTTCACATCAACAGAAAAAGACACAGTCTTTTCAAACTCAGTCCTTTCGTTCCCATAAGTACAAGCGAGCAAAAGGTCACTCTTTTCTGCCCAAGGGCAGAGGAAGAGGAAAAAGGCAGCACCATGCAGCCGCTTCCCAGGAGCAGAAGCCCTCCCCTGCTTCTGCCAAGTCTTCAGCATGACGCTGGGGCTTTACAAGCAGACTCAGACACGGTGGGGGCCCGTCTCAAGTAGTTCAACGCGCAGTGGGCTCACTCGCAAGTGGATCCCTGGATTCTACAGGTAGTATCACAGGGGTACAAACTGGAATTCGAGGCGTTTCCTCCTCATCGGTTCCTGAAGTCTGCTTTACCAAAGTCTCCCTCCGACAGGGAGGCAGTTCTGGAAGCCATTCACAAGCTGTACTCCCAGCAGGTGATAATCAAGGTACCCCTCTTACAACAGGGGAAGGGGTATTATTCCACACTATTTGTGGTACCGAAGCCGGACGGCTCGGTGAGACCAATATTAAATCTAAAATCTTTGAACACTTACATAAAAAGGTTCAAATTCAAGATGGAGTCACTCAGAGCGGTGATAGCGAACCTGGAAGAGGGGGACTATATGGTGTCGCTGGACATCAAGGATGCTTATCTCCACGTCCCAATATATCCTTCTCACCAAGGGTACCTCAGGTTTGTAGTACAAAACTGTCATTATCAGTTTCAGACGCTGCCGTTTGGATTGTCCACGGCGCCTCGGGTCTTTACCAAGGTAATGGCCGAAATGATGATTCTTCTACGAAGAAAAGGCATCTTAATTATCCCTTACTTGGACGATCTCCTGATAAGGGCAAGAACCAAGGAACAGTTAGAAGTCGGAGTGGCACTATCTCAGGTAGTGCTAAGTCAGCACGGATGGATTCTAAATATTCCAAAATCGCAGCTGATTCCAACGACACGTCTACTGTTCTTAGGAATGATTCTGGACACAGTCCAGAAGAAGGTGTTTCTCCCGGAGGAGAAGGCCAGGGAGTTATCCGAGCTAGTCAGGAACCTCCTAAAACCAGGACAGGTCTCAGTGCATCAGTGCACAAGGGTCCTGGGAAAAATGGTGGCTTCTTACGAAGCGATTCCATTCGGAAGATTCCATGCAAGAACTTTTCAGTGGGATCTACTGGGAAAATGGTCCGGATCGCATCTTCAGATGCATCAACGGATAACCCTGTCGCCAAGGACAAGGGTGTCTCTCCTGTGGTGGCTTCAGAGGGCTCATCTACTAGAGGGCCGCAGATTTGGCATTCAGGATTGGATCCTGGTAACCACGGATGCCAGCCTGAGAGGCTGGGGAGCAGTCACACAGGGAAGGAATTTCCAGGGCTTGTGGTCAAGCATGGAAACATCTCTTCATATAAATATTCTAGAACTAAGGGCCATTTACAATGCCTTAATTCAAGCAAAACCTCTGCTTCAGGGTCAGGCGGTGTTGATCCAGTCGGACAACATCACGTCAGTCGCCCACATAAACAGACAGGGCGGCACGAGAAGCAGGAGGGCAATGGCAGAAACTGCAAGGATTCTTCGCTGGGCGGAAAATCATGTGATAGCACTGTCAGCAGTGTTCATTCCGGGAGTGGACAACTGGGAAGCAGACTTCCTCAGCAGACACGACCTTCACCCGGGAGAGTGGGGACTTCACCCAGAAGTCTTCCACCAAATTGTAAACCGTTGGGAAAGACCAAAGGTGGACATGATGGCGTCACGTCTAAACAAAAAACTGGACAGATATTGCGCCAGGTCAAGGGACCCTCAGGCAATAGCAGTGGACGCTCTGGTAACGCCGTGGGTGTACCAGTCAGTGTATGTATTCCCTCCTCTGCCCCTCATACCGAAAGTATTGAGAATCATAAGAAGGAGAGGAGTAAGAACTATACTCGTGGTTCCGGATTGGCCAAGAAGGTCTTGGTACCCGGAACTTCAAGAGATGCTCACGGACGAACCGTGGCCTCTACCTCTAAGACAGGACCTGCTACTGCAGGGGCCTTGTCTGTTCCAAGACTTACCGCGGCTGCGTTTGACGGCATGGCGGTTGAACGCCGGATCCTGAAGGACAAGGGCATTCCAGAAGAAGTCATCCCTACTCTGGTAAAAGCCAGAAAGGAAGTAACCGCAAAACATTATCACCGCATTTGGCGTAAATATGTTGCGTGGTGTGAGGCCAAGAAGGCCCCTACACAGGAATTTCAACTGGGTCGTTTCTTGCATTTCCTGCAAACAGGACTGTCTATGGGCCTAAAATTAGGGTCCATTAAGGTTCAAATTTCGGCCCTGTCGATATTCTTCCAGAAAGAACTGGCTTCAGTACCTGAAGTTCAGACATTTGTGAAAGGGGTGCTGCACATACAGCCTCCTTTTGTGCCTCCAGTGGCACCTTGGGATCTCAATGTTGTGTTGAGATTTCTAAAATCACACTGGTTTGAACCATTGTCTACGGTAGATTTAAAATATCTCACGTGGAAGGTGTCGATGCTGTTGGCCTTGGCTTCAGCTAGGCGTGTGTCAGAATTGGCGGCTTTATCATGTAAAAGCCCTTACCTAAATTTTCATTCTGACAGGGCGGAATTGAGGACTCGTCCTCAATTTCTACCTAAGGTGGTTTCTGCATTTCACATGAACCAACCTATTGTGGTACCTGCGGCTACTAGGGACTTAGAGGACTCTAAGTTGCTGGACGTTGTCAGGGCCTTGAAAATATATGTTTCCAGGACGGCTGGAGTCAGGAAAACTGACTCGCTGTTTATCCTGTATGCACCCAACAAGCTGGGTGCTCCTGCTTCAAAGCAGACGATTGCTCGTTGGATTTGTAGTACAATTCAGCTTGCACATTCCGTGGCAGGATTGCCACAGCCAAAATCAGTAAAAGCCCATTCCACAAGGAAAGTGGGCTCATCTTGGGCGGCTGCCCGAGGGGTCTCGGCTTTACAACTTTGCCGAGCAGCTACTTGGTCAGGGGCAAACACGTTTGCTAAATTCTACAAATTTGATACCCTGGCTGAGGAGGACCTGGAGTTCTCTCATTCGGTGCTGCAGAGTCATCCGCACTCTCCCGCCCGTTTGGGAGCTTTGGTATAATCCCCATGGTCCTTACGGAGTCCCAGCATCCACTTAGGACGTTAGAGAAAATAAGATTTTACTTACCGATAAATCTATTTCTCGTAGTCCGTAGTGGATGCTGGGCGCCCATCCCTAGTGCGGATTGTCTGCAATACTTGTATATAGTTATTGTTACAAAAAATTCGGGTTATTATTGTTGAGCCATCCTTTCAGAGGCTCCTTTAAATTTATCATACTGTTAACTGGGTTCAGATCACGAGTTGTACGGTGTGATTGGTGTGGCTGGTATGAGTCTTACCCGGGATTCAATATCCTTCCTTATTATGTACGCTCGTCCGGGCACAGTATCCTAACTGGCTTGGAGGAGGGTCATAGGGGGAGGAGCCAGTGCACACCACCTGATATCTCAAGCTTTTATTTTGTGCCCTGTCTCCTGCGGAGCCGCTATTCCCCATGGTCCTTACGGAGTCCCAGCATCCACTACGGACTACGAGAAATAGATTTATCGGTAAGTAAAATCTTATTTTTTTGATGGCTCAATGTACACAAACTTTGTTTAATACACAAAGTTATTAAAAATATTGTATTAAATGACCTTCAGGCTGTGTATAAGGTGTATATGGAACATAAATGAATTGTGTGAATGTACACACACTTTGTTTAATGCACAAAATTATAAAAAAAATTGGCTAAAATGACCTTCAGGCTGGGTGTATAAGGTGTATATGAAACATAAATGCATTCTGTGCTTAGATTTAGGTCCCATCACCATGATATCTCATTATGGTATGCAATTATTCCAAACTACGGAAAAATCCCATATCCAAAATACCTCTGGTCCCAAGCATTTTGGATAAGGGATACTCAACCTGTATAAGCACATACATCAATTGGGCAAATCTCTCATTCCTGGATGGCCGATCCAATTCACAGATCAGCGATCCAATTTGCTGATTGCTAATTGTTGGGTGATCTGCAAAATATAATATGTTATATATCCATTACACACCAATTCTAACCAGAATTGTCAGTTAGAAATTTCCAATATGTTGGATTTTTAAGATTGGCACAGTGCAGAATTGAGGCGATTGATGGTTGATGTAATGGCTACATTGCAAGGGCTATATACTCATCATCAAACTTCTTTATCCAGAAAGAAAAGATGATTTCCACATCATAGCAAGGGGACTTCATTTATATACTCTTACAGACCACAGGCACAACAAAAACGTAGGAGAAAGCAATCCTCGTCCTTATGGGACAGGGTCTTTCCTACACCAACAAGCCAAGGGCCCATATGTAAAATAAATAAATAAATAAATATATATATATATATATATATATATATATAAAAGAGATCTCGCATAATACAATAGAAAAGATTCTGGTAGAGAATGTTTGAGCCGTAATGATAAATTGGCCCCTTAAATTCTTTAAAGCTGGGAAAAGGGAGTCATCTGAAAGAAAACATTGTTTCCCCAATACATAATAGAAATAATTAAATAAATAAAAACAATAATAATAATAATAATAATAATAATAATTTACAGCTACATTTACAGCCTTGTCAACAATAAAAATAATAATCTTTGTTTTTTGTTACGTTCCAGAGACCTGCCCAGATACATTTATAAGCTGATAAACTTTGTACTAACTGTATAGAAGTTACAAGAAGCACAATCTTTCCCAAGTTTGCTTATGTTTCCCTATGCTGCAGAACATAAAATATAACTGCTTATAATTATTTCTACATACTATCAGAAGAAAGCTTTACTTCTCCTGAGAAAAAAAAAATGACATTAGACAAAAATAAAATGATTTTAGGTATTATGGATTCAGCCAATCGTAAGCCTTTCTGTGGTAGATGGGGAAGAGTCTTTGGCTATGAAGTGGTTGAACAGGAATTAATCTTTGGACAGCTAAACAGAAAGGAACTCCATTGTGCAGTACTGTAATACTGGAAGCTGTCCCCTACTTGCTAGTCAATATTTTGGGAGTACTGTAGTATGAGTGCCTGGCGGCCGGAATCCCAGGGCCAGCATACTGGCGCCGGGATCACGACCGCCGGCATACCGACAGCTGGGCGATCGCTAATGAGCCCCTTGCGGGCATGCTACTGGCACGGTGGTGCACGTTTTTTTATTTTCCCTCCAGGGGGGTTGTGGACCCCCAAGAGGGAGAATATGTGTCCGGCGGCATACTGAAGACCACCCAATATTTTACCTATAGTGGTCTGAGCATGAAATGAGCAAACTCGTCTTTTTTTAACAACTGTTGAAAGCAGAAATTGTCTTTCGGTACTTGGCCTTCCACCTCTGTGCACCATCCAATGCAACAACGCATATGATTTATTGCCTATGAAGGATATATTTTATACCTCTCTTCGGTATGCAGTCATGATGTCCACATCCATAGTGTAGACATCAAGGTGTTGAATGTTATGATGTCGACAAGGTTATAAGGTCGTGTGCAAAATTATGTCAATAACAAAATGTTGTCATACAGATGGAGCCGTGCTCATATGAGGCGGCTCCATCGCAGGTATGCACTCTCGCCATGACTAGGCGATTCGTCCGCCTAGTCACATCGGGAGTGCACAGAGACACTCTCCCATTCACTAGAATGGGGTGCGTCTCCGTCAGCATCTCCGTCACAGACGCGTGCGCCCTCTACCGAGGCTTTCTCCCATTCTAGTGAATGGGGCGCTTCTCCATCACGGGCATGCGCACCCGCCCGTACGGAGATGCTCTCATCATCAGGCGTGCCTCGGAGGCATGCCCAGGCACAGACGGAGTCACGACTAGCGTGGCTCCATTAATATGACATGTCAAGATAGCAAAAATGCTGACAGTCGCATTAGAGTTAGGATTAGTGTTAGAGTTAGCATTAGGGCTAAGGTTACGGTTTCCTGAAAAATGTCTTGTCCACATTTAATCACTGTGCATATGCTATCCGTTGACATTTGCACCATCTCACAGAAAAAAAGAAAATACAGGTGCACACTCTAAGCACTAAGTACACTGGTAATCAGAACAATTATAATATATTCTACAATTTAGCATGGAGTGAAATTGAGGTTTTTAGCACAATGTTTTTTGCCAAAAATGGGCCCTTGTCGTTGCCCAGTGACGGCTGTCGCTGGGCAACGACAAGAATAACGTAGAAAGCGATCGCTACCGCGATCGCAAGAAGAGTGACAGGCGGCAGGTGTTCCGAGGCGTCAACTAGCCGTTTTCTGGGAGTGGAGCAGCGAACGCAGGCATGCCCAGGCATTTGGAGGGCGGATGTCTGACGTCAATTCCGGGATCTTCATCTCTGGATCCATCGCACAGGGTAAGTAACTGCAGGGCTGGTCTTGTTTCACACAAAACTTTTTTAGCATAGCAGGGCTGCACAAACGATCGCAGCCCTGCTATGCTAAAATATACTCCCCCATAGGCGGCATCTAGTTGATCGCACCAGCAGCAAAATGTTGCTACGTGCGATCAACTCGGAATGACCCCCAATATCTCCACTTCTTAAAGCCTGCACTTTACTAAATATACTCCTGAGGGTCTCTGCTTTGTAATTCTCCTGAGACCTTTCTGAGAACCCTACCACACATGCATAAACCTGTTTTTAGAAAAAATGTGCACTGTAAAAGATATGCATAATGGCTAAACATTCTCATGTTATACAGAATGTGACTCTGTCAATGTAATGAACTTGTACATATTACCTTAAGTATAATGAACCACCACATATTTCTAAACATGGGACTCCTTATGGGACAGGGTCTTTCCTACACCATCAAGCCTAGGGCTGGTTTTAATTAGTGATGTGCACCGGAAATTTTTCGGGTTTTGTGTTTTGGTTTTGGATTTGGTTCCGCAGCCGAGTTTTGGATTCGGACGCGTTTTGGCAAAACCTCCCTGCAAATTTTTTGTCGGATTCGGGTGTGTTTTGGATTCGGGTGTTTTTTTTACAAAAAGCCCTCAAAAACAGCTTAAATCATAGAATTTGGGGGTCATTTTGATCCCATAGTATTATTAACCTCAATAACCATAATTTCCACTCATTTTCAGCCTATTCTGAACACCTCACACCTCATAATATTATTTTTATTCCTAAAATTTGCACCGAGGTCGCTGGATGACTAAGCTAAGCGACCCAAGTGGCCGACACAAACACCTGGCCCATCTAGGAGTGGCACTGCAGTGTCAGGCAGGATGGCACTTAAAAAAAATAGTCCCCAAACAGCACATGATGCAAAGAAAAAAGGAGGCGCAATGAGGTAGCTGTGTGACTAAGCTAAGCGACCCAAGTGGCCGACACAAACACCTGGCCCATCTAGGAGTGGCACTGCAGTGTCAGACAGGATGGCAGATTTAAAAAAAATAGTCCCCAAACAGCACATGATGCAAAGAAAAAAAGAGGTGCACCAAGGTCGCTGGATGGCTAAGCTCAGCTAAGCGACCCAAGTGGCCGACACAAACACCTGGCCCATCTAGGAGTGGCACTGCAGTGTCAGATAGGATGTCAGATTTAAAAAATAGTCCCCAAACAGCACATGCAAGCACACATATGGATAGTATACTTGACGACATAGAGGTAGAGCAATGGACTACTGTACCATACTGCTATATATATACTGGTGGTCAGCAAAATTCTGCACTGTCCTCCTACTATATACTGCGCACAACTACAATGCAGCACCCATATGGATTGTATAATTGACGACACAGAGGTAGAGCAATGGACTACTGTACCGTACTGCTATATATATACTGGTGGTCAGCAAAATTCTGCACTGTCCTTCTACTATATACTGCGTACAACTAAAATGCAGCACAGGTATGGATGGATAGTATACTTGACGACACAGAGGTAGAGCAATGGACTACTGTACCGTACTGCTATATATATACTGGTGGTCAGCAAAATTCTGCACTGTCCTCCTACTATATACTGCGCACAACTACAATGCAGCACACATATGGATTGTATAATTGACGACACAGAGGTAGAGCAATGGACTACTGTACCGTACTGCTATATATATACTGGTGGTCAGCAATATTCTGCACTGTCCTTCTACTATGTACTGCGCACAACTAAAATGCAGCACAGGTATGGATGGATAGTATACTTGATGACACAGAGGTAGAGCAATGGACTACTGTACTGTACTGCTATATATATATATATATATATATATATATACTAGTGATGAGCGGGTTCGGTTCGTCGGAATCCGAACCCCCCCGAACTTCACCCTTTTTACACGGGTCCGAGGCAGACTCGGATCCTCCCGCCTTGCTCGGTTAACCCGAGCGCGCCCGAACGTCATCATCCCGCGGTCGGATTCTCACGAGATTCGTATTCTATATAAGGAGCCGCGCATCGCGGCCATTTTTCACTCGTGTATTGGAAATGATAGTGAGAGGACGTGGCTGGCGTCCTCTCAGTTTTATTCAGGTGGCTGCAAATATCTGTGCTCACTGCTTTATTGTGGGGACTGGGGACCAGCAGTATTATATAGGAGGAGTACAGTGCAGAGTTTTGCTGACCAGTGACCACCAGTATTATACGCTCTCTGCCTGAAAAACGCTCCATATCTGTGCTCAGTGTGCTGCATATATCTGTGCTCACACTGCTTTATTGTGGGGACTGGGGACCACCAGTATTATATAGGAGGAGTACAGTGCAGAGTTTTGCTGACCAGTGACCACCAGTATTATACGTTCTCTGCCTGAAAAATGCTCCATATCTGTGCTCAGTGTGCTGCATATATCTGTGCTCACACTGCTTTATTGTGGGGACTGGGGACCACCAGTATTATATAGGAGGAGTACAGTGCAGAGTTTTGCTGACCAGTGACCACCAGTATTATACGTTCTCTGCCTGAAAAACGCTCCATATCTGTGCTCAGTGTGCTGCATATATCTGTGCTCACACTGCTTTATTGTGGGGACTGGGGACCACCAGTATTATATAGGAAGAGTACAGTGCAGAGTTTTGCTGACCAGTGACCACCAGTATTATACGTTCTCTGCCTGAAAAACGCTCCATATCTGTGCTGCATTGTAGTATATAGTAGGAGTACATTGCATCATTTTGCTGACCACCAGTATATAATATATAGCAGTACGGTACAGAAGGCCACTGCTCTACCTACCTCTGTGTCGTCAAGTATACTATCCATCCATACCTGTGGTGCATTTCAGTTTTGCACAGTTTGCTAACCACCAGTATATAATATATAGCAGTACGGTACAGAAGGCCACTGCTCTACCTACCTCTGTGTTGTCAAGTATACTATCCATCCATACCTGTGGTGCATTTCAGTTTTGCACAGTTTGCTGACCACCAGTATATAATACAGGTTGAGCATCCCATATCCAAATATTCCGAAATACGGAATATTCCGAAATACGGAATTTTTTGAGTGAGATTGAGATAGTGAACTTTTGTTTTCTGATGGCTCAATATGCAGAAACTTTGTTTAATACATAAAGTTATTAAAAATATTGTATTAAATGACCTTCAGGCTGTGTGTATAAGGTATATACGAAACATAAATGAATTGTGTGAATGTACACACACTTTGTTTAATGCACAAAGTTATTAAAAATATTGGCTAGAATGACCTTCAGGTTGTGTATATAAGGTGTATATAAAACATAAATGCATTCTGTGCTTAGACGTAGGCCCCATCGCCATGATATCTCATTATGCTTTGCAATTATTCCAAAATACGGAAAAATCCGATATCCAAAATACTTCTGGTCCCAAGCATTTTGGATAAGGGATACTCAACCTGTATATAGCAGTACGGTACAGAAGGCCACTGCTCTACCTACCTCTGTGTCGTCAAGTATACTATCCATCCATACCTGTGGTGTATTTCAGTTTTGCACAGTTTGCTGACCACCAGTATATAGTATATAGCAGTACGGTACAGTAGGCCACTGCTCTACCTACCTCTGTGTCGTCAAGTATACTATCCATCCATACCTGTGGTGCATTTCAGTTTTGCACAGTTTGCTGACTACCAGTATATAGTATATAGCAGTACGGTACAGTAGGCCACTGCTCTACCTACCTCTGTGTCCTCAAGTATACTATCCATAAATACCTGTGGTGCATTTCAGTTGTGCGCAGTATATATAGTAGTAGGCCATTGCTATTGATACTGGCATATAATTCGACACATTAAAAAATGGAGAACAAAAATGTGGAGGGTAAAATAGGGAAAGATCAAGATCCTCTTCCACCTCGTGCTGAAGCTGCTGCCACTAGTCATGGCCGAGACGATGAAATGCCATCAACGTCGTCTGCCAAGGCCGATGCCCAATGTCATAGTAGAGAGCATGTAAAATCCAAAAAACAAAAGTTCAGTAAAATGACCCAAAAATCTAAATTAAAAGCGTCTGAGGAGAAGCGTAAACTTGCCAATATGCCATTTACGACACGGAGTGGCAAGGAACGGCTGAGGCCCTGGCCTATGTTCATGGCTAGTGGTTCAGATTCACATGAGGATGGAAGCACTCATCCTCTCGATAGAAAACTGCAGTGCCACTCCTAGATGGGCCAGGTGTTTGTGTCGGCCACTTGGGTCGCTTAGCTTAGTCACACAGCTACCTGATTGCGCCTCTTTTTTTCTTTGCATCATGTGCTGTTTGGGGACTATTTTTTTGAAGTGCCTTCCTGCCTGACACTGCAGTGCCACTCCTAGATGGGCCAGGTGTTTGTGTCGGCCACTTGGGTCACTTAGCTTAGTCACACAACTAATTTTCAGGGAGGTTTTGCCAAAACGCGTCCGAATCCAAAACACGTCCACGGAACCGAATCCAAAACCAAAACACAAAACCCGAAAAATGTCCGGTGCACATCACTAATATATACTGGTGGTCAGCAAAATTCTGCACTGTCCTCCTACTATATACTGCGCACAACTAAAATGCAGCACAGGTATGGATGGATAGTATACTTGACGACACAGAGGTAGAGCAATGGACTACTGTACCGTACTGCTATATATATTCTGGTGGTCAGCAAAATTCTGCACTGTCCTCCTACTATATACTGCGCACAACTAAAATGCAGCACAGGTATGGATGGATAGTATAATTGATGACACAGAGGTAGAGCAATGGACTTCTGTACCGTACTGCTATATATATACTGGTGGTCAGCAAAATTCTGCACTGTCCTCCTACTATATACTGCGCACAACTACAATGCAGCACACATATGGATTGTATACTTGACGACACAGAGGTAGTGCAATGGACTACTGTACCGTACTGCTATATATATACTGGTGGTCAGCAAAATTCTGCACTGTCCTCCTACTATATACTGCGCACAACTACAATGCAGCACACATATGGATTGTATACTTGACGACACAGAGGTAGAGCAATGGACTACTGTACCGTACTGCTATATATATACTGGTGGTCAGCAAAATTCTTCACTGTCCTCCTACTATATACTGCGCACAACTAAAATGCAGCACAGGTATGGATGGATAGTATACTTGACGACACAGAGGTAGAGCAATGGACTACTGTACCGTACTGCTATATATATACTGGTGGTCAGCAAAATTCTGCACTGTCCTCCTTCTATATACTGCGCACAACTAAAATGCAGCACAGATATGGATGGATAGTTTACTTGACGACACAGAGGTAGAGCAATGGACTACTGTACCGTACTGCTATACATATACTGGTGGTCAGCAAAATTCTGCACTGTCCTGCTACTATATACTACAATGAAGCACAGATATGGAGCGTTTTTCAGGAACATAGATATTTGCAGCACACTGAGCACAGATATTTGCAGCACACTGAGCACAGATATTTGCAGCACACTGAGCACAGATATTTGCAGCACACTGAGCACAGAAACTGAGAGAACGCAGCCACGACCTCTCGCTATCATCTCCAATGTACAAGTGAAAATGGCGGCGACACGCGGCTCCTTATATAGAATACGAATCTCGCGAGAATCCGACAGCGGGATGATGACGTACAGGCGCGCTCGGGTTAACCGAGCAAGGCCGGAGGATCTGAGGCTGCCTAGGAACCGTGTAAAATGGGTGTAGTTCGGGGGGGTACGGATCCCGAGGAACCGAACCCGCTCATCTCTAGTTTTAATTAGAGATGAGCGCCTGAAATTTTTCGGGTTTTGTGTTTTGGTTTTGGGTTCGGTTCCGCGGCCGTGTTTTGGGTTCGACCGCGTTTTGGCAAAACCTCACCGAATTTTTTTTGTCGGATTCGGGTGTGTTTTGGATTCGGGTGTTTTTTTTCAAAAAACCCTAAAAAACAGCTTAAATCATAGAATTTGGGGGTCATTTTGATCCCAAAGTATTATTAACCTCAAAAACCATAATTTACACTCATTTTCAGTCTATTCTGAATACCTCACACCTCACAATATTATTTTTAGTCCTAAAATTTGCACCGAGGTCGCTGTGTGAGTAAGATAAGCGACCCTAGTGGCCGACACAAACACCGGGCCCATCTAGGAGTGGCACTGCAGTGTCACGCAGGATGTCCCTTCCAAAAAACCCTCCCCAAACAGCACATGACGCAAAGAAAAAAAGAGGCGCAATGAGGTAGCTGACTGTGTGAGTAAGATAAGCGACCCTAGTGGCCGACACAAACACCGGGCCCATCTAGGAGTGGCACTGCAGTGTCACGCAGGATGTCCCTTCCAAAAAACCCTCCCCAAACAGCACATGACGCAAAGAAAAAAAGAGGCGCAATGAGGTAGCTGACTGTGTGAGTAAGATAAGCGACCCTAGTGGCCGACACAAACACCGGGCCCATCTAGGAGTGGCACTGCAGTGTCACGCAGGATGTCCCTTCCAAAAAACCCTCCCCAAACAGCACATGACGCAAAGAAAAAAAGAGGCGCAATGAGGTAGCTGACTGTGTGAGTAAGATAAGCGACCCTAGTGGCCGACACAAACACCGGGCCCATCTAGGAGTGGCACTGCAGTGTCACGCAGGATGGCCCTTCCAAAAAACCCTCCCCAAACAGCACATGACGCAAAGAAAAAGAAAAGAAAAAAGAGGTGCAAGATGGAATTGTCCTTGGGCCCTCCCACCCACCCTTATGTTGTATAAACAGGACATGCACACTTTAACCAACCCATCATTTCAGTGACAGGGTCTGCCACACGACTGTGACTGATATGACGGGTTGGTTTGGACCCCCCCCAAAAAAGAAGCAATTAATCTCTCCTTGCACAAACTGGCTCTACAAAGGCAAGATGTCCACCTCATCATCATCCTCCGATATATCACCGTGTACATCCCCCTCCTCACAGATTATCAATTCGTCCCCACTGGAATCCACCATCTCAGCACCCTGTGTACTTTGTGGAGGCAATTGCTGCTGGTGAATGTCTCCACGGAGGAATTGATTATAATTCATTTTAATGAACATCATCTTCTCCACATTTTCTGGATGTAACCTCGTACGCCGATTGCTGACAAGGTGAGCGGCGGCACTAAACACTCTTTCGGAGTACACACTTGTGGGAGGGCAACTTAGGTAGAATAAAGCCAGTTTGTGCAAGGGCCTCCAAATTGCCTCTTTTTCCTGCCAGTATAAGTACGGACTGTGTGACGTGCCTACTTGGATGCGGTCACTCATATAATCCTCCACCATTCTTTCAATGGTGAGAGAATCATATGCAGTGACAGTAGACGACATGTCCGTAATCGTTGTCAGGTCCTTCAGTCCGGACCAGATGTCAGCATCAGCAGTCGCTCCAGACTGCCCTGCATCACCGCCAGCGGGTGGGCTCGGAATTCTGAGCCTTTTCCTCGCACCCCCAGTTGCGGGAGAATGTGAAGGAGGAGATGTTGTTGACAGGTCGCGTTCCGCTTGACTTGACAATTTTCTCACCAGCAGGTCTTTCAACCCCAGCAGACTTGTGTCTGCCGGAAAGAGAGATCCAAGGTAGGCTTTAAATCTAGGATCGAGCACGGTGGCCAAAATGTAGTGCTCTGATTTCAACAGATTGACCACCCGTGAATCCTTGTTAAGCGAATTAAGGGCTCCATCCACAAGTCCCACATGCCTAGCAGAATCGCTCCGTGTTAGCTCCTCCTTCAATGTCTCCAGCTTCTTCTGCAAAAGCCTGATGAGGGGAATGACCTGACTCAGGCTGGCAGTGTCTGAACTGACTTCACGTGTGGCAAGTTCAAAGGGCATCAGAACCTTGCACAACGTTGAAATCATTCTCCACTGCGCTTGAGACAGGTGCATTCCACCTCCTATATCGTGCTCAATTGTATAGGCTTGAATGGCCTTTTGCTGCTCCTCCAACCTCTGAAGCATATAGAGGGTTGAATTCCACCTCGTTACCACTTCTTGCTTCAGATGATGGCAGGGCAGGTTCAGTAGTTTTTGGTGGTGCTCCAGTCTTCTGTACGTGGTGCCTGTACGCCGAAAGTGTCCCGCAATTCTTCTGGCCACCGACAGCATCTCTTGCACGCCCCTGTCGTTTTAAAAAAAATTCTGCACCACCAAATTCAAGGTATGTGCAAAACATGGGACGTGCTGGAATTTGCCCAGATTTAATGCACACACAATATTGCTGGCGTTGTCCGATGCCACAAATCCACAGTAGAGTCCAATTGGGGTAAGCCATTCCGCGATGATCTTCCTCAGTTGCCGTAAGAGGTTTTCAGCTGTGTGCGTATTCTGGAAACCGGTGATACAAAGCGTAGCCTGCCTAGGAAAGAGTTGGCGTTTGCGAGATGCTGCTACTGGTGCCGCCGCTGCTGTTGTTGCGGCGGGAGTCCATACATCTACCCAGTGGGCTGTCACAGTCATATAGTCCTGACCCTGCCCTGCTCCACTTGTCCACATGTCCGTGGTTAAGTGGACATTGGGTACAGCTGCATTTTTTAGGACACTGGTGACTCTTTTTCTGAGGTCTGTGTACATTTTCGGTATCGCCTGCCTAGAGAAATGGAACCTAGATGGTATTTGGTACCGGGGACACAGTACCTCCAACAAGTCTCTAGTTGGCTCTGCAGTAATGATGGATACCGGAACCACGTTTCTCACCACCCAGGATGTCAAGGCCTCAGTTATCCGCTTTGCAGTAGGATGACTGCTGTGATATTTCATCTTCCTCGCAAAGGACTGTTGGACAGTCAATTGCTTGGTGGAAGTAGTACAAGTGGTCTTACGACTTCCCCTCTGGGATGACCATCGACTCCCAGCAGCAACAACAGCAGCGCCAGCAGCAGTAGGCGTTACACGCAAGGATGCATCGGAGGAATCCCAGGCAGGAGAGGAATCATCAGAATTGCCAGTGACATGGCCTGCAGGACTATTGGCATTCCTGGGGAAGGAGGAAATTGACACTGAGGGAGTTGGTGGGGTGGTTTGCGTGAGCTTGGTTACAAGAGGAAGGGATTTACTGGTCAGTGGACTGCTTCCGCTGTCGGCCCAAGTTTTTGAACTTGTCACTGACTTATTATGAATGCGCTGCAGGTGACGTATAAGGGAGGATGTTCCGAGGTGGTTAACGTCCTTACCCCTACTTATTACAGCTTGACAAAGGGAACACACGGCTTGACACCTGTTGTCCGCATTTCTGGTGAAATACTTCCACACCGAAGAGCTGATTTTTTTGGTATTTTCACCAGGCATGTCAACGGTCATATTCCTCCCACGGACAACAGGTGTCTCCCCGGGTGCCTGACTTAAACAAACCACCTCACCATCAGAATCCTCCTGGTCAATTTCCTCCCCAGCGCCAGCAACACCCATATCCTCCTCATCCTGGTGTACTTCAACACTGACATCTTCAATCTGACTATCAGGAACTGGACTGCGGGTGCTCCTATCACTTGCAGGGGGCGTGCAAATGGTGGAAGGCGCATGCTCTTCACGTCCAGTGTTGGGAAGGTCAGGCATCGCAACCGACACAATTGGAGTCGGACTCTCCTTGTGGATTTGGGATTTCGAAGAACGCACAGTTCTTTGCGGTGCTACTGCTTTTGCCAGCTTGAGTCTTTTCATTTTTCTAGCGAGAGGCTGAGTGCTTCCATCCTCATGTGAAGCTGAACCACTAGCCATGAACATAGGCCAGGGCCTCAGCCGTTCCTTGCCACTCCGTGTGGTAAATGGCATATTGGCAAGTTTACGCTTCTCCTCCGACAATTTTATTTTAGGTTTTGGAGTCCTTTTTTTACTGATATTTGGTGTTTTGGATTTGACATGCTCTGTACTATGACATTGGGCATCGGCCTTGGCAGACGACGTTGCTGGCATTTCATCGTCTCGGCCATGACTAGTGGCAGCAGCTTCAGCACAAGGTGGAAGTGGATCTTGATCTTTCCCTAATTTTGGAACCTCAACATTTTTGTTCTCCATATTTTAATAGGCACAACTAAAAGGCACCTCAGGTAAACAATGGAGATGGATGGATACTAGTATACAATTATGGATGGACTGCCGAGTGCCGACACAGAGGTAGCTACAGCCGTGGACTACTGTACTGTGTCTGCTGCTAATAAAGACTGGTTAATAAAGAGATGTAGTATGTATGTATAAAGAAGAAAGAAAAAAAACCCACGGGTAGGTGGTATACAATTATGGACGGACTGCCGAGTGCCGACACAGAGGTAGCTACAGCCGTGGACTACCGTACTGTACTGTGTCTGCTGCTAATATAGACTGGTTGATAAAGAGATGTAGTATGTATGTATAAAGAAGAAAGAAAAAAAAACCACGGGTAGGTGGTATACAATTATGGACGGACTGCCGAGTGCCGACACAGAGGTAGCTACAGCCGTGGACTACCGTACTGTACTGTGTCTGCTGCTAATATAGACTGGTTGATAAAGAGATGTAGTATGTATGTATAAAGAAGAAAGAAAAAAAAACCACGGGTAGGTGGTATACAATTATGGATGGACTGCCGAGTGCCGACACAGAGGTAGCTACAGCCGTGGACTACTGTACTGTGTCTGCTGCTAATATAGACTGGTTGATAAAGAGATGTAGTATGTATGTATAAAGAAGAAAGAAAAAAAAACCACGGGTAGGTGGTATACAATTATGGACGGACTGCCGAGTGCCGACACAGAGGTAGCTACAGCCGTGGACTACCGTACTGTACTGTGTCTGCTGCTAATATAGACTGGTTGATAAAGAGATGTAGTATGTATGTATAAAGAAGAAAAAAAAAAAACCACGGGTAGGTGGTATACAATTATGGATGGACTGCCGAGTGCCAACACAGAGGTAGCTACAGCCGTGGACTACTGTACTGTGTCTGCTGCTAATATAGACTGGTTGATAAAGAGATGTAGTATGTATGTATAAAGAAGAAAGAAAAAAAAACCACGGGTAGGTGGTATACAATTATGGATGGACTGCCGAGTGCCGACACAGAGGTAGCTACAGCCGTGGACTACTGTACTGTGTCTGCTGCTAATATAGACTGGTTGATAAAGAGATGTAGTATGTATGTATAAAGAAGAAAGAAAAAAAAACCACGGGTAGGTGGTATACAATTATGGATGGACTGCCGAGTGCCGACACAGAGGTAGCTACAGCCGTGGACTACTGTACTGTGTCTGCTGCTAATATAGACTGGTTGATAAAGAGATGTAGTATGTATGTATAAAGAAGAAAGAAAAAAAAAACCACGGGTAGGTGGTATACAATTATGGACGGACTGCCGAGTGCCGACACAGAGGTAGCTACAGCCGTGGACTACCGTACTGTACTGTGTCTGCTGCTAATATAGACTGGTTGATAATGAGATGTAGTATGTATGTATAAAGAAGAAAGAAAAAAAAACCACGGGTAGGTGGTATACAATTATGGATGGACTGCCGAGTGCCGACACAGAGGTAGCTACAGCCGTGGACTACTGTACTGTGTCTGCTGCTAATATAGACTGGTTGATAAAGAGATGTAGTATGTATGTATAAAGAAGAAAGAAAAAAAAACCACGGGTAGGTGGTATACAATTATGGACGGACTGCCGAGTGCCGACACAGAGGTAGCTACAGCCGTGGACTACTGTACTGTGTCTGCTGCTAATATAGACTGGTTGATAATGAGATGTAGTATGTATGTATAAAGAAGAAAGAAAAAAAAACCACGGGTAGGTGGTATACAATTATGGATGGACTGCCGAGTGCCGACACAGAGGTAGCTACAGCCGTGAACTACCGTACTGTGTCTGCTGCGACTGGATGATAAATAATGATATAAAAAATATATATATATCACTACTGCAGCCGGACAGGTATATATTATATAATGACGGACCTGCTGGACACTGTCTGTCAGCAGAATGAGTTTTTTATAGAATAAAAAAAAAAACACCACACAAGTCACACGACGAGTGTTTAACTTTTTCAGGCAATCACAATATAGTATACTACTAACTATACTGGTGGTCAGTGTGGTCAGGTCACTGGTCAGTCACACTGGCAGTGGCACTCCTGCAGCAAAAGTGTGCACTGTTTAATTTTAATAATATGTACTCCTGGCTCCTGCTATAACCTATAACTGGCACTGCTCCCCAGTCTCCCCCACAATTATAAGCTGTGTGAGCACAGTCAGATATATACATAGATGATGCAGCACACTGGGCTGAGCAGTGCACACAGATATGGTATGTGACTGAGTCACTGTGTATCGTTTTTTTCAGGCAGAGAACGGATTATATTAAATAAAACTGCACTGTCTGGTGGTCACTGTGGTCAGTCACTACTAAACTCTGCACTCTCTACAGTACTCCTAAGCTCCAGTAAATCAAGTGTCTCTGTCTCAAATCAATCTCACTCTCTCTCTTCTAATCTAAATGGAGAGGACGCCAGCCACGTCCTCTCCCTATCAATCTCAATGCACGTGTGAAAATGGCGGCGACGCGCGGCTCCTTATATAGAATCCGAGTCTCGCGATAGAATCCGAGCCTCGCGAGAATCCGACAGCGTCATGATGACGTTCGGGCGCGCTCGGGTTAACCGAGCAAGGCGGGAAGATCCGAGTCGCTCGGACCCGTGAAAAAAAAACATGAAGTTCGGGCGGGTTCGGATTCCGAGGAACCGAACCCGCTCATCTCTAGTTTTAATCAGCCACAGAACCAGTGTAAAGCATAGTTTAAAGATTAAAGGGATATTATAGCAAGCCCATTTACAGCATATCAGTTACTCCTAGCCCGTGCAACAGGTTTGTTAGGTGTGCAAAGTGCTTAAAACCTTTCCTGACTATTGTCTGGATTCCCAGCATAGGTTCTCCTTGTGAGTTTGTCTGTGACTCTGCCTTCTTCTGATCTATTGTTTTTTTTTGCCCGGATTGCCATTTTCATTTCATTCGGTACCTTGCTCTCTGGTGGTCAGCAGGCATTCAGTGTTGCTGCCTTGGCACTGCAACCTGTGCAGGGCTGTCTTTTCGTATGGGCTCAATGGGCTCTTTCTCAAGAGCCCCAGGAGTATAAGGTCCCTAGGCTAATAGCTGAGGGTCCCCTCTTTCCAGGGGTACCAGATTTTTGAAAATTGGCCTTGTGAAACCGGAGATATCCACCTTGAAAGCAGTGGTCCCCATCCAAGCCTGTTAAATGCTCTTCCCAGCCAGATATCTCGGGGTCTGACTAACTTAGAGTTTTTCTGAGGGTATACTCCAAAAGCTGTGACTCTCCCCTTTGAGTGGACACTGGCAGTTTGTCTCTACTATGCCCAGAACCAGAGATATCAGCCTTCCAGCACCTGGTACTTGCTCCAGCCCAACACACCTGGTATGTAGTTTTATATTTTATATTGGTGGATTGCTCTGGCTCCTGAACTCTGATCCCCAAGTCCCCAGCACCTCCTGAAAGGTTGACACTCTCTAGATTTTTATCCCTTTGAATGCTAAGAAATATATTTTCAGGAACTTGAGATATCTGCAGTCAAGCAAGCTGCCCTCCCAAAATGATAAACATTAAGCCCACTCCACTATCCACCCCTCCCCTACGTATTAAACATCCCCTACCACCCTGGAAGTCATGTACCTGGGATTCTTCAATCAGCCTAATGCCCCCTATAGTTTAGCCCCATCCGTGCAGTAAAGGAGTAATTAGCATAAATTACTGCTCCAGGTCCTGCATGCTATGCGGAAGACAGAACACTCCCTACCGCCCGCGGGACATCAAAGCTGCCGCTGATAGCACCCCCCACCCATACCGCTGGAAGAGGGGTAGTGGGCCCAGTGCTTTGCTGTGCCCAGGGGCCTACACTGCTGTTAAGACGGCCCTGAACCTGTGGTCCCTTTGCAAGAGGTCGAAGACCTCTTGTGGAGTCCTCTGGTGAATATCATTAGACTCTGTGCCCCAAAGCAGACAGTGCCAACCTCACTCGCGCAGTGGACCTCTACAATCTGATGACATTAAGGCAGTGGTTCCAACCTTGGTCCGTAAGGCACACCAACAGTGCAGGTTTTAATGATATCCATACTTGAACACAGATGGTTGAATCAAAATAACTGAGGTACTGATTAGGGGCCTAATTCAGACCTGATTGTAGCAGCAACTTTGTTAGCAGTTGGGCAAAACCATGTGCACTGCAGGGGAGGCAGATATAACTTGCAGAGAGAGTTAGATTTGGGTGGGGTGTGTTCAAACTGAAATCTAAATTGCAGCGTAAAAATAAAGCAACCAGTATTTACCCTGCACAGAAACAATATAACCCACCCAAATTTAACTCTCTCTGCACAGATCCAAACGCAGGCGTGTTGAGGCGTTTGGAGGGCGGAGGCCTGACTTCATTTCCGAGACCTGCAACGTTGGATTCATTGCGTAGGGTAAGTAACTCATACCCTGGTCTTGTTTTACATAAAACTTTTTTTGCATAGCAGTGCTGCACAAGCGATCGCAGCCTTGCTATGCAAAAAAAACACTCCCCCATAGGCGGTGTATAGTTGATTGCACGGGCAGCAAAAAGTTGCTACGTGCGATTAACTCAGAATGACCACCTATGTGCACTTCAGGGGGGGGCAGATGTAACGCACAGAGAGAGTTAGATTTGGGTGGTGTGTGTTCAAACTGAAGTCTAAATTGCAGTGTAAAAATAAAGCAGCCAGTATTTACCCTGCACAGAAACAATATAACCCACCCAAATCTAACTCTCTCTACATGTTATATCGGGTGTAGTATGGTATGCCGGCGGTCGGGCTCCCGGCGACCAGCATACCGGCGCCGGGAGCCCGACCGCCGGCATACCGACAGTGTGACGAGCGCAAATGAGCCCCTTGCGGGCTCGCTGCGCTCACCACGCTGCGGGCACGGTGGCGCGCTATTTTATTCTCCCTCCAGGGGGGTCGTGGACTGAAGACTACCATACTGAAGACTACCCGTTATATCTGCCCCCCCTGCACTGCACATGGTTTTGCCTATTAGCTAACAAAGTTGCTGCTGCGATCAGGTCTGAATTAGACCCTTAGTTCTTTGCACAATGGGCCTCACGCTGATTTGGATACAGGTCCAGATATCCTGCGGATATCTGCAAACTGCACATGCATTAAAGAAAGCAATTGCAGACTCTGGCACTCATTCAGCATGGATCGCATTTGTAAAGCTGCTCGCAGGCAGCTTTGCAAATGCGATCCATAGTATTGCAAACGTAGTAGGAGGTGTTAAAAACCTTCTTTATGCATTTGCGATCCCAGTGCTGCGACTGCATCCAATGGTTGCGATGTTTCCTTCAGACTGCCAACTGAGTAAGCCTCAGCTTACTCAAGCTAGCCATTACAGGGGGCCTTGCGAGGCCAAGAAATCTGCATCTGAGATGTAGACCTTGGCCTCGCCACTCCTGGAAAACAGGGGAGACACCCGATCGCCCCTGCCTGTCAGGCAGAGGCTGTTTAAAAAATGTGAGCCACATGCAGGACCCACCCTGCACATGTGCCGATGCAGTTCCCCAATAATCGGGAAACTGCGCAGTGTATTGCAGAAGCGATTCATGGTAAATGAGGGCCTCTGCATGCTCCGTACCATGCATATATCCACAAATGGAGATTGCAACAGCGGATGGATAGATCCCCGTCCATTGATGGATCACTCTTTCTGTGAAATTGGTGGTTCTGGCAAGCAAACATGCAATCGCAGAGAATTGACCCGTCCTGTGGGAGTCTCATGGGTGTGTAGCCAGACTTCTGGTTTGGAGCAGACGGATGATCACCACAGATGGCCGGAAAGCAAGCAAGCTCCCACGGGCAGATGGAAAAGTGTCTGCAGTTGCGTCTGAAATCAGGCCCAATGTGGGAGCAGTGACAGCCGACTCATCTTGTGCTCAACTCTTAGTCATTATATAAAAGGAGCAATCAGCCACAGTGTGAGTGAAAAAAAAACCTGTGGTTTGGGTACGGAGCTCGGTCCACCTTTGTGTCTTGCCCCCCATCTCCCTCTATATACCACTAGGTGGTGTGTGGCTGTGTAAGACCATCACACATAGCGGTATATTTTATAAATCACATGCATATTTAGTAGTTCTAATTTTTGCAGCATGAAACATCTTATTTGTATTGTACTTAAACACTCTAAGGACATAGTGTAGGAAACAGATGGATATACATAAAGCTGGGAAGGATGTAGTCCGGAATCTTGATGGGGAAGGAAGACACATGGTCCTGGGCACATGGAATTGCTGGATACTCGTTGTCTATAAGTATTAAACAATAGCAGGATTGTACTGTAGGCACGCTGGAATGTGGAACACGCAGATGCAGATTACTCTCATGTCACCTTACATTACAGTTATAGACCCTGTTCCTTATGTCTGCATGCTTCTGATGTTACACTCTCTTTTCTACTATGCAGTTTAAAGACCTCACAGATCCATCTGGGTTGTGATTGAGATGCCGGCGGTCAGAATACTGAGCGTGGTGGGATACTGACAGTAGCTAGGTAGTATACTTACCTTACCCAAATGCCTCTCTAACCCTCCCTTCCTGGAGCCTAACCTTAACCCCCTTACTCCCACAGCTAACCATAACCCTCCTGGTGATGCCTAAACCTAACCTTCCCCTTCCCGCAGCCTAACCCTCCCCCGCAGCTTAATCCCACCCAGCCCCCAACCCCCCGCCGCTTACCTCTCTAATGGGACGGCTGTTGGGATACCCGCACCGGTTTTGTGATCCTAGCTGGGACGCCGGCGCTGGCATTCCGGGCAGTGTCGGGATTCTGGCATCAGTATTTTGACTGCCGGGATTCCGACCGCCGAGAGCCTAACTGGATCCTGTCTATCTAGTCAGATATCAGATTGTGCTTCTTTGGTGGGTTGGGTTTACTCGGAGTGTTTGTTTTGTATTAACATTAGTTATATATGTGTCCCATGCATTTTTTTAATGGTTTCACAGTGGGCGGGATGTATTAAAATACATCGCCGCCCCTCACCGCCCACCGCAGCAATGCTAATCGCATATGTACTAACATATGCGATTAATATCGCAATGTGTTGACAGAGGCCCCCCGCGATACCGATGAAAAGGTGTGCGGGGGGGTCTCTGTCCCCTTCCAGGGGTCTCTGTCACCTCCCAGCCCTGGGAGGTGATGTCTGCTGTCAGTCTCGGGCTCCTCCCTGCAGCCTCTGGCTGTGTTGCTGGTGAAGAAGGAGTTTGAGTTACGGGACCACGGGCTGCCTGCACACAGGTGTGCCGGGGGAGGTTGGCGTGAGCAGCGCGGGGCGGCGGGATGCTGTAAGAAGCACATAGGCTTCTATAGGGTATCGCCATAAAGAGATATTAAGCGGGCAGCCGGGGGATTGGACATTTGAAAATGCAGTAAAAACCCCAAAACGGGGGTTTTACCGCATTTTTTCTTTAGTACATCGCGCCCTGTATGTGTCCACAACACAAATGCTAATAATCTATGGCATTCCTCTATTACCCTATACATAAGAAAAAGATCCTTTGCGTTACCTTTCAGTCTTGCTTATCCATCCATCCATCCATCCATTCATCCATCCATCCATGCCCATGTTTGTCGGGAATGGCAAAAAGTATGAATTGAGATTGGTTTTGGGTTAAAATGACCCCACCCTCCCTACCCTTACATATTATGCTGTATCTGTACACGTACTGTAGGCTGTTAGCATACTTTGATGATTTTATGAGGCAAACTCATTGATCTTTAGCTAGGAAAAGGGGGAAAAAATAACTGTTTTGGGATATGGTAAACTAAGATTGTCCAGAGAAGATTTCCAGTGCTGATAACATTTATATCATTGGATTATTTAATGAAATAATATGAATGCAGTTATAGATACTGCAATATAAGACACAGGCCTGCAGATGTTAGTAAATGGAGATCAGGCTTGCCTTCACCAGGAAGAATCAATGTAATAAATGATATATGCAGACTGGAACTTTGTCAAAAGAATGTGTCTGTTGTACTGCCCCAGAAAATAACATTCCTGTCATGGATGCGGTCGTAGATATGACTCACATATATTATGTCTATTTATATGTTTACTTATATCTATCATATATGTGTGTGTGTGTGTGTGTGTGTGTGTGTGTGTGTGTGTGTGTGTGTGTGTGTGTGTATATATATATATATATATATATATATATATATACACACAGTTGTGCTCATAAGTTTACATACCCTAGCAGAATTTGTGATTTTCTGGCCATTTGTCAGAGGAGAATATGAATGATAACTCACAAACTTTTCTTTCACTCATGGTTAGTGGTTGGGTGAAGCCATTTATTGTCAAACAACTGTGTTTACTCTTTTTAAATCATAATGACAACAGAAACTACCCAAATGACCCTGATCAAAAGTTTACATACCCTGGAGATTTTGGCCTGATAACATGCACACAAGTTGACACAAACAGGTTTGAATGGCTACTAAAGGTAACCATCCTCACCTGTGATCTGTTTGCTTGTAATCAGTGTGTGTGTATAAAAGGTCAGTGAGTTTCTGGACTCCTGAAAGACCCTTGCATCTTTCATCCAATGCTGCACTGACGTGTCTGGATTCTGAGTCATGGGGAAAGCAAAAGAATTGTCAAAGGATCTGCGGGAAAAGGTAATTGAACTGTATAAAACAGGAAAGGGATATAAAAAGATATCCAAGCAATTGAGAATGCCAATCAGCAGTGTTCAAACTCTAATTAGGAAGTGGAAAATGAGGGATTCTGTGGAAACCAAATCACGGTCAGGTAGACCAACAAAAATTTCAGCCACAACTGCCAGGAAAATTGTTTGGGATGCAAAGAAAAATCCACAAATAACTTCAGCTGAAATACAGGACTCTCTGAAAAAAAGTGGTGTGGTTGTTTCAAGATGCACAATAAGGAGGCATTTAAAGAAAAATGGGCTGCATGGTCGATTCGCCGGAAGAAAGCCATTACTATGCAAATGCCACAAAGCATCCCGCTTACAATACTCCAAACGGCACAGAGACAAGCCTCAAAACTTCTGGAACAAAGTCATTTGGAGTGATGAGACCAAAATTGAACTTTTTGGCCACAACCATAAACGTTACATTTGGAGAGGAGTCAACAAGGCCTATGATGAAAAGTACACCATTCCTACTGTGAAACATGGAGGTGGATCGCTGATGTTTTGGGTAACTGTGAGCTACAAATGCACTGGAAACTTGGTCAGAATTGATGGCTAGATGAATGCAGCATGTTATCAGAAAATACTGGAGGAAAATTTGCACTCATCAGCCCGGAAGCTGCGCACGGGACGTACTTGGACGTTCCAACATGACAGTGATCCAAAACACAAGGCCAAGTTGACCTGTCATTGGCTACAGCAGAATAAAGTGAAGGTTCTGGAGTGGCCATCTCAGTCTCCTGACCTCAAATATCATTGAGCCACTCTGGGGAGATCTCAAACGTGCAGTTCATGCAAGGCAGCCCAAGAATTTACAGGAACTGGAGGCTTTTTGCCAAGAAGAATTGGCAGCTTTACCATCTGAGAAAATAAAGAGCCTCATCCACAACTACCACAAAAGACTTCAAGCTGTCATTGATGTTAAAGGGGGCAATACACGGTGTTAAGAACTGGGGTATGTAAACTTTTGATCAGGGCCATTTGGGTAGTTTCTGTTGTCATTATGATTTAAAAAGACTAAACACAGTTGTTTGAAAATAAATGGCTTCACCCAACCACTAACCATGAGTGAAAGAAAAGTTTGTGAGTTATCATTCATATTCTCTGACAAATGGACAGAAAATCACAAATTCTGCTAGGGTATGTAAACTTATGAGCACAACTGTATATAGGCAGCCAATTGACCTCCGGACGGGATCCCGGCGGTCGATATACTGTCACCGGGAATCCCGACTCAATCTGCAATACTGGCGGTCCCGACCGTCGGCTGGTTTCCCCACTTGGGTGGTGGTCCACGCCACCACCCAAGGGGGGTGGCGACTACCGGGCCCAAAGCATCCCAATATATATATATATATATATATATATATATATATATATATATACACTGCTCAAAAAAATAAAGGGAACACTAAAATAACACATCCTAGATCTGAATGAATGAAATATTCTTATTAAATACTTTGTTCTTTGCATAGTTGAATGTGCTGACAACAAAATCACACAAAAATTATCAATGGAAATCAAATTTATTAACCCATGGAGGTCTGGATTTGGAGTCACACTCAAAATTAAAGTGGAAAAACACACTACAGGCTGATTCAACTTTGATGTAATTTCCTTAAAACAAGTCAAAATGAGGCTCAGTAGTGTGTGTGGCCTCCACGTGCCTGTATGACCTCCCTACAACGCCTGGGCATGCTCCTGATGAGGTGGCGGATGGTTTCCTGAGGGATCTCCTCCCAGACCTGGACTAAAGCATTCGCCAACTCCTGGACAGTATGTGGTGCAACGTGGCGTTGGTGGATGGAGCGAAACATGATGTCCCAGATGTGCTCAAATGGATTCAGGTCTGGGGAACGGGCGGGCCAGTCCATAGCATCAATGCCTTCGTCTTGCAGGAACTGCTGACACACTCCAGCCACATAAGGTCTAGCATTGTCTTGCATTAGGAGGAACCCAGGTCCAACCGCACCAGCATATGGTCTCACAAGGGGTCTGAGGATCTCATCTTGATATCTAATGGCAGTCAGGCTACCTCTGGCGAGCACATGGAGGGCTGTGTGGCCCCCCAAAGAAATGCCACCCCACACCATTACTGACCCACTGCCAAACCGGTCATGCTGGAGGATGTGGCAGGCAGCAGAACGTTCTCCTTGACATCTCCAGACTCTGTCATGTCTGTCACATGTGCTCAGTGAGAACCTGCTTTCATCTGTGAAGAGCACAGGGCACCAGTGGCGAATTTGCCAATCTTGGTGTTCTCTGGCAAATGCCAAACGTCCTGCACGGTGTTGGGCTGTAAGCACAACCCCCACCTGTGGATGTCGGGCCCTCATTCCACCCTCATGGAGTCTGTTTCTGATCGTTTGAGTAGACACATGCACATTTGTGGCTTGCTGGAGGTCATTTTGCAGGGCTCTGGCAGTGTTCCTCCTGTTCCTCCTTGCACAAAGGCGGAGGTAGCGGACCTGCTGCTGGGTTGTTGCCCTCCTACGGCCTCCTCCACGTCTCCTGATGTACTGGCCTGTCTCCTGGTAGCGCCTCCATGCTCTGGACACTAAGCTGACAGACACAGCAAACCTTCTTGCCACAGCTCGCATTGATGTGCCATCCTGGATGAGCTGCACTACCTGAGCCACTTGTGTGGGTTGTAGGGGGGTCATACAGACACGTGGAGGCCACACACACTACTGAGCCTCATTTTGACTTGTTTTAAGGACATTACATGAAAGTTGGATCAGCCTGTAGTGTGTTTTTCCACTTTAATTTTGAGTGTGACTCCAAATCCAGACCTCCATGGGTTAATAAATTTGATTTCCATTGATAATTTGTTTTTTTTTGTCAGCACATTCAACTATGTAAAGAACAAAGTATTTAATAAGAATATTTCATTCATTCATTCATTCAGATCTAGGATGTGTTATTTTAGTGTTCCCTTTATTTTTTTGAGCAGTGTATATATATATATATATATATATATATATATATATATATATATATATATATAGAAAAAATGTATAGACTCGTGCGCTTCTTTAGGGATCGACCGTAAAGAGAAATACTTATCTGAACAATTTATAAATTCGCTAATAGAGTAGCCACAACTGGCTGATATCACAGTTTTGTAGGCTTAAATAAGTCTTTGTCAGCACCTTCCACTCTTCAGGGTGGCAGCTCAGTTCCTCAGTGTACCAAAGGTATATGGCATAAATTCTGTAGCAAAAGAGGATGGAGAAGAACGGGTGGTCTTCTGTTTGCCGGCGGTCGGGCTCCCGGCGCTCAGTATACCGGCGCCGGGAGCCCGACAGCCGGCATACCGACACTTATTTTCCCTCGTGGGGGTCCACGACCCCCATAGAGGGAGAATAAAATAGTGTGGCGCGCGTAGCGCGCCACCGTGCCCGTAGCGTGGCGAGCGCAGCGAGCCCGCAAGGGGCTCATTTGCGCTCGCCAAGCTGTCGGTAAGCCGGCGGTCGGGCTCCCGGCGCAGGGATGCTGGTCGCCGGGAGCCCGACCGCCGGCCAGCCGTAGTGAACCCGAGAAGAACAAGCGCCTATGGTGCAGTAAGTTCTTTAAAGTGTTATAATGACACTTAAGAAAATATAAATGCGTACCGGATGAAATCTTTAAACCACGCCTAATAGTAAGATGCCAGTCAGGATGTTTCTCACCAACAACACCATTCATAAATCGGTACGTGATCTTTGTGACCTACTGTCAGAGACTGATGCATACAGTCAGCTGTCTTCTTACGCATTTATATTTTCTTAAGTGTCATTATAACACTTTAAAGAACTTACTGCACCATAGGCGCTTGTTCTTCTCCATCCTCTTTTGCTATATATATATATATATATATATGTAATAGATAGATGTAAGCAAATAGGTAGGGCAGCACTCAATGCATAAAATAAGACAGGTAGCCAGGTTTTCAGCAACGCTTCAATGCTTGTGTTACTGTTCACATTTTCATCAGGGTGCAGCCATCAGTGCGTTTATTAGTTTTAAACATGTACATACTAGTCGCAGTTGTAGCACAACAGAATGCAGCCTCGTTGCATACGGTTGTTTTATTTCTGCAAATAAGACGCACATTTTGACACACAATTAGTGTCACCCGGGAACTGGCACAGAGAAGGGCTGTTTAGCGTGACTGAAGCTACACACACAATAATATAAGGTAGACATATGAATAGACATAATCAATTATATATTAAGGGGTCTATTCATGAAGCAGTGAAAAGAGTGGAGAAGTGAGCCTGTGGAGAAGTTGCCCATGGCAACCAATCAGCTGCTCCGTACAATTTTATAGAATGCAAATTATAAATGTTACTTTAATGCTGATTGGTTGCCATGGGCAACTTCTCCACTGGCTCACTTCTCCACACTTTTCACTGCTTCATGAATAGACCCCATCTAAAACGCCACCCATGAGAAGAATGATATTTTCTGTGGCAGGACAACAGCCAGATCCTTTATAATAAGTTCCATTCTGAATAGCAGAACGGGAGATCTGTGGAAGATGATTATTACATTGATGGTACATTGTGGAGATAACTAGTTTTTTTAGGCTGTTTTTTTATTGTTGCGTATTTCTTTGACAAATATACCCTTAAAAGTAATGACCTGAGTGAGATTACAGAATGTGTGCAGCACAATACAGATGCTTGGGATACAAACATACCCCTATTGGGGGTGCATGAACAAAAGGAGACATCAGAGGCATCACAAATGCAGCCACACCGCTTGTGAGTGTGAGGGAGAAGCTCGTTGGGTGAAATGGGACATGTTTTTCTCCCAATGAGGTGTTAGATACAGAGACAAGAACACAATGAAGCGTGTGCTCCCTTATTGTATGCATGAAATAATAACTGCATTTACTCACCTGTTCGTAGAGTTATACATATCTACCCCATCCCGATGGTTTGCTACTTGTCGCTAACATCATCATAGCACTATCCTGTGATAGGTGACAATGATATATCAGGTAACGGGAGTATTTATAATTCCGTCCAATTCCACGTAGCCTGCTGTCACTGATCTTTGCCTATGTACATCACCTCATTACAGTCCAGTTATGTCTCTTCAGTCACATGTGTAGATGTTATTGGAATACATACAGCTCTGCATCATGTGTTCACTAAAATGGGGATATAGATATTAATTTATGGCGCAACAGCTGCTTCTTTAGATATAGACAGCGGTCTGGGAGAAATCCTGAATCTGTGTCTATGTTTTCCCAACCGCTCTTCATTCCTGTTCTGTGGTTTAACCCTTCCCTTCTACTACTGTGTATGGTCATTGCCCCCCTACCCCCCAATTACCACCTTAAAACTAGAGGTGAGCGGACCCCCGTGTTTTGGTTTTGGTTCTATTTCATCATCATGTTTTGGTTTTGCCACCCTCAAGTGTTTTAGTTCAAATTTGGATTTCAGTCTGGTTTAAAAACAATAAAAACAGCTAAAATCATGTAATTTGTGCAATCCAAATTACGAAATCCAGATTTATAACCCAAATTCTGAACCGTGGGAAGATCCGAACTGGGACTCGGTACAGATCGGGTTTCCTCAGGGGATTTAAATCGGGTTTTGCTTTGATTCACATACACACCATTTGAGTGGATTCAGATTTCTGGAGAACTGAACTGCACTTCTCTACTTAAAACTAACTCACTTGTCTTTGGGGACTAGACTACATGACATCTGCTATTTGCTTTATGTTCAATTCAGTGACATATTTATCGAGTATGAAAAAAATGGTGTCACAGGAAAATGGCCACGGCTCTCCTGTACACATCCTCACAGGGTTTTCTTATGCTCCAATTACACAGTGCAGAACTTGGGTCTTTGGACATTCTCCGAAAGGATAAGCCATGTAAACCCTGTTATACCCCAGAGTCCAAAGTTTCTTTCCAAAAAAAGCTGTGTCCTGGCGAATGGGGTTAGAACACAAAATGATGGCTACAGTCAGTGGTGCCGGGAGAGGTTACAAATTACCCGGGCCCAGGTCTGATGGAGGGGCCCAGTTAGAGCCCAGTGGGGGCTTCAGGCTTCCTCCCCCTTAACTGGCAGTAGCAGCTGCATCTCTTCTCCTCAGCCCAGCACACGCTGCTGTGTGCTGGGCTGGAGTGTGGCCATCGTGGTGCTTAAAATACAATTTTTTCGGTAGGGTGCATGACCATGCCTCCTTTGATTAGGCCACACACCCTGAAAAGTACCTGGGCCCAGCCAGGCTCTCTACTGCCCCGGCTTCAGTACTGCTACCTGATGCGCACACTGTGCATGTGTGGCCATCTAAAGCTCTAGAATTGATAGCATTCCGGAGCTTGGTAAATATGACCATTTAGCAGCCCCAATAGAAGCCTATGAGAAGAGCTTTATGGCTGAAAATGGAGTGGCCGGGACAAATATTGGACATTTCTGCTGTGGTTTCTCCTTTTTACATCCAGGGGATACATAATTTTTGCACTTTTAACAGCTTCATAGATATATCCCTAAGTGTTAAAAGAAGTGAAATGTTCCTATTTTGTGGCCGATAAAGCAATGGTTCTCCACAAATGGAACTGCCATTGGCGAAACACCACAAAATACTTAAAGACAACTGACAGTAATGCAACACATACATATAAAATTTCACACCATACAGTGTATATATGTATATATATAATGACCAGGAACATGCAGTGATGTAAATGGCTCAGGATGCACTGGCTAGTACCAGAAGCCAGATGTACACACAATATATGAGCCAAATGGTTCAGGTGCAGCTGTGCTTACTGCAGGAAATTTGTCGAGTTTTCATCAGAGATGTGCGGTAAAGGTAGGCAGACATTTATAATATACAGTATTCTTTGAATTTTTCACATAATTTATATAGTAAAAACTTTGGGGTGTACTGCAGTAGGATAGGAGAGGCTCTGCCTCACCTGCCTTACCACATCACACGTCACTTTTTTGGCAAATGTTTTGAATCATCAAATATTTAAGCCCCCATATATTTGAAGCCATATCTAAGAAAAATACTTAAAAAATTTCCCACACTTACCTCATTGAGAGTGTTCTCAACAGTTAGAGGATGGAATTCAATTACCCACAGTAATTTACCAAGGATGAAAAAGGTTGGTAGGCTCGGGCTTTAACGCCAGTGGCCACTTAATTGCACTCCCTTTTTCACCCGACAGCCTTGTCAACGCCTGTTAAATTACCGTGTTATCGGGCGTTAACATGTGGTAATGGTTGTTAACACAGAAGCTGTGTAAAGTTCAAAGATCCGCGTGTCAGCTGGGTCACGGCATCCCTTAACCCTCTGTATATCGGGGATTTTTTTTCACCTCTGTGCAGAGGGGTAAAAAAAAAATTCCAGATGAGGGCTGCCGGCGGGAGCTAACTGAATAGACATGGGGGATCAATTAGCCAATGGTAAATTACCAAGGCTAATTGAATTCCCCCCACCCAAAGTGGTATCCTTATGTAAGACTGGAATGAGTCAAAATGATTGTGGAAAAGTTTCCAAAGTCTGGATCATTTCTGTTCTAGTGCATTTCAAACAATGTAATAAAAGACTGAAGTCTTAAGTAAACTGCAAAATCCATTGATACATTCTTGTAAGCAAATACTTCTCTCCCACAACACTTGCATACCAATTTCTTGATAAGAGATAATGAGCTAAGTCTACTAATCTTTACTGTCTATTAAGGAAGTGAAAAGATGTGTCGGGAAGAACATCTAAAGACTTCATAAAGACAACACTAAGTTTTCTAAACTTTTCTATTTCGTCGTCATCTAAGCCTGTGGGGTGCTGTCGGAAACCCTACTTTACAGATACTGGTACTAGTCGCTACTGCTAACTTTAAGATGCTTTTCTGTAATACTCATTAAGCATACATGCATTTAATAAGCTCTTTTCCTTTTCCCCAATAAATTAAACTTCATTTTCTTTTCTGCTAATTAAGTGTTCTGTAATAACTCCGTCCAATGACGGCAAATTGCCTAGTTATAATTATACTGTGTATATAGACGTTTATAACAAACACCAAAATATTTAGTGGTAATCAAATAATTATTAGGTTTTCAATTTTTGAATATTCGTCCACTAAATTAGCTACAAGAGTTTTTCTGAATGGCTCCTAATTAAAGAGTTATTACAATGACATATTGTTCACTTGTGTTTTGTTACTGAAACTCTCTCATATCAGGTGTCAGAACCAGAGCGGGGGGAGCTATCTGACGTCCCAGGTGCTATACTGAGTCACCCAAAAAAGTTACTGACAATTCAGCAACTGGAAATGATAATTTGCTAGTGGAGTTACGCATGAACTGAGAAATACTAAACTGAACATGACAACCAAATCTGCAGTGGATAAATAAAACATTAGCTAAATGCTCTTTACAGTTCTGTAATTGAGCTAAAAAAAATGAATTTCTAATATTTTCGGGACTGTGCTCTAGGGGCCTCATGTGCAAATGGGGGGTAAGTCCAGTCTTTTGCATTGAATATAAACTCAGTTTAGTCATCCACTATTAAAGCATTGGCACTAGGGGTGCGAATGATGACCTTCCATGCTAGGTATTAGTCACTGCTGCATCTGAGGCTGCATAATTAACCATAGTCACATAGGTTTTATGGGCCAGAAGACAGAAGGTAGTTCACATGCCTATTGGAATTTAATATGATAATAGTGATTACCTGGTTGGGAGGTCTCCTGTCTCTTTGAAAGTTCCCCTTCTCCAGCACTCTTCCCCCCATTCTTGCCCCAGCTGGCTAATGATTGTTGGCTTTATAGTTTTGCGGGAAAGAATGATAACAGTGGTCTCTTCTGATCCTTCCCTACTGGCAGAGGCGTAGCTAGGCGCCATGGTGCCCGGAGCAAGGGTATGTTTTGGCGCCCATCTCCCCTGTACTGAATTGGGGGCCTAGCCAACATGTGGTGGTATGTTACATTTGAAAAGAAACAATATTTAGACATTCTAAATTGGTGACAGGGACGGTTCTAGACCTTGCGAAGCTCAGGGCAAAAGTTTCCTTTGGGTGCCCTCCATTGTTTAAAATAGGGTCAGTGCGTGCAGAAGGCTTGCGACAACAATATAGGGGCATGGCAGTATAGACGGTGTAATATGGTTAGCATTACTGCCACACAGCACTGAGGTCATTGGTTTGATTCCCACCATGGCCCTAACTGTGTGGAGTTTGTATATTCTCCCAGTGTTTGCATGGGTTTCCTAGGGGTACTCCGGTATCCTCCCACAGTGTGTGTGTGTGTGTGTGTGTGTGTGTGTGTGTGTGTGTGTGTGTGTGTGGGGGGAAGTGGGGGGGGTAAGGATATATAGATTGTAAACTCCCATGGGACAGGGACTGATGTGAATGGTCAAATATTCTCTGTAAAGCACTGCGGAATATGTGTGCGCTATATAACGAACTGGTAATAATAAATAAATAATGGCTTCATTGGGAAGGTGTGTGGCCACAGAATAGTACCAATTCACATTACACCGCACAGTAATGGCCGTTATTCACATTACACCAGACAGTAGTACCCCTTATACACGTTTATGCCACACAGTAGAACCCCGTTACACTATGGTTGAGCCCCTTATACACAATACACAATGGTAGAGCATCTATGGAAGTAGCTGTATTTACTTGTTTAATTTAAATAAATTGAAAACACTATATATGCCCCACATGACCTGACCTCGACTCACAACCCCCATTTCCTTAATGAAAATAAAGCCCCAAATGTGACATCCCACACACCTGATAACCCCCCTATCTCTGAATGAAAATAATGCCCCAAAACTGACCACCCCCAGATCTGATAATCTCCCAATGCCTCAATGAAAATAATGCACTAGTACTGCCATCCTAGACCTGATAATGCCACTATGCTACATTGAAAATAATGTCCCAGAATTGCCTGAGAGCCAGAGAGAGCTGTGCCGCAGCAAACAGAGGGGCAGAGACAGGTGCTGCAGAAGCCTGAGAGACAGAGTGAGGTGCTGCTGCTTCTAATGCAGAGAGAGGTGCTGCAACAGCAACTCGGGCAGAGAGAAAGACGCTGCAGCATCAATGTAGAGAGACGTGCTACAGCAGCTAGGGCAGAGAGAGGTGCTGCAGCAGCCAGAGCAGAAAGAGGCGCTGCTGCAGCGGCTGCTGCTACTACAGAGAGAGGTGCTGCAGCAGCTGGGGCAGGGAGTGGTGCTGCAGCATCAATGTAGAGACGTGCTGCAGCTTCTAGGAAAGAGGTGCTGCAGCAGCGGGGGCAGGGAGTGGTGCTGCAGGACATAAGTAACCATGCTGAACAGCTACAAGCAGACAGTGAGACAAATAAAGAGAGCATGCAGAGCTCTGGCATGTTCCGGCTGTCAGTGTCTCCTGCTGTCGCCTCTGGCCTGCCCTGTTCCCTACCTAGTCTAAAAGTCAGTGTGCACCCGCTCTGCTTCTCCTCCTCCTGCTCTGTGGCTGCCAGTACAGTGGCCCGTGGGAAGGGTGGCTGGTGGGCGGCAGCGCGCCCTCTAACTTTTTTCGGCGCCTGGAGCTCGTGCTCCACCGGAGCCACCCTCGCTACACCCCTGCCTACTGGGGACAGTGAACAGCAGTCCCGGTGGGCCTTTATGTGTGTCACTGGCAGGGTAGTTTGGATAACTTGAGTTGTTAGTGATGGGCTCGCAGTTGGCCCCCATCTACAACTTTTATTGGGTTATTTGGCACGGAGGTGATACTGTGTGTAGGTGGTGATACTGTGTTTAGGGGCAGGTGAATACGGGTATATACACTTAATAGTACCTTAAAAGTATGATATAGAACACTTGCTGGCACAGTCTCCGGGGATCAGCAGCGCCAGTCTGTCTATCACAGCCACCGCTTCACTGGCCGCGACACAGGTCTCAGCTTCTCCTTTCTGTATAACATGTTAGGGAAAAAATATGTACACGTCTTAATATTCTGGAAAATAACTATATCATAAATTACTTGTAAAGTGACTCAAATTCAGTTCAGTGCCATCAAAATTAGGTAGCCACTTCAAATTTCCTGCAGAAAGCTAGTTCCCAGTTGGGTCCTTGTTGCTCCAATGCTTAATTACACAAAGGAAAAAGAAGGGAAATACTTTTAATCAGTCAATTTTTCATGAGTTTGCAATGAAATATTCACAACATAATTCTTTCACACTAAGCAAAGCTAACACGCGTATTTCCCACAGCGAATTGGATCCTCGTGTCAGCCAATGGGAAATTGACGGTCTGTTCTTCGAGCTTTGCTGTCAGGTTATTTAGCCAAATGAAAAAGTTTGCAACAATGAAATTCAGACACTTGTTTTTCACATGGCAATAATTTAAAGTGACCTCTCTAATAATATTGGAGATGTTAATATCAAAATTATACAGAAACATGAAAGCAGAATAAAGGTGACAAAACACTTGGTGCAATTCTTCCACCTATTTCATTTAAATCTCCAGCGGCACTTGTAGCATACTTGAATAGTCTCCTAAGTTTGGACTGTTCTCCAGGATGTACAGCAGAGCAGGGCACTCTTCTGGATTCCATAGGGCACAGACAATGGGGTGAATGAGACTTCTACCAAATCAGATAAGCCAATCATCATGACGTGAGCCTCCTTAGAGTTGTGCTCTCACTCTGTGGACTGGACAAGTCACCAAGTAGGGACTTGCTGTTGTTACTGTGCAACTCCTTTATTGGTTTATGCTTCTGCTGAGCGCCAAGGACGTAGCTACCATGGGGCCCAGAGCTGAGAGGGGCCACCTTCCCTGTCACAGTTACATGAGTTATATACAAGGACATAGCTACCATAGGAGCAGGGAATGCAGCTGCTATGGGGCCCAGAGCTGAGAGGGGCCACCTTCCCTGTCACAGTTACATGAGTTATATACAAGGACATAGCTACCATAGGTGCAGGGAATGCAGCTGCAATGGGGCCCAGAGCTGAGAGGGTCCTGTCACAGTTACATGAGTTATATACAAGGACATAGCTACCATAGGAGCAGGGAATGCAGCTGCTATGGGGCCCAGAGCTGAGAGAGGCCACCTTCCCTGTCACAGTTACATGAGTTATATACAAGGACATAGCTACCATAGGAGCAGGGAATGCAGCTGCTATGGGGCCCAGAGCTGAGAGAGGCCACCTTCCCTGTCACAGTTACATGTGTTATATACATTTTTCACCATTGGTAGAATCATAGGGGCTCTTAAAAACTTTTGCCATGGGGCCTGCAATATATTTAGTGGAGATCCCACTTTTCGGGTTTTGGTTTTGGATCTGGATCTCCGTTCGTGTTTTGGATCTGGATTGGTTTTGCCAAAACCACCCTTTCGGGTTTTGGATCTGGATTTTTTGGGAAAAAACATAAAAACACCTAAAATCACATACTTTGGGGGTATTTTGGATTCTACAGTATTATTAACCTCAATAACATTCATTTCCAACCATTTCCAGTCTATTCTGAACACCTCACACCTCACAATATTGGTTTTAGGCCAAAAGGTTGCACCGAGGTAGATAGATGACTAAGCAAAGCGACACAAGTGCACAAACACCTGGTCCACCTAGGAGTGGCACTGCAGTGGCAGTCAGGATGGCAGTTTTAAAAACTAGGCCACAAAGAGCATAAAATGCAAAGGAAAAAAAAGAGGTGCAAGATGGAATTGTCTTGGGCCCTCCCACCCACCCTTATGTTGTTAAAACAGGACATGCACAGTTTAATAAACCCACCATTTCTGCGACAGGTGGTCCCCCTGGAAAAAGCTTGCCAAGTTCTCTGAATAATAGCTAGCTACAAACATACCACCTCCATATTTGATGACTTTTCACATTATAAAAAGAGGCAAGAGGAACAGGACAGTGTCAAGAAGGTGATTAAAAATTAGAGAGGCACACGCAATCAGGAACAACACACAGGATTTCACCTCCACTCCTGTATTTGTGTGGAACAGAAAGGACTTTAACCAAGCAAATATATAATTACCACATTACTAGACAAACTGAAAAATTAAGGGCCAAAGCCTCCGAACTTGTACCCCCTTCTCCATTTTCAGGGATTAAGTTAATGTTGGATTTAATGCTGGGATGCAAATAAACTGGTGTATATCACATGATCAAGATTGGATATTTTTCTCTCCACGGATTCTGGAGACTTATTTCGTGAAAATCTCGTGGGTTTCTTTTTTTCCATTTTTTTTAATTGCATTTTAGTTACAGATTTTGTGGCAGATGCCTAATTTTCATTTTTCACAGCTCCCAGTTACGCGCATGTGAGCATACCTGTGTGTCCCAGTTACATGCATGAGAGCATGCCTGTGTGTCTTGTTTATTTTATTCATATTTTATTTTTAAATAAAGCAGCCCCTTAGATGTTTTAGCAGCCCCTCACGAGCCCCCACAGCAGCCCCGGATTGGGCAAGTAGAGTTTGGGTCGGTTCGGTACAGTACTAAGCAGGACTGTGCAGTGCATTTTTTGTAATTCAGCCCCTGCCCTAGTGGAGCTTACCACTCTATAGTCTAAACTCATTTCATACTATAAGTAGGACTGTGGGAGGAAGCAATGCTAACCTCTGTGCCAACAGCATGCCTCAGCTTGGCAAGCCAGACATATTCCTGGCTGTAAGCCACCATGAGACTCCATACTGGGTACTGGGCCTTATTCAGTAACTGTTTGTGCCTCACAGGAGCTCCTGGCCAATCTAGTGCTGCAGTGCAATGGAAAGCTGATGCAATACAAGATCACTGAAACTCTGTTCTTCTAACACTGCGAGGTCTTGCAATAACCCTACGCAGCCCTTACATTGTACAATTATTAAGGAGAAAACATTTACAAAATAAAGGAAAAGAACCCTGTACAACAAATGCGCATCTTATAAATAATCCCAAAATGTGGAACATTAATAATAAATCAAAATTAAGGTTGACTAATTGGAGCCATTAATTTGAGTCCCTACTATAAAATAATTGAAAAGAACCTCTCTCTAATCCTGGGTACACAGTGCACACTAGAAGATGTAGATGAGCGGGTTCAGACAGTGCACCCCTGGAATTATATGGCAGACATATAGACATAGGTGTTCTTGGAAAATCTAGTATTCTCCGGCAGTTGCGCTGGATTATGATTCTGTATCTTCTGAGTCTGACTGACTTTGGCCACAAATGTGGTCTCATTGGAAAACACTTTGTCAAAATTGCAATTTCCATTTCCACCTTTGTGGCAATATGTTTTAACAAATCTGGTTGTGATGTTGAAGCTGTTTTTATATTTTGCTCTAGGCTTTGATTTAAACCTAGGATCAAGTACAGCAGTACCCCTGGAATTATACGGCAGCGCCTCTGAACTTATACAGCAGATAGGCAGCACCCCTGGACTTATACAGCATAGGCAGCACCATAGAAGTGCAAGATAGATAAATTAAAGAAAAAAGAGGTGCAAGATGGAATTGTCCTTGGGCCCTCCCACCCACCCTTATGTTGTATAAACAGCACATGCACACCAACAAATCATTTTAACGACAGGGTCTGCCATACAACTGTGGCTGAAATGATTGCTTTGTTTGGGCCCCCACCAAACAAAAAAAGTAGTTAATCTCTCCTTGCACAAACTAGCTCTACCCAGGCAAGATGTCGTCTTCATCCTCATCCTCCAATTCTTCCCCCCTTCAGTGTTTACATCCTCATCCTCACAGAGAAATAATTCCACACCGAAGAGGTGGATTTTTTGTATTTTGCCCAGGCATGACAATGGTCTTTTTCATCCCATGGCCAACAACTGTCTCCACTGGTGCCTTATTCAAACAAACCACGTCACCATCAGAATCCTCATCGTCAATTTCCTCCTCGGTGCCAGCTACATCAATATCCTCCTTATCCTGGTGTACTTCTACAGTGACATCCTCAGTCTCAATATCAGCAACTGGACTGGCGGTGCTCCTCCCAGCACTTGCAGGGAGCATGCAAATGGTAGTAGGAGCCTCCTCTTCCCATACAGTCTTGGGAAGGTTAGGCCTAGACATCGCAACCGCGGACACACTTGGACTCTCCTTGGGGATTTGTGATATCTCTGAACGCACAGTTGTTTTTTGCCTGTACTTTAAAAAGCTTTATTTTTTTTTATTTTTCGAGATGGAGGAGGGCTTCCATCTTTATGAGAAGCTGAACCACCAAGGCCTTAGCCTTTCCTTGCCACTTCATGTCATGAATGGCATATTGTCAATTTTACGTTTCTTATCAGATATTTTTTTTTTTTTTTGGTTCTTAATTTTCGCTTCTTGGATTTTACATGCCCTCCATGACATTGGGTATCGGCCTTAGTAGACGACGTTGATGGAATTGCATCATCAATGTCATGACTGGTGGCAGCTGCAGCTTCAGCGCTAGTACTAGGACCTAGAAGTGGTTCCTGATCTTTCACTATTGTTTCCTCCAAATTTTTTTTCTCAATTTCATACAGCACCTTTATTATTACAGCACACAGAACAGTGTCCCTTTATTTTCACAGCACCCCTGAATTTTTACAGCAAACAAGACAGGGCCAGTGTACATTTATTTTTACAGCACCCCTGTATTTTTTACAGCATACGGGACAGAACCAGTACCCCTGTATTTTCTCTGCACCCCTGTATTTTTACAGCATACAGGACAGGGCCAGTATACATTTATGTTCACAGCACCCCTGTATTTTTTACAACATCCAGGACAGAACCAGCACTCCTGTATTTTCACAACACCCATTTGGTTTTACAGCATACAGGACAGGGCCAGTGTACATTCATTTTCACAGCACCCCTGTATTTTTACAGCATACAGAACAGGTCCAGTGTACATTTATTTTCACAGCACCCCTGTATTTTTTACAGCATACAGGACAGGGCCAGTGTACATTTATTTTCACAGCACCCCTGTATTTTTACAGCATACAGAACAGGTCCAGTGTACATTTATTTTCACAGCACCCCTGTATTTTTTACAGCATACAGGACAGGGCCAGTGTACATTTATTTTCACAGCACCCCTGTATTTTTACAGTATACAGGACAGGCCAGTACCCCTGTATTTTTACAGCATACAAGACTGGGCCAGTGTACATTTATTTTCACAGCACCACACATACATGGCAAAGCCTGTAAAAATTATTTGATTAATAACCCTTTTATTTGGAGTTATTAAATTATATGCAGCACAGGAGAGCGTATCCCTACACCACACAGGGCAAACCCTGTAAAAATTATTTGGATAATAATAACCCTTTTATTTGGAGTTATTATAATAATATGCAGCACAGGAGAGCGCATCCCTACCCCACACAGGGCAAACCCTGTAAAAAAAATTTGGAGTAAGATTAATAACCCCTTTATTTGGAGTAAATAATATACAGCACAGGACAGTACCACTGGACTTATACGGCAGTACCACTGGAGTTATATGGCAGTACCGCTGGACTTGGCAGTACCCCTGGACTTATACGGCAGTACCACTGGACTTATACGGCTGTACCACTGGACTTATACGGCTGTACCACTGGACTTATACGGCAGTAGCGTTGGACTTATTAGGCAGTACCGCTGGACTTATATGGCATCACCACTGGACTGGACTTATACGGCAGCACCACTGGACTGGACTAATACAGCAGCACCACTGGACTTATGGCAGCACAGGACACCACTGGACTTATGGAAGCACAGGACACCACCACTGGACTGATGCAGCACAAGACAGCACCACTGAACTGTACTTATAAAGCAGCACTGGACCTATGGCAGCACAGGACACCACCACTGGACTTATGGCAGCACAGTACACCACCACTGGATTGAAGCAGCACAAGACAGCACCACTGGACTAGACTTATACAGCAGCACAGGACATATGGCAGCACAGGACACCACCACTGTGACTGGACTGATGCAGCACAAGACACTACCACTGTACTGATACAAAAGAGCAGGTTGCCACGCCACTTTCCCGCACAGACACTGAGGAGACACGTCCTCTCGCTACACTCTCCAGGACTGGAGTGAAGATGGCGGCGATGCGCGGCTGTTTATATGGGATCCAAAACCTGCGAGAATCCGACAATGGGGTGATGACGTTTTATCTTGTTTTTGTTTCCGAGTCTGGTGAGAAAACCAGATCCGGACTCGGATTCGGACTCGGATCGTGAAGTTCGTGGGGGTTCGGTTCTCAGGGAACCGAACTCGCTCATCTCTACTTATAATGTGTTCCTTTAGTGTACATACTGCTCTTTCTTACATTTTCTCACTGAAAGCATGCCTTTAGTTGCAATCCAGTCCCACCCAGGTACGACAGCGGGAGGGAGTCACATGTTGATATTTGCCATTGCGCTTCACTGAATACTTTAGGTAACGGAGATGCAAATGGTTTGGAATGCATTTTGCGATTGTGGATACATCTGGCTCTGAATGAGGCCCATTATTTTTTCTTTTTTTTACCAAGAGAGGGTTTTAAGAATAATATGGTGAAACTAGAAAATAACTGTAAGAGGAAAGAAACTCTTCTCTATAAAACAATGGCTTTCTTATTTTCCTAGTGCATAGGAACAGAGCCACTGAGACTTTTGTCATGAAATACTTGACGTCTTCTCAGCAGGAGTCTCGGGGATGGTGTGTGAGAGGGAGCAGCCAGACGGGCAGCGTATGGGAGTAGTTCTATTATTACATTATCTCAGCCACGCCACCATTATGTAAAGCTGCAATTGCCAGCTTGGTAATGCCATGGGGTGGGGCCACGATTACACCATTCAGTATGAATGCCATCATCAAGCCATTTGGACCGCCCACTTCAGCAGTAGCACATTGCAGGAGACCTGACTGCTCTTTTTGGAGTGTAGATGAGGGACCCGAGATGCAGGATTCTACCGGACGTTCCAGGAGAGTAGGAAAGCTTGGCCCTGGTACAGAGGGCGTGGCCATTGGAAGGGGTGTGGCCACTCATTGTACATATTATGTGTCAATGTTTAGTGCATCAGAGTGCACGAACGTGGCATCACCTCTCCACTCTTGGTGCCACATGAAACTTTTCTACCCAAGTTCTATTACTGAGAAGTTTATATTGTAGAATGTCTTCTGTCTGTTTATTAACATCTAGTGTTCTATTGATGGATTAGTTAGCATTATACTACAGGGGTTTTTGTTAAGCAGGTAAAAAAACAAGATGAATCCCAGACAAAAATAATTGTCCTACAAAGCCAGAGCATCCTGGTGCCCTTCTCTCTCATGAATAAGATTAACTTAAATGCATCACCATGATAGGCTTCTTCTGTACATTAAAGTGTATAATACAGCACTAGGTAAAGATATATCTCTGTCCTAATGCTGTGCTTTACTAATGAAGTTGTTTATAAAGCTTTGTGCTAAGACCAGCCCAGGGCCACACAATTGACATCTATAACTGCTATTGAACTGTGCGCGTCTTTAAAGAAGGTTCCTGTAGTGATGAAATTACTAGAGGACATGAAATTCTTTTTCCTGTGTTTATGTAAACTGATGGCCAGATTTAGTATGAGGCACAGTAAGCCTGTTTCCTGGGGGTGGCAGATAATAAGAGATGGACAAGAGAGGACGTCAGGCCTTTTCTTCTTTCAGCAAAATAAAAATGTAATGAAAGAATAAGAAAAATCAAACAAAGCAGACCAGTGTTTCCTAAATCAGTAATCAAGGCACCCTACCAGTCCATGTTTTAAGGATATCTATGTTTAACCACTTTCAGAGACTGCCGCACGTGGTCACATGCAACCATGCCATGGAAATGGTTAAACAGCACATAAGATGCAACCTCCTGATCCCGACCATTGCAGGAGCATTATAAGCCGCTTATTGGTTAACACTCCTGCAGCTGAACTGCATACACAGTTACACACCTATACAGTCGTCGGCACATTCATCTGATATCGGGTGATCAGCCCATGAATTGTATAGGAGTATTCCCTGATTAAGTAATGCCACTATCTTCTCTCCTGTAACATGGGGGGTCATTCCGAGTTGATCGCTCTCGCTAGCTAGTTTTGGCAGCCGTGCCAACACATAGTCGCCGCCCACGGGGGAGTGTATTTTCTCTTTGCAGGAATGCGAACGCCTGTGCAGCAGAGCGCCTGCAAACACATTTTGTGCAAAACAAGACCAGCCCTGTAGTTACTTATCCTGTGCAATGATTGCTGCGACGAGTGACACGGTAATGACGTCAGATACCTGCCCAGCAAACGCCTGGCCACGCCTGCGTTTTTCCAAACACTCCCAGAAAACGGTCAGTTGACACCCATAAATGCCCTCTTCCTGTCAATCTCCTTGCGTTCGGTTGTGCGGTTGGAATCGTCGCTAGAACCAGTGCAAAACCACAATGGACTTCGTACACGTACGACGCACATGCGTATTGCGGTGCATACGCATGCGCAGATTAGCCGTTTTTTTTTCACTGATCCCTAAGCAGCGAACAACGGCAGCTAGCGATCAACTCGGAATGACCCCCATTGATCAATGAGTAACATGCACAATAGGTTTGACTCATTAAAACCCTCAAATGTTCCCTAGTGCCAAGCTCTACAGTATATATTTATTAAAAGTTAGGGTTAAGGTTTGATAGCTTTATCCGGTATGAGGTACATCTGTGTTAAGACTGTCACTTCCATCTTTTCTGTAAATGAAGTACAGGTTCTAGCAAAATCATAGACATGCTTCATTATGGAATATTATTAGATACTTCATGGCTCGTTACAGTAAGAAATCATGTGCATATGAGTTGCCTTAAATCTAATGATATTGACCTCTAAATATGCACTAATCAAGAAGATTTCTTGATAATCAATATGACTGAGACACACAGAAGATACAAAACGTTCCAGGGGTTCTTGTATCACTATGGTCATGTATACAACTATAATACATGCAAGTTGTATTACCAATTTGGATATATTGCCATTTAATATACACCATACAGCCAGAGGTGGCTTTAGTGGTTATCATGACATAATTGGTATCGCCCCTCCAAAAAAATAAAAAATAAAAATAAAATATGTGTGGCCTCCACGTGCCTGTATGACCTCCCTACAACGCCTGGGCATGCTCCTGATGAGGTGGCGGATGGTCTCCTGAGGGATCTCCTCCCAGACCTGGACTAAAGCATCCGCCAACTCCTGGACAGTCTGTGGTGGATGGAGCGAGACATGATGTCCCAGATGTGCTCAATTGGATTCAGGTATGGGGAATGGGCGGGCCAGTCCATAGCATCAATGCCTTCGTCTTGCAGGAACTGCTGACACACTCCAGCCACATGAGGTCTAGAATTGTCTTGCATTAGGAGGAACCCAGGGCCAACCGCACCAGCATATGGTCTCACAAGGGGTATGAGGATCTCATCTCGGTACCTAATGGCAGTCAGGCTACCTCTGGCGAGCACATGGAGGGCTGTGCGGCCCCCCCAAAGAAATGCCACCCCACACCATTACTGACCCACTGCCAAACCGGTCATGCTGGAGGATGTTGCAGGCAGCAGAACGTTCTTCTTGGCGTCTCCAGACTCTGTCACGTCTGTCACATGTGCTCAGTGAGAACCTGCTTTCATCTGTGAAGATCACAGTGCGCCAGTGGCGAATTTGCCAATCTTGGTGTTCTCTGGCAAATGCCAAACGTCCTGCACGGTGTTGGGCTGTAAGCACAACCCCCACCTGTGGACGTCGGGCCCTCATACCACCCTCATGGAGTCTGTTTCTGATCGTTTGAGTAGTCACATGCACATTTGTGGCTTGCTGGAGGTCATTTTGCAGGGCTCTGGCAGTGCTCTTCCTGTTCCTCCTTGCACAAAGGCAGAGGTAGCGGTCCTGCTGCTGGGTTGTTGCCCTCCTACGGCCTCCTCCACGTCTCCTGATGTACTGGCCTGTCTCCTGGTAGCGCCTCCATGCTGTGGACACTACGCTGACAGACACAGCAAACCTTCTTGCCACAGCTCGCATTGATGTGCCATCCTGGATGAGCTGCACTAAATGAGACACTTATGTGGGTTGTAGGGAGGTCATACAGGTACGTGGAGGCCACACACACTACTGAGCCTCATTTTGACTTGTTTTAAGGACATTACATCAAAGTTGGATCAGCCTGTAGTGTGTTTTTCCACTTTACTTTTGAGGGAGACTCCAAATCCAGACCTCCATGGGTTAATAAATTTGATTTCCATTGATAATTTTTGTGTGATTTTGTTGTCAGCACATTCAACTATGTAAAGAACAAAGTATTTAATAAGAATATTTAATTCATTCAGATCTAGGATGTGTTATTTTAGTGTTCCCTTTATTTTTTTGAGCAGTGTATATATATATATATATATATATATATATTAGTGATGTGCATCGGACATTTTTCGGGTTTTGTGTTTTGGATTCGGTTCCGCGGCCGTGTTTTGGATTCGGACGTGTTTTGGCAAAACCTCCCTGAAATTTTTTTGTCGGATTCGGGTGTGTTTTGGATTCGGGTGTTTTTTTACAAAAAACCCTCAAAAACAGCTTAAATCATAGAATTTGGGGGTCATTTTGATCCCATAGTATTATTAACCTCAATAACCATAATTTTCACTCATTTCCAGTCTATTCTGAACACCTCACACCTCACAATATTATTTTTAGTCCTAAAATTTGCACCGAGGTCATTGGATGACTAAGCTAAGCGACCCAAGTGGCCGACACAAACACCTGGCCCATCTAGGAGTGGCACTGCAGTGTCAGACAGGATGGTCGATTTAAAAAATAGTCCCCAAACAGCACATGATGCAAAGAAAAAAAGAGGTGCACTGTGGTCGCTGGATGGCTAAGCTAAGCGACACAAGTGGCCGACACAAACACCTGGCCCATCTAGGAGTGGCACTGCAGTGTCAGGCAGGATGGCACTTCAAAAAAATAGTCCCCAAACAGCACATGATGCAAAGAAAAATTAAAGAAAAAAGAGGTGCAAGTTGGAATTGTCCTTGGGCCCTCCCACCCACCCTTATGTTGTATAAACAGGACATGCACACTTTAACAAACCCATCATTTCAGTGACAGGGTCTGCCACACAACTGTGACTGAAATGACTGGTTGGTTTGGGCCCCCACCAAAAAAAAAGCAATCAATCTCTCCTTGCACAAACTGGCTCTACAGAGGCAAGATGTCCACCTCCTCCTCATCGTCCGATTCCTCACCCCTTTCACTGTGCACATCCCCCTCCTCACAGATTATTAATTCGTCCCCACTGGAATCCACCATCTCAGGTCCCTGTGTACTTTCTGGAGGGAATTGCTGGAGAATGTCTCCACGGAGGAATTGATTATAATTCATTTTGATGAACATCATCTTCTCCACATTTTGTGGAAGTAACCTCGTACGCCGATTGCTGACAAGGTGAGCGGCTGCACTAAACACTCTTTCGGAGTACACACTGGAGGGGGGGCAACTTAGGTAAAATAAAGCCAGTTTCTGCAAGGGCCTCCAAATTGCCTCTTTTTCCTGCCAGTATACGTACGGACTGTCTGACGTGCCTACTTGGATGCGGTCACTCATATAATCCTCCACCATTCTTTCAATGGTGAGAGAATCATATGCAGTGACAGTAGACGACATGTCAGTAATCGTTGGCAGGTCCTTCAGTCCGGACCAGATGACAGCACTCGCTCCAGACTGCCCTGCATCACCGCCAGCGGGTGGGTTCGGAATTCTTAGCTTTTTCCTCGCACCCCCAGTTGCGGGAGAATGTGAAGGAGCAGCTGTTGACGGGTCACGTTCCGCTTGACTTGACAATTTTCTCACCAGCAGGTCTTTGAACCTCTGCAGACTTGTGACTGCCGGAAAGAGAGATACAACGTAGGTTTTAAATCTAGGATCAAGCACGGTGGCCAAAATGTAGTGCTCTGATTTCAACAGATTGACCACCCGTGAATCCTGGTTAAGCGAATTAAGGGCTCCATCCACAAGTCCCACATGCCTAGCGGAATCGCTCTGTTTTAGCTCCTCCTTCATTGTCTCCAGCTTCTTCTGCAAAAGCCTGATGAGGGGAATGACCTGACTCAGGCTGGCAGTGTCTGAACTGACTTCACGTGTGGCAAGTTCAAAGGGTTGCAGAACCTTGCACAACGTTGAAATCATTCTCCACTGCGCTTGAGTCAGGTGCATTCCCCCTCCTTTGCCTATATCGTAGGCAGATGTATAGGCTTGAATGGCCTTTTGCTGCTCCTCCATCCTCTAAAGCATATAGAGGGTTGAATTCCACCTCGTTACCACCTCTTGCTTCAGATGATGACAGGGCAGGTTCAGGACTGTTTGCTGGTGCTCCAGTCTTCGGCACGCGGTGGCTGAATGGCGAAAGTGGCCCGCAATTCTTCGGGCCACCGACAGCATCTCTTGCACGCCCCTGTCGTTTTTTAAATAATTCTGCACCACCAAATTCAATGTATGTGCAAAACATGGGACGTGCTGGAATTTGCCCAGATGTAATGCACGCACAATATTGCTGGCGTTGTCCGATGTCACAAATCCCCAGGAGAGTCCATTTGGGGTAAGCCATTCTGCGATGATGTTCCTCAGTTTCCTTAAGAGGCTGTCAGCTGTGTGCCTCTTCTGGAAAGCGGTGATACAAAGTGTAGCCTGCCTAGGAACGAGTTGGCGTTTGCCAGATGCTGCTACTGGTGCCGCCGCTGCTGTTCTTGCTGCGGGAGGCAATACATCTACCCAGTGGGCTGTCACAGTCATATAGTCCTGAGTCTGCCCTGCTCCACTTGTCCACATGTCCGTGGTTAAGTGGACATTGGGTACAACTGCATTTTTTAGGACACTGGTGACTCTTTTTCTGAGGTCTGTGTACATTCTCGGTATCGCCTGCTTAGAGAAATGGAACCTAGATGGTATTTGGTACCGGGGACACAGTATCTCAATCAAGTCTGTAGTTGCCTGTGAATTAACGGTGGATAACGGAAACACGTTTCTCACCGCCCAGGCTGCCAAGGCCTGAGTTATCCGCTTTGCAGCAGGATGACTGCTGTGATATTTAATCTTCCTCGCAAAGGACTGTTGGACAGTCAATTGCTTACTGGAAGTAGTACAAGTGGTCTTCCGACTTCCCATCTGGGATGACGATCGACTCCCAGCAGCAACAACAGCAGCACCAGCAGCAGTAGGCGTTACACTCAAGGATGCATCGGAGGAATCCCAGGCAGGAGAGGACTCGTCAGACTTGCCAGTGACATGGCCTGCAGGACTATTGGCTTTCCTGTGTAAGGAGGAAATTGACACTGAGGGAGTTGGTGGTATGGTTTGCAGGAGCTTGGTTACAAGAGGAAGGGATTTAGTGGTCAGTGGACTGCTTCCTCTGTCATCCAAAGTTTTTGAACTTGTCACTGACTTATGATGAATGCGCTGCAGGTGACGTATAAGGGAGGATGTTCCGAGGTGGTTAACGTCCTTACCCCTACTTATTACAGCTTGACAAAGGCAACACACGGCTTGACACCTGTTGTCCGCATTTCTGTTAAAATAATTCCACCCCGAAGAGGTGATTTTTTTTGTAATTTGACCAGGCATGTCAATGGCCATATTCATCCCATGGACAACAGGTGTCTCCCCGGGTGCCTGACTTAAACAAACCACCTCACCATCAGAATCCTCCTTGTCAATTTCCTCCTCAGCGCCAGCAACACCCATATCCCCATCCTGGTATACTTCAACAGTGACATCTTCAATTCGACTATCAGGAACTGGACTGCGGGTGCTCCTTCCAGCACTTGCAGGGGGCGTGCAAATGGTGGAAGGCGTCACCTCTTCCCGTCCAGTGTTGGGAAGGTCAGGCATCGCAGCCGACACAATTGGACTCTCCTTGGGGATTTGTGATTTAGTAGAACGCACAGTTCTTTGCTGTGCTTTTGCCAGCTTAAGTCTTTTCATTTTTCTAGCGAGAGGATGAGTGCTTCCATCCTCATGTGAAGCTGAGCCACTAGCCATGAACATAGGCCAGGGCCTCAGCCGTTCCTTGCCTCTCCGTGTCGTAAATGGCATATTGGCAAGTTTACGCTTCTCCTCAGACGCTTTTAATTTTGATTTTTGGGTCATTTTACTGAACTTTTGTGTTTTGGATTTTACATGCTCTCTACTATGACATTGGGCATCGGCCTTGGCAGACGACGTTGATGGCATTTCATCGTCTCGGCCATGACTAGTGGCAGCAGCTTCAGCACGAGGTGGAAGTGGATCTTGATCTTTCCCTATTTTACCCTCCACATTTTTGTTCTCCATTTTTTAATGTGTGGAATTATATGCCAGTATCAATAGCAATGGCCTACTACTATATATACTGCGCACAACTGAAATGCACCACAGGTATGGATGGATAGTATACTTGATGACACAGAGGTAGGTAGAGCAGTGGCCTACTGTACCGTACTGCTATATATTATATACTGGTGGTCAGCAAGCTGTGCAAAACTTAAATGCACCACAGGTATGGATGGATAGTATACTTGATGACACAGAGGTAGGTAGAGCAGTGGCCTACTGTGCCGTACTGCTATATATTATATACTGGTGGTCAGCAAACTGTGCAAAACTGAAATGCACCACAGGTATGGATGGATAGTATACTTGACGACACAGAGGTAGGTAGAGCAGTGGCCTTCTGTACCGTACTCCTATATTATATATTGGTGGTCAGCAAAATTATGCACTGTACTCCTACTATATACTACAATGCAGCACAGATATGGAGCGTTTTTCCGGCAGAGAATGTATAATACTGGTGGTCACTGGTCAGCAAAACTCTGCACTGTACTCCTCCTATATAATACTGCTGGTCCCCAGTCCCCACAGTAAAGCAGTGTGAGCACAGATATATGCAGCACACTGAGCACAGATATGGAGCATTTTGCAGGCAGAGAACGTATAATACTGGTGGTCACTGGTCAGCAAAACTCTGCACTGTACTCCTCCTATATAATACTGGTGGTCCCCAGTCCCCACAATACAGCAGTGTGAGCACAGATATATGCAGCACACTGAGCACAGATATGGAACGTTTTTCAGGCAGACAACGTATACTGGTGGTCACTGGTCAGCAAAACTCTGCACTATACTCCTCCTATATAATACTGCTGGTCCCCAGTCCCCACAATAAAGCAGTGTGAGCACAGATATATGCAGCACACTGAGCACAGATATGGAGCGTTTTTCAGGCAGACAACGTATACTGGTGGTCACTGGTCAGCAAAACTCTGCACTGTACTCCTCCTATATAATACTGCTGGTCCCCAGTCCCCACAATAAAGCAGTGTGAGCACAGATATATGCAGCACACTGAGCACAGATATGGAGCGTTTTTCAGGCAGACAACGTATAATACTGGTGGTCACTGGTCAGCAAAACTCTGCACTGTACTCCTCCTATAATACTGCTGGTCCCCAGAATAAAGATATGCAGCCCCCTGAAACAAAGTGAGAGGACGCCAGCCACGTCCTCTCACTATCATTTCCAATGCACAAGTGAAAAATGGCGGCGACGCGCGGCTCCTTATATAGAATCCGAATCTCGCGAGAATCCGACAGCGGGATGATGACGTTCGGGCGCGCTCGGGTTAACTGAGCCATACGGGAGAATCCGAGTATGCCTCGGACCCGTGTAAAATGGGTGAAGTTCGGGGGGGTTCAGATTCCAAGGAACCGAACCCGCTCATCTCTAATATATATACAGTATATATACAGACAGTATGTTTCTTACTGTTACCTCCCTCTATATCTCCCCATAGTCTTCTCATTACCCCTTTCATAGCTCTCTCCAGTTCCCTCAATATCTCACTGCCCTCTCCCTTTCCACAGTTCAAACTGCTCTCCTCACACCTCACTGCCCCCCACAGATTACACTTTCCCCCTCACACCTTATTGATCCCCCCTAGCTCACTACTCAATCACACCTCACTGTCCAACTTACTGCTTCCCAACCCTTCACTGCCCACCTACTGCTTCACTGCCTCCCCACCCCTCACTGCAACCTACTGCTCCCATTGCTCCCATCACAGCTCACTGCCCCCCGCATCTTACACTTTCCCCCTCACACCTTACTGGTCCCCCCAGCTCAATACTCAGTCACACCTTACTCACTCCCCACATGACTGCTCCCCCACCCTTCACTGTCACCCTACTGCTGTATTGCTTTCCCACCCCTCACTGCCACCTACTGCTCACATTACCCCCATAGCAGCTCACTGCCCATCACTCCCTCCTCCATGCACACTGCCCCGCTACTGCTCACACCACACACACACACACACACACACACACACGCATAGAAACTGAAACATAGAATTTGATGGCAGATAAGAACCATATGGCCCATCCAGTCTGCCCTTTAGGGTTAGGGTATTACGGTAGGGGCTAGAGTATTAGGGTTAGTATATTAGAGTACGTTTAGGGGATTTGTTAGAGGTTAGGGGATTTGCAATAGGATAATATGGTTGGTTTTGTGGTTTGGGTTAGCATATTAGGGCTAGTTTAGGGTATTAGGGTTAGGATATTAGGGATACACACACTGCACACCCACATACAGTACCTCACAAGCAGCAGAGTAGTTCTGTTCCTCTCTGGCTAGCTGGGGATTCAATTCCACCTCTCTCTCTCTCTCTCTCTGACAGCAGCCCTGCTCAGTTCCATGTAGCTAGACCCCCTCAGACATAAGGAAGCATCCTGTTGTGCCGCCCCCAGTGAGTGGCACCCCCAGGCATGTACCTCACATATCTAGTGGGAAATCCACCCCTGCATACAGTGACTTAGGGCAGAGCCTTAACTAGGTGTGTGCAGAAGGTGCATTGCCCACAGAGCACTTGCCCTGTGGGCTGTCAAAGTCAGAAAAATATCTCTATACACACTGCCATATTTGCACCTCATTCTGGTCCGCGCTGCGCATGCGTGCGCTCTCCCGTGCGTGCGCATACTCACAGTCGCGGGCACCCGCAGGCGCACGGTATGCGTATTTACGGTAGAGTTTATGTGATCGTAGCGTGCGACTCAATCGTTACATATTTTCAGTAATAATGTATTTTGTAGATCATGGTCCCTTTGATAGATTCTGAAAGTTTAGTTAACATAGCATGTTCCTGAACAGAGAGATCCCTCTTTGTATTGTACGAAGGGTCTAACAGGGGTCATACAGTGGTGTTTGGTACCCATCGGAAGAGTATTTAAATAGCAATATTCCGGTGTTGGTTTGGAGCGGATTAATCGCTCATGCGAATAGTTATGGACATAAGAAGTTTATGTCCATTTACTATTATTTGTTCTTATTTAGTCATGCGGCGGGAAACTCAGTATCCCACCCACCTGAACAGTTGGAAGCAGTCACAGCCCACCTGTATGAATCAACCTATGACCTTTTGTTATAATGCGAAGCCGAATTCCTGTGTCCAATGAACAATGAGATTGTAGGGACCATTGAATTGTATTGTGTGTGGGGCATAAATAGGCAGGCCGACCATATCCAGTTCACTCTCTTCAACGGTTCTCATTGCTGATAATCGGGAGCTGGATATCGAGGCGCATGCGATCGTTTCCCCTTGTGCGTAAGTGTTTCTCCGCAGCTATATTGATCTTCTTGTTATTGTGGGCCAATTTCTCTCTCTCCCTCTCCTCCTCTTTCTCTCTTATTTTCCTTTAAATAGTAATTGTATTGTATTTCCTGTGTAGTTATCTGGTTAGGTAGTCTATGTTATATTGTAGTGTATGATTTGTATTTGTATTAATTCTTTTGCAAGTTTATCATTCAAAATATATACATATTAGGCGTTGGACCCTAAGCCCAGGTATCAGTGTATTTCTTATAGTGTCTAGTATTCTCAGAGCGTCGATGGCGCTCAAACAGCTTTTAAGGTAATAAGGTTATACTGTGTTGCATTTACACTCTAACATTACACTAAGGTTTTACTGCACAATACACTGTTTATGGTTTAGATACAAAGGTTTAATATAGTGAGCGTCAGCGCCGCTGGTGATCTCCTCGTGGTCCCGAGCGTCCGCTACGCTATAGCGAATCATTACGTTAGTCAACAGCCAATAACGTGCCTGCCTGTGATCTCTTGGCCGTGAGTGAACGTGACGCTTGAGCGTCTCGATCACGGCAAAGCGATTGTTACGCAACTAGCGTACCCTTACGGTACTTCATACGTAAATAGCGTACAGTGTTCTTAGACCTCATAAAGGGTATTATATACGATAAATATTTAGCTTTATCAATTGGCGGCTCGCCCGTCCTTCACATATCTGCACTAGGTAGATATAGCAGACATTATCCATCAGCAAAGGGCGGGAGGTTATATTCCTCGTAGTGCTGTCGGGATAAGCGTCTGCTTCGCTTAAGTAAAGAGTGCTGAAGGAATCCGGGACCGGAGGTAAGAACAAAACGTTAGTGTCTTTTAAAACTGTTTATTTTATTTATTTTTTTTCCGTCTTGCATACACACGCACGCATATCTGCATTTCTTTTCATTTGTGTATTTTCGTATATCACTCTCCTGTTTGCCATTAAATTAATTTTTTTTTATATATATAATTGATAAAACGTGTTAAAGAGAGATTTGCCGCTATTTTAGTGTAAGAGTGAAAAGGTAATATAGTTAAAGTATAGATAAACACAGCTTTGCCTGAGAGACAAGGCGGAGTCAGTGTGGTACGGGGTAGATGATAAAGGATCATCTACATTGATAGACATATAAATTGTGTTACGGTGGATCTTTGCTGTGCGTACACGTGTCTCTAAAGGACTGAGACTTGCGTACGCAACCCAAGGACCGACGCACGCAGCGTACATTACGCAACGGAGCGTCCGTGTACGCCCACGTAACTCAAATCACAAGTGTTATTTTTACAGGTGAGAGATAAATAACGCAACAGGCGATAAATAGCGCAAATTTATTTTAACATTCGAAATTTAAATTAATAGATCCTTCTCCTAATTTGTAACACATCTGGTCTAAAGAGAAATTTCTGCGCAGAAATAGAGATAGAAACAAAAGTGTACATGTGGTGAGTGAGTGTTTTTTTGTCATTTATACAATTTTGAGGTTGAACCAAAAGAAATCACCGAGTACTCGTGAGAACATACGTGTAAGTGACATGCACGGTGGCTAGGGAGGCATCCTTGGTTAAACATAAAATTGAGCATTAGAGTATAGCGGACCAGGAGGTCATACGGTAACAGACCAGGAGGTCATACTGTAACAGACCAGGAGGTCATAGCAGGCCAGCAGGTTCAGGTACAGCAGACAAGGAAGTCCGCTATACAGTCCACAGGCACTACGCCCAAAAAGGTTGGTGCAACACCCATATAGGCCATACAAGCTCTGCTGAAGGAATTCGCAGCCGCAATTTTCGATTCCACTGGTCGCCCAGCACATAAGATTAGTTGCTTATGTGCTGAACGATTGTACCGCACGTAATTGTGTGCAAATTAGTAAACCTGACCAGTACCATTTACGTACCACGGGTCATAAACGCTATTTGTACATTCTGACGTGATTTGTGTAATTTTTTATTTTCTGAAGGGGAGTTCGCTGGTCACTCAGGAATTGTCCAACAACCAATAGTTACTGGAAAGAGTAAGTGTTCTTCGGATAACCCTCGCATGTTCCAGTAAATAGAGGTTTATAGGGTGCCCTGTGTCGAGTGCGCCAGCACCATGTCGGTGTGATCAGGTCGCATTGGTCGGCGTGGGCAGAGTGAGTAAGGTGCTCGGTAAACCTTACCGTCAACCTATCGTGAACCTCTCGGTTTTTTGTAAGGGTCCGTAACACCTGCAAATAATGGGGGCCAGTTGTTCAGGAAGGAGGCGATCAACCTCGGTTCGGGTTGATTCCGTAAACCGGCCCGTTGGGTCGGCAAGGTACGTAATGTGTGAGAAGTACGGAAGTCACACAGAAGTATTATGTGATGAATGGGAGAGAATGACAGTACATGATGGGGAGAAGTTCCCAAATATAGGTAGCTTTAGCCCAAAAGTGTTACTGAATTTAAGGAGAAGGATAGGTCTCATTGAACCAACAAAGAGACGAATCAAACATTATGATTATTTGCAGTTATGGCAACAGGAAAGTGAATTGCAAAGAGATTTAATTGACTTATCTGACTCTTATCTTGAGAGAAGAGACATGGCGATGGAGAGGATTATAGTTGCGGAGAAAAGCACAGGGGTAAACAATAAAAACGCTCTTAGCAACTGTAGTATAGATGATAAGAATAAGTGTAATAAATGTAGCATTGATAATTGTAATACTGTTGAATGTACAACTATTAACCTATGCAAGTTGCACCCCATGTCAAACTTCCCTCAGGAATACAAACAAGAAAGTGAGCCCAGAACAATGTCGGCACCTCTTCCAGAAGCCATCCTACAAGACATCCAGGTGGACGCGACCAAATCGGTAAAGGCAATAATCAAACCCCCTAACGGAGGGTCAGGTGAGGTCGTGTCCACAGGTACGTACAATGTTTCATATCACGCACAAACAGATGTACCACATATTGTAAGACCAACACAAGATGACGTAGCTGAGTTTGATCCGGTCAGGGTGATTGCAGTCCCCAATGGGAAGACTGACGATCAGGGAATCATTCCCGTCAAGGATAGTGCAATGCGCTGTCTCTGGTCCCGGACCGAATTGAGATCAATTATGTCTGAATTCCCTGATCCTAGGAAAAATCTAGTAGCCTGTCAAAGATTTGTTAAAGAACTAGGAAACTCCACAGAACCCACCAACAAAGGGTGGCGAGCAGTGCTGAGGACATGTTTGCCCTCCAGTGTTGACCCTGAAAAATTCATTACTGATTGTAAATTAGACACGGAGGTACCTCAAACGGAGGAACACAATCAGGAATGTATTAAGCAGATCAACCAACAGTTAGAAGTATATTTCCCAGCCATTGTCGAGTGGAACAAAATCTTCTCCATAAGACAAAACGAAGGGGAAAATATTTCTAATTATTTCAATCGAGCACTGCAAGCAATGGCTAGAAACACTGGGATCACAGACATCGAGACAAATACACAGCATAGAGAAATAGCGGTTCAAGTATTAATGAATGGTTTAAAGGATGAATTAAGTACAAGGGTACAGACCACCAACCCAGACTGGAGAGATATCTCGGTGGCCACATTAAGAGAGGCCATCATTAATCATGATCAGTATATCACCCGATACAGACAGAGCTGGATTAAGGCATCAGGGGGCCCGGGGTACTTAAGACAGGGGGGCCCTAAGGTGTAAATGTAAAATTCTAATACATACATATATATACACGCTATATCATTTGAACTAAGGGGAGTATCGGGTAGTATGGGTTAATTACTATTTCATATATTCATATACACACACATATATATTACACATATATACATATATACACATATATACATACATATGGGTTGGTCTGATATGCCGGCGGTATCCCAATGATGAAAATCCTGATAGGGACAAGGTAAGTATATTTACCTTTCCCCAATGCCCCGCTAACCCTTCCTTCCCGCAGTCTAAAGCTAACCCTCCCCCACCTCTGCAGCCTAACCATAACCATCCCCAGGTGTGCCTAAACCTAACCTTCCCTTCACGCAGCCTAAACCTAAACACACACCCCCACCCGCAGCCTAACCATAACTCTCCCCGGGGGTGCCTAAACTAAACCTAACCTCCCCGAAGCCTAAACCTAGCCACCCCTCCTCAGCCTGACCCTAACGCCTCCCCCCACCACCATAGATTACTCGTTCAGGTTTCCAGTGGTTGGGGTTCCGAGCACTGCCAGGATCCTGACCTGATCCATTACATATATATATATATATATATATATATATAGAAAAAATCCAAGAATAACCACGCAGGTGATTGTACCCAGAAATACCAGCACACAGCTTAGATGCAAAAGAAGAAGTTTTACTTGTCCAGAAAAATCATTTAAAAAGGCAACAAGCATATAGCACACATGATGGTAGCAGCATGAATAGATCAATGAGTACTTATCATTCCGACAGCTGTTTCGACTATCTTCATCATGGGAATAGATAAAGTGACATGGTGCTGTACACTGCCATCCGCAGTGTCTGGTTCCAAAGTGACGTGTGCCTGAAAAGCTTAGCCCATGAGTGCATTAAATAGTGTGTGAAATACTTACCTGTAAGCTGTCTCACCTGTTCCCCGTCACACGTGGACATCAGCTGCGTTACATCCAAGCAGCACGGCATGCCGTGAACCGGAAGTGACGTGCAGGGGAGGGTATTAACCGCTGCACATCGTCAGTGACCAAACGATGGAGCCGGGACCTGTCCATCCTGCACGGAGACATAAGTCTCCGTAACTGTGTCCTGGTGTGAAGAATCACCCTCGGGCCGCGCGTCACTTCTAACGCGTTACCCGTGGCAACCAACAGGTCGTGCTTAAAACAGTCCGGGTAAACGAACACACCCGGAACTGAAGAAGCATCAGACCTGTTTCCGGGGACAAGGGGAGAGGCGCACAGGCAAAGAAAAACAAATACAGTGTAAGATAACATTGAACTGATAAAAATGAATAAAAATGAAAATAAATTAGATGCACACTTACATCCTGATGATGAATCTACTGATAATAAAGCATGTCTATGGCCAGTCATAAATGATTTAACAATGAATTGAACTGAATTTAAATCTGTCACTGACTACATTCTTAGTTATTATACATAAATCATGCCTTATAAAAAAGCCCCAATTTATAGGCCTTTCAGTAAGTAGGTATATAAATCAACTGAAGTGTGCATATAAGCATAAACAGTTAATCTAATTAATAAACAAATAAACAAAAAAATTAAACAAAAAGTACATAGATAAGACAATGGATCCGGATGCAGAGTCATCAGGCTCACATGTGTTCACGTACATAAAAAATGTGAAGTGAAAAAAATGTAAATATAAAAAAAGAAAAGAAAAAAATATATTTATTTATAAAAAAGGTACCAACGAGAATTCCTCATTAAGTCCCAATGGTGAAAGGGAAAATAATCGTCGGATCCAGCGGCATTCTTGTTGTAATAGCAGCTTATGCCGGTCACCACCCCTCTTCAATGGTGGTATGTGGTCAATGGGCATGAATAAAAGATCTTTAATGTGGTGACCTTGATGAACGAAGTGTTTAGCAACTGGCGGAGTGGAATTTTCAATTTTGATGAACGCTTTCTTAATTGATGACCGGTGCAAGGCCATCCGTTCTTTGAGCATTCTAATAGTCTTTCCGACATATAGTTTCTTGCAGGGGCATTGGATCACGTAAACGACATATTTGGTCTCACATGTCATTCGATGTTTCAGTCGAAAAGTGTCTCCCCTAGTTGGATGGACGAATGTGCTACCTGTGTGCATATGCTTGCAATTAACACAGGAGCCACATTTGTGTGCTCCTGGTTTCAATTTTAGCCAACCATTGCCTTGTTGCGACATTGGTGCTATATCTGAATAGGTGATCTGATCCTTGAGATTTGGACTACGTTTGTAGCTAAATAATGGTAAGCTGTCACAGAATTTTCCCATAGTCGAATCTGCCTGTAAAATATGCCAATGCTTGGAGATCGCACGTCTCATGGCACCAGAGGCGACAGAATATGTACTGGAAAAGACCAATCGTCCAATCTCTGGATCTTTATTCTTGGATCTTAATACGTCTGAACGTTCCATCTGGAGACATCTCGTGATCGCTCCTTGTATCTCAGTCGGATCATAGCCCCTCTCGATGAATTTCTTGCCCATCTCGGTCAAAGCAGCTGGTAATAATAATTCATCCGAAGTTATGCGTTTCACTCGTAAAAGTTGGGAGAAGGGTAGTCCCTTCTTTAATGGCTGCGGATGGAAGCTCGTAGCCAACAAGAGAGAGTTTTTATCTGTAGGCTTCCTATAAACCTGGGTGGTGATGGACCCGTTGTTTAATTTGATCGTAACATCCAAAAAATTAATAGACAAAAAGTCGTGAACACATGTGAGCCTAATGGACCCTGGAATTTGATTTAATTTGGTAATAAATTGTTGAAGCTCAGCCTCACCCCCAGTCCACAGCATGAACAGGTCATCAATATATCGCACATAAAACAAAATGTAGGATGAAAATTTCGGATCTGCCATGATATATTGTTGTTCATACTGAAACATAAACAAATTAGCATACGATGGGGCCACATTGGACCCCATCGCTGTGCCCTGTAATTGTAAGTAAAATGAATTTTCAAACAAAAAATAATTTTTGTGTAAGATAAAATCTAACAAAAGTAACAAAAATTCACTTGGTGGACCCTCATACTGTGGACTGGAGGTAATGGCCTTCCTAGTTGCCTCAATGCCCTCAAGATGATTGATACAAGTGTATAAACTGGTGACATCGAGTGTCACCAGTATACAGTCATTGGGAAGAGGACCAACTGCCTTTAATTTCGATAAGAAGTCTGAAGTATCCTTAATGAAGTATGGCGTTGATTGCACAACCGGCTGCAGAAAAAAGTCCACATATTGGGATAATGTCTGGCACAAAGAGCCCCTGGAGGAAATGATAGGTCTCCCAGGGGGTTTGTCCAGACATTTGTGGACTTTGGGCAAAACATAAATCAAAGGAATGCGGGGAAAGTCCTGGGTAAGGAATTTAGCTGTTTGATCATCAATCCAATAATTAGAAACACCTAAACCAATTATGGAATCTGCCTCACGTTTAAAATTATTGGTTGGATCAAATCGGAGTTGTTTATAACATTGTTTGTCGGCTAATTGCCGATTGATTTCATCAATGTAATCAGTACGATTTAATAATACCACGCCCCCACCCTTATCGGCGGGGCGTATGATAACATTTGGGTTATCCCTTAGAGATTTGACTGCCAGTCTTTCTAATTTAGTCATATTGTGATTTTTAATTTTAATATTATTGATGCAAGGTAAAGTTTCTTTTTTAACTAAATTAATAAAAACCTCAATGGCAGGATTCATGGATGGTGGGTCAAAGTTACTGGGTGTTTTAAATTGACTCCTTTTGACAGAAACAGTATCCCTTTTTGAGAAATAATCTTTAAGTTTTAATTGTCGAAAAAATTTAAATAATTCGACCTCACAATCAAACTTGTTTTGTTTATATGTTTGAACAAAAGTGAGTCCTTTAGATAATACTGCCATTTCTGCCTCTGTTGGAGTGTAATCTGATAGATTGAAGACAGTTATTTCCGTCCCCCCTTGTAATTCCTGCCTCCTGTATTTTTTGTGCTTGAGCCCCCCTCTCCTGCACGGTCTCTTGAATCCGTGGTCTCTTTTGTTTTGCTCCTGGTAAATGTTTTGTCCCCTAAAAAACGACCCCTATAGTGGCCTGAATGATCCGAATCGCTTTGAGAGGTATGCGATTCTATGTCCGTAAATTGGACCTCAGCTTTATTACGGAAGTTTTGGCCTTTTCTCCAGGGACGTCTATTGGTTTGTGTGAATAACCACGGATAGACTCTCAAATCCCTGTAGTCGTCTTTAACCTTACGGTATTTAGTTTTTTTAAAAACCAATAGTTCATTTTTAAACGCTTGAATTGAATCGTCTAGTTTGGTTAACCAATCATTTGTGGAATCTGTTTTTAAGGTTTCTAGGCCCGCACGCTCATAGCCCAAAATCTCCTTTTTGATGTTATCAATGTCAGTGTTGACCTGTTGTACCACCAATACCATCAAGTCAAAACTACATTGATTAAGTATTTGACACCATTGGCGACAAAACTCTTTGTTGTTCCGACCAAGTGTAGGCTGGTTTTTAATTCTGAAACCACGGGGAATTAGATTTTCTTTGTGATATTGAGATATCGTTAACCCGTGTAGTTCCAGTTCTACAAGCCTTTTACGTAATCGTAACAAATCAGAGTATATTTCAGTGGGAGTGTCTACATCAAAGGCTAATTGTTCAGTGGAAGAAAACAAAATCTTGGAAACTTCTTTATCCAAGAATCGCTTTGTCCCAGTGATGTCCTTGGCATCCAGATCCATTGTCCAAAAACGTATACAACACACAAAAAAATACACAAACACAGTTACTTGAAAAAAATAAGTTCCAAAGAACTGAAAAAAAGGAAAAAAAGGAAAAATTGTATCTTATACTTGTGGTGCAGCTCCCAGTCCATAATAACAGTCCGTTACCATGATGAATAGACAAATCCACAAAAGCAGCCGCTTCTCACTTATCATTTAGAAAACGCTGGTGCACGGTTGGTGTAATCATATAGAAAAAATCCAAGAATAACCACGCAGGTGATTGTACCCAGAAATACCAGCACACAGCTTAGATGCAAAAGAAGAAGTTTTACTTGTCCAGAAAAATCATTTAAAAAGGCAACAAGCATATAGCACACATGATGGTAGCAGCATGAATAGATCAATGAGTACTTATCATTCCGACAGCTGTTTCGACTATCTTCATCATGGGAATAGATAAAGTGACATGGTGCTGTACACTGCCATCCGCAGTGTCTGGTTCCAAAGTGACGTGTGCCTGAAAAGCTTAGCCCATGAGTGCATTAAATAGTGTGTGAAATACTTACCTGTAAGCTGTCTCACCTGTTCCCCGTCACACGTGGACATCAGCTGCGTTACATCCAAGCAGCACGGCATGCCGTGAACCGGAAGTGACGTGCAGGGGAGGGTATTAACCGCTGCACATCGTCAGTGACCAAACGATGGAGCCGGGACCTGTCCATCCTGCACGGAGACATAAGTCTCCGTAACTGTGTCCTGGTGTGAAGAATCACCCTCGGGCCGCGCGTCACTTCTAACGCGTTACCCGTGGCAACCAACAGGTCGTGCTTAAAACAGTCCGGGTAAACGAACACACCCGGAACTGAAGAAGCATCAGACCTGTTTCCGGGGACAAGGGGAGAGGCGCACAGGCAAAGAAAAACAAATACAGTGTAAGATAACATTGAACTGATAAAAATGAATAAAAATGAAAATAAATTAGATGCACACTTACATCCTGATGATGAATCTACTGATAATAAAGCATGTCTATGGCCAGTCATAAATGATTTAACAATGAATTGAACTGAATTTAAATCTGTCACTGACTACATTCTTAGTTATTATACATAAATCATGCCTTATAAAAAAGCCCCAATTTATAGGCCTTTCAGTAAGTAGGTATATAAATCAACTGAAGTGTGCATATAAGCATAAACAGTTAATCTAATTAATAAACAAATAAACAAAAAAATTAAACAAAAAGTACATAGATAAGACAATGGATCCGGATGCAGAGTCATCAGGCTCACATGTGTTCACGTACATAAAAAATGTGAAGTGAAAAAAATGTAAATATAAAAAAAGAAAAGAAAAAAAAAAAAAAGAAAAAAATATATTTATTTATAAAAAAGGTACCAACGAGAATTCCTCATTAAGTCCCAATGGTGAAAGGGAAAATAATCGTCGGATCCAGCGGCATTCTTGTTGTAATAGCAGCTTATGCCGGTCACCACCCCTCTTCAATGGTGGTATGTGGTCAATGGGCATGAATAAAAGATCTTTAATGTGGTGACCTTGATGAACGAAGTGTTTAGCAACTGGCGGAGTGGAATTTTCAATTTTGATGAACGCTTTCTTAATTGATGACCGGTGCAAGGCCATCCGTTCTTTGAGCATTCTAATAGTCTTTCCGACATATAGTTTCTTGCAGGGGCATTGGATCACGTAAACGACATATTTGGTCTCACATGTCATTCGATGTTTCAGTCGAAAAGTGTCTCCCCTAGTTGGATGGACGAACGTGCTACCTGTGTGCATATGCTTGCAATTAACACAGGAGCCACATTTGTGTGCTCCTGGTTTCAATTTTAGCCAACCATTGCCTTGTTGCGACATTGGTGCTATATCTGAATAGGTGATCTGATCCTTGAGATTTGGACTACCATTGGGACTTAATGAGGAATTCTCGTTGGTACCTTTTTTATAAATAAATATATTTTTTTCTTTTCTTTTTTTATATTTACATTTTTTTCACTTCACATTTTTTATGTACGTGAACACATGTGAGCCTGATGACTCTGCATCCGGATCCATTGTCTTATCTATGTACTTTTTGTTTAATTTTTTTGTTTATTTGTTTATTAATTAGATTAACTGTTTATGCTTATATGCACACTTCAGTTGATTTATATACCTACTTACTGAAAGGCCTATAAATTGGGGCTTTTTTATAAGGCATGATTTATGTATAATAACTAAGAATGTAGTCAGTGACAGATTTAAATTCAGTTCAATTCATTGTTAAATCATTTATGACTGGCCATAGACATGCTTTATTATCAGTAGATTCATCATCAGGATGTAAGTGTGCATCTAATTTATTTTCATTTTTATTCATTTTTATCAGTTCAATGTTATCTTACACTGTATTTGTTTTTCTTTGCCTGTGCGCCTCTCCCCTTGTCCCCGGAAACAGGTCTGATGCTTCTTCAGTTCCGGGTGTGTTCGTTTACCCGGACTGTTTTAAGCACGACCTGTTGGTTGCCACGGGTAACGCGTTAGAAGTGACGCGCGGCCCGAGGGTGATTCTTCACACCAGGACACAGTTACGGAGACTTATGTCTCCGTGCAGGATGGACAGGTCCCGGCTCCATCGTTTGGTCACTGACGATGTGCAGCGGTTAATACCCTCCCCTGCACGTCACTTCCGGTTCACGGCATGCCGTGCTGCTTGGATGTAACGCAGCTGATGTCCACGTGTGACGGGGAACAGGTGAGACAGCTTACAGGTAAGTATTTCACACACTATTTAATGCACTCATGGGCTAAGCTTTTCAGGCACACGTCACTTTGGAACCAGACACTGCGGATGGCAGTGTACAGCACCATGTCACTTTATCTATTCCCATGATGAAGATAGTCGAAACAGCTGTCGGAATGATAAGTACTCATTGATCTATTCATGCTGCTACCATCATGTGTGCTATATGCTTGTTGCCTTTTTAAATGATTTTTCTGGACAAGTAAAACTTCTTCTTTTGCATCTAAGCTGTGTGCTGGTATTTCTGGGTACAATCACCTGCGTGGTTATTCTTGGATTTTTTCTATATGATTACACCAACCGTGCACCAGCGTTTTCTAAATGATAAGTGAGAAGCGGCTGCTTTTGTGGATTTATATATATATATATATATATACATACACACACACACACACACACACACACACACACACTGGAAAGTTGACAGGCACTCCCTTACCATAAGTTAATTGACCAGGTGCCATCCAACAATAATAGAACTTCTGAAGCACAGGTAACGACATTCACAGGTCCTGCGAGACCCTGTCCTTTAGAAGTGATAGATAGATAGATAGATAGATAGATAGATAGATAGATAGATAGATAGATAAAATTCAGAGCCTGACTTAAAATTTAAAGCATAACTTAAAAAAAAAAAAATCCTGACTTACAAACATAAGAGGAGAGTGTGAATGTGCCTCCTTCTCTGCAGTGCACCCCGCCAGCACTAATCCCCACGCTGCCAGGGAACTTCCATCCTGAGGCTGCAGCTTGACTTACGCTTATTGGGCAGCTGCAGGGGCAAACGCAGGCTTTACTGGGGGGGTTTCCATGTTGCACACATATGCACATTGCGCACACACACACACACACACACACACACACACACACACACACACACACACACACACACACACACATTGTACACCATGCTTACTGAATTTCTAGCTGCCCAGACACATACGTTGTACACCACATATATACACATTGTACACACAGCACCACAGACATAAACATTGCACACACATACATAGCACACCACACACACATATTGCACACACAGTATACCCCAAACAAACATAGCACACCATACTCCTACACATTGCACATACACATAAACATAGCACACTATACATGTACATAGTACACCACACACACATACACATTGCACACACAGCACACCACACATACATTGCACACAAATACATAGCACACCACACACACATATACATAGCACAGCATATACAGTTATTCTCACCATGTGCATTGCACACATGCATACATAGTACCACATACACAGTAACCACATAGCACACATACAAAATAAAGCTGTCACCATTTATTAAAGATCGCCTCCCACTCTCCCCCATTCCCCTTCCACCGCGAGACACACACCTGTCTCCACATGGCAGAGCGGCTCCGGAAGACACAACCCCGGGTCAGCAGGTCTCACACTGGAACTGCCTAGGAGGGGCTGACGCTGCAGCTCCCCCTACAGTCAGCTATCCTCTTTGTCAGTGTGATGAGCAGGCAGCTGCGCGTTCCTGACACAGCTGCCTGCGCTCTACATTATCTCGTACCATTCCGTCCCCCAAAAGAATCATCAGTGAGGATGGATCGGCGGGTCGGCCCCTGCGTGCGCGGCGCTGAGCCATCGCTCACTCGCTCAGTAATCTCTGCAGTGGGCAGGGGAGCGCAATGCCCCGTAGTGCAGTGCCGCTGATCAGATCGGATTAGAGATCTGATCTCCGGCGAGTGGAGGGGGGCCCTTTTCTGACAGGGGGGCCCGGGGTACTTACCCCCGGAACCCCCCTGTTAATCCGGCTCTGGATACAGAGAATCACTAAGTAACAAGTTAATGGCAGCAAGTATACAGGCCCTAACCACAAGATCACCCCAACAAAAGCCCCACACCACTGCGAAAAATTTAAATATGAAAGTCTGTTATAATTGCCAGAAGGAAGGTCATTATGCAAGAGATTGCAGGCCTAGAAGCACACACAAGGTATATAGACCCCCTAGACATGAAAATGAGCATGAATATGACACACCAAATTACAATCAGGGACCACATAGGAAGAATTTTGAGCCACACCCATGTTATGTAGTCAAGAATGGTGATCATACGACTGATGGTAAGCCTGAGGTAACGGTTAATAAATTGGGAGGTCATTCCCTGAAGACACAGGAATGACCAGGTGAAACGTTGTAAATGTATTTGCGAAAATGTTTTTTTTTTTTCTTTTCTCTCTTTCTCTCTCCCCATCTCTGACGATTAGTGGTAAGGACTCAAACATTGCATATCCGCTTGGTCTTTGCAGAAGTCTACCAAACCTCAGCATGACCTATCCACATCAAGGTATCCTGGCCAGATACAGGGAGAGTGGAGTAATGGGGGTGCTGGTGGGGAAGGGACTGCGCAAGGAAACCAATAGACATGTGGATATGACAGCTTGATGATCTGGCAATGTTTTAAAATGTTTGAAAAATGTTTTTTTTTCTCTTTTCCTATTGATGGTTATTGTTGATTCAAGTAATATACACATGCACATAAATTGTTCTCTCTCTCGTTTGTTTTTTTTTTATGTTTTCTCTCTTCTTTCACATGTTTTCATGATTTAAAGATGGTATGTCACACATCAGTTAGACAAATGGTAATGCAAGATTTTTGCTCCTTACAGAGAGATCGCTGATTTGGAAAGAATATTGCATCATCGGAATGTTCGTTTGGAAGACTGAAAGACAGCACCTTTGAGATGACAACAGAACAAGAAGAACGACAAGACTAGAGAACTTAATTATCGTAACAAGTCTCTCTCCCCCTCAAACTGATTTTTTGTACCCCCATTACAAAATTTCTTCTTTTCTCCTCCTGTAAGATGGACTTGCCCCAAGAGACTGTGATATGGATTTTCCTGTTGACCATGATGTTGACCAGAGCAGTCTGTTTCGGTGAGAGTATCAGTGAGGTCGAGATCCAGAAAGGTCCTGATGATAAAGATGGAGGTGTAAATTTCCAATAACAACCCAATCACCAAGCAAAGGCGAGTACCGGAAACGATCTAGCAGCCATGTTATCTGTAAACATTTTCCTTTAAGGATTGTTAGCTGAAGAAAACTGTATCTGTAGGCTCTGTGATAATGTCATTGAGGATGGGTGTATTAAGAAATGCCAATCCAGTTTTAATATCCATATGGACCGGCATCCCTTGAGTGACTATCACTCTTTAGTGGGTAGTGTGCTTAATAAAACAGATTGTTGGGTATGCTCTCAAGTACCTCAAGGTCACAGAAAATCAGGGCTAGTACCATTTCCTTTAACGTTAGGGGAGGTACTTGAGTTAAGTGGTGGGAGACCGGTGGACAAGAGGTTTAATATCTCCAGCCCTCCTAGTTTGAAGCTCCACCAATACCATGTGGATAGGTCCCTATTATGTTTTAACATCTCCAATCCCCGAAAGCCGGGAAATTGGGAAGTGTCATGGAGCAACCAAACCATGACCTTTTCGCATAGAGCATATAGAATGCCTACAGATACAGAGCTTGTACGCCACATAGCCAGTAGAGGAAAATCTTTCCGGTATAGGTATACCTTAGGAAATAGGATTACTAGAGTTGGAGAGGTATCACCAGGATACTGTGCACATATCGTACAACCTGATACGTGTACTAAGCAGATGGAAGAATTAGGGTTAGGAGATTTCACATGGAAGGTGTGTAATATGGTTATGTCCTACTCCGTCCCATATGTTCTCCCCGATGATGCATATTTCATATGCGGGAGAAAGGCGTACAAGTGGCTTGCCCCAAACTCTGAAGGATTGTGTTATATTGGAAAAGTACTGCCTGAAGTAATGACTGTATCACATGACAAAATGAAAGACATACACCGTGGTGCCCAAGCTCCTTATACTCACACCCATTACGAGCACGTTGTTAAAAGGCACCTGATAGAGAAGACAGAGCATCCGGCCTCTGATCTGATAAGTGAATCCACCGGGATTCAATTCTTAATCGCGTTAGATTTCACCCGCACCGCCAGAGGAGTGCTGAATTATAAATACATATCTGCGCTCGCAAACTTGTTAGATAATATCACTGAAATGTATGATGACACGTTTAGGTATACTGGAAGAGAACTTCAGGCTTACAAAACAGAACTGGTACAGCATAGAATGGTTCTCAACTACCTCACAGCAGTGACAGGCGGATATTGTGTCACACTGGCAACACAATACGGCGTGAAATGTTGCACATATATTACGAATAGCACCGAGGATCCGGTCGAGGTCATAGACCAAAAGATGGACGATATTCTCCAATTGAAGTGGGAATTTCGCAGGAGACACAATCTCACTCTTGCTGCTGTAGGTAATGAGCTGACTGGTTGGGTGTCATGGTTGAACCCGCGAAATTGGTTTTCTGGTTTAGGAGAATGGGCTCAAGGAGTCATAATGGATGTTGGGAAGTTTCTCCTATGTATCTTAGGTGTTGTCATATCGATTGGATTGATATTTAGATGCGGTCAGGCTTTAATGAAGTGCAAACATCGTACAAGGGTAATGAGTTTGAGGAGTGAGGAAACTGTAATTCCAATGGACTTGATTTACGACCCAAATGTAGAAACAATGATGTGATGAAAATGCGATTTCTACGGTCCGTTTCTTTCACCTGTTTTTCCGTTTTCTCCAAGGTAACAAGACCCACTTGGACGAGGAATTTGATGAGCCGATATACAGACAACAGAGGGATTAAAGAAGAAGTTTGACAACCTGATACACAGATTTTTGATGAACTATGCCATGGATCCCCAGTTTCCCTAGAAATTTTAAAATTACGCTAGCCCAACACTTTTGTAAATCTATGGACATTGACAGCTTTTGCTCGCACCTTATGGGCAAAAGCACAAAGAAGACTGCATTCAACAGACACCAAACAAGACCTCAATCGACGAATGTACATTTACCTGACATAGAATACCACCGCATTTACCGTAATTATGTATTTTCTTCATTTCTACAACCCTCAGGTAATGACACACATAGTCGATAGGGAATACAGGCACAGATATCAGCAATCACATATCTCCCCCATTCATGTATCATCAACTAAAATGTGCTCCCCCATTTTGTTACAACCAAAGCCGAAAAGAGCTCGGTAAAGTTTGACAGCCCATCCACAGACCCGTACCACGGGATAAGAAGGAATTCACATGTATACTTCGCAATACCTCGAAGCTTGATTTAAAACACGTACGGCACGATGATACATGACCCCCAAGCACGGATTCATACACACATGCTTCTGCTATCTCACTAGGTCATACCCTTTTCCTACCTTCTCCTCTCCTCCCCTACCCAACCATGTAAATGTATTAACCCCTGACATATATTTTTCTCTTTTGAAATGTTTTAGAAGGTGGCAGTTATTATTGACTGCCAAAGGGTGGACTGTCAAAGTCAGAAAAATATCTCTATACACACTGCCATATTTGCACCTCATTCTGGTCCGCGCTGCGCATGCGTGCGCTCTCCCGTGCGTGCGCATACTCACAGTCGCGGGCACCCGCAGGCGCACGGTATGCGTATTTACGGTAGAGTTTATGTGATCGTAGCGTGCGACTCAATCGTTACATATTTTCAGTAATAATGTATTTTGTAGATCATGGTCCCTTTGATAGATTCTGAAAGTTTAGTTAACATAGCATGTTCCTGAACAGAGAGATCCCTCTTTGTATTGTACGAAGGGTCTAACAGGGGTCATACAGTGGTGTTTGGTACCCATCGGAAGAGTATTTAAATAGCAATATTCCGGTGTTGGTTTGGAGCGGATTAATCGCTCATGCGAATAGTTATGGACATAAGAAGTTTATGTCCATTTACTATTATTTGTTCTTATTTAGTCATGCGGCGGGAAACTCAGTATCCCACCCACCTGAACAGTTGGAAGCAGTCACAGCCCACCTGTATGAATCAACCTATGACCTTTTGTTATAATGCGAAGCCGAATTCCTGTGTCCAATGAACAATGAGATTGTAGGGACCATTGAATTGTATTGTGTGTGGGGCATAAATAGGCAGGCCGACCATATCCAGTTCACTCTCTTCAACGGTTCTCATTGCTGATAATCGGGAGCTGGATATCGAGGCGCATGCGATCGTTTCCCCTTGTGCGTAAGTGTTTCTCCGCAGCTATATTGATCTTCTTGTTATTGTGGGCCAATTTCTCTCTCTCCCTCTCCTCCTCTTTCTCTCTTATTTTCCTTTAAATAGTAATTGTATTGTATTTCCTGTGTAGTTATCTGGTTAGGTAGTCTATGTTATATTGTAGTGTATGATTTGTATTTGTATTAATTCTTTTGCAAGTTTATCATTCAAAATATATACATATTAGGCGTTGGACCCTAAGCCCAGGTATCAGTGTATTTCTTATAGTGTCTAGTATTCTCAGAGCGTCGGTGACGCTCAAACAGCTTTTAAGGTAATAAGGTTATACTGTGTTGCATTTACACTCTAACATTACACTAAGGTTTTACTGCACAATACACTGTTTATGGTTTAGATACAAAGGTTTAATATAGTGAGCGTCAGCGCCGCTGGTGATCTCCTCGTGGTCCCGAGCGTCCGCTACGCTATAGCGAATCATTACGTTAGTCAACAGCCAATAACGTGCCTGCCTGTGATCTCTTGGCCGTGAGTGAACGTGACGCTTGAGCGTCTCGATCACGGCAAAGCGATTGTTACGCAACTAGCGTACCCTTACGATACTTCATACGTAAATAGCGTACAGTGTTCTTAGACCTCATAAAGGGTATTATATACGATAAATATTTAGCTTTATCAGGGCGCACCTTCTACATACACCCCGAGTGGCCCATATCCCTGCTGCTGACGGCGCCCTTCCACTCCCCTGTACTTGCCGCCCGCCGCAGCACCAAGCTCCGCCAGCTGGAGCCTCTGCCGCTGACCGCTGTGTATAGTCAGCGGCAGCGATGCACAGTTTGTCCCCCCTGTGCTGCTGCTCTCCCAAGTCCCGCGGCCCGCCCCTCTCTGTTTGTGAAGTGTAGTGTTCTGTACAGGAGCCGGCGGGACTCGGGAGCGCAGCAGCACAGGGGGAAAGAAGTCTGGTCACGTAAGCGCCTACAGTCACTACACTACACCTACACTAACACTACACTAACACTACACTACACTACACTACACTTGCGCTGGAGATGCTGTGGAAGAGCCGCCCGAGAATAGTGTCTGGTCTCTGCTGGGGGAAGCGGCACAGGACTAACGGTAGGGAAGCTCCTCTCCGCTTTATTTTCGAGCTGGGCTGGCCGGGTGAGGCAGTGATTGCCTCGTGAGTCACTCACACTGCAGGTGGAGAAGGGGAGTGGGGGGGCTTTAACAAATGATGCTTGCCAGGTGAGCCCTCTCTAACCCGGTATCCTGGGGAAGGGGAGCGGGGGAGCAGCATCTATGATAAGCCGCCTCTATGATAAGCTATGGTGGCTTATTTACTTTAATTAATTATAGTGGCTGTTTTCCATTTTTATGTGAAAGAGGTGTGTGTAAAAAGGGGGACGCTGTCTGCCGTAATGTGTAAAAAAGGGGACGCTGTCTGACGTAATGTGTAAAAAGGGGACGCTGTCTGCCGTAATGTGTAAAAAGGGGACGCTGTCTGCCGTAATGTGGTCTGCCGTAATGTGTAAAAAGAGGGACGCTGTCGGCGCCGCAATGTGTAAAAAGGGAACTCTGTCTGCCGTAATGTGTAAAAAAGGGGACGCTGTCTGCCGTAATGTGTAAAAAAGGGGAAGCTGTCTGCCGTAATGTGTAAAAAGGGGACGCTGTCTGCCGTAATATGTAAAAAGGGACGCTGTCTGCCATAATGTGTAAAAAAGGGGACGCTGTCTGCCGTAATGTGTAAAAAAGGGGCTCTACCTGGTGTAGTGACGCTACTGTGCGGTGTAATTTGAATAATGGAGACTACTGTGCACCGTAATATGAACTGGTATTATTTTGAGGCCACACCCCTTCCCCATTGAAGCCACACCCCTATAAAAAATTTGCACGCCTACGGCGCGCACTGCCCGATTTTGATGAGGGGGGGCGCTGATGCCGTTTCTTGCACACAGCGCTAAAATGTCTAGTTACGGCACTGACTTAGGGGTCTATTTACTAAGCCTTGGATGGAGATAAAGTCACTGGAGATAAAGTACCAGCCAATCAGCTCCTAACTGTCAAACACAGCCTGTGGCATAGCAGTTAGGAGACGACTGGCTGGTACTTTATCTCCAGCAACTTTATCTCCATCCAAGGCTTAGTAAATTGACTTCTAAATATCATTGAAATAGAAACTGACATTTTCAGCTACATTGCAAATTTGTCTGGAGATTCACCAATAGCAGGGCATACCTATCCAAAGAAAGGGGACTTATAGCAGCATCATGTGATTGGCTCACACATTATACACACAGTTTTCTTTTAGCTAAATGTTTCTTTGGTTTCCAAAAAAATGTGTCTTGCATTACATACTGTACTACCACATTATATTCCTGACAAACATTTTACTGACAATTTCGTGCTCTGGCATGGGAACAGCAATCTGCTGCAGCATAGATCACATACCTTATGTGCCACACTTACAATCCCTCGTCAGCATGGGTTTCAGAATGTGATTACTTTTGTAGTCTAATAAGACTTTATCACATTGTATATTATTCACTCACCTGTCCTTAATGAGGGGCATCCCTATAAGATTGATCCTTTGGGATCTGAACACCCCAATTAAAAATAGGAAGTGTTAGGGAATAGTACATGGGAGGTCCATCACTAATCCCGTCTTGTCTAAAGATTAATGAGAATTAGCCATGACGATGGCAATTGCTAATTACAGATTAGTTACATTACCCACAAACTGATGTTCTCCTTTCAACCTCCAGCTGGCATATTTAGAAACCATTAAATGTGGGTGGAACAATGCATTGTATTTTGGATTTGATACCTCCTACCATTTTTGGGAGCATAGTGGCATTAATAACGCCAGTATGTACCTAGAAACACGATTACAATCGCACAGGACAGTTTTTGCAAAAAGAACTGACCTTTGCGATAATAGGACTTTCAGGTTTATGACCTGGGAGTCTTTCAGCACATGCGCCAAATGTGTGCCGTGGAGAACGCTTGGAAGGATCCAGTTGGATCCCTTTCAGAGTAGACTGCTAAAAGTAGCCCATAGGTTTCTGTAGATAGCATTGCCTATTGGGTCCAAGCTCCCGAAAGTGCTGCATTCCAGAGCTTGGTACATATGGAAATGCGGCCAAAACTCTGAAAAAGTTTTCTGAGTTTTGGCTGTATTTTCGCTTTTGGATATCCCTCCCTTAGAGGTCTATTTATCACCATCCACATCTGATGATTTTTTTTCATAAAAACTGCTCCAAATGCCCTTTAATGCATTCAGGTGATACTAAAATAATGTGAAAAGGGTGTGAAAACACCCCTTTTCACATTATTTTAGTAATAATAATGTTAATAAATAGGCCCCTTAGGGAGATAACCTATACTTACTTACTCTCCCTGCCCACCGGGTGGTATTCAGTTTACCGGCTGTTGGGATCCCGGCGCACAGTATACCAGCGCCGGAATCCCGACACCCGGCATACCGACAACTTTTCTCGATCTTGGGGGTCCACGACCCCCCTGGAGGGAGAATAGATAGCGTGGCACGTGTAGTGCACCACGGTGCCGGCACCGTGGTGAATGCAGCGAGCCCGCAGGGGGCTCATTTATGCTTGCCCAGCTGTCAGTATGCCGGCGGCCGGCATACCATACTACACCCCTGCACACCATGATCTCCTGGGAATATCCATGTTAAAAGTCAGAAAGTATGATATAACCCTTGGTATCATAAATGCATACAATTAACAGAACATACTGTACATTTTCTACATGTTAAGGATCAGCAGAAAATGCAACTGGATTTGGAATAATGCGCTTCTGAGACCCTATTCAGCACAGATCGCAAACTTGAGAAAATGCAATCCGGCCGATTATCAAACGACTGCACATGTGCAGCATCCGCATTGTGGGGGTAATTCAGAGTTGGTCGCAGCAGCAAATTTGTTAGCAGTTGGGCAAAACCATGGGGGTCATTCCGAGTTTTTCGCTCGGTAAAAATCTTCGCATCGCAGCGATTTTCCGCTTAGTGCGCATGCGCAATGTCCGCACTGCGACTGCGCCAAGTAAATTTGCTATGCAGTTAGGATTTTTACTCACGGCTTTTTCTTCGTTCTGGCGATCGTAATGTGATTGACAGGAAATGGGTGTTACTGGGCGGAAACAGGCCGTTTTACGGGCGTGTTGGAAAAAACGCTACCGTTTCCGGAAAAAACGCAGGAGTGGCCGGAGAAACGGGGGAGTGTCTGGGCGAACGCTGGATGTGTTTGTGACGTCAAACCAGGAACGACAAGCACTGAAATGATCGCAGATGCCGAGTAAGTCTGGAGCTACTCAGAAACTGCTACGAGGTGTGTAATCGCAATATTGCGAATACATTGTTCGCAATTTTAAGATGCTAAGATTCACTCCCAGTAGGCGGCGGCTTAGCATGAGCAAATCTGCTAAAATCCGCTTGCGAGCGAACAACTCGGAATGACCCCCCATGTCCACTCAGGGGGGCAGATGTAACATGTGCAGAGAGAGTTAGATTTGGGTGGGTTATTTTGTTTCTGTGCAGGGTAAATACTGGCTGCTTTATTTTTACACTGCAATTTAGATTTCAGTTTGAATACACCCCACCCAAATCTAACTCTCTCTGCACGTTATATCTGCCCCCCCTGCAGTGCACATGGGGGCCTAATTCAGACCTGATCGTAGCAGCAACTTTGTTAGCAGTTGGGCAAAACCATGGCCCTCATTCCGAGTTGTTCGCTCGCTAGCCGCTTTTCGCAGCAGTGCACACGCTAAGCCGCCGCCCTCTGGGAGTGAATCTTAGCTTAGCAGAATTGCGAACGAAAGATTCGCAAAATTGCGAATAGAAATTTCTTAGCAGTTTCTGAGTAGCTCGAGACTTACTCCTACACTGCGATCAGTTCAGTCAGTTTCGTTCCTGGTTTGACGTCACAAACACACCCAGCGTTCGCCCAGGCACTCCCCCGTTTCTCCAGCCACTCCCGCGTTTTTTCCAGAAACGGCAGCGTTTTTTCACACACACCCATAAAACGGCCAGTTTCCGCCCAGAGACACCCACTTCCTGTCAATCACACTCCGATCACCAGAACGAAGAAAAAACCTCGTAATGCTGTGAGTAAAATACCAAACTTCTTAGCAAACTTACTTGACGCAGCCGCAGTGCGAACATTGCGCATGCGCAGTTAGCGGAAAATCACACCGATGCGAAGGAAAATAACGAGCAAACAACTCGGAATTAGGGCCAATGTGCACTGCAGGTGGGGCAGATATAACATGTGCAGAGAGAGATAGATTTGGGTGTGGTGAGTTCAATCTGCAATCTAAATTGCAGTGTAAAAATAAAGCAGCCAGTATTTACACTGCACAGAAACAATATAACCCACCCAAATCTAACTCTTTCTGCACATGTTATATCTGCCTCCCCTGCAGTGCACATGGTTTTGCCCAACTGCTAAAAATTTTCCTGCTGCAATCAACTTGGAAGTACCCCCATGGTTTTGCCCAACTGCTAACAAACTTGCTGCTGCGATCAACTCGGAATGACCACCATGGTTTTCCCCAACTGCTAACAAATTTGGGGCTGCGATCAACTCTGAATTAGGCCCTGTGTGTGCGCACTGGCAATTAGCGATTGTTTCTTTGAACGCATTGTTCAATTGCATTTTGATTGACAGGGAGCCAACGTTTAGGGAAGGAATCACGGCGTTTTTTGGTTGTGTTTGTAAAAATAGGGTCCCTGGTTTTGATCATGCTCTGAATATAAAAGAGTTTTCCTGCTTCGAAGTGGCAGCTGCTAAACTGTATCTTCAATGAGAAGCTTGCATCTGACCACTGTCAGGAAGGAGTGCTCCTCATACTTGCCTACTCTCCCGAAAATCGTGTGACCCTCCCGGCCCCCCGGAAAAGCATGCAAGTCTCCCAATTCCTGTGCTCCCCCCGCCCGGCCGCCCACTTAGTGAGTAAAGTGGGCGGTCTGGGCAGTCGATGACGCGATTCTTGTTGAATCGCGTCATCATAGCCACCCCACCCCCCCGCAATATAATGCCGGCAATAGCGGAATTATGCAGTGGCGGCGTGGTTTAAATGATGTGATGCATCAGCCACGCCGCCACCCTGCCTCCGCTACGCCCCCGTCCCGCCTCTACTTCGCCCCTTCTACTCGTCACTACCCTTCTCCGCCCCCTGCTGATCCGACCTGGCTGCTCTCCCGGAGAGAGCAGCTAAAAAGTCGGTAAGTAAGTATGCTGCTCCTCTGACCTGTTAGACACTATCAGAACGCAGAGAGGGATCAAATTTAAGCCCCGCAGAATTGCTATGCAGGATCCATTTATCTATACTACAGGTATACATACCTCCCAACTTTGTCAAAGAGGGACACATGCGCAGCGAAGCGCGTGTTCCCGAAATGGGGTGTGACCTGTGAAAAGGGGCATGGCTTCGCGGGAGGACATCGCGAGCCACGCCCCCATTTTCGTCACTGAGGGGGCACGCCCTGCGCTCTATAAGATGCTGGCATGCCCCCTCTCCTCCTGTCTCCACTGAATAGACGCTGTGCGCATGCACACAGCGTCTATTCACCGCTGCACTGCTTAGCAGAGCAGCGAGTGCAGGAGCCTCCCAACTGCAGGTGGGACAGCGGGACAGTCTCAAAAAAACTGGACTATCCCGCAAAAATCGGGACAGTTGGGAGGTATGGGTATACCATGCACCGGCATACAGGGATGGGAACTGCATACTACTAAGTTATGCAGTGCATAGATTATATACCAACATTTCATTTTGATCATGTGTTAGTAGCGACTGTTGGTACTTGCGGTATGGCTGCAAGGGATGGGTAATAATGTTAGCACAAACAGTTTCTGTTTAAATAGCAAACGACCCTTTGGTTCTCTCAGCTGGACTGGTTAAACAGGCACATCCTGCGGTCTCTGCACACCGACCAACCATTCGGTGAAGGAAGGCCGCAGGGCACTGTAACAGTTCTAACAACTCGCTGCAACGCAAACAGCAGATTCATTGTTAGAAACTTGCAATTCCAGACCCTTGTCCCTAGAACAAGCATCACAGCTATGTCTGTTTGTAACTAAACAGGTTAGACAACTGTATGCGCCTCTTCTTGTGTATTAGGTAAAACACACAAAGCAAATGGTCTGGGGCAAAAATTCTTTCAGACAATTGATCGCCATCTGAGAAGTGCATCGTATTCCTGAGAGCTGTGATAGTGTTTATACTAAAGTGCTGACAGGACTCCCTATGCTGGCACAGCAAAAAAACAAACAAAAACAAATTAAAAACCTGATATGAAAAATGTTGCTGCAAACATAAAAAATAAAAAGAGTGGCAACAAAATGGGGAAACGTAACGTAATTATGGAAATACGGCAATCACTTGTGGCACAATTTATCAGCGGAACAGTAGCCTCTCACAGGCCACTAGCCGGCTCACTTACTGTATGTGTAGTTCTATCACTGGTGGTAACCACTTGATGCACTATGACATGATAAAAATCACAATATCCTGCAGAAACGCCTATTTACTTGTGCTTCAATGGCCATAGTGCTGTTCTCCCTTTTACTAAATATGCGCTTAAAGGGGTCTATTCATGAAACAGTGAAAAGTATGGAGAAGTGAGCCAGTGGAGAAGTTGCCCATGGCAACCAATCAGCATTGAAGTAACATTTATAATTTGCATAATAGACAATTGAACGGAGCAGCTGATTGGTTGCCATGGGCATCTTCTCCACAGGCTCACTTCTCTACAGTTTTCACCGCTTCACGAATAGACCTCTGAATAAGTAAATGATAGACATAAAGGTCCGGAGAAGAATGCACGTGTGAGTTGATTATTTCTATTCACACTCTGGTTTCTTACCGTTTGGGGAACCGAATAATTGCAATAAGAATGAGGTCGTCTAAACCTCTAGACTGGGAAGTCGGCTTGTGTGTACATCACATGTGGTGTGCGGTCCTAGCATTATATAAGGGGTGTGTTTAGGAGGTTTCTAATTAAGGGGGTAATTCCAAGTTGATCGCAGAAAGAATTTTTTTAGCAGTTGGGCAAAACCATGTGCACTGCAGGGGGGGCAGATATAACGTGCAGAGAGAGTAAGATTTGGGTGGGTTATTTTGTTTCTGTGCAGGGTAAATACTGGCTGCTTTATTTTTACACTGCAAATTAGATTGCAGATTGAACACACCCCACCCAAATCTAACTCTCTCTGCACATGTTATATCTGCCTCCCCTGCAGTGCACATGGTTTTGTCCAACTGCTAAAAAAAATTCTGCTGCAATCAACTTGGAATTACCCCCAATGGCTTTTGTTTGCTGCTCGAGAGCCTCTTTGGTATATGACTTACCATCCACATTTGTTTTGCTTGTATTTGGTGTTCTGTTGCGTTGGCTATTGTTTCATGGCAGGAAAAACTGGCAGGTCACCAGTCCCGGAGTTGATAATATTTGGTTGCGCTCACCTTTTTGACTGGTTAGTTGGATGCACCACCCTGACGGAAGGTAGTCAAGATAGAATATTGAGAGATTACCTTTCTTTGTGTTATGAATGTGTTTATGTTCCTCCTGGGGGGTCCTGCTAGGGTCCCCCGTGTAGACTGGTTGACAATCACTTGAACTAGCACTTGTGTTACGTTTTTGAGCAAATGGGAGACATTGCCAGTATACATAATCTCTATAGCTCCGGCGCCATTGGAGGGGGCGGAGCTACCTCAGAGCGGGACCAGTGGTATTTTGGCGCCTTTCTCTGCTTAATGCAGCCACAGACAGCACACACAGCGCTTCCTGCCTTATAAGCCACGCTGGAACACTGGTACAGGGTGTAGCAAAGGGGGAGAGCTGCTATTGTACACGATCTGTGTCCTCTACAGGACAGACATTATTAGTGTTTACTGTGATATAGTTAGCTGTCAGCCTCACTAGGGCTGTACAGCTAGGGGTGTGTTGGTGTCCTTCTCTCTGTGTGTCTCCTCTCACATACAGTAAGGGCAGGCTTGAGATAGATTACTGTGTCTGTGTGTATGTGTATGTTATTGTGGTTACTGTAAAACATGGGTAAATACAAGCTGTGCAGTGTAAGTCACACTAGATTCTCTCCAGTATCATCTGATTCTGTTTCTTGTGAACAATGCAGACAATCTTCACAAATCAGTGAAGGGGCTGGAGGAGAGGGTCCAGAGCCCGCATGGCTAAGGTCTCTGAAAAATATGATGTCTGATATGTCATCCCAGCTCACTGCTAATGTTAAAAAAACTCAGCTACTACAACAGGCTGTTGCAGATTTAGCTGCTAGGGCAGATGTTACACAGCACCCCTCCTCTCATGCAGGACCACAAAAGCGTGGTTTGCCTGCTCTACTATCTGACACAGATGAGGATATACAGGAGGATGGGGAAGACTTGGGCCCCGTTAGTGGGGATACCAATTCTGCTCAGGGTATTGAACCCCTAATTCTTGCTATACGGGACGTGTTAAAGCTCCCTCTAGAGGACACTGCATCACAGCAATTGTTTTTCTTTACACAAAACAAGCCTAATGTCACTTTCCCTGATTCTGCAAAGTTAGATGACCTATTCAAGTTGGCCTGGAAAAACCCAGACAAAAAATTCCAAGTGTCCAAAAAGTTTTTGCAAACTTTCCCATTTGCTCCTGATGGTAGGAAATTTTGGGAGGAACCCCTGGGGGTTGATGTATCAGTCTTTCGACTGTCCAAAAAGGCGGTGATGCCTGCCCCAGGCTCCTTTATTATAAAGAACCCTGGGGATAGGAAAATAAAAGTTACACTCAAATCTATTTACATGGCAGCAGGTGTCTCGCAATGGCCGGTCATTGTGGGTTGCTGCCTGACCCATGCCATTCATTCATGGGCCACTCAAATTCAGGAGGGCCTCTCCGGGGTTGTGCCCCTGGTCACTATGGTGACCATCCAAAAGCACATTCAGGACACTAAACACGTCCTCTGTGATTCCCTCAAGGAAATGGGGAACATTAATTCTAGGACCTCTGTCATGGCAGTGTCAGCGCGCCGGGCCTTGTGGTTGCGTCAGTGGATAGCGGACATGGAATCCAAACACAGTGTGGAATCCCTCTCCTTTTCAAGGGAATGGCTCTTTCGGGTTGAATTGGATACGTGGATTTCCAAAGTTACGGCTGGGAAATCCACATTTCTCCCCTCTGGGGCTAAGCCGGCAAGACGCTCCTACCCGGGGCCGTCTGTAGAGCCCTTTCGGTCATACAGATTTTGATCTAAGGTCAGAGGTGCCTCCAATGCGACTAGAGGCACCAGAGGTAAGTCAAGTAAGCCTGCAAGCACCAACTTTCAGGAACAGACCACCTGTTATGCTTCCACTAAGGCCTCAGCATGACGGTGCCCACCCACGCCGAGGGAATCTCAAGGTGGGAGCTTGACTGCGTCACTTCAGCCACGTCTGGGAGGCTTCCTGCCAGGATTCCTGGGTCAGGGATCTTGTTTCTCAAGGCTACAAGCTGGAGTTCGACAGTGCTCCTCCCCAATGATTTTTCAAATCAAGCTTACCAGCCTTGGAAGATATGCAGGTTACGTTGCAACAGGCCATCCTAAAGTTGGTCAAGTCCCACGTCATTGTTCCAGTACCAATACCACAACGAGGCAAGGGTTATTACTCCAACCTATTTGTGGTTCCGAAACCGGACAGTTCAGTAAGACCCATTTTGAATCTAAAGTCCTTGAATCCTTACCTGAAGGTGTTCAAGTTCAAAATGGAATCCTTGCAAGCAGTGATTGAAGGCCTGGAAGAAGAGGAATTCATGGTTTCCTTGGATATCAAGGACGCCTACCTCCATAATCCGAGGCCACCTCATCAGGCGTACCTGAGGTTTGCCCTGCTGGACGATCACTACCAATTAAAGTCACTGCCCACAAAGGTGATGGCAAAGATGATGTTCCAGCTCCGGGTCCAGGGAGTCAATATTGTTCCTTACCTAGACGATCTTCTGATCAAAGCAAGATTCAGGGAGCTTTTGTTGCTCCATATCGACCGCACTATCCAACTTCTGTCACGCCATGGATGTATCCTCAACTTACAGAAGTCCCACCTGGAGCCAACTCGGTGGCTCCTGTTCTTGGGGATGTTGCTGGATACTGTGACCCAGAAGGTGTTCCTACCAGAGTACAAGGTAAGAACACTTCAGGAGATGGTCCGCATGGTTCTCCGACCTACTTGAGTGACCATTCATCTTTGCATAAGATTGTTGGGAAAGTTGGTCGCCTCATACGAGGCAATCTAATATGGTAGGTTCCATGGCAGGACTTTTTAGCTGGATCTCCTGAGCAATTGGTCCGGATCACATCTTCAGATGCACCGGATGATACGGCAGTCGCCTCGGGCCAGGATTCCCCTCCTGTGGTAGCTGCAATCCTCCAATTTCCTGGAAGGCCGGAGTTTCGGGATTCAGGATTGAATCCTCCTCACAACGGATGCAAGACTGAGAGGATGGGGAGCTGTCACCCAAGGGGTGCATTTCCAGGGCAGGTGGTCAGCCCACGAAGGCCTCCTTCTGATCAACATTCTGGAACTTCGGGCGATCTACAATGCTCTTGTAGAAGGCCTTTCCTCTGCTCAAGGATCATGCGATCCAAGTACAGTTGGACAACGCCACAGCAGTGGCGTACATCAATCGACAAGGAGGAACAAAAAGCAGAGCCTGCATGTGAGAGGTGTCAAAAATACTCCTCTGGGCGGAAAAAAATCCAAGAGCAATCGGCAATCTTCATTCCGGGACTTCCTGAGTCGTCACGATCTCCACCCGGGGGAGTGGGGTCTCCACCATCAGGTGGTCCAACAGATCATCCACCGGTGGAGCTGCCCGCAGATAGACATGATGGCTTCTCGTCTCAACAAGAAGCTTCAGTGGTATTGCTCATGAACCAGGGACCCTCAGACAAGGGCAGTAGATGCACTGATGTCGCCTTGGCCTTACCGGCTGGTCTACCTGTTTCCTCTGACTCCGTTGCTCCCAAGGGTGCTCAAGCGCATACTAAATCAGGGAGTCCAGGCAATTCTGATTGCCCCAGTTTGGCCTCAGAGGATGTGGTACGCGTATCTTCTGGACATGTCCATAGAAGACCCTTGGCCTCTACCTCTCAGAAGAGATCTTCTTCAACAAAGACGTTCATCTACCCGGACTTAAGGTGACTTTGTTTGACGGCATGGAGGTTGAGCAGAACATCCTATCTCACAAGGCTATTGCTACCTTGGTTCAGGCCAGGAAGCCTGTGACATCAAAACACTATCATATATGGAGAAGATATGTCTCTTGGTGCGAGGAATGCACGTATCCGCCTGCGGAGTTCCACTTGGGATGTTTATTATGTTTCCTGCAGGATGCTGTGGATAAAGGCTTACGTCTGGGTTCCATTAAGGTACAGATTTCAGCTCTCTCCATTTTCTTCCAGAAGAAATTGGCAGTGTTGCCAGAAGTTCAGACCTTCTTGCAGGGGGTACTCCACATACAACCTTCTTTTGTGCCGCCTACGGCACCCTGGGAATTGAATGTAGTGTTGGAATTTCTACAGTCCTCCTAGTTTGAACTTCTGATGATGGTAGAAGGCAAGTACCTCACGTGGAAAACGGTGATGTTACTGGCCTCGGCTTCTGCTCGACGTGTTTTAGAATTGGGGGCTTTATCGAGTAAAAGTCCGTACTTGGTCTTTTACAAGGACAGAGCAGAGCTCCGGTCTAGACAGCAGTTCCTGCCAAAGGTTGTCTCCGCATTTCACCTGAATCAAACTATTGTGGTTCCATCCAGTTCTGATACTTCTGCTCCTCTGGAGGCATTGGATGCTGTGCGTGCCTTGAAAATCTATGTCAAGCGAACAGCTCGGATCAGAAAGACGGATTCCTTGTTCGTGCTCTATGATGCGCAGAAAAAAGGTTGTCTTGGTTCGAAGTAGTCCATTGCTCGTTGGATTAGGTTTACTATCCAACAGGCCTATGTGTCGGCAGCCTTACCTGTTCCTAAGTCTCTAAAGACCCACTCTACAAGATCAGTAGGCTCTTCCTGGGTGGCTGGAGTCTCAGCCTTGCAACTATGCCGAGCTGCTACCTGGTCGGGGGAAGAACACCTTTGTGAAGTTCTACAAATTTGATACCCTGGCCAGAGGATACCCAGTTTGGGCAGGCGGTGCTGCAGCAGTCTCTGCACATTCCCGCACATTCTGGAAGATTTGGGAAGTCCCCATCGTACTAGGTTCCCCAATATCCCTTATGGATGCTAGAAAAAATAGGATTTTAATTACCTACCGGTAAATCCTTTTCTCGTAGTCCATAAGGGATATTGGGCGCCCGCGTTGACTTTTCTGCAGGTTCTCTTTTCTATGGTTACCTGTTCAGCTGTTGCTGTTGTTGTTTCTAACCTTTGCTGGTCGTTGTATGTTAGTAGTGTGCTGGTTTATAAATCTCACCACTCTTTGTTGTCATGTTTCCTTCTCTCATATATGTCCTTTCTCCTTTGGGCATGTTTTTACCTATAACTGCCTGTGAGAGGGGGTATAGAGGGGAGGAGTCAGCACACCTAGTGAAGAAACTTAAAGTGCGCCGGCTCCTTTGGACCCCGTCTATACCCCATTGTACTCGATTCCCCAATATCCCATATGGACTACGAGAAAATACTTTACCGGTAGGTAACTAAAATCCTATTTTAGGGTTCTAGTTATGATATAGTTATTAATGTTGATGTACACCATTCAGTCGACAGACGATTTAACAGGTAAAGGCAACGGAGTGCTGTCCAGGCTTGAATGCACAAAAGCACCTTGCTTTGGGAGCAAATATGGGATGATATCATGATCCCATCGCTTGGGATGCTGGCGGTCAGAATACTGACAGCGGCATCCCGATGTGCAGGATCCCACACCTGGTAGTAAAGTAGTGTAACCCTAACCCTCCCATCCTGCAGCCTGACCCCCCATTCTCCACCCCCTGCAACCTAACCCACCCGGTGCTGCCTAACAATAACCCTTCCTCCCCACAGCCTAACCCTCCCCCCTTAGTGCCTAACCCTAACTCCCGGCACCCTTCCCGCAGCTTGTCCCTAACCCTCCCCGGTGTTGTCTAACCATAACCATCCTCCCGCAAGCTAACCCTAACTCTTCCCCGTTAGTGCCTAACACTAACCCCCCATTCTTAGTGCCTAAACCTAACCCTCCCTACCAACAGTCTAACCTGATAATGTCGATATTACCTTAAAACACAAAGCTATACCTTAAATCACACCTTTACCATGGAGCCACTGCGGCCGCTAGACTTAATACTCACGCTACGTACTTCGTACACTATTTGCGTACAGAGTCCCGCACCGTGTATGTACTTTGCGTACAAACGCCGCGCTGGGGGTACAAAGTACACACAGCACGTGCACACACTCTTGATAAACTTTAAACCTTATTAGTAATGCAATGCAGTGATGTTATACCTTAAACCTTACGCAGCGCTGACGGTATAAAGTACCCGCAGTGCGTACACACCTTATCAATACACTCTTAAACCTTATACAGTTAAATACGCTTTAAACCCTAGCAGGGAAATGAGGATACAACACCGATTTGTAGTTAACCGCTGGGTTCTAACACCACAGTGGATTATTTGAAAGGGGATAACAATACAAATTATACACTACAAGGCTAACAAGATAAATCTACAACAGAATAATGGCTACAGTCAATGTACATACGTGAGAATATTCGCTTGCGCAACCTGGACCAGTCCTCCGCTCATCAGGTAGATAGCGTTCAGAGTCTTCTGACCGGCCAGGCAACAACAGGCTTTTTATACACAACTTCCATAAACAATACAATGGTCACTGTAATCCCTTTGTCTATTGGACACAGAGATGCATCTTTACATTACAGGAGAGGTCATAGGTTGATTTGAAAAGGTGGGCGATGTCTTTCCCAACTGCTCTTGTGGGTGGTCTCCTCTGGATTCCCGCCGCATACATAATATACAGTAAATACAGTTTATATCTATATTCTACTTCTGCACATAACTATACGCAGAAACATGCGATCTTCCTCTAACCACCACCGGAATGTTACCCTTAAAATACCCTACAGCTGGATACTAGACATCACCTTATAACCTTAGTCTGTCCCTTCCTATCATGCAAAGGTGAATCCCTTAGTCCTGGAATCATTTAAACTGTTGATACTTGCTGATGTGGTGCAGGCGGGGCTATGTGTACAATGTGCACTATTTGGGTTAAATATGTAATGTTCTGATAACCCTCTATGCGCTCACAAACTCCGCCGTAAATACCCATACCACGCGCAGGATCGCGGGAGCGATCATACGCAAATTGCGGATATGTGCACGCACGGCGGAACAAGTGCACGCGCAGCAGGCATGCGTGTGTGGTTAGTACATGATGTATGCATTACAATATTTGTCGACTTTGACAGTTCACCCTTTGGCAGTCAACAATAACTGCCACTATCTAAACATTAAACAGAAAAATATACAATACAGTATCTACAGATGATTGGATGGTAGGAGGAGAGGTGTAGGTGGGAAATGTATGACCTAGTGGGGTATGTATGACCTAGTGGGATAGTAAAAGCATGTATGTATGAATCCATGTCTGAGGGGCATGTATCATCGAGCCGTATATGTTCTAGATAAGCTTCGAGGTATTGCAAAGTATACATTAAATCCTTCTTATCCCGTATAAAGGGTCTGTAAGTGGGCCAACAAACACTACCGAGCTCTTTTCGGCTTCTTGTTCCAACAAATGGGGTGCACATTTAGTTGATGATACATGGAGGGGGAACATATGTGAGTGCTAATATACGTGGATATCACCTGTCGACTATGTGTGTCACTAACTGAAGGTTGTAGAGTTGAAGATAAGACACATATCAAAAATACATTCACATAACATTTGCGTAATCATTCTTGGGTGTTGATCGAAGTCTTTTCCAGATGGGTGTATTTTTTCTGAGGGGGAAACAAAGGAAAAACGGGTGAAAGAAACGGTCCATGGAATTCATTTGCATTCCTTATAACATTGTCTCTATAGATGGGTCGTAAATCAAATCTGCTGCTGTAACAATGCCCCCGCTCCTTAGACTCATCAATTTTGTGCCGTGCTTGCGCCGTGTTAAAATTCGAACACACCTAAATATCAAGCCAATAATTATGACGACTCCCAGGATACAAAGGAGAAACTTTAAGCTTGCAATTCCCTTCCCGTATACCTGAAGGTGTCGTCATACATCTCAGTGATATTATCTATCAAGTTCGCTAGCGCATGGATGTACCTATAATTTATAATTCCTCTGGCAGTACGGGTGATGTCTAATGCGAGAAGGAATTGAATCCCGGTGGATTCGTGGATCAAATCAGAGGCTACGTGCTCTGTCCTATCTATGAGGTGTCTCTTAACGATGTGTTCATAATGAGTATGAGTATAAGGAGCTTGAGCACTGCGGTGAACGTCTTTCATCTTATCATGGGTTATGGTCATGACCTCTGGCAACACTCTTCCAATGTAACACAATCCCTCTGAGTTTGGGGCAAGCCACTTATACGCCTTCCTCCCACATATGAAATAAGCATCATCAGGGAGAACATATGGGACAGAATATGACATAAAAATCCTATCCCTAGTTCTCTCATCTGTCCAGTACACGTATCAGGCTGTATGATATGCGCACAGTACCCTGGTGATACTAATACCTTCCATTGTTGGCTATTTGGCGTATAAGTTCAGAGTCTACGGGTATCCTATCAGCTCTGTGCGAAAATGCCATGGTTTGGTTATTCCATGTCACCTCCCAATTTTTTTCGGGAATTGCCTCAGCCAATAACCCTTCACAGTGCCTCCTAGTTCCCTGACTACCAGATCGTTTTCTGATACTCGCCTTTGCTCGAGTGATGTGTTGCTCTTGGAATTGTACAAATCCGTCCTCGCCATCAGAACCCATTCCAGATCCTTTCTCGACCTCACTGGTACTGTCACCGAAACAGACTGTTCTGGTCAACAACAAGGTTAACAGGAAAACCCGGAACGCAGTCTCTTGGGGTAAGTCCATCTTGTTAAGGGGAGAGAAAGGGAACAAGAAGGGGGAGGAAAGGAGGGTAATGGGAGATGGAGAAAATAATAATAAGGGAAAAAGAAAACTGGTGCGACAACCGCCTCTGGTCTTGTTGTTCTCCGCGCTCAGGTGCCGTGACAACAGTCCTGCCTCTCAGCCTTCCCGAAACAGACACTCCAGTGATACGATGTTCTCTCCAGGTCAGCGACCTTTCTGTAGGAAACATAAATCTGTTTAACTGTTGTGTATTATCAGTTGTGTGATGTAAACCGTCCGTGGAAAGTGAAAAAGAGAGCGAGAGAATAATAATAAGAAAATTTGTCAGATTTGCGTTCACCATCAGGCTGTCACACCATCATGTCTATCGGTATCTATGCACAGTCTACCTTCACCAGTATTTCCACTCTCCACCCTTTGTGCATGGCCAGGCACAGTGATGCTGGTGAGATATACTGGGTTTGGGCAGACCTCTGAAAAGACCGAGTAGGCATGTGACGTTTGAGCTGTAATCCTATCGGTGAACGCCAGAGATGACGAGGAAACTTTGAAGACAAATCACAGAGTTTACCTGGCCGCCCCTGTATCTACAAGGAATGATCTACCAGCTACATCAACTGTGACCTCAGGTTCATTACCAGGGCTAGCAATTAACTTCACTGGCTGTAGACTACAGGCGTGGCCCAACCCCCTATTGTATATTGTGACCCTCCCGCAGCGCGCTGGCAGCTACAATATGTGAGGGGGGTAACTGAGAATTTTCAGAGGCCTGCCAGTCCCTCCTAGGTGGATACCTCCTTTGTTTCCCCTGCGTGTGGCTCATAATTTCTCCTATGTGATCCCTGATCCCAATTACGTGTATCATAACTTTGCTCGTGTTCTTGTCTAGGGGGTCTGAATTTTTGTGTGCTGTTACAATTGCTAGCATAATGCCCTTCCCTTTTACACAGATAACAAACTCTTTGCTTTCTCCATGAGTCAGAGGCCTGGGGTTTTGGCTGATGGGGCTTTGCTGTAAGAGCCTGTATACTTACTGTCATCAGCCTCTCCCCCTGTTCCTCCCTGTGCCTAATGATGTTCCTATCATGCTCGACAGCGGACTCTCTCAATGCAGCCACTGAGATACCTCTCCAATTAGGTAGAGAGGTCTGTACCCTTGTTCTCTGTGCCTCCTTCAACCCGTCCATTAATACTGACACAGCTACCTCCCTGTGATGTACATTTTCCTTAATGTCCTCGACCCCAGTGTATCTAGCCATTTCCAGCAGTGCTCGATGGAAATATTCAGACGCCGTTTCACCTTCTTTTTGTCTTATGGAAAAATGTTTATTCCATTTGACAACAGTAGTTAAATATACTCCTAATTGCAGATTGATCTGTCGTACATTCTCCTGAGTGTAATCATCAGTGAGAGGTACCTCTACGTCTAATTTACAATCAGTAATGAATTTCGCAGGGTCAATATTGGAGGGTAAACATTCCCGTAGCACTGTTCGCCAATCTTTGTTTGTGGGTTCGGTGGCGTTACCTAATTCTTTAATAAACCTCTGACATGCGGCTAGATCCTTTCTGGGATCGGGAAATTCAGACATAATTGTCCTCAATTCTGTCCGGGACCAAGGACAATGCAAAGCAATGTTCCTGATGGGAGTGATTCCCTGAGCGTCAGTCTTCCCATTGGGGACTGCGATCACCCTGACAGGATTTAGTTCAATTACATCATTTTGAGTTGACTCTACAATCTGAGGTGCTATTGTCTCTGCATAATGTACGGTACCGTACTTACCTGTGGACACGACCTCACCTATCCCTCCGCTAGGGGCCTTTACTACTGCTCTTACTGGTTGGGCCGTGCCCACCTGGGTGTCTTGTATGGTAGCTGCTAGAGAGAGTGCTGATATCGTGCTAGGCTCATCTTCTTGTTCACAGTCCTCAGGGAAGTTTAAAATGGGATACAACTTGCACGGGTTAGCATTAGTACATTTATCAACTTTACTCTTATCATATACCAGTATGCCATTGTCTGTAGCCACTTTCTCCCCTATAATATACGGTGGTGGTGGTGCAGTTTCCTGCTAGGTTTGGAACCGGCTGCGTGAGCTAGTTCCCTCTGCATATCGCCCTCTTGCTGCCATAAATTTAAACAGTTTGTGTGTCTGACCCTTTGCTTTTGGGATTTTATCAGACATATCCTAACTAGAGATGAGCGCCTGAAATTTTTCGGGTTTTGGGTTTTGGTTTTGGGTTCGGTTCCGCGGCCGTGTTTTGGGTTCGACCGCGTTTTGGCAAAACCTCACCGAATTTTTTTTGTCGGATTCGGGTGTGTTTTGGATTCGGGTGTTTTTTTCAAAAAACCCTAAAAAACAGCTTAAATCATAGAATTTGGGGGTCATTTTGATCCCATATTATTATTAACCTCAAAAACCATAATTTCCACTCATTTTCAGTCTATTCTGAATACCTCACACCTCACAATATTATTTTTAGTCCTAAAATTTGCACCGAGGTCGCTGGATGACTAAGCTAAGCGACCCTAGTGGCCGACACAAACACCTGGCCCATCTAGGAGTGGCACTGCAGTGTCACGCAGGATGTCCCTTCCAAAAAACCCTCCCCAAACAGCACATGACGCAAAGAAAAAAAGAGGCGCAATGAGGTAGCTGACTGTGTGAGTAAGATAAGCGACCCTAGTGGCCGACACAAACACCGGGCCCATTTAGGAGTGGCACTGCAGTGTCACGCAGGATGTCCCTTCCAAAAAACCCTCCCCAAACAGCACATGACGCAAAGAAAAAAAGAGGCGCAATGAGGTAGCTGACTGTGTGAGTAAGATAAGCGACCCTAGTGGCCGACACAAACACCGGGCCCATTTAGGAGTGGCACTGCAGTGTCACGCAGGATGTCCCTTCCAAAAAACCCTCCCCAAACAGCACATGACGCAAAGAAAAAAAGAGGCGCAATGAGGTAGCTGACTGTGTGAGTAAGATAAGCGACCCTAGTGGCCGACACAAACACCGGGCCCATTTAGGAGTGGCACTGCAGTGTCACGCAGGATGTCCCTTCCAAAAAACCCTACCGAAACAGCACATGACGCAAAGAAAAAAAGAGGCGCAATGAGGTAGCTGACTGTGTGAGTAAGATAAGCGACCCTAGTGGCCGACACAAACACCGGGCCCATTTAGGAGTGGCACTGCAGTGTCACGCAGGATGTCCCTTCCAAAAAACCCTCCCCAATCAGCACATGACGCAAAGAAAAAAAGAGGCGCAATGAGGTAGCTGTGTGAGTAAGATTAGCGACCCTAGTGGCCGACACAAACACCGGGCCCATTTAGGAGTGGCACTGCAGTGTCACGCAGGATGTCCCTTCCAAAAAACCCTCCCCAATCAGCACATGACGCAAAGAAAAAAAGAGGCGCAATGAGGTAGCTGTGTGAGTAAGATTAGCGACCCTAGTGGCCGACACAAACACCGGGCCCATTTAGGAGTGGCACTGCAGTGTCACGCAGGATGTCCCTTCCAAAAAACCCTCCCCAATCAGCACATGACGCAAAGAAAAAAAGAGGCGCAATGAGGTAGCTGTGTGAGTAAGATTAGCGACCCTAGTGGCCGACACAAACACCGGGCCCATTTAGGAGTGGCACTGCAGTGTCACGCAGGATGGCCCTTCCAAAAAACCCTCCCCAAACAGCACATGACGCAAAGAAAAATAAAAGAAAAAAGAGGTGCAAGATGGAATTGTCCTTGGGCCCTCCCACCCACCCTTATGTTGTATAAACAAAACAGGACATGCACACTTTAACCAACCCATCATTTCAGTGACAGGGTCTGTCACACGACTGTGACTGATATGACGGGTTGGTTTGGACCCCCCCCAAAAAAGAAGCAATTAATCTCTCCTTGCACAAACTGGCTCTACAGAGGCAAGATGTCCACCTCATCATCATCCTCCGATATATCACCGTGTACATCCCCCTCCTCACAGATTATCAATTCGTCCCCACTGGAATCCACCATCTCAGCTCCCTGTGTACTTTGTGGAGGCAATTGCTGCTGGTCAATGTCTCCGCGGAGGAATTGATTATAATTCATTTTAATGAACATCATCTTCTCCACATTTTCTGGATGTAACCTCGTACGCCGATTGCTGACAAGGTGAGCGGCGGCACTAAACACTCTTTCGGAGTACACACTTGTGGGAGGGCAACTTAGGTAGAATAAAGCCAGTTTGTGCAATGGCCTCCAAATTGCCTCTTTTTCCTGCCAGTATAAGTATGGACTGTGTGACGTGCCTACTTGGATGCGGTCACTCATATAATCCTCCACCATTCTTTCAATGGTGAGAGAATCATATGCAGTGACAGTAGACGACATGTCCGTAATCGTTGTCAGGTCCTTCAGTCCGGACCAGATGTCAGCATCAGCAGTCGCTCCAGACTGCCCTGCATCACCGCCAGCGGGTGGGCTCGGAATTCTGAGCCTTTTCCTCGCACCCCCAGTTGCGGGAGAATGTGAAGGAGGAGATGTTGACAGGTCGCGTTCCGCTTGACTTGACAATTTTCTCACCAGCAGGTCTTTCAACCCCAGCAGACTTGTGTCTGCCGGAAAGAGAGATCCAAGGTAGGCTTTAAATCTAGGATCGAGCACGGTGGCCAAAATGTAGTGCTCTGATTTCAACAGATTGACCACCCGTGAATCCTTGTTAAGCGAATTAAGGGCTCCATCCACAAGTCCCACATGCCTAGCGGAATCGCTCCGTGTTAGCTCCTCCTTCAATGTCTCCAGCTTCTTCTGCAAAAGCCTGATGAGGGGAATGACCTGACTCAGGCTGGCAGTGTCTGAACTGACTTCACGTGTGGCAAGTTCAAAGGGCATCAGAACCTTGCACAACGTTGAAATCATTCTCCACTGCGCTTGAGACAGGTGCATTCCACCTCCTATATCGTGCTCAATTGTATAGGCTTGAATGGCCTTTTGCTGCTCCTCCAACCTCTGAAGCATATAGAGGGTTGAATTCCACCTCGTTACCACTTCTTGCTTCAGATGATGGCAGGGCAGGTTCAGTAGTTTTTGGTGGTGCTCCAGTCTTCTGTACGTGGTGCCTGTACGCCGAAAGTGTCCCGCAATTCTTCTGGCCACCGACAGCATCTCTTGCACGCCCCTGTCGTTTTTTAAATAATTCTGCACCACCAAATTCAAGGTATGTGCAAAACATGGGACGTGCTGGAATTTGCCCATATTTAATGCACACACAATATTGCTGGCGTTGTCCGATGCCACAAATCCACAGGAGAGTCCAATTGGGGTAAGCCATTCCGCGATGATCTTCCTCAGTTGCCGTAAGAGGTTTTCAGCTGTGTGCGTATTCTGGAAACCGGTGATACAAAGCGTAGCCTGCCTAGGAAAGAGTTGGCGTTTGCGAGATGCTGCTACTGGTGCCGCCGCTGCTGTTCTTGCGGCGGGAGTCCATACATCTACCCAGTGGGCTGTCACAGTCATATAGTCCTGACCCTGCCCTGCTCCACTTGTCCACATGTCCGTGGTTAAGTGGACATTGGGTACAGCTGCATTTTTTAGGACACTGGTGACTCTTTTTCTGAGGTCTGTGTAAATTTTCGGTATCGCCTGCCTAGAGAAATGGAACCTAGATGGTATTTGGTACCGGGGACACAGTACCTCCAACAAGTCTCTAGTTGGCTCTGCAGTAATGATGGATACCGGAACCACGGTTCTCACCACCCAGGATGCCAAGGCCTCAGTTATCCGCTTTGCAGTAGGATGACTGCTGTGATATTTCATCTTCCTCGCAAAGGACTGTTGGACAGTCAATTGCTTGGTGGAAGTAGTAAAAGTGGTCTTACGACTTCCCCTCTGGGATGACCATCGACTCCCAGCAGCAACAACAGCAGCGCCAGCAGCAGTAGGCGTTACACGCAAGGATGCATCGGAGGAATCCCAGGCAGGAGAGGAATCGTCAGAATTGCCAGTGACATGGCCTGCAGGACTATTGGCATTCCTGGGGAAGGAGGAAATTGACACTGAGGGAGTTGGTGGGGTGGTTTGCGTGAGCTTGGTTACAAGAGGAAGGGATTTACTGGTCAGTGGACTGCTTCCGCTGTCACCCAAAGTTTTTGAACTTGTCACTGACTTATTATGAATGCGCTGCAGGTGACGTATAAGGGAGGATGTTCCGAGGTGGTTAACGTCCTTACCCCTACTTATTACAGCTTGACAAAGGGAACACACGGCTTGACACCTGTTGTCCGCATTTCTGTTGAAATACCTCCACACCGAAGAGCTGATTTTTTTGGTATTTTCACCTGGCATGTCAACGGCCATATTCCTCCCACGGACAACAGGTGTCTCCCCGGGTGCCTGACTTAAACAAATCACCTCACCATCAGAATCCTCCTGGTCAATTTCCTCCCCAGCGCCAGCAACACCCATATCCTCCTCATCCTGGTGTACTTCAACACTGACATCTTCAATCTGACTATCAGGAACTGGACTGCGGGTGCTCCTTCCAGCACTTGCAGGGGGCGTGCAAATGGTGGAAGGCGCATGCTCTTCACGTCCAGTGTTGGGAAGGTCAGGCATCGCAACCGACACAATTGGACTCTCCTTGTGGATTTGGGATTTCGAAGAATGCACAGTTCTTTGCTGTGCTTTTGCCAGCTTGAGTCTTTTCATTTTTCTAGCGAGAGGCTGATTGCTTCCATCCTCATGTGAAGCTGAACCACTAGCCATGAACATAGGCCAGGGCCTCAGCCGTTCCTTGCCACTCCGTGTGGTAAATGGCATATTGGCAAGTTTACGCTTCTCCTCCGACAATTTTATTTTAGGTTTTGGAGTCCTTTTTTTACTGATATTTGGTGTTTTGGATTTGACATGCTCTGTACTATGACATTGGGCATCGGCCTTGGCAGACGACGTTGCTGGCATTTCATCGTCTCGGCCATGACTAGTGGCAGCAGCTTCAGCACGAGGTGGAAGTGGATCTTGATCTTTCCCTAATTTTGGAACCTCAACATTTTTGTTCTCCATATTTTAATAGGCACAACTAAAAGGCACCTCAGGTAAACAATGGAGATGGATGGATACTAGTATACAATTATGGACGGACTGCCGAGTGCCGACACAGAGGTAGCCACAGCCGTGAACTACCGTACTGTACTGTGTCTGCTGCTAATATAGACTGGTTGATAAAGAGATGTCGTAGTATGTATGTATAAAGAAGAAAGAAAAAAAAACCACGGTTAGGTGGTATACAATTATGGACGGACTGCCGAGTGCCGACACAGAGGTAGCCACAGCCGTGAACTACCGTACTGTACTGTGTCTGCTGCTAATATAGACTGGTTGATAAAGAGATGTCGTAGTATGTATGTATAAAGAAGAAAGAAAAAAAAACCACGGGTAGGTGGTATACAATTATGGACGGACTGCCGAGTGCCGACACAGAGGTAGCCACAGCCGTGAACTACCGTACTGTACTGTGTCTGCTGCTAATATAGACTGGTTGATAAAGAGATGTCGTAGTATGTATGTATAAAGAAGAAAGAAAAAAAAACCACGGTTAGGTGGTATACAATTATGGACGGACTGCCGAGTGCCGACACAGAGGTAGCCACAGCCGTGAACTACCGTACTGTACTGTGTCTGCTGCTAATATAGACTGGTTGATAAAGAGATGTCGTAGTATGTATGTATAAAGAAGAAAGAAAAAAAAACCACGGGTAGGTGGTATACAATTATGGACGGACTGCCGAGTGCCGACACAGAGGTAGCCACAGCCGTGAACTACCGTACTGTACTGTGTCTGCTGCTAATATAGACTGGTTGATAAAGAGATGTCGTAGTATGTATGTATAAAGAAGAAAGAAAAAAAAACCACGGTTAGGTGGTATACAATTATGGACGGACTGCCGAGTGCCGACACAGAGGTAGCCACAGCCGTGAACTACCGTACTGTACTGTGTCTGCTGCTAATATAGACTGGTTGATAAAGAGATGTCGTAGTATGTACGTATAAAGAAGAAAGAAAAAAAAAACACGGTTAGGTGGTATACAATTATGGACGGAGTGCCGACACAGAGGTAGCCACAGCCGTGAACTACCGTACTGTACTGTGTCTGCTGCTAATATAGACTGGTTGATAAAGAGATGTCGTAGTATGTATGTATAAAGAAGAAAGAAAAAAAAACCACGGTTAGGTGGTATACAATTATGGACGGACTGCCGAGTGCCGACACAGAGGTAGCCACAGCCGTGAACTACCGTACTGTACTGTGTCTGCTGCTAATATAGACTGGTTGATAAAGAGATGTCGTAGTATGTATGTATAAAGAAGAAAGAAAAAAAAAACCACGGGTAGGTGGTATACAATTATGGACGGACTGCCGAGTGCCGACACAGAGGTAGCCACAGCCGTGAACTACCGTACTGTACTGTGTCTGCTGCTAATATAGACTGGTTGATAAAGAGATGTCGTAGTATGTATGTATAAAGAAGAAAGAAAAAAAAACCACGGTTAGGTGGTATACAATTATGGACGGACTGCCGAGTGCCGACACAGAGGTAGCTACAGCCGTGAACTACCGTACTGTGTCTGCTGCGACTGGATGATAAATAATGATATAAAAAATATATATATATCACTACTGCAGCCGGACAGGTATATATATTATATAATGACGGACCTGCTGGACACTGTCTGTCAGCAGAATGAGTTTTTTATAGAATAAAAAAAAAAACACCACACAAGTGAAGTCACACGACGAGTGTTTAACTTTTTCAGGCAATCACAATATAGTATACTACTAACTATACTGGTGGTCAGTGTGGTCAGGTCACTGGTCAGTCACACTGGCAGTGGCACTCCTGCAGCAAAAGTGTGCACTGTTTAATTTTAATATAATATGTACTCCTGGCTCCTGCTATAACCTATAACTGGCACTGCAGTGCTCCCCAGTCTCCCCCACAATTATAAGCTGTGTGAGCTGAGCACAGTCAGATATATAATATATACATAGATGATGCAGCACACTGGGCTGAGCAGTGCACACAGATATGGTATGTGACTGTCTTGTACTCCTGGCTCCTGCTATAACCTATAACTGGCACTGCAGTGCTCCCCAGTCTCCCCCACAATTATAAGCTGTGTGAGCTGAGCACAGTCAGATATATAATATATACATAGATGATGCAGCACACTGGGCTGAGCAGTGCACACAGATATGGTATGTGACTGAGTCACTGTGTGTATCGTTTTTTTCAGGCAGAGAACGGATATATTAAATAAAACTGCACTGTCTGGTGGTCACTGTGGTCAGTCACTAGTAAACTCTGCACTCTCTTCTACAGTACTCCTAAACTCCAGTAAATCAGGTCAATCTCTCTCTCTCTCTCTCTCCTAATCTAAATCACTGTACTCCCTAACAGCTGCTCCCCGTCCCCAATCCTCCCCACAATTATAACTAAGTCACTCAGTCTTTACTCTTTTCTACTATAACGGAGAGGACGCCAGCCACGTCCTCTCCCTATCAATCTCAATGCACGTGTGAAAATGGCGGCGACGCGCGGCTCCTTATATAGAATCCGAGTCTCGCGAGAATCCGACAGCGTCATGATGACGTTCGGGCGCGCTCGGGTTAACCGAGCAAGGCGGGAAGATCTGAGTCGCTCGGACCCGTGAAAAAAAACATGAAGTTCGTGCGGGTTCGGATTCAGAGAAACCGAACCCGCTCATCTCTAATCCTAACCCTTAAATTCTGCAATACCTCTGGTTCAAAACTACCTATCCCAGGAAATTATGCTTTATCCCCCACAGTCATTCGTGTCCATTCATCACAAAAGGTCTCAGTGTAGGGACCATACTTCCCCCACATTACCAACCGAGCTGACCCCTCGGTCTCAATTCTGTTATCTGAACCCTGACTGAGGAACGTCCCTGTGTTGTGCACTTGGCTCCCATTGTGGACCCTTTTAACTTGGGAAAACTTCCTAAAATGCTCCAAACACAGTAACGGTGGAAGTCCTCAAAGTTCTTCCACTAACTTCTTCTGCTCCGAGTACCACGGATCCGCCCCTTTTAGCAGACACGTGTAGCCAATGCAGGCCCTACTTCGGCCTATATCCCCTGGGCCTTTAGGAGTAACTTACCGTACCCAGTGAATATCTGCCTAAAAGACAATGTCTTCACAAATCACGCTTGCATGTGCTCTACACAACGCGTATGATGACGAGATTTACGCACAAATATGCAAAACTCCGTATCACGTTGTGCCACGTATTGCTCACACAATTGTGCGGTCCAATCGTACCGCTTATAGACACTTGCTATCTATAAGTTGTAGGATCACTGGAGTCTTCACACTGTCCTCCAAAACAGCTGGAGTGTAATACCAAGAAAACAACAACTTCACACTCCGTTGCACGTATTCACCTAGACCGTGCTCACCAAGTTCACCGAGTTCACCAAGTTCACCGAGTTCACCAAGCGGGGTTCAATACAGTCACACCTTTTTCAGCCCACACTAACACTCTATAGTTTTCTGATCAGAAAAATATCCTTTCCTGTTGACTGATAGCTTTCCCCAGAGGTAATACAGTAGAAAAGGTTTTATTTAAACTAAATTTTGGAAACCGAGCAATTTGTGCTATTGTAGCGTGGCTACTGTTCCGCCCCTAAACTAAACAATGCTATTGTGTAATTTGTACTTAGCGGTCGTACCCTTACGCACATTGCGTAAACACGCGACCGTGCGTGTGTCTTCACGTTGCGTACGCAGTCCCGTACTTTATCCGAGACACGTGTACAAAGACCGTACGTCCGCAGTAGTACAAATCCCACACTTCTATAAATGTAAGCGATATTACCTATAATCGTTTACTTAACACAACAAAGTATCTTTCTGTATAAACCTGTTTAACTAGGCCAGACTGTATTTGTGTTTTACGTTTTACTTCCTTAATATCTAGTCTATGTTTTAACTAAATAGCAACAAATTTCTCAGCACAGGTCACAATTAATCTAATAATCACTACTTATGGCAACAATGCGAGCAGGTATACAAAGTACAAAGTACAGGTGTATACGTGTGTTGTGTGCGCATTTGGCGCCAAACAGAAATTCACAGACTATTAAAATAGCTTTGCGTATTTACCTTACGGATCCCACCAGCATCCCTACAAACCATGCAGAGCAGACGCTTATCTTATCAGCAATTGAGATAGGGTTTACCAGTGTATTCTACGGCCAGGAAAAGGCTTACGTAGGATACCTGTCCGCCCTTTGCTGATAGATAAAGTCTGCTTTCACCTGCTAGGTTGTGGGTATGAGGAAAAACCGGACGTTGCCCCCAATTGATAATGTCGATATTACCTTAAAACACAAAGCTATACCTTAAATCACACCTTTACCATGGAGCCACTGCGGCCGCTAGACTTAATACTCACGCTACGTACTTCGTACGCTATTTGCGTACAGAGTCCCGCACCGTGTACGTACTTTGCATACAAACGCCGCGCTGGGGGTACAAAGTACACACAGCACGTGCACACACTCTTGATAAACTTTAAACCTTATTAGTAATGCAATGCAGTGATGTTATACCTTAAACCTTATGCAGCGCTGACGGTATAAAGTACCCGCAGTGCATACACACCTTATCAATACACTCTTAAACCTTATACAGTTAAATACGCTTTAAACCCTAGCAGGGAAAATAAGAATTTACTTACCGATAATTCTATTTCTCATAGTCCGTAGTGGATGCTGGGACTCCGTCAGGACCATGGGGAATAGCGGGCTCCGCAGGAGACAGGGCACATCTAAAAAAGCTTTTAGGTCACATGGTGCGTACTGGCTCCTCCCCCTATGACCCTCCTCCAAGCCTCAGTTAGGTACTGTGCCCGGACGAGCGTACACAATAAGGAAGGATCTTGAATCCCGGGTAAGACTCATACCAGCCACACCAATCACACCGTACAACTTGTGATCTGAACCCAGTTAACAGTATGATAACACAAACGAAGTAGCCTCTGAACAGATGGCTCACAACAACAGTAATAACCCGATTTTTGTAACAATAACTATGTACAAGCATTGCAGACAATCCGCACTTGGGATGGGCGCCCAGCATCCACTACGGACTATGAGAAATAGAATTATCGGTAAGTAAATTCTTATTTTCTCTAACGTCCTAGTGGATGCTGGGACTCCGTCAGGACCATGGGGATTATACCAAAGCTCCCAAACGGGCGGGAGAGTGCGGATGACTCTGCAGCACCGAATGAGAGAACTCCAGGTCCTCTTTAGCCAGAGTATCAAATTTGTAAAATTTTACAAACGTGTTCTCCCCTGACCACGTAGCTGCTCGGCAAAGTTGTAATGCCGAGACTCCTCGGGCAGCCGCCCAGGATGAGCCCACTTTCCTTGTGGAATGGGCCTTTACAGATTTAGGCTGTGGCAGGCCTGCCCCAGAATGTGCAAGTTGGATTGTACTACATATCCAACGTGCAATCGTCTGTTTAGACGCAGGAGCACCCAACTTGTTGGGTGCATACAATGTAAACAACGAGTCAGATTTTCTGACTCCAGCTGTCCTTGAAATATATATTTTTAATGCTCTGACAACGTCCAGTAACTTGGAGTCCTCCAAGTCGCTAGTAGCCGCAGGCACCACAATAGGCTGGTTCAAGTGAAATGCCGAAACCACCTTAGGGAGAAATTGAGGACGTGTCCTCAATTCTGCCCTGTCCGAATGGAATATCAGATATGGGCTTTTGTATGACAAAGCTGCCAACTCCGAAACTCTCCTGGCTGAAGCCAGGGCCAACAGCATGGTTACCTTCCATGTAAGGTATTTTAAATCTACCGATTTTAAAGGCTCAAACCAATGAGATTTGAGAAAATTTAGAACCACGTTCAAATCCCACGGTGCCACTGGAGGCACTATTGGGGGTTGTATATGTAGTACACCTTTGACAAAAGTTTGTACTTCAGGCACTGACGCCAATTCCTTCTGGAAGAAAATTGATAAGGCCGAAATTTGAACTTTAATGGACCCCAATTTGAGGCCCATAGACAATCCTGCTTGCAGGAAATGTAAGAATCGACCCAATTGAAATTCTTCGGTTGGAGCCTTCTTGGCCTCACACCACGCAACATATTTTCTCCAAATGCGGTGATAATGTTGTGCGGTCACTTCTTTCCTGGCTTTAATTAAAGTAGGAATAACTTCCTCAGGAATGCCCTTCTCTTTTAGAATCCGGCGTTCAACCGCCATGCCGTCAAACGCAGCCGCGGTAAGTCTTGGAACATACAAGGTCCCTGCTGAAGCAGATCCCTTCTTAGAGGTAGAGGCCACGGATCCTCCGTGAGCATCTCTTGAAGTTCCGGATACCAAGTTCTTCTTGGCCAGTCCGGAGCTACCAGTATTGTTCTTACTCCTCTTTTCCGTATAATTCTCAGTACCTTTGGTATGAGAGGCAGAGGAGGGAACACATACACTGACTGGTACACCCACGGTGTTACCAGAGCGTCCACAGCTATTGCCTGAGGGTCTCTTGACCTGGCGCAATACCTGTCCAATTTTTTGTTGAGGCGAGACGCCATCATGTCCACCTTTGGTTTTTCCCAACGGTTCACAATCATGTGGAAAACTTCTGGATGAAGTCCCCACTCTCCCGGGTGAAGGTCGTGTCTGCTGAGGAAATCTGCTTCCCAGTTGTCCACTCCCGGGATGAACACTGCTGACAGTACTACGACATGATTCTCCGCCCAGCGCAGAATCCTTGCAGCTTCTGCCATTGCACTCCTGCTTCTCGTGCCGCCTTGTCGGTTTACGTGGGCGACTGCCGTGATGTTGTCGGACTGGATCAACACCGGCTGACCCTGAAGCAGCGATTTTGCCAGGCTTAGAGCATTGTAGATCGCTCTTAGCTCCAGTATATTTATGTGAAGAGACGTCTCCAGGTTTGACCACACGCCCTGGAAGTTTCTTCCCTTTGTGACTGCTCCCCAACCTCGTAGGCTGGCATCCGTAGTCACCAGGACCCAGTCCTGTATGCCGAATCTGCGGCCCACTAACAGATGGGCAGTCTGCAACCACCACAGGAGAGACAACCTTGTTCTCGGTGACAGTGTTATCCGCTGATGCATGTGCAGATGCGATCCGGACCATTTGTCCAGCAGATCCCACTGAAATGTTCGTGCATGGAATCTGCCGAATGGAATCGCTTCGTACGAAGCCACCATCTTTCCCAGGACTCTTGTGCATTGATGTACTGACACAGTTCCTGGTTTTAGGAGGTTCTTGACAAGTTCGGATAACTCCCTTGCTTTCTCTTCCGGGAGAAATACCTTTTTCTGAACCGTGTCCAGAATCATGCCCAGGAACAGCAGATGTGTTGTCGGGGTCAATTGAGATTTTGGAAGATTTAGAATCCACCCGTGTTGCTGAAGCACTACTTGTGTTAGCGCTACACCGACTTCCAGCTGTTCTCTGGACTTTGCCCTTATCAGGAGATCGTCCAAGTAAGGGATAATTAATACGCCTTTTCTTCGTAGAAGAACCATCATTTCGGTCATTACCTTGGTAAAGACCCGAGGGGCCGTGGACAACCCAAACGGCAGCGTTTGAAACTGATAATGACAGTCTTGTATCACGAACCTGAGATACCCTTGGTGTGAGGGGTAAATCGGGACATGTAGATAAGCATCTTTTATGTCCAAGGACACCATGAAGTCTCCTTCTTCCAGATTCGCTATCACTGCTCTGAGTGACTCCATCTTGAACTTGAATTTCTTTATGTACAGGTTCAAGGATTTCAGATTTAGAATAGGCCTTACCGAACCGTCCGGTTTCGGTACCACAAATAGTGTGGAATAATACCCCTTTCCCTGTTGTAGGAGGGGTACCTTGACTATCACCTGCTGAGAATACAGCTTGTGAATGGCTTCCAAAACCGACGTCCTTTCTGAGGGAGACGTTGGTAAAGCAGACTTTAGGAACCGGCGAGGGGGAGACCTTTCGAACTCCAGCATGTAACCCTGAGATACTATCTGCAGGACCCACGGGTCCACTTGTGAGTGAACCCATTGATTGCTGAAAATCTTGAGTCGACCCCCCACCGTTCCTGAGTCCGCTTGTAAAGCCCCAGCGTCATGCTGATGGCTTTGTAGAAGCCGGGGCGGGCTTCTGTTCCTGGGCAGGGGCTGCTTGCTGCCCTTTCTTACCCTTTCCTCTGCCTCGCGGCAGATAAGACTGTCCTTTTGGTCGCTTTTTATAGGAGCGAAAGGACTGCGGCTGAAAAGACGGTGTCTTTTTCTGTTGGGAGGGGGTCTGAGGTAAAAAAGTGGATTTGCCGGCAGTTGCCGTGGCCACCAGGTCCGAAAGACCGACCCCAAACAATTCCTCTCCTTTATATGGCAATACTTCCATATGCCTCTTGGAATCCGCATCACCTGACCACTGTCGCGTCCATAAACTTCTTCTGGCAGATATGGACATCGCGCTTACTCTTGATGCTAGAGTACAAACATCCCTCTGAGCATCTCGCGTATAAAGGAAAGCATCCTTTAATTGCTCTAGAGTCAATAAAATACTGTCCCTATCCAGGGTATCAATATTTTCAGTCAGAGAATCCAACCACACTACCCCAGCACTGCACATCCAGGCTGAGGCTATTGCCGGTCGCAGTATAACACCAGTATGTGTGTATATACCCTTCAGTGTAGTTTCCAGCCTCCTATCTGCTGGATCCTTGAGGGCGGCCGTATCAGGAGACGGCAACGCCACTTGCTTTGATAAACGTGTGAGCGCCTTATCCACCCTAGGGGGTGTTTCCCAGCGCGCCCTAACCTCTGGTGGGAAAGGGTATAATGCCAATAACTTCTTGGAAATTAGCAGTTTTCTATCGGGGTTAACCCACGCTTCATCACACACGTCATTCAATTCCTCTGATTCTGGAAAAAATACAGGTAGTTTTTTCACCCCCCACATAATACCCCTTTTTGAGGTACCAGCAGTATCAGAGATCTGCAAAGCCTCCTTCATTGCCGTGATCATATAACGTGTGGCCCTATTGGAAAATACGTTTGTTTCTTCACCGTCGACACTAGATTCATCTGTGTCGGTACCCGTGTCGACTGACTGAGGTAAAGGACGTTTTACAGCCCCTGACGGTGTCTGAGACGCCTGAACCGGTACTAACTGGTTAGCCGGGCGTCTTATTTCGTCAACTGACTTTTGTAATGTGCTGACATTATCACGTAATTCCATAACTAAAGCCATCCATTCCGGTGTCGACTCCCTAGGGGGTGACATTACCATCATCGGCAATTGCTCTGCCTCCACACCAACATCGTCCTCATACATGTCGACACACACGTACCGACACACAGCAGCCACACAGGGAATGCTCTAATCGAAGACAGGACCCCCTAGCCCTTTGGGGAGACAGAGGGAGAGTTTGCCAGCACACACCAAAAGCGCTATAAATGTATATAAACAACCCTAGAAGGTGTTGTTTACTATATATGCGCTCTTAATATATAAATATCGCCAATTTATGCCCCCCTTCTCTTTGTTACCCTGTTTCTGTAGTGCAGGGGAGAGACCTGGGAGCCTTCCTCACCAGCGGAGCTGAGCAGGAAAATGGCGCTGAGGAGAATAAGCTCCGCCCCTTTTTCGGCGGGCTTTTCCCCGGTTTTTAAGAAACTGGCCTGGGTTAAAATACATACATATAGCCTTAATGGCTATATGTGATGTATTTATTTTGCCACTAAAGGTAATTATATTGCTGCCCAGGGCGCCCCCAGCAGCGCCCTGCACCCTCCGTGACTGAGTCAGTCTTCTGCCGCCTGCTTTCCGGACCTCCGTTCTGCCGTCTCTTCAGTGTCTGTAAGGGGGATCGGCGGCGCGGCTCCGGGACGAACCCCAGGCTGACCTGTGTTCCGACTCCCTCTGGAGCTAAGTGTCCAGTAGCCTAAGACTCCAATCCATCCTGCACGCAGGTGAGTTGGAAATCTCTCCCCTAAGTCCCTCGATGCAGTGATCCTGTTGCCAGCAGGAATCACTGAGATTGAAACCTAAAAAAAAACTTTTCTAAACAGCTCTTTAGGAGAGCCACCTAGATTGCACCCTCTCGGACGGGCACAAAAACCTAACTGAGGCTTGGAGGAGGGTCATAGGGGGAGGAGCCAGTACGCACCATGTGACCTAAAAGCTTTTTTAGATGTGCCCTGTCTCCTGCGGAGCCCGCTATTCCCCATGGTCCTGACGGAGTCCCAGCATCCACTAGGACGTTAGAGAAATGAGGACACAACACCGATTTGTAGTTAACCGCTGGGTTCTAACACCACAGTGGATTATTTGAAAGGGGATAACAATACAAATTATACACTACAAGGCTAACAAGATAAATCTACAACAGAATAATGGCTACAGTCAGTGTACATACGTGAGAATATTCGCTTGCGCAACCTGGACCAGTCCTCCGCTCATCAGGTAGATAGCGTTCAGAATCTTCTGACCGGCCAGGCAACAACAGGCTTTTTATACACAACTTCCATAAACAATACAATGGTTACTGTAATCCCTTTGTCTATTAGACACAGAGATGCATCTTTACATTACAGGAGAGGTCATAGGTTGATTTGAAAAGGTGGGAGATGTCTTTCCCAACTGCTCCTGTGGGTGGTCTCCTCTGGATTCCTGCCGCATACATAATATACAGTAAATACAGTTTATATCTATATTCTACTTCTGCACATAACTATATGCAGGAACATGCGATCTTCCTCTAACCACCACCGGAATGTTACCCTTAAAATACCCTAAAGCTGGATACTAGACATCACCTTATAACCTTAGTCTGTCCCTTCCTATCATGCAAAGGTGAATCCCTTAGTCCTGGAATCATTTAAACTGTTGATACTTGCTGATGTGGTGCAGGCGGGGCTATGTGTACAATGTGCACTATTTGGGTTAAATATGTAATGTTCTGATAACCCTCTATGCGCTCACAAACTCCGCCGTAAATACCCATACCACGCGCAGGATCGCGGGAGCGATCATACGCAAATTGCGGATATGTGCACGCACGGCGGAACAAGTGCACGCGCAGCAGGCATGCGTGTGTGGTTAGTACATGATGTATGCATTACAATATTTTTCCACTTTGACAAACCCTAACCTCCCCCCACCCACCGCAGCCTAACCCTAACTGCCCCCCACCAGCAGCCTAAACCTATCCCCCCCCTCCACCGCAGCATGACCCTGGCATACTTACGATCAAGATGCCGGCAGTCGGGATTCCAGCGCCGTCCTTGTGATCAATGGTGGTCATTCCGAGTTGTTCGCTTGTTGCCGATTTTCACTATGCTGTGATTTGTTGCTAAATGCGCATGGTACGCAGCGCGCATGCGCTTAGTTATTTAACGAAAAACTTAGCAGTTTTGATGTTGTTCGTGCAGCGCTTTTCAGTCGCAGGAGTGGCTGGAGAAACAGGGGAGTGGCTGGCTGAACGCAGGGCGTGTTTGTGACGTCAAACCAGGAACTAAACGGACTGAGGTGATCGCAATCTAGGAGTAGGTCTGGAGCTACTCAGAAACTGCAAGGAATTATTTATTAGTAGTTCTGCTAATCTTTCGCTCGCTATTCTGCTATGCTAACATACACTCCCAGAGGGCGGCGGCCTAGCGTTTGCAATGCTGCTAAAAGCAGCTAGCAAGCGAACTACTTGGAATGACCACCAATGTCAGGATCCTGGTGTCGGTCTTCTGACCAGTGTCGGGATTCTTGAGTTGGAAACGCCGGTATGGTGACCAGATCCCACAAATATGCAGTGTTAAAGCTACATAGTTTATGCCCTTATTGTTATTTGATTGGCAGGTCCTGTGGTGTTGAGATGGGGTGGGGGTGGGGGGGATTCTTGTTCAGGACAAATACCTCTGATTGGAGGGATCGCCATCTGTTTTTTTGGGGGGGGTTTTCACAGTATCCTTCTACCCACTGTGTTTAGTTGGTCTGCTGGCTCCCCGTTTCCTTATTGTTTTCTATTCCACTGTCTTTTTTTATATTTGCTTGTTTTCTGACCTTGTTTTGTTTCTAGGTGAGGCACAGTTAGTTGGAAAAGCATTCCTCTTCAGTGGCAGCCGCCATATATGGCGTAAGAGACACCTCCCTTTTGAAGTGAGACAAGGTGTCCTGTTCTTGAGAGGGGACCTGGGTGTGTCCTTACTGAACATCAAGTCTGGCCAGTTAAGGTGTGGTGGGTTCCCCCAATCCAGGTTGTGTCTGTTCCAACCCTCATCTTGCATACTATTTTATGTTTGGTTGTAGCTAATTGTCTTTAGTACATTCTCGGCCACCCAATAGTTTGATTCGCAATTATTTGCTTAATAAAAGCTGTCTCCTTTACCACCAAATACGTTGTATGTGTGTTTATGTGAGTGCGGGTTGAGTGGAGCTGTCTTATTTTTATCATTGTTTTTAGCTAAGACTGGCTTGAAGCCCATCCAGCAATTAGCAGCTAAAGTGCCAAAACACAGGAAACACTTTAGTAAATGAGGTATAGAAAGTTTTTCTTTGCAAGTGATGATTCCACAAACTTGTGAGTTTAGAGTTAATTGGGCAAATCCAATTCTATCATGTTCGCATAGTTTTTGCAAATCCATTTGTGTTATTTCAGTCAGTGTGCTCTTCAGTCTAGTGTGCACTGCACTATATAGATAAGATTGCTGGGCATATTTATGAAATAAATTGTGAAAAAATACCTCTAAAACAGACAAGCAATATCTAGCCCCCCCTCCCCAAACATAGGTTTTCACGCTGTCGGTTAAGGGTTACAGTAAGTTGCGCATAGAGATTTGGAGGGGTTCCTGCAGAGTGGTTTCGCTGGTGCCCATTGCCGTTTTTAAGTAACGCCATCACACATTGCATCGCATTTTGCCTCTTTTCAACCTCACTAAAATAAACTCTGAAGTCCCATACAGTTCTATGGGGACGATGTTGAGTGTCAGTAAAAGTTTTAAGGAGGAATGTCTAATTTCTCCGACATTAACCCCTTCAGTGCTTCTTAAATAGACCCTTCAGAAGGCATCCTGTCATAGAAAAAACTCCAGCCCAGTCTTGTGTATTTGTCCAAAGGGGATGCATTTTAGCATCCTGATGGATGGGATGCTGGTGGTCATGTGACCAATGCCAGAATCCCAACACAATTCGGGAAACGGCACCGGCAGACTGACAGCCGACATCCGAATGTAAGTATCGAGCTCATAGTTAGGGCTCAAGCCCAGGGGGGTAGGGTTAGGACTGATGATAATGATTTTGTACCCAGTGAAAATGTAATCTTGGTGGTCATAAAAATCAAATAAAAACAAAATTAAAACAAGGGCTAGTCTTGCCATAGACAAATATCATGTATCCAAATCTCACATGTGAAGTGCTGGTAAGAAAGGCATGCTGGGTAATGAATTATTCCACTGTTTCTCAGACAAGTGCCATATTTCGCCAAGAGCAGCTGGGAGCATAGATGCACATTAGTTTAGTACGGGCTAATGCCATTTAAAAACTAAAGGTCCCATCTTCATAGCCGGAGAACGCAATCCTGTTAAACAAAATACCAATGCTCCGCGGACACCATCTTTACAAATGGTTTATGCTCTATTAATCGTACACAGAACACAGCCAATTCATTGCCACAGGGAACTGCAATGCATTGCTATAGTCAATAAAATTAGATGAGGAGTTATGCTAATGACCATTGTACTTACACAATATGAGCAGTGGCATATTTTACTGTAACCTTTAAAAAAAATAAAAAGTTAAGAACAAAAAATAAAAAACAAATCAATATGTTTGAAGAAACTTTAACTGTACGTTAAGGTTTGTGCATAATCCTGCTCTGAGCTGCTAGTTGAATGCACCAACTTTATCGACAAATAAATTAACCCATTAATGACGGCGCAATATATATGATCTTAGTGGGCATTTAAACCTATGTACCGTCTTTTGATGGAACATAAGAATAGTGGCAGCACGTGGCCAAGCACAGCCCCGTACCTGGAGTCAGGGTTATCAATGACTGCTAATATCTTCCTGTTCATGAAACTAATGGGGATATTCAATTAGCTCCGATAATTTCGGAACTATTGAATTCACCCCCCTGCGTATTCAATTGCGGGCCGTTTTCGGACGCTTTTAAGGCATTTTCGACAATGCCTTTTCACTTTTTTTTTTTATTGAAAAGGCATTGGTGAAAAATGCCTCAAAAATCAGCGAAAACGTGGGCGCAGGTGCAAAAACACGTGGATTTACCGATCCACATGTTTTTCGCTCCTGACAAATTTTTCACCTAGACAAAAAAAAGGTCCTGCTATTTACTAGGGTGAATCTCCATTCACCCTAACAAAAATAGCCAAAAGTGAAATGTTTTCACCTAGGCGAAAAAACATCCCTAATTGAATACCTCCCAAAGTGTGCAGGTCATTAAGGGACTAGACAAAAAAAATAGGACCAAACAGAGATTTAGGGGTCTATTTACTAAGTCTTAGATGGAGATGAAAGTGCATGGAGATAAAGTATCAGCCAACCAGCTCCTGTCATTTTTATAACCCAGCCTGTGACATGGCAGTTAGGAGCTGATTGGTTTATCTCCGTCCACTTTATCTCCATTCAAGGCTTAGTAAATAGACCCCTTTGTGCTTGATTCAAATGGATCTCTTAGCATGGATGCATATGGCGAGCCTTTACAGCTCACATGCAGAAGTGGATTTAAGCATTGAAGTGGATTTAAGCATTGTTGCGTATCTCCACCTTATTCTGAGTTGGACGGAACTTTTCCAGATCCGTCTTTCCGTGAAATGGGAATATTGAGTTTCATGTTTCAGTTCTGCACAATGCAATTTATAATATAGCGTTTTTAGTCCGTGAATAGAGATGGGATGGCAACAGTCAATTCTTTAGGACAGGGAACACTTAAAGGCAATATGACAATTGCAGCAATTACACAGAACAGTTATAAAAGTGTCCCACTCCTCGAGAATCAAATAGGCGATGGCTTAGAAAAAGAATATTTGAGATCCTTGAAAAGAAAATGAATTGCATTTTCATATAAGAGTGGGTTTGTTGTTTTTTTCACCCACTCTGTATGAAGGGCCTGTGACTACCATCTACTGGAATATATAAATGGAATATTAGCTGAAACATATGAAAGCTTGCCAGAGCAGAACTGAAATCTGTCCTTAAAGAGTCCAGCAAAACTAGTCAAAGAATTCTTGAGATTGACAAGTGAACATGTAATAAGACTTTTCAATTTGTTTTCACAGGAAGTAGTGACGGCTCATTCATTAGAGGAGTTTGAGATTGAATTGGATAAATTCCTTAAAAATGGTACAGACGTAAAATGATGAAAAAAAAGTGCCGTTTACAGTAAGGGGAGATAACAACCTACAGTATGAATTCCACCACTTATAACAGCAGCGGCAACTGTCACTTAGGTGCTCCAAGTAGAATTCTTCTGTTACTAATGAGACCCTCTTCTATCCCCTTCATATAAACATATGTCATTATTAATACACGGAAGTGGTGCTGATGTATTAAGCCTGGAGAAGTGATAAAGCAGTGATAAGCAGAAGGTGATAACACACCAGCCAATCAGCTCATGAAACTGTTAATTTACATATTGGAGCTGATTGGCTGGTGCGTTATCACCTTGCACTTATCACTGCTTTATCACTTCTTTATCATTTCTCCAGGCTTAATACATCTGCCCTCAGGGAAACTGAATACAACTATGTATTGTGATGCACAGAGCTTGCACTTTTCATTAAATAAGCTAAAGGATGTTATACTATACTCAAACCCTTATTTTACATTCCTTTTTTTCATTCATTCCTTTCAGCATTTGCATAATGTTACTGACAGCCACCCACAATAAACGCAGGTGTGAGCATTTCTGCGTCCGACTCTGAATCAGGCGCAATGTGTGCAGCCGGGCATTGCAGCGCCATATTGGTCCTCATTCCGAGTGGTTCGCTCGCTAGCTGCTTTTAGCAGCCGTGCAAATGCTAAGCCGCCGCCCTCTGGGAATGTATCTTAGCTTAGCAGAAGTGCGAACGAAAGGATCGCACAGCGGCTACAAAATAATTTTGTGCAGCTTCAGAGTTGCTCCAGACCTACTCCTACTGTGCGATCACTGCAGACTATTTAGTTCCTGTTTTGACGTCACGAACACGCCCTGCGTTCGGCCAGCCACTCCTACGTTTTACCAGCCACGCCTGCGTTTTTATCTGGCACGCCTGCGTTTTTCTGCACACTCCCTGAAAACGATCAGTTGACACCCAGAAACACCCACTTCCTGTCAATCACTCTGCGGTCAGCAGTGCGACTGAAAAGCTTCGCTAGACCTTGTGTGAAACTACATCGTTCGTTGTAAGAGTACGATGCGCATGCGCATTGCGCCGCATACGCATGCGCAGAACTGCCTTTTTTTTCCTGATCGCTGCGCTGCGAACGAAAGCAGCTAGCGATCAACTCGGAATGACCACCATTATGCAAAGTTGATATGCCCTCCTTTAATTGTAGACTTTTCCGAAATTTGCAATTAAAGATTTTTCTGCATGTTACACTATTTTCAAGTTCCCTAATCCCCAAAGTATTCATATTTTAGGAATCAACACCCTGCCTACAAAATTTGACTACATATATGATCTCATATAAGTTTGATTTGATCCCCAAAGTTTCAGATGGGGGATCTATCGACTGAGACAAATATTTGGAAAAGAGAGGCACATTTCCATTCTTTTCCCCATACACTGTATGTATTTATCCAGCCAATACTACGCCTGCTGAGAGTTGGGGTGGAGTTACAGTGCTCACACATGGCAATGAGATTCATTGTCACCATGTACCATGTGCTCCACTACCTCTGTTTGCATGTGTTGTTCCTCTGATGTACAAAGGGAGCCTTGCGTCAGCTCAGGTGCTCTGTGCTCATTTTTACATAGGGGGCTTGATTCTAAATTGCATGCAAATCTGAATGCGGCAGCATCTATTGAGTAAACTATTTAGCAAACTGCGCCTGTGCTTAAGTGAATATGTGCATATTTGCATATCACAGATTATCAGTCAGTTGGATCTCGGATACTTGTCTCCATACATGGAACTGGCGTTCTTTGGTGTCAACTGGGTGGTGACTGCGCATGGAAGAGAACCTTATACTATATTCTGCGTATGTCAAGGCCATAGGTGTCGGAACAGGGGGGGGGGGAGAGTTTAAGGGGGCACCTCGCCCACCACCAATCATTGAGTGACACCAGTCAATGAACTGGGTCGTGGGGCGCTGTCTAGGATTACCACGGACAGTGTGTCTGTAGTCTCTGGACGGAGATAATCCCCTTTCCGGCTGCTCCACCTCCTCCTTCCCCACAGTTCTTCTTCTCCTCCACCTGTCTCCTCATTCACCACACTTCTTCTTCTCCACCTGCCTCCTGGGCCCTCCTTCCCCACTGCACCTAGCTCTGATCTCTACAGTGTGTGTGGCTAGTTACTCTGCACTGGCCCCTCCTGTGGGACCATCCCTACACCCTTCTCACCTCACACTTCATGTGTTCATTCCTCCCTTTGTCCATTTTTTCTCCCTACAGTGGACCCAAACACCACCCGACCACCCAACCCACCCATTTCCCATCAGGTTCATCTGAAAAAGTTCCCTGTAATAGGGAAAAGCCAAGTCCCATTACCCTCCATCACAGGATGGGAGCTATGAGGGAACACTCCGGATCCCTCCCCAATAACAGCTACTCACACATGCGCTAATGACTGCACATGCGCAGTAGGTCCAGTGCATAGGGCCCCCAATTTAGACACATCTCTTGCACCCAGTGTGGGGTAGGTGTACAGATGGGTCCAAATTTATCTTGACCTTTCATAGGATTAACTGAGACTGGCCAGTCGGACTTAATCCCCTGCTGTAATGATTTAATCCCCTGATGTATTGTTCTCTGTATTGTATTGCAGTTGAGAACAATAGATGAAGGGTTTATGCTAGCAAATCATGTTGTGACTAGGCGCAGAAAACTAGTCAAGATAACGGTGGACCCATCTGTATATGCCAATGCTAGTGATGGTCGGTGTCATATGTATGCATCAGGATGTACATAAAAAAGGGGTCTATTTACTAAGCCTTGGATGGAGATAAAGTGGTCGGAGATAAAGTACCAGCCAATCAGCTCCTAACTGTCATTTTTCAAATACAGTCTGTGACATGGCAGTTAGGAGCTGATTGGCCGTTACTTTATCTCCGTCCACTTTATCTCCATCCAAGGCTTAGTAAATGGACCCCAATAGTCACATTAGCATTCCATTAGCAATACATCTGCATTTTGAATGCTGCAACATTCGGACCTGCTGCTTATCATAATCAGGCCTAGGGCTTTTACCACTCATCCTTGGTTATACAGTATGGTGCAAGTAGGCAGCTTCAGAATCATTAGCAAGGAAAGTGAGCGTGGAGTCAGGCTTTGATGTAGTTCTAGCATGCAAACCCCCGCCGACCCCCAAACCCCCCCCCATCTGCGCTGGCACAAACTGTCACACAGAAAACAAAGGGCCACAACAAAATATGCATCTGGATATTTCATGTCACTCTTAGTTTGAACCAAAGCTACCAGTTATCCATTAATATAGATTAATATACATAGACTTATGTGACCATTTCTCTAACCTATAATGCCACTTTGCAATCCGCCATACACTTGGGATAACTCTAATATCACTCTTTAGGGCATATTTATGAAACAGTAAGTGCGAACCTGGATCAGGGTAAGGAGGTGGATGTAATCTTTTTAGACTTTGCCAAAGCTTTCGATTACCACACATGCGTCTTATTTATAAGCTACAAGAAATAGGGCTAGGGAGCACAATATGCACTTGGGTCAAAAATTAGTTAGATAATAGGGAGCAGCGCGTTTTGGTTAATGGATCATTTTCAAATTGGACTGAAGTGCTAAGTGGTGTGCCACAAGAATCTGTACTAGGACCACTTTTGTTCAACTTTTTCATTAGCGACCTAAGAGAAGGTCTAGAGAGCACGGTGTCAATTTTTGCAGACGATACCAAATTGTGTAAAGTTATAAATACAGAGGGAGATGCGGAGTCTCTTCAGAACGACTTAGTTAAACTAGAAGCATGGGCAGCCAAATGGAGAATGCGCTTCAATACAGACAAGTGTAAGGTAATGCACTGTGGTAGCAAGAACAAAAATTACACTTACATACTAAATGGGGTAAAATTAGGGGATTCTGTACTGGAAAAGGACTTACTGTAGGTGTTCACATAGATAGCAAACTAAGCAGCAGTACCCAAAGTAGGATTGCAGCAAAGAAGGCTAATAAGATATTAGCATGCATAACACGTGGAATTGATGCAAGGGACGAGAGTGTTATACTCCCATTATATAAATTACTAGTGAGGCCACATCTTGAATACTGTGCGCAATTTGGGGCACCATACTACAAAAAGGATATTCTGGAGCTAGAAAAGGTTCAGAGGCGGGCAACCAAACTAATTAAGGGCATGGAGACGCTGGAATACGAGGAAAGGCTTGCAAGGCTAGGCATGTTTACACTCAAAAAGAGGAGACTAAGAGGGAACATGATCAACATCTACAAATATATAAGGGGCCAATAGAGCTTGCGCAGGACCTGTTTTCAGTAAGATCAGCACAGAGGACACTCGCTTAGGTTAGAGGAGAGGAGATTCCGCACAATGCGGCGTAAAGGTTTTTTCACAGTAAGTGTTTGGAATTCCCTGCCTGAGGAAGTTGTAATGATGGACTCAGTCAACACCTTTAAGAATGGGTTAGATAAATTCCTAATGGATAAGGATATCCGGGTTATGGTGCGTAGTCGCGCACTATAGTTACTGTAAAAAGGGAATAAAACACAACGGCTGACATCAGCATCAGACAAATTTAGACCAAAATAATCCTGCATAGGAGACCACAAATTGACTTTTTTCAACCTTAGATACTATGCTACTATGTTACATGGGGGGTCATTCCGACCCGATCGCTCGCTGCTTTTTGTCGCCGGCGCATGGCAGGTTTCGTCATCTAGCGATCGCCTCTAAGACAGAGGCAGTCGCTAGGTGGGAGGGGGCTGAACGGTGGCGTTAAGCTGCCATTTAGGGGGAGCGGTCCGGCCAACGCATGCGTGGCCGGACCATTGGGGGGCCAGCGGGAGCGATGAGCAACTCCCGGCCAGCCGCAGGAGCTGCGCTGGCCGGGAGTTACTCCTCAAATACAAAGGCATCGCCTCTGTGCGATGCTTTTGTATTTGTGCAGGGGGGGGGGGGGCGGCACTGACATGCGGGGCGGACTAGCCCTGTGCTGGGCGTCCCCCCGCATGTCTGAGTTAATGATCGTAGCTGTGCTAAATTTAGCACAGCTACGATCAACTCGGAATGACCCCCATCGTTACTATGTTATCAATATACTTAAATAATGTGAAAATGGGTGTTTTTACACCCTTTTCACATTATTTCAGTATTACATAAATGTACTAATAGGCAAATGGAGTAGAATTCTCAAAATTCTTCTCCAAGCCCTAATGCTTGCATTTTTTAAGTAATCAGATCGCATTTCCCATACTTTTAATGAAAGGCAATTTGTCTGAATTTACTCAAAAATAAATTGTAAAAAAGTACAAAAGGGAGCCCTGTGATAATAGCGCTATCTTCAGATAGTGTTATCAGGGCTTCCCTCTGGTACCTCTACTCACGGACATACAGTGAGATAAATGGATGGGGAGGCACTGGCTGTTACCAGAGCCAGATTTACACACAATATATGAGCTAAAGGGTTCATATGGGCATTATACACAGGTGCAGTAGTATATACTGCTGGAAGTTTGGTGAGTTTTGATCAGAGATGTGCAGAAAAGATAGGCAGGTGAGGCACTGCCTCACCTGCCATAGACCTTTACTCCAGAGTGTTGACTATAAAAATTATTAGAACAATACAAAGATATTTCTAATAAATTCTTTGTATTATATACTTTATATAGTCAAACCTCAGGCATATACGTTAGTATGACAGGAAAGGCTCTGCCTCGCCTGCCTCACCCCACCGCACATCACTGCTTCTACTCCTGCACTGCCTTCCCTTTAAGTCATTTAGTGAAAGACTAAAAGTAGTTACTTTCTTAAAAGGGCTGTATACTCCTCTTTAAGTAAATTTTAATAATTGCTTTTCACTCAATGATCAGTGAGGGAAGAGGTCAGTGCCAAAGCGTGCAGCGTTCTACATGGTTATGTAGATGGATCAGAAGAAGTAATCAGGATTTACAACATAGTTGCACAACCCCTTTAAATTAATTTAGATGAGAACATTAGGTATTAAGCAACACTGTAGCTCTGCTGTGCAAAGTGAGAGCATGCTTTCAGAAAGGCCAGACACATCATTCTTCCCTGTGCTTTGATCAGTGATAATATGCACTTATTCTACACTGAAGACAACTCTCTAGGCACAATATGCATCAGTGTTGTTCTGCATTATGACAAGAAAGCATGTGTTATTATTGTCAATTTAAACATGTGGCCAAGTTACAGCATCAAATAGCAAAAATGAATTCTACAAGGCTGTAGCTTGCCTGCATATGCAGCTGAGAAGGGGAAGGGGCGGATGAAGAGGGATTCTATGGACAGCATAACCCAGTGAATATTTTTAATGACACTTTCTGAAATTGGCAAAGCCATAGTTTGGGCAAAAACACCCGCCGTGGAGCGTTTTCACGCTCTAATATACCTCCCAAGATTTCAAGTGAGAGGATCAGGGTAGGGGGTGTGGCCATGTCTCAGAAGGGGTATGGTCAAGTCACTGGGGGTGCGGTCACATTCGATAACATAGCGCTAAAAAGTGGTGGGTCACAATCACACCTCCGTGGGCATGCTAAGCACTGCATGCTTGAAACGCTAGGCTCCCCTCTCCTCCTACCATAAGACACTATATTATTGCTACACACAATGAAGGCAACTGCCACCATTGGAGGAAAACCTCCTAACCACCAACAAATTGGGATACTGTATATATGCCAATGAACTAAGGCCAGAAGGAAATTGTGCTAGGCTGCCCTTGATCCCCTTTTATCCCTCTCCAACAAGTTCCAGCAAAGAAATATTACCAAAATGGAAAAATAACAGGTTCTGTTTTGTTAGGTTAATTGTCCTGCTAGTAGCTGCCTCAGTCATAGTTGAGTCTACTGTTATTCTTAATGCAGGTGTACATCTACTATTGCTATACAAATAAATCTGTCTATATGAACACAGCCAGCATTGGTCGAATCACAGTTAACTCCTGAGCTGTGATATTGTACATACTGAAGCTATGCTTGAGTTACCGGCTGGTATGAACTTATGATAACCATCTCACACCAGTAATTATGTAGTGTATGTGACTATCCCAAGTGCAGTTTTGGTGCCGTTCTGCATCAGCTGACAGACCACTTTTTTTAAAATAAACTTTTAGTAATAATGCACTTTTGTTTAGTTCAAGTTACAAGCCTATGTAAACTTCATGTCTGGCACACAATATTATATTCTGTACTCTGAAGACTATAGTGAAAGCCCGAATAAATGTAATTATATGAATAAATGAGGGCTGTACTGTATTTAAAAATACAGTCTCATGTACAGTTGGCCAGAAATGATTTGCGATGTGCAACATATGTTTTCCCTGCAAATTTCCTTTATGAAGGTGTACGTGCACAAAAATAGTTCTTACATATCAGTCCCCATGGAGACCTACAGAGTTTTGGCACTTACGACCCCTTCTGCTAGGGGGAAGAGGGAACAGGGTTGGAAGGAATGTGTAAGTACGATAAAAGCACAGCAAAGTCAAGTTTAAATAAAAATTAGAGATGTGCGGCGGGCACTTTCCGTGTTCTGTGTTTTGGTTTTAGATCTGGATCCTCGCTCGTGTTTTGGATCTGGATTGGTTTTGCCAAAACCACCCTTTCGGGTTTTGGTTTTTGGATCTGGATGATTTTTTTAAAAAACACAAAAATAGCTAAAATCACAGAATTTTGGGGTAATTTTTGATCCTACTGTATTATTAACCTCAATAACATTAATTTACACTCATTTCCAGTCTATTCTGAACACCTCACACCTCACAATATTGTTTTTAGGCCAAAAGGTTGCACCAAGGTAGCTGGATGACTTTGCTTAGCTACACAAGTGGACGGCACAAACACCTGGCCCATCTAGGAGTGGCACTGCAGTGGCAGACAGAATGGCACTTTTAAAAACTAGGCCATACTTGCCTACCCTTCTGCAATGGCCGGGAGGCTCCCAAAAATCGGGTGGCGTTTCCGGCCCCCCGGAAAGGTAGGCAAGTGTCCCGCATCCGCCGCCGGCTCCCGCAACCCCACTTGGCCGTCCACAATGGAGCACCAGTGGGCGGTCCAAGGGGGACCCAATGACATGATTTGCGCTGAATCGCGTCATCATAGCTCCGCCCCCTGCTCTCCAGCACCTGTTTCCTTGGCACTGGATAGCGGGGGGTGGAGCACAATGACGTGTTTCATGCCGTCACGCCCCGGACATGCCCCCTCACTACCGGACATGCCCCCCTGCTTGCTGACCAGGCAGCCCCCTCCCGGAAGAGGGGGCAGCAATATCGGCAAGTATGAACTAGGCCCCAAACAGCACATCATGCAAAGAAGAAAAAGAGGTGCACTGAGGTAATTGGATGACTTTGCTAAGCGACACAAGTGTGCGGCACAAACACCTTGCCCATCTAGGAGTGGCACTGTAGTGTCAGACAGGATGGCAGATTTTAAAAAATAGGCCCCTAACAGCACATCATGCAAAGAAGAAAAAGAGGTGCAATGAGGTAGCTGGATGACTTACTTTGCTAAGCGACACAAGTGTGCGGCACAAAAACCTGGCCCATCTAGGAATGTCACGCAGTGGCTGAATGTCGAAAGTGGCAAGCAATTTTTCGGGCCACCGACAGCATCTCCTGCTCGCTCCTGTCATTTTTAAAAAAATTCTGCACCACCAAATTAATTGTATGTTCAAAACATGGGACGTGCTGGAATTTGCCCAGATGTAATACAAGCACAATATTGGTGGACTTATACGGCAGTACCCCTGAACTTATATGGCTGCACCACTGGACTGGACTTATACAGCAGTACCACTGGACTTAAACGGCAGTACCCCTGAACTTATACGGGTGGTCTTCAGTATGCCGGCTGTCCGGATACCTGCGCACAGTATACCGACGCCGGAATCCCGACAGCTGACATACCGACACTTATTCTCCCTCGTGGGGGTCCACGACCCCCCTGGAGGGAGAATAAAATAGCCGTGCGTGCAGCGTGGCGAGCACAGCGAGCCCGCAAGGGGCTCATTTGCGCTCGCCACACTGTCGGTAAGCCGGCGGTCGGGCTCCCAGCGCCGGTATGCTGGTCGCCGGGAGCCCGACCACCGGCATACCATACTACACCCAACTTATACGGCAGTACCACTTGACTTATACAGCAGTACCCCTGAACTTATACGGCAGTACCCCTGAACTTATACAGCTGCATAACTGGACTGGACTTATACGGCTGCACTATTGGACTGGACTTATATGGCAATACCCCTGGACTTACACGGCAGTACCCCTGAACTTATACGGCTGCATCACTGGACTGGACCGATACGGCAGTGCCACTGGACTTATACGGCAGTAGCCCTGAACTTATATGGCTGCCAGTGCCGTAACTAGACATTTTAGCGCTGTGTGCAAGAAACAGCATCGGCGCCCCCCCCCCCCATCATATGCGCATCAAAAATATAGGGACGTGGCTTTATGGGAAAGGGGCGTGGTCAAAAGATAATACCAATTCATATTATGCTGTACAGTAGTCTCCATAATTCAAATTACACCGCACAGTAGCGCCACTTACACACATTACACCAGGTAGAGCCCCAGTCACACATTACACCAGGTAGAGCCCCAGTCACACATTACACCAGGTATAGCCGCCTTTTACACATTACGCTGCAGCACACGGAACCCCCTTTATATATTTTATGTTAATCCCCCTATATACATTATGCTATGACACTCCTCCCTCCCTCTCTCTTATACATATTAAGATCATGATGCCACGCAGTGTTTTATCTTACTTTTCTACAGGATGTGAGGACATTTCCATGGTAGGTGTCCGCGCTCCTCTCTGCATGATGAAGAGGCCTGGGTTAGGCAGATCAAAGAAAGCCAGGGACAGCCAGGGCCGGGTGTGCCAGTTGCTTTTTACGCATTCTAGCTGCCGCTGGGGCCCTGTTGGCAGCAGAGCATTATAGGCTGGGGTAGTCACCGCACCTCACTGCCTACAGCCCTTAGAGGTGCCGCGGAGCCCCGCCACCGAAGGGAGGAGAATGTGCCCCACCTGCCCACGGAGGAGGTAGGGGACCATGTTGCTGCAGGCTGACAGGCATATATTTGCAGTTTGTCACCTTGCCCCCCACTGTTGCGGAGCTGTGGATCACGGCGGGCGCCTGGTCTGGAGATCGCAGATACTTATTGCTGAGGGAAGGGGGAGCGGGTTCCCTCTTGGATGAGTGAAACTACTATTAAATTGTCCGGCAGTCAGAGTGAGCTGGACGAGAGGGGCGGAGCTGTCTGCTGTAATGTACACAGCGGACAGCGCTGCAGCTGTTACCGCATCCAGAGCCGGCCAGTCAGGGTGGATGCAGATGGTGCGCCCGCAGGGAAAATGCGCGATGGGCAAGGCACCATCTGTGCACACATAGTAACGGCCCTGCCATCTATACCCATACAAAATGAATACATAGCATAAAAGAATCTGCTGTCTCAAAATCAAATCAGTGCTGATAAGCGACTTACAGTACGTCAGTACATTATGGTAGTATGTAGCAGCTATATAGTCATTCACCCAGTTGAAGCTAAAAGTAAAAACGTATTAATGTTGCAACTTCATTAAACTTTAAATACCTTTAAAAGTTAAGAACCATCAAAATTTGGACTACATGTTTCAAGCAGCATAAAGTGCACTGAAAAGGTTAAATTGGTAGAAAGTGCAATTAAGCATAACACTACCTGACCTCTCTTCCTCTGTGTCCTATTGTCCACTGTGTCTGTTACAATAAAGCTCCCCAGGGACCAATACTGCAGTACAATATGGACTCACTTGTATTGATCTGCGCTTTTCAATGCTTGTGTAGCCGTGTCCAGCGATCTGCAGCTCGAAGGCTGCTGAGGCACTCAGCTGTCAGTGCAGGTCAGCGGAGGAGGCTGGAGCTGTGTGGATGATCTCTCACAGACTCGCAGCCCGAAGCTTATCTCCATCGCTGCTGCTAATCAGTTAGTCAGACTCCCAGCTGAAGTGCAGGACACGACAGGTTAGTTGAAGCACTAATTAATGGGAGGGAGAGGCAAGACCATTCTCTCCACTGCATTGACCGGATGGATCGTGGCTGAGGCGCTAAATGCAGGAGCCGTTCCAGCTCGTACACATGGCACAGGGACGTAGTAGAGGCCAGGAGTAGGAGGAGTCGAGACACAGTATGGGACACAGGTGCCGTGATGGTGCGCTCCCCAGGGCTCTGCGCTGTGTGCGAGGCCCCTCTCGCACACACCTAGTTACGGCCCTGATGGCTGCAGCACTGGACTGGACTTATACGGTAGTACCACTGAATTTATACGGCAATACCCCTGAACTTATACGGCTGCACCACTGGACTGGACTTATACGGCAGTACCACTGGACTTATACGGCAGTACCCCTGAACTTACATGACAGCACCCCTAAACTTATACGGCTGCACCACTGGACTGGACTTATACGGCATCACCACTGGACTTATACAGCAGTACCCTGAACTTATAAGGCTGCACCACTGGACTGGACTTATATGGCAGTACCACTGGACTTATACGGCAGTACCCTGAATGTATACGGCTGCACCAGTGGACTGGACTTGTACGGCAGTACCACTGGACTTATACGGCGGTACCCCTGAACTTATATGGCAGTACCCTTGAACTTATACGGCAGCACCACTGGACTGGACTTATACAGCAGTACCCCTGGACTTATACGGCAGTACCCCTGAACTTATACGGCTGCACCACTGGACTGGACTTATACGGCAGTACACCTGGACTTATATGGCAGCAGCACTGGACTTATGGCAGCACAGGACACCACCACTGGACTTATGGTAGCACAGGACACTACCACTGGACTGATGCAGCACAACACAGCACCACTGCACTGGACTTATACAGCAGCAGCACTGGACCAATAGCAGCACAGGACACCACCACTGGACTTATGGCAGCACAGGACACCACCACTGGACTGATGCAGCAGAACACAGCACTGGAATGACACATAAGAGCAGGTCGCCACCCCACGCGCCACACCACTTTCCCGCACAGACACTGAGACCTCTCGCTACTCTCTCCAGGACTGGCGTGAAAATGGCGGCGATGCGTGGCTCCTTATATGGATTCCAAAACCCGTGAGAATCTGACAGCGTGATGATGACGTTTTGCATCGTTCTGGTTTACGAGTCTGGCGGGAAGTCCCGAGTCGGACTCGGATCCGGGCTCAGGACATGATGTTCGGTAGGGTTCGGTTCTCAGAGAACCAAACTCGCTCATCTCTACACAAAATGCACTGTTGCAAACAACAAGAAAGATGCATATAAGCCTGTTTGCACCTGTAATGATACATCCTGCTGATGAAACTACCACATGCAATGAAACGCATTAGGTAATAACACTTTAGTGGAGCAGCAATTGTATGCATTTTATTACACTGCATAGCAGCTGGAACAATGGTTACACAAAACTTACAGCATAAGGCTAGGGCCACACATAGCGGCCAAGCGGGTCCCACTTAACGGGACCCGCTTGGCCGGTAGGAGGGTTTTGTGATCACACGGATCCTGTTCTGCCAGATGCCACAGAACAGGATCTGGCAGTGTCTCAACGGGATTTCAATGGAACACAGCCGCACTGTGTGAACACATACTGTACATTAAAATCCTGTCGTCCTGCCATCCGGGTCAACCGCAGCATCCTACAAAGGCTCGTATGGTGAATTACCAAAGATATGGGCCCTCATTCCGAGTTGTTCGCTCGCTAGCTACTTTTAGCAGCATTGCAAAAGCTAGGCCACCGCCCTCTGGGAGTGTATCTTAGCTTAGCAGAATAGCGAACGAAAGATTAGCAGAACTGCTACTAAATATTTTCTTGCAGTTTCTGAGTAGCTCCAGACCTACTCCTAGATTGCGATCAGCTCGGTCCGTTTAGTTCCTGGTTTGACGTCACAAACACGCCCTGTGTTCGGCCAGCCACTTCCCCGTTTCTCCAGACACTCCCGCGTTTTTCCCTGACACGCCTGCGTTTTTTAGCACACTCCCGGAAAATGCTCAGTTACCACCCATAAACGCCCCTTTCCTGTCAATCATTCACCGATCAGCAGTGCGACTGAAAAGCGCCACACGAACACCAGCAAATCTACTAAGTTTTGTGTAAAATAACTTAGCACATACGCTCTGCGTACCATGTGCATGCGCATTTAGCAACAAATCGCAGCATAGAGAAAATCGGCAACGAGCGAACAACTCGGAATGACCACCATTGTGCTTTCATACGGCCGCTAATTTACTGTTCTATTTGCGGTGAGAAACAAAGAAACTATTTATATGCACAAGAGTGTGCTGTACAAATATCTCCTGCTGCATAAGTACCCTGATGGAATGTATTAATAGGAACAGCACGAACTACCGTTTTACCAACTGGATCCAGCATTATACTTAGAAATGTACTGCCGCTAACACTGTTTTTTCTTATCCTTTGATACAGAAAAAAATCTTGTATCTTTAATACAATTTTAAAAATAACTTGAAATATCCACTATATGTTGTTTAAAATACAGACGTAACAAACATGGGCAGTGCATATTCATACTGATTACTCTGTTGCCCAGCATGCAGACGGTCAACTATAGTGTAAAAATATTACTGGCTACTTCTGAATATTTTGGAAAATAGATTTCAGTTGTTGTCATTTTATTATATACTCTTGTTTGTAGTAATTATTATAATAACAAACGTGTTTTTTTGTTATATGATAAAGATTTTACACTTTTTATTGTACACATCAATCTTCTAGCACACCACTCGATGCACAATAAGATGAAGACATGGTCAAGAGGTTCAGTTGTTGTTCGGACCTAACACCAGTAAGATCTGAATGGAATTATTGTTTCAGCCTGATGGACATTCACAGAGCTCACTTAGTCAAACTCATTTTTAGCAGTGACTATAGCAGTCTGAAGCTGCCCTGTGGCTCTGCTGTGGAGTAATGATGAACATTGGAAGCCCCCGACATCAAACTATGCAATGCATTAGCTAGTAGCCAACGTATCCAGACCACTCGATAGTATAAGCATTGATAGTTATACTGAGAGCATGCGCAGAAGCAGCCAGAGTTTTGTGAATGTGCACATGGGTTGTGCTGTGGACTCCACTGTGCGGGGTCCACGGCCGAAGTCAACTGTTAGCCATCAGATGGGCTTCAGAAAGCAGCATCCAATGGTTGCCAACCATCAAAAACCCACTATATTAAGGATAAAGTATTTCTATTGGCTCAGGAACATTGATGGTTGCTAGCCATTGGTTCCTGCTTTGGAGTGCACTTCCTGCTTCCGCCAAAATTGCGGCATTAATGCCACTTGCTCCTAAAGTTCTTTGCAACTTGAGGCTGTTGAGGGATGTATTTTTCCCAGCAGCCAATCACTGGAAAGCTCATGTGACCCGTGAGCTGCCAGACCTGTGTAAAGTTCTCTGTTTAACCTAATTAATAAAGTATTCTGTAGGCAGCAGGGAAGACAGTGTACAAAACCAGTCCCCCTTCCTCTTCCCCCTCCCACATGCACCCCTCCAATCAGGTTTGGACTGGCCCACAGGGGTACAGGGGAAACCACCTGGGGGCCCAAGTCCTGCTCTAAGTATCAGGTTCTAGACTGTGCACTTGAATTACACATTATACATATGTTACCTTATACTGGATTTGGTGTATTTTCTACAGTGCATTGCTGTTATTAATCTGTTATTAATCTGGTACATTATCATGCATGCAGCAGCTGAATTTACTGTATATATTTATGAAGGGGCCCAGACATTGCACCTTCTAATGGTTAGTCAAACCAACACCCCCTCAGCAGATTGGCCACACCCCTAAACAGGGCCCTGCACCAGGGACGTGCGCAGGGCCGGTGCAAGGTTTTTCGGCACCCTAGGCAAAACTTCACACACACACACCCTCCCCCCCCACACCCTATAGCGAGTTGGAAAAGGTATCCCGGCGCCTAGTAGGGAAGCCAATCCCGGGCCATTTTTTCAATCCCGGGTATCGGGATTGGAAAATGGCCAATCCCGGGATTCCCGGGATTGGCTTTTACCTAGGTGGCCGCCCCCTCGCCCCGCCCCGCACATATACCTCACCATATACTGGGGGCGGGCGGGAGGGGAACACCGTGTGAACGATGCTGGTGGCTCCCAGCAGCAGCTAACAGCGCAGCGTGACCTCTCACGCTGCGCTGGGGACCCAGAAGCAGGAAGCCGGGCAGCGTTTGAGAGTCCTGGGGATGCTCAACGCTGATCCCTCAATCCCCGGGATAGGAGCTTCCAATCCCGGGATTGAATCCCGGCCATTTTGGGGCCTAAATCCCGGGATCCCGCCGATCCCGATCCCGGGATTGGCCACCATAGCGCCTAGGATGTCGAGGGTCAGAAGAATGATAGCTGCATCCTGACGCTCAGTATCCCAACATCTTGTGGGAAAGTATGCTAACCCTCCCTTCTTGCAGTCTAATCCTAACCCCCCTCCCCCCCACTGCAACCTAACTCTCCCCTCCTGCAGCCTACACCCAACCCTCATGCCGGAGTGTTAGAGACGGAGCGGCCTGGGGGGATATAGGACACCCTGCTCCCCAGTCCAGGCCACCTGTCGCTGTATAAGAAATTACAAAAAATAATAATTATCCTCCTAAACGGCAGGGGTGGGGAAGGAATGTGGTGTTCGGTGCTTCTACTGAATCTGCCTATGCCCTCACCAACTGCAGGCCACTAGCGATATAGTATTCATGCAGGGAACTTCTGTCACTAACAGAGTGTGAGGTATATATAGCAATACAGGTACTGGTTGTTTCCCAATAAGCCCTATGGTACACATCCACTCACACTGACAAGCACACACACTGTACTGAGGCACACACACACTGACACACTGAGGCACACCCACACACACAAACACACTGACACTTACACTGAGGCACACACACACACTGACACTTACACTGAGGCACACACACACACTGACACTTAAACTGAGGCACACACACTTTCATACTGAGACACACACTGTCACTCACACTGAGGCCCACACACCCACACTGAGGCACACACACACACACTCATACTGAGGCACATACACACTGACACTCATAGTGAGGCGCACACACACACTCGTACTGAGAAACACTCATACTGAGACACACACACACACTGACACTCATAGTGAGGCACACACACTCGTACTGAGACACACACACTACGGTACCACAGCAGTTACCTTCTCCAGCTCAGACTGCAGGAGCCAGTGTCAGATAGAATGGGCAGAGCAGCAGAGACCTGGCAAAGTCGGGGGCGTGGCCTAACCACGGACCTGTGATCACGCCCCCTTTATAAAAAAAAACCCCACCATCAAGCACCAGGCTCTGGAACCAGCCCTGCATAGGGTATACAGGACCAGCCGAGGGGGAGACTACCTCGCCGCTCCCACTGTATAACCAGAGGTGGTGAATCCGGAGAGTCAACGGTGGATCCTGGGACACTAGGTAGTGTACAGTGGCCTGGAATGACTAAAAAGCTTCAGCTGCTGTCAGTAAGTTCAGCAGCGCTGCAGGACCGCTTTCAGCTCTGCTACTAATGTGTCCATGCCGCCGGGTGCCCTGCTGCTGCAGTGCTGCTATTATAGCAGTCACATGGGGGCTACAGGGCAGGGGACTAACAGATAAAATTATCAGGGCCCCTGACAGCCTCAGTGTGCCTCCCCCTCAGGTCCTGGCGCTCATAGGCAGCTGCCTAAAGCTGCCTAATGGAAGCGCCGGCCCTGGACGTGCAGTGAGCTAAATGGCTCAGGAGGCACTGGCTAGCATCAGAGCCAGATTTACATGCAATATATGATCCAAAGTGCACATCTGGGCATTATACACAGGTGCAGCAGTATAAACTCCTGGAAATTTGGTGAGTTTTGATCAGAGATGTGCGGAAAAGTTAGCCAGGTGAGGCACTGCCTCCCCTGCCATAGACTTTTTACTCCAAAGTTTTGGCTATAAAAATGATTAGAATAATACAAAGAAGATGTTTCAAACAATTTTTTTGTATTTTTCATATACTTTATACAGTCAAAACTGTCACAAACGTTAGTATGACAGGAAAGGCTCTGCCTCACCTGCCTCACCCCACCGCACGTCACTGGCCCGCAGCACTGCATTCCCCCGGTGGGCCCTACATGTCCCAGTTCGACACTGCCTCCAATGCCATGTGCACCCTCTGCTAGTATGTGTGACACTGAGGGAGAAACTCTTAGTGGGACATACCGCTCTACTATGTACTGGTCATCTTTGCACTGTGAAGGCAGGCATTTTGTGGGCTACAATAATATACATCCTATCACTATACTGTTGGAAATGATGAGTGTGCAGGTGTTGTTATTGCAGAGCTATACAGGCACATACCAGCGGATGACACAAAGTACAGTTCAAACAGCCCAGTAACTTAACCAGTGCTGTTGGTTCACTGCCAAATACCAGGTACAGCCGTACTCACTGTTATACAAAGGTTCCCATGGGGCGGAGCTTCAGTGGAGCGGGGTGTCATACAGCTGAGTGTACATTATGTAAGCACTGGTTAGTGGTGCAGTAACACTGGAATTATTGTGGATTGCAGGTAATCTCAGGTCTCTCTTGAGCTAAGTGGAAGACGTGTCTTCCACTGTGATGCTCTAACATAAGGGTATATGTACTAAGTCTTGGAAAGTGATAATGTGGAGAGAGATATAGTGGTCTATTCATGAAGCAGTGAAAAGAATGGAGAAACAGACTAGTGGAGAAGTTGTCCATGGCAACTAATCAGCATATCCCTTACAGTTTATAGAATGTGCTTGAGAAAGGCTTCCTTCAGAGCTGATTGGTTGCCATAGGAAACTTCTCCACTGGTACTTTTCTCCACTCTTTTCACTGCTTCATGAATAGATCCCATATGGGTCTCTGGGGTATGTTCATAAAGCAATGAAAAGGGTGGAGAAGTGAGCCTGTGGAGAAGTTGCCCATGGCAACCAATCAGCTGCTCCGTACAATTGTATAGTATGCAAATTATTAATGTTATTTCAATGCTGATTGGTTTCCATAGGCAACTTCTCCACTAGCTCACTTCTCCACACTTTTCACTGCTTCATGAATAGATCCCTGTGTTCTAAAGCTCCACTTGTATTGGAGAAAAGGCCACTGATACTTCGCCCACTACCACTGCAGGAAGCAGCTGCCGCAATAGTTATAAAAAAATACCCCATCCGAGGAAAGTGAGTGATAAGTCCCCCCTTGGCGAAAACAGCTGAGAGACTCCTCGCCACTGACACTCATGTAGTGCAGAGCCGGCCCTAATTAATATGATGCTCTAGGCAAGATTTTGGCTGGTGCCTCCTAGCACCGCTGCTAGTTCCACCTCTGACCCTGCACCCCTTTCCCATCATCATCACCCCTCTATCATAGCAGTCCTCATTTTGGTGCTCCTACCCCCTATATTTTAAATAGGAACAGTGCGCACATTCGGCGCGCAGCCCAAAAAGGGGCGTGTTGTTTTGGGAAGGGGCATGGCCACACAATAGTACCCCCAATTCAAATTAGGCCACACAGTACTACAACTTTATTCATATTTTATCATGCAATAGTGTCCCTTCTTCACGTTACATCACACAGTAGTATCACTTTAACTTATATACATTACTAATCACAGTAGTGCTCCGTATTCACATTACATCACACTGAATTGATCCTTTTTCATATTATACTACAGTACATCATATTGCTCTTTATTCACATTAGACCACACAATAGTGCCCTTTCTATATGTTATGCCACACCTTATACACATTATGCTACACATTAGTAATGCCTTTATACACATAATACCACACAGTAATGCCACTTACACATATGACACACATTAGTAATGTCCTTATAAACAATGCACCTTACACATTATGCCAACCTTTATTAATGCTCTTATACACATAATGACATACATAGTGCCCCTTACACATATGTTGCACATTATTAATGCATTTATACACATGACACACATAATGCCCCTTACACATATGCTGAACACTATTGCACAACGAACCTACCCACAAACAGCACTCACATGGCTGCTAACACTGTGACCTCTGCCTCTGCTTGGTTACAGATGTGTCCTCATACATCTTTCCTCAATATGCCATGCAGCTCCCGTTCCTCTCTGCTAATGTTGGGTGCCTTTTTTTTTTGCAGAAAATGAGTCTTGTTTTCATTGCTATGTGACTAGGATGCACATATCATTTTAATCAGCTTCTGCTGATTAAAATTATATGTAGCATGCCTATATTCTGTATGCAACTGTGGCTGTATCTGCATACGAAATGTTACGTTACAGTGATTTCCAGGAATACACTGTAACGTAGCATTTTATATGCAGATACAGCCACAGTCACACACAGAATACAGGCATGCTGCATATCATTTTAATCAGCAGAATCTGCTTGTGCCCGTAGGCAGTGTCGGACTGGGGCATGAAGGGCTCACCGGGGAAATGCAGTAATAGGGGCCCATACTTAGGGGTGTGGGCAGTCTAAAAAGGGGGTGCGGCCAGCCTCCACAGAGGATTGAATTACACAATTGTCTTGTGCAGTGTAATGCAACATATCTACCTTGTATAATACAAGTGCACAGTCTGGAAACTGATCCATAGAGGAAGGAGTGGGTCCTCAGGCAGTGGGGCCCACCGGTGGTTTCCCCTGTACCCCTGTGGGCCAGTCCGACCCTGCCCCTAGGCATTCCAAATGCCCTAGGCATTTGCCTATGCCTAGGGCCAGCACTGTGTGCGTGAGTCACCTCTCTCACGGCCGACAGCTGCGGCAGTGCCCTTTATTTAAAAAACCAACAACTTGACAGGCAGCCAAAGTTACAGAGCTCAATTTCTGCTTCTTCAGTGAGGACGGTAAGTGATCTCTCCTCTTAGTAACACCTGGGAGACTTAGCACTGCCATAGGTGCCTATGGTAGCGTAGCGCTAGTGACCCAGGTGCAGCGCGATATTGTAGCCTGCTGTTTGAACTAAGCAGGCTGCAGACAGAATACATACTGAAAAGTGGTACGCACAGGGACTTTTTCTGTCCTTTACCATTTTTACCCCTTATCTCAGCTTAGTACGTAGGGGTAGATGTATGAACAGCCGTTACAGGGTATAGTGGTATCTGCGCTGCAAATACCACTTCCCCATATATATGTTATGCTGGTGGTGTATGATAAATAGTACACCTACCATTACTGGCATTGCTATCTACAAGATAGCTCACTGATGTGCCGGCAAATGTATGACCGGTCAATGGCACTGACTGTGCTGACAGCTGCAGCTATTCAGCTCTGTCCCTGCTTTGCTTGCAAGATCTCGCATATGCCCACTGGAGCAGACCGGGAGGTGAGATAGAGAGCTGTGGCCTTGGCAGGGTCTGCCTGAGGGGGGAGTTTTCACTCCCCCACTCCGGCAGATGGGAAGTTAATACATCTTGTCAGTACTGCTTCCTGCTTCGCAACGGTAAAGAGGCAAAGCAGGAAGAGCCACTGGCGTATCTATAATGGATGCAGTCAGTGGCGTAACTAGAAATTTTTCTCCCCCAAGCCAAAAAAAATCTTCAGCGCCCCCCCCCCCCTCCCATCCCCAATCCCCCATAATTGGCATTAGTAAATCGACAAACATGCGCGCGCGCGCCGCAAAAAGGGGGCGTGCCTTCGTTGAAATGGGCGTGGCTTTGCATAAAGGGGCGTGGTATTGCAGGAAAAGACTACCTTATACCCCAGTTTTGCAACCTGCACGCCCAGACGTTGGCCACCACAGGAAAGAAAAATAATCCTGATTCATGCCCCTTACATTATTTGTCATTTTTCCTCCGTATAGTAATGCCCAGTATACATTATGCCACATACTACAATGGCCCTTAGACATTATGCCACACACAATAATGCACATGACACAATATGCACACACCGTAATGCCCCCGACACATTAGGCCATACACCGTAATGCCTGTGACACATTATGATAGGAATCGCAATGCCCATTATATATTATGCTACACACTGCAATGCCCCTGATACATTATACCACATACCACAATGTCCGTGATATAGTATACAACACACCGTAATTCCTGACACATTATGACACACACCGCAATGTCCATGATACATTATGCCACACACTGCAATGACCCGGAGACATTATACCACACATCACAATGCCCGTGATATAGTATACCATACACCATAATGCCTGACACATACCGAAATGCCCGTTATACCCTATGCCACACACCGCAATGCCCGTTATACATTATGCCACACTGCAATGCCCCTGAGACATTATGCCACATATCACAATACCCGTGATATAGTATGCCACACACCGTAATGCCTGTGACACATTATGACACACACCGCAATGTCTGTGATACATTATGCCACACACCGTAATGCCCATTACACATTAAGTCCTACAGTAAGGCTTCTAATTACTTTTAAATTACCTGCTCGTTGCCAGGGGTTTCATGCTCTTAGTTCCATGCACGGTGCCAGGGGTTTTCATGCTCAGGGTGTCATGCTCGTTGCCAGGGGTTTCATGCACTGGGTGTCATGCTCGTTGCCAGGGGTTTCATGCACTGGGTGTCATGCTCATTGCTAGGGGGTAGTGCTTGTTGCTAGGGCTGTGCTCCCCGTGCCACATATGCCCCCAGTGTTAGATATTCCCCCACAGTGCCGGGTACTCACATGCCCCAAGTGCCAAATATATCCCCCCCCCATGTGCCAGGTACACATATACCCCCCCAGTGCCACATATGCCCCCAGTGCCAGATACCTCCCACACTCACAGTGCCAGGTACTCACGTGCCCCCAGTACCAAATATAGCCCCCCCCCATGTGCCAGATACACATATACCCCCCCAGTGCCACATATGCCCCCTCAGTGCCACATGTGCCCCCTTCCCCCTGTGCCGAATATGCTCCCCCAGTGCCAGTTAAATTCCCCCCCCCCCCCCCCCCCGTTTTGTGATGGAGGGACACAGAGGCCACAGCGCGCGTCTCTCCTGTGTCCCTCCTGGGTCTCTGGCGGGTCTGTTAAAGGAAGTGCCGGTTCATGAGCCAATCAGAGCTCACGAACGGCACTTCATTTATTAGACCCGCCGGAGACCCAGGAGGGACACAGGAGAGGCGCGCGCTGTGCCCTCCTTGTCCCTCCTTCACAGCAGCGGAGGGAAGGAGGGAGAGGAGACAGCAGATTGACATGCGGACGCTCATCCGCATGTCAATCTGCGCTAAATCAGTGGTGGCGCCCCCGCAGCCCTGCGCCCCCAAGCCACCGCGAGGGCTGCGGGGGCAGTAGTTACGCCACTGGATACAGTGTGTGCTGTGCACACGGGCCCCTGAGTCCAGAGGGGGTCCACACCGCACACACTGCACCCATTTCTTCTATACTTACCTTTCCGGCATCCATCGGCAACTGTGTGTGGGCCCCCTCCTCTCCTGTAGCCATCAGTGCCGCTGCTAGCGCACTGAGCGCTAGATACTCTGGCACAGTGCCAGAGTCTACAGCACATGCGCAGGACTCCGGAAAAATGGCGTAGTGGCCATTTTTCGTAGTCCTGCGCATGCGCTGTAGACTCTGGCACTGTGCCAGTGTCTCAGCGCTGACAGCGGCAGTGACGGCTATAGGAGAGGAGGGGGCCCACACACGGAGTCTGCACACGGGCCCCCTCCTTTCTAGAAACGCAGCTGGGAAGAGCTATAGAGGCACAATCCATGCCGCTATAATACATCTCCCCCATAGACCCCAAAGTGCCAGGCAATCAGCTCCTAACTGTCACTTTTCAAACACAGCCTGTAACATGGCAGTTTGGAGCTGATTGGCTGGTACTTTATCTCTCTCCACTTTATCACCCTCCAAGGCTTAGTACGTCTCCCCCACAGTCTCACACAGTTTTAAGATGTCTCCCACACATGCTCAGTAGAATTCTCAGTGGCCATCTTGGGTTACAGCATGAAGCCTCCCTGGAGGACACGCAGACTTGAGTCTGCGCAACATTTACTGCCAATTAGTATCAGTAGAGGCAGTGATGTCACAAGGGGGGTGCGGGCTGCACTTGTGTGTCACCCACCAAGGGGGGACACCAAAATGCCGGATCCTGCTCGGTGACAGGAGCCAAGTGCGACACTGTAACAATGCATGCAGCACTCGGCTCCTGCCATAGTGCAGAAGCTGGCACTGCAACCACAGCAGTCTCCGTTGGCAGTCCGCATCTCCCGGACCTCCGGAGTGACAAAAACGCGGTCCGGGATGTGAAGCCAGGCCCCCTTCCATGAGGCCACACCCCCTTTTTGCCACGCACAGTGCACAGGGTGTCACCATGGTAAGTGACGCTTTGATTAGAGGTGTGACTGACGAGTATCAGTTTAGCTCACAAAGTGCTTGCATGTGAAGATGACAAGTCCACTTTAATACAGCTAAGTTATCACCTCTAAACACCTTTCAAACACTCCCAGCCATTCCTATATATATATATTAGTATAATTCATGTTTCCGGGAATTGCAGAATATAAGTAACTGGTTAATTGGGATATCCTCTGATTTATCTTTTATAAGAGAACGAACAGTAAACAGACACCTTTAAAATAAAATGAAATCATGTTATTTCAGCATGTAAGAAAACAAGGACTTATCATTTCCTTTTAATTAGTCATTTACCGGAATTTGCAATGAAATATGTGCAATTCAGAATGTAACCACATCCATTTCTACTTACTGCAATATATGAAGCGTTAGAAATCTCATTAATCTCACAAATTCATTTACTGCATACACTTTCTGTATTTGCAACGAAACATTTTGATACTGTTAACACTAATATCAGGATGAAATCTGAAAGTACAGTAGCTGGCTGGGCGACCAGGACTGTGGGAACACGTTCTTCCATTTTATTCCACTGCACAACAACTTTGTCTCACTTATACATCAGTGGGGGTAATTCCAAGTTGATCGCAGCAGGAAATTTTTTAGCAGTTGGGCAAAACCATGTGCACTGCAGGGGAGGCAGATATAACATGTGCAGAGAGAGTTAGATTTGGGTGTGGTGTGTTCAATCTGCAATCTAAATTGCAGTGTAAAACTAAAGCAGACAGTATTTACCCTGCACAGAAACAAAATAACCCACCAAAATCTAACTCTCTCTGCACATGTTATATCTGCCTCCCCTGCAGTGCACATGGTTATGCCCAACTGCTAAAATATGTCCTGCTGCGATCAACTTGGAATTACCCCGTTTCTGGCAATTGTTCTCTTTCTGTCGCAACAGTCACTATTTTAGAAGGACTCACCTGCCCAGCATTGGAGAGAGATAAAGTGGAGAGAAATAAAGTATCAGCCAATCATCTCCTAACTGCCATGTTACAGGCTGTGGGGCAGATGTATTAACCTGTAGAAAGCATAAGGAAGTGATAAACCAGTGATAAGTGCAAGGTAGTAAACGCATCAGCCAATCATCTCCTAACTGCCATGTTACAGGCTGTGGGGCAGATGTATTAACCTGTAGAAGGCATAAGGAAGTGATAAACCAGTGATAAGTGCAAGGTAGTAAACGCTAGAGATGTGCACTTGAAATTTTTCGGGTTTTGTGTTTTGGTTTTGGGTTCGGTTCCGCGGCCGTGTTTTGGGTTCGACCGCGTTTTGGCAAAACCTCACCGAATTTTTTTTGTCGGATTCGGGTGTGTTTTGGATTCGGGTGTTTTTTTCAAAAAACACTAAAAAACAGCTTGAATCATAGAATTTGGGGGTCATTTTGATCCCAAAGTATTATTAACCTCAAAAACCATAATTTCCACTCATTTTCAGTCTATTCTGAATACCTCACACCTCACAATATTATTTTTAGTCCTAAAATTTGCACCAAGGTCGCTGGATGACTAAGCTAAGCGACCCTAGTGGCCGACACAAACACCTGGCCCATCTAGGAGTGGCACTGCAGTGTCACGCAGGATGTCCCTTCCAAAAAACACTCCCCAAACAGCACATGACGCAAAGAAGAAAAAAAGAGGCGCAATGAGGTAGCTGTGTGAGTAAGCTAAGCGACCCTAGTGGCCGACACAAACACCTGGCCCATCTAGGAGTGGGACTGCAGTGTCACGCAGGATGTCCCTTCCAAAAAACACTCCCCAAACAGCACATGACGCAAAGAAGAAAAAAAGAGGCGCAATGAGGTAGCTGTGTGAGTAAGCTAAGCGACCCTAGTGGCCGACACAAACACCTGGCCCATCTAGGAGTGGCACTGCAGTGTCACGCAGGATGTCCCTTCCAAAAAACCCTCCCCAAACAGCACATGACGCAAAGAAAAAAAGAGGCGCAATGAGGTAGCTGTGTGAGTAAGATAAGCGACCCTAGTGGCCGACACAAACACCGGGCCCATCTAGGAGTGGCACTGCAGTGTCTCACGCAGGATGTCCCTTCCAAAAAACCCTCCCCAAACAGCACATGACGCAAAGAAAAAAAGAGGCGCAATGAGGTAGCTGTGTGAGTAAGATAAGCGACCCTAGTGGCCGACACAAACACCTGGCCCATCTAGGAGTGGCACTGCAGTGTCACGCAGGATGTCCCTTCCAAAAAACCCTCCCCAAACAGCACATGACGCAAAGAAAAAAAGAGGCGCAATGAGGTAGCTGTGTGAGTAAGCTAAGCGACCCTAGTGGCCGACACAAACACCGGGCCCATCTAGGAGTGGCACTGCAGTGTCACGCAGGATGTCCCTTCCAAAAAACCCTCCCCAAACAGCACATGATGCAAAGAAAAAAAGAGGCGCAATGAGGTAGCTGTGTGACTAAGCTTAGCGACCCTAGTGGCCGACACAAACACCGGGCCCATCTAGGAGTGGCACTGCAGTGTCACGCAGGATGGCCCTTCCAAAAAACACTCCCCAAACAGCACATGACGCAAAGAAGAAAAAAAGAGGCGCAATGAGGTAGCTGTGTGAGTAAGCTAAGCGACCCTAGTGGCCGACACAAACACCTGGCCCATCTAGGAGTGGCACTGCAGTGTCACGCAGGATGTCCCTTCCAAAAAACCCTCCCCAAACAGCACATGACGCAAAGAAAAAAAGAGGCGCAATGAGGTAGCTGTGTGAGTAAGATAAGCGACCCTAGTGGCCGACACAAACACCGGGCCCATCTAGGAGTGGCACTGCAGTGTCACGCAGGATGTCCCTTCCAAAAAACCCTCCCCAAACAGCACATGACACAAAGAAAAAAAGAGGCGCAATGAGGTAGCTGTGTGACTAAGCTTAGCGACCCTAGTGGCCGACACAAACACCGGGCCCATCTAGGAGTGGCACTGCAGTGTCACGCAGGATGGCCCTTCCAAAAAACACTCCCCAAACAGCACATGACGCAAAGAAGAAAAAAAGAGGCGCAATGAGGTAGCTGTGTGAGTAAGCTAAGCGACCCTAGTGGCCGACACAAACACCGGGCCCATCCAGGAGTGGCACTGCAGTGTCACGCAGGATGTCCCTTCCAAAAAACCCTCCCCAAACAGCACATGACGCAAAGAAAAAAAGAGGCGCAATGAGGTAGCTGTGTGAGTAAGATAAGCGACCCTAGTGGCCGACACAAACACCGGGCCCATCTAGGAGTGGCACTGCAGTGTCACGCAGGATGTCCCTTCCAAAAAACCCTCCCCAAACAGCACATGACGCAAAGAAAAAAAGAGGCGCAATGAGGTAGCTGTGTGACTAAGCTTAGCGACCCTAGTGGCCGACACAAACACCGGGCCCATCTAGGAGTGGCACTGCAGTGTCACGCAGGATGGCCCTTCCAAAAAACACTCCCCAAACAGCACATGACGCAAAAAAAAAATGAAAGAAAAAAGAGGTGCAAGATGGAATTGTCCTTGGGCCCTCCCACCCACCCTTATGTTGTATAAACAGGACATGCACACTTTAACCAACCCATCATTTCAGTGACAGGGTCTGCCACACGACTGTGACTGAAATGACGGGTTGGTTTGGACCCCCACCTAAAAAGAAGCAATTAATCTCTCCTTGCACAAACTGGCTCTACAGAGGCAAGATGTCCACCTCATCATCATCCTCCGATATATCACCGTGTACATCCCCCTCCTCACAGGTTATCAATTCGTCCCCACTGGAATCCACCATCTCAGCTCCCTGTGTACTTTGTGGAGGCAATTGCTGCTGGTCAATGTCTCCACGGAGGAATTGATTATAATTCATTTTAATGAACATCATCTTCTCCACATTTTCTGGATGTATCCTCGTACGCCGATTGCTGACAAGGTGAGCGGCGGCACTAAACACTCTTTCGGAGTACACACTTGTGGGAGGGCAACTTAGGTAGAATAAAGCCAGTTTGTGTAAGGGCCTCCAAATTGCCTCTTTTTCCTGCCAGTATAAGTACGGACTGTGTGACGTGCCTACTTGGATGCAGTGCTCCCCAGTCTCCCCCACAATTATAAGCTGTGTGAGCTGAGCACAGTCAGATATATAATATATACATAGATGATGCAGGCATGCAGCACACTGGGCTAAGCAGTGCACACAGATATGGTATGTGACTGAGTCACTGTGTGTACCGTTTTTTTCAGGCAGAGAACGGATATATTAAATAAAACAACTGCACTGCTGGTGGTCACTGTGGTCAGTCACTAAACTCTGCACTCTCTTCTACAGTATCAGCCTCAGGTCAATCTCTCTCTCTCTCTCTCCTAATCTAAATGGAGAGGACGCCAGCCACGTCCTCTCCCTATCAATCTCAATGCACGTGTGAAAATGGCGGCGACGCGCGGCTCCTTATATAGAATCCGAGTCTCGCGAGAATCCGACAGCGTCATGATGACGTTCGGGCGCGCTCGGGTTAACCGAGCAAGGCGGGAAGATCCGAGTCGCTCGGACCCGTGAAAAAAAACATGAAGTTCGTGCGGGTTCGGATTCAGAGAAACCGAACCCGCTCATCTCTAATATATATTGATTTCATCTCATTATCATCCAGTCTATATTAGCAGCAGACACAGTACGGTAGTCCACGGCTGTAGCTACCTCTGTGTCGGCACTCGGCAGTCCATCCATAATTGTATACCACCTACCCGTGGTTGTTGTTTTTTTCTTTCTTCTTTATACATACTACTATAGTAGCTTACTGTAGCAGTCTGCGGTGCTGCTGAGCTGACAGTGTCCAGCAGGTCCGTCATCAGTCATTACATAATAAATATATAATATATACCTGTCCGGCTGCAGTACTAGTGATATTATATATACATATATATTGATTTCATCTCATTATCATCCAGTCTATATTAGCAGCAGACACAGTACGGTAGTCCACGGCTGTAGCTACCTCTGTGTCGGCACTCGGCAGTCCATCCATAAGTATACTAGTATCCATCCATCTCCATTGTTTACCTGAGGTGCCTTTTAGTTGTCCCTATTAAAATATGGAGAACAAAAATGTTGAGGTTCCAAAATTAGGGAAAGATCAAGATCCACTTCCACCTCGTGCTGAAGCTGCTGCCACTAGTCATGGCCGAGACGATGAAATGCCAGCAACGTCGTCTGCCAAGGCCGATGCCCAATGTCATAGTACAGAGCATGTCAAATCCAAAACACCAAATATCAGTAAAAAAAGGACTCCAAAACCTAAAATAAAATTGTCGGAGGAGAAGCGTAAACTTGCCAATATGCCATTTACCACACGGAGTGGCAAGGAACGGCTGAGGCCCTGGCCTATGTTCATGGCTAGTGGTTCAGCTTCACATGAGGATGGAAGCACTCAGCCTCTCGCTAGAAAAATGAAAAGACTCAAGCTGGCAAAAGCAGTAGCACCGCAAAGAACTGTGCGTTCTTCGAAATCCCAAATCCACAAGGAGAGTCCAATTGTGTCGGTTGCGATGCCTGACCTTCCCAACACTGGACGTGAAGAGCATGCGCCTTCCACCATTTGCACGCCCCCTGCAAGTGCTGGAAGGAGCACCCGCAGTCCAGTTCCTGATAGTCAGATTGAAGATGTCAGTGTTGAAGTACACCAGGATGAGGAGGATATGGGTGTTGCTGGCGCTGGGGAGGAAATTGACCAGGAGGATTCTGATGGTGAGGTGGTTTGTTTAAGTCAGGCACCCAGGGAGACACCTGTTGTCCGTGGGAGGAATATGGCCGTTGACATGCCTGGTGAAAATACCAAAAAAATCAGCTCTTCGGTGTGGAACTATTTCAACAGAAATGCGGACAACAGGTGTCAAGCCGTGTGTTCCCTTTGTCAAGCTGTAATAAGTAGGGGTAAGGACGTTAACCACCTCGGAACATCCTCCCTTATACGTCACCTGCAGCGCATTCATAATAAGTCAGTGACAAGTTCAAAAACTTTGGGTGACAGCGGAAGCAGTCCACTGACCAGTAAATCCCTTCCTCTTGTAACCAAGCTCACGCAAACCACCCCACCAACTCCCTCAGTGTCAATTTCCTCCTTCCCCAGGAATGCCAATAGTCCTGCAGGCAATGTCACTGGCAATTCTGACGAGTCCTCTCCTGCCTGGGATTCCTCCGATGCATCCTTGCGTGTAACGCCTACTGCTGCTGGCGCTGCTGTTGTTGCTGCTGGGAGTCGATGGTCATCCCAGAGGGGAAGTCGTAAGACCACTTTTACTACTTCCACCAAGCAATTGACTGTCCAACAGTCCTTTGCGAGGAAGATGAAATATCACAGCAGTCATCCTACTGCAAAGCGGATAACTGAGGCCTTGGCATCCTGGGTGGTGAGAACCGTGGTTCCGGTATCCATCATTACTGCAGAGCCAACTAGAGACTTGTTGGAGGTACTGTGTCCCCGGTACCAAATACCATCTAGGTTCCATTTCTCTAGGCAGGCGATACCGAAAATTTACACAGACCTCAGAAAAAGAGTCACCAGTGTCCTAAAAAATGCAGCTGTACCCAATGTCCACTTAACCACGGACATGTGGACAAGTGGAGCAGGGCAGGGTCAGGACTATATGACTGTGACAGCCCACTGGGTAGATGTATGGACTCCCGCCGCAAGAACAGCAGCGGCGGCACCAGTAGCAGCATCTCGCAAACGCCAACTCTTTCCTAGGCAGGCTACGCTTTGTATCACCGGTTTCCAGAATACGCACACAGCTGAAAACCTCTTACGGCAACTGAGGAAGATCATCGCGGAATGGCTTACCCCAATTGGACTCTCCTGTGGATTTGTGGCATCGGACAACGCCAGCAATATTGTGTGTGCATTAAATATGGGCAAATTCCAGCACGTCCCATGTTTTGCACATACCTTGAATTTGGTGGTGCAGAATTATTTAAAAAACGACAGGGGCGTGCAAGAGATGCTGTCGGTGGCCAGAAAAATTGCGGGACACTTTCGGCGTACAGGCACCACGTACAGAAGACTGGAGCACCACCAAAAACTACTGAACCTGCCCTGCCATCATCTGAAGCAAGAAGTGGTAACGAGGTGGAATTCAACCCTCTATATGCTTCAGAGGTTGGAGGAGCAGCAAAAGGCCATTCAAGCCTATACAATTGAGCACGATATAGGAGGTGGAATGCACCTGTCTCAAGCGCAGTGGAGAATGATTTCAACGTTGTGCAAGGTTCTGATGCCCTTTGAACTTGCCACACGTGAAGTCAGTTCAGACACTGCCAGCCTGAGTCAGGTCATTCCCCTCATCAGGCTTTTGCAGAAGAAGCTGGAGACATTGAAGGAGGAGCTAACACGGAGCGATTCCGCTAGGCATGTGGGACTTGTGGATGGAGCCCTTAATTCGCTTAACAAGGATTCACGGGTGGTCAATCTGTTGAAATCAGAGCACTACATTTTGGCCACCGTGCTCGATCCTAGATTTAAAGCCTACCTTGGATCTCTCTTTCCGGCAGACACAAGTCTGCTGGGGTTGAAAGACCTGCTGGTGAGAAAATTGTCAAGTCAAGCGGAACGCGACCTGTCAACATCTCCTCCTTCACATTCTCCCGCAACTGGGGGTGCGAGGAAAAGGCTCAGAATTCCGAGCCCACCCGCTGGCGGTGATGCAGGGCAGTCTGGAGCGACTGCTGATGCTGACATCTGGTCCGGACTGAAGGACCTGACAACGATTACGGACATGTCGTCTACTGTCACTGCATATGATTCTCTCACCATTGAAAGAATGGTGGAGGATTATATGAGTGACCGCATCCAAGTAGGCACGTCACACAGTCCATACTTATACTGGCAGGAAAAAGAGGCAATTTGGAGGCCATTGCACAAACTGGCTTTATTCTACCTAAGTTGCCCTCCCACAAGTGTGTACTCCGAAAGAGTGTTTAGTGCCGCCGCTCACCTTGTCAGCAATCGGCGTACGAGGTTACATCCAGAAAATGTGGAGAAGATGATGTTCATTAAAATGAATTATAATCAATTCCTCCGCGGAGACATTGACCAGCAGCAATTGCCTCCACAAAGTACACAGGGAGCTGAGATGGTGGATTCCAGTGGGGACGAATTGATAATCTGTGAGGAGGGGGATGTACACGGTGATATATCGGAGGGTGATGATGAGGTGGACATCTTGCCTCTGTAGAGCCAGTTTGTGCAAGGAGAGATTAATTGCTTCTTTTTTGGGGGGGGTCCAAACCAACCCGTCATATCAGTCACAGTCGTGTGGCAGACCCTGTCACTGAAATGATGGGTTGGTTAAAATGTGCATGTCCTGTTTTGTTTATACAACATAAGGGTGGGTGGGAGGGCCCAAGGACAATTCCATCTTGCACCTCTTTTTTCTTTTATTTTTCTTTGCGTCATGTGCTGTTTGGGGAGGGTTTTTTGGAAGGGACATCCTGCGTGACACTGCAGTGCCACTCCTAAATGGGCCCGGTGTTTGTGTCGGCCACTAGGGTCGCTAATCTTACTCACACAGTCAGCTACCTCATTGCGCCTCTTTTTTTCTTTGCGTCATGTGCTGATTGGGGAGGGTTTTTTGGAAGGGACATCCTGCGTGACACTGCAGTGCCACTCCTAAATGGGCCCGGTGTTTGTGTCGGCCACTAGGGTCGCTAATCTTACTCACACAGTCAGCTACCTCATTGCGCCTCTTTTTTTCTTTGCGTCATGTGCTGATTGGGGAGGGTTTTTTGGAAGGGACATCCTGCGTGACACTGCAGTGCCACTCCTAAATGGGCCCGGTGTTTGTGTCGGCCACTAGGGTCGCTAATCTTACTCACACAGTCAGCTACCTCATTGCGCCTCTTTTTTTCTTTGCGTCATGTGCTGATTGGGGAGGGTTTTTTGGAAGGGACATCCTGCGTGACACTGCAGTGCCACTCCTAAATGGGCCCGGTGTTTGTGTCGGCCACTAGGGTCGCTAATCTTACTCACACAGTCAGCTACCTCATTGCGCCTCTTTTTTTCTTTGCGTCATGTGCTGATTGGGGAGGGTTTTTTGGAAGGGACATCCTGCGTGACACTGCAGTGCCACTCCTAAATGGGCCCGGTGTTTGTGTCGGCCACTAGGGTCGCTTATCTTACTCACACAGTCAGCTACCTCATTGCGCCTCTTTTTTTCTTTGCGTCATGTGCTGATTGGGGAGGGTTTTTTGGAAGGGACATCCTGCGTGACACTGCAGTGCCACTCCTAGATGGGCCAGGTGTTTGTGTCGGCCACTAGTGTCGCTTAGCTTAGTCATCCAGCGACCTTGGTGCAAATTTTAGGACTAAAAATAATATTGTGAGGTGTGAGGTATTCAGAATAGACTGAAAATGAGTGGAAATTATGGTTTTTGAGGTTAATAATAATATGGGATCAAAATGACCCCCAAATTCTATGATTTAAGCTGTTTTTTAGTGTTTTTAAAAAAAAACACCCGAATCCAAAACACACCCGAATCCGACAAAAAAAAATTTGGTGAGGTTTTGCCAAAACGCGGTCGAACCCAAAACACGGCCGCGGAACCGAACCCAAAACCAAAACACAAAACCCGAAAAATTTCAGGCGCTCATCTCTAATATATATGTATATATAATATCACTAGTACTGCAGCCGGACAGGTATATATTATATATTTATTATGTAATGACTGATGACGGACCTGCTGGACACTGTCAGCTCAGCAGCACCGCAGACTGCTACAGTAAGCTACTATAGTAGTATGTATAAAGAAGAAAGAAAAAAACAACAACCACGGGTAGGTGGTATACAATTATGGATGGACTGCCGAGTGCCGACACAGAGGTAGCTACAGCCGTGGACTAACGTACTGTGTCTGCTGCTAATATAGACTGGATGATAATGAGATGAAATCAATATATATGTATATATAATATCACTAGTACTGCAGCCGGACAGGTATATATTATATATTTATTATGTAATGACTGATGACGGACCTGCTGGACACTGTCAGCTCAGCAGCACCGCAGACTGCTACAGTAAGCTACTATAGTAGTATGTATAAAGAAGAAAGAAAAAAAAAACACGGGTAGGTGCTAGGTGGTATACAATATTATATATATATTATATACAATTATATATATATATATAATATATATTAAACTCATAAACTGGTGGTGATTTATTAAACTGGTGGTCAGGTCACTGGTCACACTATCAGCAACTTGCAAGTAGTACTCCTGAGTCCTAAGCAGACAATCACAATATATATTTTACTGGTGGTCAGTGTGGTCACAAACAATGGCAGTGTGGCTGGCACTCTGGCAGCAAAAGTGTGCACTGTACGTTATATGTACTCCTGAGTCCTGCTCTCAGACTCTAACTGCTCCCCACTGTCAGTGTCTCCCCCACAAGTCAGATAATACAGTCACACTATCTCTCTCTATCACTTCAGCAAGTACTAGTAGTAGTAGTACTCCTCCTAATGCTCCCCAAATTACTACTGTGTCTCTCTCTGTCTCACTCTCTTCTCGAATCTCTATAAACGGAGAGGACGCCAGACACGTCCTCTCCCTAAGAATCTCAATGCACGTGTGAAAAATGGCGGCGACGCGCGGCTCCTTATATAGAATCCGAGTCTCGCGATAGAATCCGAGCCTCGCGAGAATCCGACAGCGTGATGATGACGTTCGGGCGCGCTCGGGTTAACCGAGCAAGGCGGGAAGATCCGAGTCGCTCGGACCCGTGTAAAAAAACATGAAGTTCGGGCGGGTTCGGATTCCGAGGAACCGAACCCGCTCATCTCTAGTAAACGCACCAGCCAATCAGCTCCAGTATGTATTGTAAATTGACAGTTAGGAGCTGACTGGCTGGTGCGTTTATTACCTTGCACTTATCACTGGTTTATCACTTCCTTATGCCGTCTCCAGGCTTAATACATCTGCCCCAATGTTTAAAAAATGACAGGAGCTGATTCGCTGGCACTTTATCTCCCTCCACTTTAGCTTTCTCCATGTCTTAGTACATAGGCTAATTTTTCCAGACTGCAGGGATAGTCAGACGGTAGGTCCTAGTTGACAGGAGCTCTTACACCCTCCTGTGGGTCTGGCGGAAAAGAGGTCAGTGGAAGTTATTCAGGTTGGATTGCAGAATCTGCAATCCTTTCTTTCACATGCTGGGTGCCACCCATCGCAGGGCAAGGCCGCCCAGCATGCTGAATGTCCTGCCCAGCAGCTGCGTCTGCAATTTAATTGCGGTCACAGCAACTGTGGATGATGCCTGCTACCATTTTTCCATCGGAGCAGCTGCGTGTGATGTCATGCAGCCGCCCCGAAAACGCTGCCGACCCACCCCGCCCCCTGCAACGATCCATCGCCGCGCACACCCGTCCCACGAACATCTCTGCCTGTCAATCAGGCAGAGGTGTTCACAGCCAATGCTATTCAATTGCGGTTGCATCACGTCGCAATGCGACCTGAATAACCCCCAGTGTGTTACCCTAAACAGTGGGTATGTTCTATAGCTGCATTCATGTTGCTCTCCCAATCACTCCATGCCAACAGCTTGTACCCTCCAGTGGAGTCCATTGGAAGAGGGGACAGAGTGCTGCCCTGGACATTCTGGAGGCAGCACTATCTGCAATCTACCAATTAGTCTAAGGTCAGGTACACATCAGAATGATGGCCGAAGGGCCAACATATCGGATTGCCCATACACACTAAAACGATTTAATGAATGACGGGATATTTTCTGATTGCCCGTGGAGAAGTTGCCCATGGCAACCAATCAGCTTTAAGATAACATTTATCAAGTGCATGCTATAAGATTATAGGTAGCAGCTGACTAGTTGCCATGGGCAACTTCTCCACTGGCTCACTTCTGCACTCTTTTCATTGCTTTATACATCTATCCATCATTTAAGGCTGAGCTCCAGCAGGGGAGGATGCCATCTAATTGCCTGACATGCTGACATCTGAGAGGCTGGTGTATGAGTATCTGCTCATGTTCTGGGGATTCATTATTGTACTAAAAATAATATGAAAATCTCTGAAAATGGCTGATGTATATTTTCCATATCCGGACCCTTTACTAGGGTGGAGGGGGGGGGGGGGGGGTGTATGGCTGCAAATATTGGCGATGCCTGTTGCAGTCCCCTTCTTACCTATCGTAAAAACTTTCACAAAGAACATTTTTTAAGGATTATTTCATGGGGAAACTGCAGAAAATTGCAATCATATTATATGTCTGGCATTACAGTAGGATTGCCTCGCTGTCCCCAGTGCTAAGTATCCAGTATAGCCAATGACATCTCCAAAATGGTACACAGAAGTAGATTGTGTGCTGTCCACCAATGGCTCTCCAAGCAGGCAAACCCATGGCATGATGACAGCATATGAGAAAACCATTTTGCTTACATTCACTCTCCCATTGCCTTACACAGGTAACTTGGAGGGAGCTGCATCCACTTGCATCTCAGTTGTCCTGGGCGTAGCCATCCAAAATGTACCGCTAGACAGTGTACATGGGTTATCCTGCTTACCCATGCATTCTGTTCTTGAACGTGGGCCCCTCTAAACGCTATAAAGAGGGTAAAGGTATAAGGTGGCAGAAGGGTCCTGCCAGGTCCCACCAGGCCCAAAGTAGTTGCCTAGGGTGATGTGGCCCCAGAGGGGAGAATATGGGACAAGAGGGAAGTAAAGAGGGAATGTGTCAGCCACTTATTTCCTCCTGTCACATATAAGGCATTTCTCTTGCACAAAGGTCCATTGATAGGTCCTCAACTGGTTGGGTCTGCTCCTGGTGGCTGGCTCCTCCCCAGGGACTAGCCACTCTGCTATAAGTGCTTTGGGACAATCCATTCCCTCCTCCTTCTCCCTGCACTCTGCACCTACTGTACATGTGGTGCACCATCCAGAACTCAGCAACTCTTCCAATCCAGACTCAGTGCACGCTTCTTAGTCATGTGACTGTAGACGAGCATTATTGTTCACTGAGCACCTCCTAGAAGATCTCAGCACATGTATTTCCAGAGTGTTTGGACAGACCTGGGCATGTATTGACCCAACTGCACTGTGATTCATGAAGGAGGAAGAAGATATAGGAAGACAGGAGATGATGAAGGAAGGTGAAAGAGGAAGAAAGCGGAGGAGGGTGAGTAGGATAAAGAGGAAACAAGGGTGATAAATATACAGTATTTGGAAGAAGAATGAGGATGGTAACTAGGCCTCACTGAACACCCCCCATGGCAAGGACTTATGCATTTTAGTGAAGAGGAGAGAAGGTAATGACATGCAGTTGAAGCAGTGCGGTAAGGGGTCTGAATTTGGGTACAATACGTAGCTGTGTGCATAGGTAAATAAATGTCATGTGTTTATTGTGTCTGTGCCCCACTCGTGGTAGAGGGGAGGAGGAAACCTACGCAAGGTGCAGCCTGAGCATAGGCTGCATATGTACTGTATACTTTTTCTTGTTTTATATGGTGTCAAATGAATGTTGTTTGAATTGTATTGTGGTCACGGGTGTGGTACAGAAGTTAGACATTGCAAAGATAGACCATCATTAGGTCTACACCATAGGGTGAACAGTCAAAAAGTCGACAGTCAAAATGTCGACAGGGTCAAAAGATAGACAGTCAAAAGTTCGAGTATCAAAAGATTGAAAGGGTCAAAATGTCAACACAAATTTTTTTGTATTATTATTTTGTGTTTTTTTAAAAAAAATTACCCAAATTTGTTGAAATGCGTACCCGGCAGCTCGCTCCGCTTTGCTCGTCACATGTATACTGAAGATAATAGTTTGTGACATGGACAGTAAATGAGGCAAAAGTTGTAAAAGCATGAAAAAACCCTAAAAAAATGTGTCAACCCTGTCGACCTTTTAACTGTCTATCAACCACTTTCCTGTGGTCACTTGGATGCTGTGGCTATTGCACCGCAGTTACTAGAATGTCCTTTATTGTATATTGGTCACTAGGATGTTCTCTCTTTTGCATATCGATCACTAGGATGCTCTCTGTATTGTATATAATGGGGTGAAACAGTAAGGATCGCATTTCCCCGATGTTAGGCTCCTGCGCACTCACAGGACCTGTTCTGTGCATGTACAGAACAGGTCCTGCCATTGCGGTGCATGTAAGTGAACGCCTCTGCCTGATTGATAGGCAGAGGTGTTTGAAGGGAGGGACGGGGCATGTTGCGATGTTTATCTGAGATGCAATCGCATTGCAAATGCAGAGAGGAGGTGGTATGTACCACCTGCATTTGCATTGGTAAGTACTGCAATAGCAAAGTTGCTGCGAGCAGCTTTGCATTTCCAATCCTTAATGAATTAGGCCCTTAGTCACTAGGATGCTCTCTGTATTGTGCAGTGGTTACCAGAATATTTTGTATTGAATACTGGTCACTAGAATGCTCTCTCTGTTGCATATCAGTAACTAGGATCCTCTCTATATTGTACATAGGGGGTCATTCCGAGTTGATCGCTCGCTAGCAGTTTTTAGCAGCCGTGCAAACGCTATGCCGCCGCCCACTGGGAGTGTATTTTAGCTTAGCAGAAGTGCGAACGGTTGTATCGCAAAGCGACTGCAAATATTTTTTGTGTAGTTTCAGAGTAGCTCAAAACCTACTCAGCGCTTGCGATCACTTCAGAGTATTCAGTTCCGGATTTGACGTCACACACCAGCCCAGCGCTCGCCCAGCCACACCTGCGTTTTTCCTGGCACACCTGCGTTTTTCCTGACACGCCTGCGTTTTTCTTACTTTACTATCCATGTGGACTACGATTGTGAATAGTAACCTTGCCCGGAGCATGGCGAGCGAAGCGAGCCATGTGAGGGGACACGGTGCACTAATTGGGGTTCCCCGTCACTTTACGAAGAAAACAACACCAAAAAAATACAACTCATGTCAACCTTTCTCCATGTTGACCTTTTCCGTGTCGACCTCATGACCATGTTGACCTACTCCAGTTGTCAACCGACTCACTGTCGACCAATAGTGGTCGACCTAATGACTGTCGACCTAGTTAGGGTCGATTCAATGATCCACACCAGGAGTATACAGTACTTTGCAACCATCCCATTTTGATCGCTAGCTGAAAATGTTCGCTGCGCTGCGATTAATTAAAAAAAGGCACTTCTGCGCATGCGTATGCGGCGCAGTGCGCACGCACATTGTACTTTCACAACGGGCGATGTACTTTTACACAAGGTCAAGCGAAGCTTTCAGTCGCACTGCTGGCCGCAGAGTGATTGACATGAAGTGGGCGTTTCTGGGTGGCAACTGACCGTTTTCAGGGAGTGTTCGGAAAAATGCAGCCGTGCCAGGAAAACGCAGGCGTGGCTGGGCGAACGCAGGGCGTGTTTGTGACGTCAAATCAGGAACTGAATGGTCTGAAGTCATCGCAAGCGCTGAGTAGGTCTGAAGCTACTCAGAAACTGCACAATATTTTTTGTAGCCGCTCTGCGATCCTTTCGTTCGCACTTCTGCTAAGCTAAAATACACTCCCAGGGGGCGGCGGCATAGCGTTTGCACGGCTGCTAAAAATAGCTAGCGAGCGATCAACTCGGAATGACTCCCTTTATCCTGATTTTTGAGGATTGTCCAGCAGTCCCACAATCAGGGCTTTTGTCCTGATTCGTAGTGGATATTGGGAGGTTTTGCCAGCCCCATAACAGGGCTTCAATGTTTATTCTGTCCTTTACTGCAGGTTATAGACTATTAATAAAACAGAATTGTCCAATAAACTAATAGAGCCAATAGGAATATTTGCTTACATTGTTTAACTTGGTCATTCAAATCTAATGCCTACATTGTTGCTATGGGTTACTACATACTTGCACCTTGTTACCAAATAACCCCATGTTATATGATGCAATAAATTACTATGTAGAACATTGTTTCTCTTTTCCAATCTTCTATTTAAAAAGCAACAGTATTGAATTCACATGTTCTCATGAGTTATTCGCCTATTACAAAATGCACCACGTTCTACAATTGTTTCCATAATCAGTAATATTGAATGTAGTAATCAATATCACATATGCTCTTCTGTTATGTTTAAATACATGTAAATGCTTAGGTCAGGCTGATTTAACATTTCAAAGGGAGCAGTGTGGCATACAGTATGTAGAATATAATTGCTATCCCACCCATTGATCTCATTACACAGTAGGAGCCATTGCATGATCAGTACTGCATGCAACACTGACTTGTGATAGTGATAGCTTAGAACCTGGGGCAAGAATGTGGTGCTCACATACACAATGGGGTGAGCGAACCAAGAATAAGTACCGTACATGGTGCATGTTAGCATGCCCTGAAGCTGCAGCAACACAAGCAATCTTATAATGTACATTGGGGGTCATTCCGAGTTGTTCGCTCGTTAGTTTTTTTCGCTACGGAGCGATTAGTCGCAAACTGCGCATGCGCAATGTTCGCAGTGCGCCTGCGCCAAGTAAATTATCACAAAATTTTGGTATTTTACTCACGGCGTAACGAAGATTTTTCATCGTTCTGGTGATTGGAGTGTGATTGACAGGAAGTGGGTGTTTCTGGGCGGAAACTGGCCGTTTTATGGGAGTGTGCGGAAAAACGTTGGTGTTTCTGGGAAAAACGCGGGAGTGTCTGAAGAAACGGGGGAGTGTCTGGGCGAACGCTGGGTGTGTTTGTGACGTCAAACCAGGAACGAAACTGACTGAACTGATCGCAGTGTAGGAGTAAGTCTGGAGCTACTCAGAAACTGCTAAGAAATTTCTATTCGCAATTCTGCTAATCTTTCGTTCGCAATTCTGCTAAGCTAAGATTCACTCCCAGAGGGCGGCGGCTTAGCGTGTGCAATGCTGCTAAAAGCAGCTAGCAAGCGAACAACTCGGATTGAGGGCCAATATTAGAATCTTATGAATCTGCATACTCTCTCTCATTTCCCATGGATAGCATTGGTAGTGGGCATTGAGTGGCAACCGACCTGAGCAGAAGTCAGTGGTCCTGGTTTAAAAGTGCATGTAGTAGCAATGGTTCACACAAGCGGCCGATGAGTTAAGTCTGAACATGTGTCTGAGTCACTCTGTGCATGCGTCTCCCATTGCTTGCTGCTCTGAGATGCAGATCGAAACTGCATACAGAGAGGCTGGCACGCATGAGGATGGGTCTGAATGCTGGGAGCCTGTCTCACCCCGTACTCACTGTTTCTCTCCCATCACTACACTAAGCTACAGTGTCCATTGAGTCTCCTGTGTCTTCTCTTGCTGCTTCTGCCTGAGCGCCGACTACAGTGCACTTCCCGGTCACATGACACATCCAAGTGTCCTCAGTGTACAAATCTCTCGCTTCTACACTCAAAGGCATGCCTCTGTCAGCTCCCTTTTTGTGTATTGTTACTGCCCGTAGTGTGGCCCTGTCCCCAGCTCTGCAAACAGTGTCTGACTGTGTTGCTGCCTCATCTCTTGTCTCCCTGCAGCTCCAGGAAGCTCCACACAGCTGGCGAGTGTTAGCTATAACAAAGATTACAATAAACAAAGAAGATATTTACATTATAAATATGTTCTTTGCATTATTTTATTCATTTTTATATAAAATCTCAGGAGTTTGACAGGCTCGGCCTCCCCTGCCTACCCTGACTGCACGTCCCTGATACTGTACTGTACACACTAAGGTTATTTCTCTTACATCCTAGAGGATGCTGGGGACTCCATAAGGACCATGGGGATTAGACGGGCTCCGCAGGAGACATGGGCACCAAAAAGAACTTTAGATATGGGTGTGCACTGGCTCCTCCCTCTATGCCCCTCCTCCAGACCTCAGTTTGATACTGTGCCCAGAGGAGACTGGGTGCACTACAGGGAGCTCTCCTGAGTTTCTCTGAAAGAAAGAATTTTGTTAGGTTTTTTATTTTCAGGGAGCCCTGCTGGCAACAGGCTCCCTGCATCGTGGGACTGAGGAGAGAGAAGCAGATCTACTTAAATGCTAGGCTCTGCTTCTTAGGCTACTGGACACCATTAGCTCCAGAGGGAGTTGGAATGCAGGTCTCCCCTCGTTGTTCGTCCCGGAGCAGCGCCGCCGTCCTCCTCACAGAGCCGGAAGATAGAAGACGGGTGAGTATAAGAAGATAGAAGACTTCAGAGGCGGCAGAAGACTTCAGATCTTCTCAGAGGTAACGCGCAGCGTTGACTCTGCGCACCATTGCTCCCACATACAACACACAGCGGCAGGCACTGATGGGTGCAGGGCGCAGGGGGGGCGCCCTGGGCAGCAATAATAAACCTCTAGGACTGGCCAGTATAGATATATAGGCTCTGCGGACTGTATATTTAAAACCCCTGCCAGTTTTGAAGAAATCGAGCGAGACCGAAGCCCGCCGCTGAGGGGGCGGAGCTTGATCTCTCAGCACTAACCAGCGCCATTTTCTCCACAGCACACCGCGGGGAAGCTGGCTCCCCGGACTCTCCCCTGCTGTACACGGTGACAGAGGGTTTTAAAGAAGGGGGGGGCACATAATTTGGCGCAGTGATTATATAAAAAAAAAAAAGCGCTATATATATCTGGGATTTTTCCAGGGTCATCGGCGCTGGGTGTGTGCTGGCATACTCTCTCTCTGTCTCTCCAAAGGGCCTTGGTTGGGGAACTGTCTCCATATTAGAGATTTCCCTGAGTGTGTGGGGTGTCGGTACGTGTGTGTCGGCATGTCTGAAGCGGAAGGCTCTTCTAAGGAGGAGGTGGAGCAAATGAGTGTGGTGTCTCCGTCGGCAACGCCGACACCGGACTGGTTGGATATGTGGAATGTTTTAAATGCAAATGTGAATTTATTACACAAGAGGTTGGACAAAGCGGAGTCCAGGGAATGTACAGGCAGTCAAGCCCTGCCTTTCACTAAGACGCAGGCACTTTCTGGGTCTCAGAAGCGCCCACTATCGCAAGTAGTTGACACTGATACCGACACGGATTCTGACTCTAGTGTCGACTATGATGATGCAAAGTTGCAGCCTAAATTGGCTAAAAGTATTCATTATATGATTATTGCAATAAAGGATGTGTTGCATATAACAGATGACCCCTCGGTACCTGACACGAGGGTACACATGTTTAAAGAATAGAAGCCTGAGGTTACTTTCCCCCTTCTCATGAGCTAAATGAGTTGTTTGAAAGGGCTTGGGTAACTCCAGACAAGAAACTGCAGATTCCCAAGAGGATTCTTATGGCGTATCCTTTCCCGACTAAGGACAGGATACGGTGGGAATCCTCCCCAAGGGTGGACAAAGCGTGGACACGTTTATCCAAAAAGGTAGCGCTGCCATCTCAAGATACCGCAGCCCTCAAAGATCCTGCTGATCGCAGACAGGAGACTACCTTGAAGTGTATTTACACAAATACTGGTACATTACTCAGACCGGCGATAGCGTCGGCTTGGGTTTGTAGCGCTGTAGCAGCGTGGACAGATACCTTATCTGCTGATATTGATACGCTGGATAAGGAAACCATTTTATTGACCTTGGGTCATATTAAGGATGCTGTCCTATATATGAGAGATGCTCAGAGAGACGTTGGCCTACTGGGTTCCAGAGCCAACGCAATGTCGATTTCTGCTAGGCGAGCCCTATGGACCCGACAATGGACGGGTGATGCCGACTCGAAGAGGCATATGGAGGTTTTGCCTTACAAGGATGAGGACTTATTTGGGGAAGGTCTCACGGACCTGGTTTCCACAGCTACTGCAGGTAAATCAACTTTTTTGCCTTATGTTTCCTCACGGCCTAAGAAAACGCCACATTATCAGATGCAGTCCTTTCGGTCACATAAATCCAAGAGAGTACGGGGATCTTCCTTTCTTGCCAGAGGTAAGGGCAAGGGGAAAAAGCTGCCAACTACAGCTAGTTCCCAGGAGCAGAAGTCCTCCCCGGCTTCTACAAAATCCACCGCATGACGCTGGGGCTCCGCTGAGGGAGTCCGCTCCAGTGGGGGCACGTCTTCGAGTTTTCAGCCACGTCTGGGTTCAATCACAGGTGGATCCCTGGGCAATAGACATTGTTTCCCAGGGTTACAAGCTGGAATTCGAAGAGGTGCCTACTCGCCGGTTTTTCAAATCGGCCCTACCGGCTTCTTCCCCAGAGAGGGAGGTAGTTTTAGCAGCAATTCAAAAATTGTGTCTTCAACAAGTGGTGCTCAAGGTTCCCCTGCTTCAGCAGGGGATGGGGTATTACTCAACCCTGTTTGTGGTCCCGAAACCGGACGGTTCGGTCAGACCTATTCTGAATTTAAAATCCTTAAACCTTTACTTAAAAAGGTTCAAGTTCAAGATGGAATCACTCAGAGCGGTCATCACCAGCCTGGAAGGGGGGGATTATATGGTGTCCCTGGACATAAAGGATGCATACCTTCATGTCCCCATATATCCGCCTCATCAGGCGTTCCTGAAATTTGCTGTACAGGATTGTCATTACCAATTTCAGACGTTGCCGTTAGGGCTTTCCACGGCCCCGATGATTTTCACCAAGCTAATGGCGGAAATGATGGTGCTCCTGCGCAAGCAGGGAGTCACAATTATCCCGTACTTGGACGATCTCCTAATAAAAGCGAGATCAAGAGAGCAGTTGCTGAATAGTGTAGCACTCTCCCTGAGGGTGTTGCACCAGCACGGCTGGATTCTCAATCTCCCGAAATCACAGTTGGTTCCAACGACCCGTTTGCCTTTCTTAGGCATGATCCTGGATACAGACCAGAGAAGGGTTTTTCTCCCAATGGAAAAGGCCCAAGAACTCCTGAACTTGGTCAGGGACCTCTTGAAGCCAAAAAGGGTGTTGGTGCATCACTGCACTCGAGTTCAGGGAAAGATGGTGGCGTCTTACGAGGCCATTCCATTTGGCGGGTTCCATGCAAGGACTTTTCAGTGGGACCTTCTGGACAAGTGGTCCAGGTCGCATCTACAGATTCATCAGATGACCAGCCTGTCCCCCAGGGCCAGGGTATCTTTCCTGTGGTGGCTGCAGAGTGCTCACCTTCTAGAGGGTCGCAGGTTCGGCATTCAGGACTGGATTCTGGTAACCACGGACGCGAGCCTCTGAGGATGGGGAGCAGTCACACAGGGAAGAAACTTCCAAGGTCTATGGTCAAGCCAGGAGGCTTGTCTACACATCAACGTACTGGAATTAAGATCCATATACAACGGCCTTTGTCAAGCGGAGAATTTGCTTCGTGACCTACCAGTTCTGATTCAGTCAGACAACATCACCGCAGTGGCTCATGTAAACCGTCAAGGCGGAACAAAGAGCAGAGTGGCAATGGCAGAAGCCACCAGGATCTTCGCTAGGCGGAAAATCATGTAAGCGCTCTGACGGCAGTCTTCATTCCGGGAGTAGACAACTGGGAAGCGGACTTCCTCAGCAGACACGATCTACATCCAGGAGAGTGGGGACTTCATCAGGAAGTCTTTGCAGAGATTGCAAGTCAGTGGGGACTGCCTCAAATAGACATGATGGTGTCACACCTCAACAAGAAACTTCCGAGATATTGCGCCAGGTCAAGGGACCCTCAGGCGGTAGCAGTGGATGCCCTGGTGACACCGTGGGTGTTCCAGTCGGTCTATGTGTTCCCTCCTCTTCCTCTCATCTCCAAGATATTGAGAATCATAAGATGAAGAGGAGTACAGACAATTCTCATTGTTCCAGATTGGCCTCGAAGGGCCTGGTATCCGGATCTGCAGGAAATGCTCACAGAAGATCCGTGGCCTCTTCCTCTCAGAGAGGACCTGTTGCAACAGGGGCCATGTCTGTTCCAGGACTTACCGCGGCTGTGTTTGACGGCATGGCGGTTGAACGCCGGATCCTAGCGAAAAAGGGCATTCCGGATGAGGTCATTCCTACTCTGATAAAGGCTAGGAAGGATGTGACAGCAAAACATTATCACCGTATATGGAGGAAGTATGTGTCTTGGTGTGAGTCCAGGAATGCTCCTCCGGAAGAATTCCATCTGGGCCGTTTCCTTCACTTCCTACAGACCGGAGTGAATTTGGGCCTAAAATTAGGCTCCGTTAAGGTTCAGATTTCGTCCCTATCCATTTTCTTTCAGAATTAACTGGCTTCTCCCCCAGAAGTCCAGACTTTTGTGAAGGGAGTGCTGCATATCCAGCCTCCTTTTGTGCCTCCTGTGGCACCATGGGACCTTAACGTGGTGTTACGGTTCCTTAAGTCTCACTGGTTTGAGCCTCTTCAAACGGTGGAATTAAAGTATCTCACTTGGAAAGTGGTCATGTTGTTGGCCTTGGCATCGGCAAGGTGAGTGTCTGAGTTGGCGGCTTTATCTTATAAAAGCCCCTATCTGATTTTCCATGTGGATAGAGCGGAGTTGCGGACTCGTCCTCAATTTTTGCCTAAGGTGGTTTCCTCTTTTCATATGAACCAACCTATTGTGGTGCCTGTGGCTACGCGGGACTTGGAGGATTCCGAGTCCCTTGATGTGGTCACGGCATTGAAAATTTATGTAGCCAGAACGGCACGGGTTAGGAAAACAGAGGCACTGTTTGTCCTGTATGCAGCCAACAAGGTTGGCCCTCCTGCTTCTAAGCAGACTATTGCTCGCTGGATCTGTAACACGATTCAGCAGGCTCATTCTACGGCTGGATTGCCGTTACCAAATTCAGTAAAGGCCCATTCCACTAGGAAGGTGGGTTCTTCTTGGGCGGCTGCCCGGTGTGCCTCGGCATTACAGCTTTGCCGAGCGGCGACTTGGTCGGGTTCAAACACTTTTGCAAAGTTCTACAAGTTTGATACCCTGGCTGAGGAGGACCTTGTGTTTGCTCAATCGGTGCTGCAGAGTCATCCGCACTCTCCCGCCTGTTTTGGAGCTTTGGTACAATCCCCATGGTCCTTACGGAGTCCCCAGCATCCTCTAGGACGTAAGAGAAAATAAGATTTTAAACCTACCGGTAAATCTTTTTCTCCTAGTTCGTAGAGGATGCTGGGCGCCCGTCCCAGTGCGGACTAAATCTGCAAGACTTGTATATAGTTTTGGCTTACATAAGGGTTATGTTACAGTTTTGATCAGTCTCCGGCTGATGCTGTTTTGTTTCATACTGTTAACTGGTTGCGTATATTCCATGTTATACGGTGTGGATGGTGTGGGCTGGTATGAATCTTGCCCTTAGATTAACAAAAATCCTGTCCTCGTACTGTCCGTCTCCTCTGGGCACAGTTTCTAACTGAGGTCTGGAGGAGAAGCATAGAGGGAGGAGACAGTGCACACCCATATATAAAGTTCTTTTTGGTGCACATGTCTCCTGTGGAGCCCGTCTAATCCCCATGGTCCTTACGGAGTCCCCAGCATCCTCTACGGACTAGGAGAAAAAGATTTACCGGTAGGTTTAAAATCTTATTTTATTTATCTTTGCCAGAAGCCAATTAACCTGCTAGTGTTTTTTTTGGAGTGTATGGGGGAAACCGGAGTACATGGCGGAAACCCACACAAATACGAGGAAGACATACAAAAACCACACCGAATAGGGCCTTGATCAGGAATTGAACTCATGTCAGTGTTTTCAGCAGTAATTGTTGGAATATGTATGTACTGTTGGTAATGGTATGGCAAAGCTATACTACACACCAGGAGATCCCTCAAAGTAAAATACAGCCGAGTACCTAACCAGTGGAGTGGTTAATCTAGCAGTAATGTGGATGTACTGTACACTGCACTAACACTTACAGTTATGTACGTAACAAACTCCCAGCCGGTGACTGATACAAGGTGGCCTCGAAGTATACAAGCAGTAAATAGTGTGTGGAATGTCGTATATTGCAGGGCCTCACACTTAGCTAATTGGAACATGTCTGTGACCCACTATGGCTCTAACACAGTGACAAGATGGTGTCATACATGCGCAGAAGACCAAATGGCGGCCATCTTGGTAAAGGATTTGATGCCTCCCCATAAGAGCATCATGGAACTGCACTGTAGCGCTCTCCAGGCTTCAACAGTAATGCTAACCACTACACCAATAATATAATAAGCTTTGGACGGAGATAAAGTACCAGCCAATCAGCTCCTAACGGCCATGTCACAGGCTGTGTTTGAAAAATGACAGTTAGGAGCTGATTGGATGGTACTTTATCTCCATCCACTTTATCTCCTTCCAAGGCTTAGTCAATAGACCCCTAAATCTGAGGTTTTCAAGGACAATCCTTAAGTACCACTGACAGGTCATGTTTTCAGGATTTCCTGTGGAAGCAGTGGGGTATTTATTGACTCGGCAATATACATTAACACACCTGTGCATGTGTATTGACCAACTACATGATGTCAGTATGTTCACTGATTCCCAAACACCTAAAAGCTGTGAATATTCTTTTCTTGTTTGACGAGATTTCCCATAGTCCTCTGCGTCTGTGGTCAGTATAAAGTTGTAGGACTTACTGAGCAGTTTGTGGCCCTCTGTTCTACTTAGTATCTTATCAGCGGGACTCCATTACAGGAGAAAACTGTTATCACAAATGAAATTTCACTGTAAAAAAAACACTAAGCTTGGAGATTAATGTCTGCCTTGTAATAGAATCATTTTAAGGTCCCTATTTGTATTTACTTTCATTGTGTTTCTTGGCTTTGTTGAATATGTTATTTTGGATACAAATGTTTCCAATACTATGGTCAGTATGTGCTATATACAAGAAGATAATAGATTCATTGATAACCCAAGTGATTATAATAACACAATTGTTATTATCATAGCTGTATACTTACTCAAACCACAATATATGGCAATATTGTGCTAGATAACAGAAGCCAAAGCCTGGAAGGAATTTTAAAGGCATAAAAAAATTTTAATAAATAAATTGCTGGTACATACAAAAAATTATACAAAACATTTAAAAATGTGTTTCGCATTATAACCTGCAAAATAAATATCATCCAAAATTCCATATTAAAAAAATCTTTATTCCTCAATGAATAGATTTGATGTATAACTACAGATATATTGGTCTACTTAACAATGATATTGTCTCCCCATTGTGCCTTTAATTGCTACACCTTAAAAGCAGGGCTGTATTAACCCATGGCTGGGCCCCTAGGCTTTCAGGTATTTCGGATCCCCTCAGTGTCCATGGGAGGCATTAAAGTTGTCAGCTGCCAGGATCGTGGCGGTAAGGATACTGACGCCAGAATCCTGACACCCGGTGAAATACCAGTGATCACAATCCCGACTGCCGTCCGGAATCTCCGCTTGGTTGGTGGTTCATGCCACCATCCGAGGAGGAATCTAATCCTGTGGCGACCAAAGGTCGCCACCGGGCCCGAAGCATGGTGAGCACAAGCAAGTCCGTAAGGGGACACACTGCACTTGCCACTGGTATTCCGGCTGTTGGGATCCCAGCATCGGTCTCCTGACCGTCGGGATCCCGACAACCGGGATATTATACTAAATCCGTGTCCATCTCCGTGTCAAATTCACAGGCAGAGCTTATGTCATCATTTACACTTTCAGAATTCACACGGACACCAATACCCAGTTAAAATAAAGTCTGCTCTTTACTCTTTTGAAATCCTGACTTGTATTTGTACATGTTGGGAGGGCCGGTGACAGGTGGGCACAAAAGTGACACTTGTGACTGACCCTAGATTTCGAGAGGCCCCGGACCCTCAGGAATCTCGGGAGTCCGGTTCCTGTGCCCCCCTTTCCTGTGCTATGCATTAGTTATTATAAGAAGAGAAATTGAAGGAGCGAGAGGCCGGGAGCCTGACTGGTCGCTGGTAGCTAGCACAATAAAGTTTGTGTTGAGCCAAGTCTGATGCAGCGCATGTGATGTCATGACAGTGCGCCATGGGACAGGAGCAGAAGAGCTGAACCACCTGCGAAGATGGGGCTTTAGATTCAGCAATGCCTTCAGCAGGAGGTACGTGTGGGCTGAAGAGACATGGCTTGGGTGATTGAGACACAGGGGAGGCTGAAAGACAGGACGGCTGAGCCACAGGGGGAGGAGGAGACTTAAAGAGATGGGGAGATGGAAGGGAGACTGAGAGACACAAGGGAAGGCTGGGCCACAAGCGGTGGGGGAGGCTGATAGACACAGGGGAAAGGAGAGTTTGATAGACACAGGGGAATGGGGAGACTGAGAGACATAGGAATGGGGAGGCTGAGAGAAACATGGGAATGGTGAATCTGATAGACACAGGGGAAAGGAGAGTTTGATAGACACGGGAATGGGGAGGCTGGGAGACACAGGGGAATGGGGAGACTCTAGAGACACAGTGGAATCGGGAGGCTGAGAAACAAAGGGGAATGGGGAGGCTGAAACACACAGGGGAATGGGGAGGCTGATAGACACAGGGGAAGGGAGAGTTTGATAGACACAGGGAAATGGGGAGGCTGAGAGACACAGGGGAATGGGGAGGATGAGAGAAACATGGGAATGGGAAGGTTAAGTGACACTGGGGATGGGAAGGATGGTGCTAGAGAGCCACAGGTGAGGACAAGGCTGGTACAATACAGGTGAGGAGGAGTGAGGCTGACGAGACAGTGATCCTGGAGAGAGATGGGGGGCAAGCCAATAGCTGACCAGCCTGTACCTACCTCGAAGGGATAGGGGGCCCCAAAAATATGAGTATACCAGGCACCAAGATTTCTGTTGCTGACCCTGCATGTGGTCTGCCATTTGTTCTTTTTCAAATTTTATAAATAATAACTGTTTTGCCCTTTGTCATGCTTCAATCAAAAGTATTAAAAAATACTGTTTTGAAGGTCCCCTAGGCTTCAGCCTAGTTAGACGTATGGATAATACGGTCCGGCCTAAATCTAGAAAAATATGTCACAATACTGGGGCCCCAGGGTTCATCATCATCACAGACTGGTGGAGATGGAACACTGACATTCCTGGCAGTTACTCCTGCACCATGGGGGTGAAGTAACAAGCCATTGAGAGAGATAAAGTACCAGCCAATCAGCCCATAATTGTCATTTTCCAAACAGCCTGTAACATGACAGTTAAAAACTGATTGGTTGGAACGTTATCTCTCTCCAAGATTTGATAAATCTCCCCCTCAGTCCCTAATGCTGGATACACACTGGCCGATATATATCATTGGTAGATGTGTACCCCTGATATGTCTGTGAACCATATTGCGTCGGCCCTGCAGCACAGCCAATGGTCAATATGTCTGCCAATCTGTCAGCCTAGTGTGTACCCGGCTTATGTGTCTATATGCTTACACCAGATATATAAAAGTACCCTGACCACAGTCCCTTTCTGAGGCGGCGTAATGTGGCAGCAAGGTACACCCTCATTTCACCATAAAATAAGATTTTACTTACCGGTAAATCTATTTCTCGTAGTCCATAGAGGATGCTGGGGACTCCGTAAGAACCATGGGGAATAGACGGGCTCCGCAGGAGATAGGGCACTTTAAGAAAGCTTTGGATTCTGGGTGTGCACTGGCTCCGCCCTCTATGTCCCTCCTCCAGACCTCAGTTAGAGAAACTGTGCCCAGAGGAGATGAACAGTACGAGGAAAGGATTTTTGTAAATCTAAGGGCAAGATTCATACCAGCCACACCAATCACACCGTATAACTTGTGACAAACTACCCAGTTAACAGTATGAACAATAACATAGCCTCGGTTCAAACCCGATCAACTATAACATAACCCTTATGTAAGCAACAACTATATACAAGTCTTGCAGAAGAAGTCCGCACTTGGGACGGGCGCCCAGCATCCTCTACGGACTACGAGAAATAGGTTTACCGGTAAGTAAAATCTTATTTTCTCTAACGTCTTAGAGGATGCTGGGGACTCCGTAAGGACCATGGGGATTATACCAAAGCTCCCAAACGGGCGGGAGAGTGCGGATGACTCTGCAGCACCGATTGAGAAAACAGGAGGTCCTCCTCAGCCAGGGTATCAAACTTATAGAACTTTGCAAAGGTGTTTGACCCCGACCAAGTAGCAGCTCGGCACAGTTGTAGTGCCGAGACCCCCCGGGCAGCCGCCCAAGAAGAGCCCACCTTCCTAGTGGAATGGGCCTTAACCGATTTAGGCAATGGCAATCCTGCCGAAGAATGCGCCTGCTGAATCGTGTTACAGATCCAGCGAGCAATAGTCTGCTTTGAAGCAGGAGCGCCAACCTTGTTGGCCGCTTACAGAACAAACAGAGCTTCGGTCTTCCTGATCCTAGCTGTTCTGGTCACATAAATCTTCAAAGCCCGGACCACATCCAGGGACTCGGAATCCTCCAAGTCCCGTGTAGCCACAGGCACGACAATAGGTTGGTTCATATGAAAAGATGAGACCACCTTGGGCAGAAATTGAGGACGAGTCCTCAACTCTGCCCTATCCACGTGAAAAATCAGGTATGAGCTTTTATATGATAAAGCCGCCAATTCCGAAACCCGCCTTGCAGAAGCTAAGGCCAACAACATGACCACTTTCCAAGTGGGGTATTTCAACTCCACTGTATTGAGTGGTTCAAACCAAGGTGACTTGAGGAAACTTAATACCACGTTTAGGTCCCAAGGCGCCACCGGAGGTACAAAGGGAGGCTGAATATGCAGCACGCCCTTCACAAAAGTCTGTACTTCAGGAAGAGAAGCCAATTCGCGGTAAGTCTTGGAACAGACAGGGCCCCTGCTGCAGCAGGTCCTGCCTTAGAGGAAGAGGCCACGGATCTTCTGTGAGCAACTCTTGCAGCTCCGGATACCAAGTCCTCCGTGGCCAATCTGGAACAATGAGGATTGTTCTGACCCTGCTTATTCTTATTATTCTCAACACCTTGGGTATGAGAGGAAGAGGCGGAAACACATAGACCGATCTGAACACCCAAGATGTCACCAGAGCGTCTACCGCTACCGCCTGAGGGTCCCTTGACCTGGCGCAATATCACTTTAGCTTTTTGTTGAGACGGGACGCCATCATGTCTATTTGAGGCAGCCCCCACCGACCCGTGATCTGTGCGAAGACTTCTTGATGAAGTCCCCACTTTCCCCGATGCAGGTCGTGCCTGCTGAGGAAATCCGCCTCCCAGTTGTCCACCCCCGGGATGAACACTGCTGATAGTGCGCTTACATGGCCTTCTGCCCAGCGTAGAATCCTGGTCGCTTCTGCCATGGCCACTCTGCTTCGCGTTCCGCCTTGGCGGTTTACATGAGACACTGCCGTGACATTGTCTGACTGAATCAGAACCGTTTTTTCCCAAAGCAATTCCTCCGCTTGACGCAGGGCGTTGTATATAGCCCTCAGCTCCAGGACGTTGATGTGGAGACAAGTCTCTAGATTTGACCAGAGACCTTGGAAATTTCTTCCCAGTGTGACTGCTCCCCAGCCTCGGAGGCTTGCGTCCGTGGTCACCAGGACCCAGTCCTGAATGCCGAAACTGCGACCCTCTAGTAGGTGAGCACTGTGCAGCCACCACAGGAGAGATACCCTGGTCCTGGGAGACAGGGTGATCCTTTGATGCATTTGTAAATGGGACCCTGACCACTTGTCCAAGAGGTCCCATTGAAAAGTCCTCACATGGAACCTGCCGAAGGGGATGGCCTCGTATGAAGCTACCATCTTCCCCAGCACCCGTGTGCAATGATGCACTGAAACCTTTTTTGGCTTTAATAGGTTCCTGACCAGGGCTATGAGCTCCTGAACCTTTTCGATCGGAAGAAAAACCTTTTTCTGGTCTGTGTCCAGAATCAGGCCCAAAAAGGTCAGACGCGTTGTAGGGACTAGCTGGGACTTCGGTATATTGAGAATCCAGCCGTGTAACTGCAACGTCTTCATGGACAGAGACACGCTGTCCAGCAACTTCTCCCGAGATCTCGCCTTTATGAGGAGATCGTCCAAGTATGAGATAATTGTGACACCCTGCCTGCGCAGGAGCACCACCATTTCTGCCATTACCTTGGTGAAAATTCTCGGGGCCGTGGAAAGCCCAAACGGCAACGTCTGAAATTGGTAGTGACAGTCCTGCACTGCAAATCTCAGGAACGCCTGGTGAGGGGGGAATATCGGAACATGTAGGTAAGCATCCTTTATGTCCAGGGACACCATCCAATCCCCCCCTCCAGGCTGGCGATGACCGCCCTGAGTGATTCCATTTTGAACTTGAACCTCTTCAAGTACAGGTTCAGGGATTTTAGATTTAAAATGGGTCTGACCGAACCGTCTGGTTTCGGGACCACAAACAGGGTTGAGTAATATCCTTCTCCTTGCTGGAGATGAGGAACTGTGATAATCACCTGTTGAATATACAATTTTTGGATTGCTGCCAACACTAGCTCCCTCCCTGACGGGGAAGCCTGTATCCCTGAGAAACAATCTCTAATGCCCAGGGATCCACCTGCGAGCGAACCCAGACGTGGCTGAAAAACCGAAGACGAGCCCCCACTAGATCTGCCTTTCCCCGGGAAGCCCCAGCGTCATGCGGTGGACTTTGCAGATGCAGGGGAGGACTTCTGCTCCTGGGAACTAGCTGTGTGCAGCCTTTTTCCCTTGCCTTTTCCTCTGGCAACAAAGGACGATCCCCGTACCTTTTTGCTCTTATTGGAACGAAAGGACTGCATTTGATAATGAGGTGCCTTTTTTGTATGCTGCGGGGGGACATAAGGTAAGAAATTTGACTTACCAGCCGTAGCAGTAGAGACAAGGTCCGAGAGGCCGTCTCCAAACAACTCCTCCCCCTTGTAAGGCAAGGACTCCATATGCCGCTTTGAATCGGCGTCTCCCGTCCACTGTCGGGTCCACAAGAGCCGCCTAGCAGAAATAGATATAGCGTTTATTCTCGAGCTTAGTAAACAAATGTCTCTTTAAGCATCTCTCATATACAAGGCAGCCTCCCTGATATGCTCTATGGTCATTAAAATGGCATCCCTATCTAAGGTGTCAAGCTCCGCCCATGCCACGACAGCACTACAAACCCAGGCCGACGCCATAGCCAGTCTAACAATAGTACCGGGATGAGTGTAAATGTGCTTCATGGTAATTTCCTGTCTGCGATCAGCAGGATCCTTGAGGGAAGCCGTATCCTGCGAAGGCAGTGCCACCTTTTTGGATAAGCGTGTCAGCGACTTGTCTACTTTAGGCGAAGATTCCCATCGTATCCTATCCGTTTGTGGAAAAGGATACGCCATAAGAATCCTTTTGGGAACTTGTGGTCTCCTATCTGGAGATTCCCAAGCCTTTTCGCACAATTCGCTCAGCTCAAATGAGGACGGAAAGGTGACCTCAGGCTTTTTCCCTTTATACATGTGTACCCTCATGTCAGGGACAGGGGGTTCCTCAGTAATGTGCAAAACCTCTTTAATGGCAATAATCATGTACCGAATACCTTTTGCCACCTTCGGCTGTAATTTTGCATCTTCATAGTCGACACTAGAGTCAGTATCCGTGTCGGTATCTGTGTCATCGATCTGGGATATGGAGCGCTTCTGAGGCCCCGAAGGTCCTGGCGCCACAGGGACAGGCATGGTCTGGCTACCTGACTGATCCCTAGCTTCAGCCTTGTCTAACCTTTTATGCAATAGATTGACATTTGCATTTAAGACATTCAGCATATCCATTCATTCCTGTGTCGGCGCTGCCGACGGCGATGACATTCAAGCACTCCCCCTCCACATTAAGCGAGCCTTCCTCGTCAAACATGTCGACACACGCGTACCGACACACTTCACACACACACAGGGAAACTCTTTTCTGAAGACAGTATCCCCTTTAATGCCCTTTGGAGAGACAGAGAGAGAGAGAGTATGCCAGCACACACCCCAGCGCAATGACCCTGGAGACCAACACAAAATGTTTTTCCCCAGCCGCACTGTATAATATGTTATCCGCCAATTATGTGCCCCCCCCCCCCCCCTTCTCTTTTAAACACCCCTTCACCGTGTGTAAGCAGGGGAGAGTCCGGGGAGCTTCCTCTCAGCGGTGCTGTGGAGAGAAAATGGCGCTGGTGAGTGCTGAGGGAGAAGCCCCGCCCCCTCGGCGGCGGGCTTCAGTCCTGCTCAAAGTTATTAAAAAATGTCGGGGGCTCTTTTATATACATGTACAGTGCCCCCACCTGAACATGTATATTGTCTTTTGCCATAAGAGAGGTGTTATATTGCTGCCCAGGGCGCCCCCCTGCGCCCTGCACCCTTACAGTGACCGGAGTGTGTGAGGTGTATGGGAGCAATGACGCACAGCTGCAGTGCTGTGCGTTACCTCTGTGAAGCACCGAAGGCTTCTGCCGCCTGAGACGTCTTCTGGCTCTGTGAGGAGAACGGCGGCGCGGCTCTGGGGGTGGACGCCCAGTAAGAACCTGCGTTCACCCCCTCTGGCAGGGACGTGCAGTCAGGGGAGGCAGGGGAGGCAGTGCCTCCCCTGTCATTCATTAATGATTAAAATAATACAAAAAGATACATATGACACATATTCTGTGTCATATGTATCCTGTTCATATTATTCTAATAACTTCAGTGTATTAAACTAGATTGGGAGGCACTGATATCAAGTGCCTCCCGAGACAGCGTGTGGACAGTGGGAACGGGGGATAATTCCGGGGGCGGGGCCAAGCGCTGGGCTGAAAAAGCCCATTACAAAATTCAATGAAAGCGGCACTTATGTAAGTGCCTCGCTGGCAGGGAAAGCACGCCCCTGCTAGCGGGACACATTTGATTGGACAGCGGATCCAGCGCTGGATCCGCTGGCCCAATCATCAATACGCAGTGGCAGGACAAGGAAGAGACTCAGCGGTCTCCTCTCTTCCTCTCCCGCCAGCACCCGCGATCACCTGCCAGCACCCGGGGATTTAGAAGTAGAATTCAAGATCCGGGGAGGGGGGCAGAGCCAAGTGTCGCCATGCAGCAGCAGCTAATCTGCACGGCGGCAGCGGCGGCAGCGGTAAGACCAGACACAGGGAGGAAATCGTGCGGCAGCCGGAGCTCTCCTCTCTGACAGGCAGAAACCCCAATGGTAGATGCTAGAATCAAGTGGGCTAAGGGACCTTTTTCGTAAGGGGGAGGAGTTACGATGCAAGGGGGAGGAGCTAGGCCAGCGGGATAGTTCCTCTACTATCCACGCCACCAACTATTACCTTTAGTAATTAGGTGGTGAGCGGAGCGGAGCGAGCCACCGTGCCCGAAGCGTGGCGAGCGAAGCGAGCCCGCGAGGGTACTTTTCGGGTACCCTGTTCGCCCGTAGCTCCTCCCCCTGGTGACGTAGCTCCTCCCCTCAATACGTCACAAGGTCCCTTCAGCCCCTCCAATATAGAACCAACCAAACCCCAATGCCTGCTGCCATCTCCTGGCGGTGGTTTCTGCACGGGTCCCAGCGCTACCTGCTCTTCCATGTGATCTCTGGAGAGGGAACACCGCACACAGATCAGGTACTACCATTTGTCCCTACCCGGATCCCCAGACTTCATATTTGCAGCCTTATCTGGGTGTCAGTGATGCCGGAGAGGGGATGGGGGGTGTAAAAAGGGAGATGCTGTCTGCCGTAATGTGTAATAAGAGGACGCTGTCTGCCATATTGTGTAATAAGAGGACGCTGTCTGCCGTAATGTGTAATATGGGGACGCAGTCTGCCGTAATGTGTAATATGGGGACGCAGTCTGCCGTAATGTGTAATATGGGGACGCAGTCTGCCGTAATGTGTAACAAGGGGGATGCTGTCTGCCGTAATGTGAAAAAAGAGGACTCAGTCTACCGTAATGTGTAATAAGAGGACGCTGTCTACCATAATGTGTAATATGGTGACGCAGTCTGCCGTAATGTGTAATATGGGGACGCAGTCTGCCGTAATGTGTAATATGGGGACGCTGTCTGCCGTAATGTGTAACAAGGGGGATGCTGTCTGCCGTAATGTGAAAAAAGAGGACTCAGTCTGCCGTAATGTGTAATAAGAGGGCGCTGTCTGCCGTAATGTGTAATATGGGGACGCTGTCTGCCGTAATGTGTAACAAGGGGGACGCTGTCTGCCGTAATGTGTAATAAGAGGACGCTGTCTGCCGTAATGTGTAACAAGGGGGACGCTGTCTGCCGTAATGTGTAATATGGGGACGCAGTCTGCCGTAATGTGTAATATGGGGACGCTGTCTGCCGTAATGTGTAACAAGGGGGATGCTGTCTGCCGTAATGTGAAAAAAGAGGACTCAGTCTGCCGTAATGTGTAATAAGAGGACGCTGTCTGCCGTAATGTGTAATATGGGGACGCTGGCTGCCGTAATGTGTAACAAGGGGGACGCTGTCTGCCGTAATGTGTAATAAGAGGACGCTGTCTGCCGTAATGTGTAACAAGGGGGACGCTGTCTGCCGTAATGTGTAATATGGGGACGCAGTCTGCCGTAATGTGTAATATGGGGACGCTGTCTGCCGTAATGTGTAACAAGGGGGATGCTGTCTGCCGTAATGTGAAAAAAGAGGACTCAGTCTGCCGTAATGTGTAATAAGGGGACGCTGTCTGCCATAATGTGTAATAAGAGGACTCTGTCTGCCGTAATGTGTAACAAGGGGGACGCTGTCTGCCGTAATGTGTAACAAGGGGGACGCTGTCTGCCGTAATGTGTAACAAGGGGGACGCTGTCTGCCGTAATGTGTAATAAGAGGACGCTGTCTGCCGTAATGTGTAACAAGGTGGACGCTGTCTGCCGTAATGTGTAACAAGGGGGACGCTGTCTGCCGTAATGTGTAACAAGGGGGACGCTGTCTGCCGTAATGTGTAACAAGGGGACGCTGTCTGCCGTAATGTGTAACAAGGGGGACGCTGTCTGCCATAATGTGTAACAAGGGGGACACTGTCCGCCATAATGTGTAATAAGAGGACGCTGTCTGCCGTAATGTGTAAAAAGGGGACGCTGTCTGCCACAATGTGTAAAAATGGGATGCTGTCTGCCGTAACGTGTAAAAGGGGGACGCTGTCTGCCGTAATGTATAAAAGGGGCTCTACCTGGTGTAGTTGTGCTACTGTGCAGCGTAATTTGAATAATGGAGACTACTGTGCACCGTAGTATGAATTGGTATTATTTTGTGGCCATGCCCCTTCCCCATGAAGCCACACCCCTATACATTTTTCACGCGCCTAGAGCGCGCACTGCCCCTATCTTGCATGGGAAGGGGGGGCGCCAATGCCGTTTCTTGCACACAGCGCTAAAATGCTTAGTTACAGCACTGATGAAACGCAGCTACTACACCTATGCCCTGAGCACAGCACTAGCATCCAAGAGCCCCTAACCTCCCCCTATTGTTCCTAACCTCCCTGTGGCATTACCTAAACCTAACCCTTCCAACCAGCAGCTTAACCCTAACCTTCCTGCGGCGGTACCTAACCCCCCCTCCCTGCACACTAACCTCCCTGTGACGGTACCTAACCCTCCATCCCTGTAGCCTAACCCTAACATCCCTGCGGCGGTACCTAAACCTAACCCTCCGCAGCCTAATCCTTCCCGTTGATGCCTAACCCTAACCTCCCCAGGGGTTGGCTAAAGTACTATGTGTAAGACTGTAGGAGGTGATGATAATACGGTATATATATTTAAAATTTGATAATATATAATTACGAGGCTAGTCCCACTTTCCTAGGAGTGCGCGCGCCTATTGCGCACATTGGGGGGAGAGGGGGTGCTTCAACAGATCTCGCTCAGAATGCCAGTAGTTTTGGACCCAGGCCTGGCTGCTCTCTGGGTACTTTGCGATCTGTCCTGTAATCACAGTACTGCATAGGTTCTCAAACTCAGTCCTCAGGAACCCACACAGTGCATGTTTTGCAGGTAACCCAGCAGGTGCACAGGTGTATTAATTACTCACTGACACATTTTAAAAGGCCCACATGTGGAGCTAATTATTTACTTGTGGTTCTGCGAGGAGACCTGCAAAACATGCACTGTGTGGAGTTCTGAGGACCAAGTTTGAGAACCTGTGCAGTACTGTATATACACAATTGCTGCAGTACCATACCCCCCCCCCCCTCCCGTGCACTCTAATGTATTTGTTGTCCCTAAAAAGTGAGCTGAGGTTTGTGTTTTTGTGCGACTGTGGATGTACTTGAGAAGCCAGTGCCTCCCCATCCATTGACTTCACCGCACATCACTGCCCTCTGGAGCTAATGGTGTCCAGTAGCCGAGGAAGCAGAGCCTATCAATTAAGAAGGTCTGCCCCTCTCTCCTCAGTCCCTCGATGCAGGGAGCCTGTTGCCAGCAGTGCTCCCTGTAAAAATGTAGAAAAAAATCCAAACAAAAATGCTTCCTAGGCAGAGAACTTTGGGGAGCTCCCTGCAGTGCACCCATCTCGCTCTGGGCACAGTGTAAAACTGAGGTCTGGAGGAGGGACATAGAGGGAGGAGCCAGTGCACACCCAGAATCCAAAGCTTTCTTAAAGTGCCCTAGCTCCTGCGGAGCCCGTCTATTCCCCATGGTCCTTACGGAGTACCCAGCATCCTCTAGGACGTTAGAGAAAATTTATTTTGATGACAGGTCTGGGTTAATTCCTATCTGTAAGACTGCACCTCTGAAAATGTGCCTCTATTTTCATATTTGTACGCAACGGTCGATTATCACGCAATGGAGGGATTATAGTCAGACTGCGCTCACTACGCGCATACGCAAAGGTGCTGCTGAAATCTCGCTCACAATGAAGGTTACACAGTGTCGTACTGGGGCATGAAGGGCCCACCGCGGGGATGCAGTTGTAGGGCCCATGTTTAGGGGTGTGGCCAGTCTCCAGAGGGGGTGTGGTCAGTCGCCACAGAGGTTTGGCTAACCATTATAGAGAGCATGGTCTGGGCCCCTTGATAAATAGGGTTTCCACTGTACCCCTGTGAGCCAGTCCAACCCTAGGGTTACATCACAAAGTGATTGACAGGAAGGGGCTGCTTGGGGGTGTCAACTGGGAGCGGTTGGAAAAACGCAGGCATATCATGGCCGTTTTCAGGTGTGTATCTGCTGTCAGCTGCGAGCTGGTACGTGCTAAAACATGGCGGCTGTGCCGCTACTGCTGCTCTGTATAGCCATAGACCAACTCTTAGCTCAGATGTTCCTCATTTATAGGCTGCAAATATGTACACAATTGCAAATGAGTTGCGATGACTCCATTTCTTTGGCGGCAGTTTCGTAGCCTAGTAATTCACATAGCATTTGCATACAAACATAAATTAGGCCCACAGTTATATATTTTAGCATTTCCAAACTGGCTGCTATTATCTGATCTACGTATAACGGCCCTCATTCCGAGTTGATCGCTCGTTTTAGCAGCAGTGCAAATGCTAGGCCGCCGCCCTCTGGGAGTGTATCTTAGCTTAGCAGAAGTGCGACCGAAAGGATCGCAGAACGGCGTCTAAATTTTATCAAGCAGTTTCTGAGTAGCTGCAGACCTACTCCTACCTTGCGATCACTTCAGACTATTTACTTCCTGTTTTGACGTCACAACACGCCCTGCGTTCGGCCAGCCACTCCTCCGTTTCCCCAGGCATGCCGGCGTTTTCTCACTCACTCCCCGAAAACGGTCAGTTACCACCCAGAAACACCCACTTCCTGTCAATCATTCTGCGGCCAGCAGTGCGACTGAAAAGCGTCGCTAGACCTTGTGTTAAACTGCATAGTCTTGTGTGAAAGTACGTCACGCGTGCGCACTGCGCACCATACGCATGCGCAGAAATGCCACTTTTTTACCTAATCGCCGCGCTGCGACCGAAAACAGCTAGCGAACAACTCGGAATGACCACCAACATTTTCTGTCAATGCGAGTAAAACAAACTAGTATTTATCAGATGTCACATGGAGAGAAACAGGAAAGTGTGGCCACAGATGGGAGGACCGGCCACTGTCCTGACACCTGTAAATGGGGTGGTGCCCACCCATCTTGCATAAATAATAATGGCCTCTTACACCCATCTTACATGAATAATAGGCAGCCGCACAACCACGCTCATTATTTCCATCGCAGATCCAGCTGAGCTAAGAGTCAAAAGCTTTTCCAGCGGAGACACGGACAAGTGGAACACCCTGATTTATCACTGGCCTATTGTTACATCTGACACCATTTTACAGACTGTTCCTTTCATTTCTTTATTATTAAATGCTTAAAAATATACAATTGCTATTTTGTGCCGCATTCTGCATTGCAGTTATTAGGCAGATTAAAATAGAATTACATGGAAAATAAAAATATAATGCATCATATGAGCCCTGTTTAGTGCGCAGTAGTCAGGGTGATCTTACACCAGAGACACTTAACGCTTGCTCATGGAACACTTTCCCGTGTCGCACACCGTTTCTAGCATGAATGTGAGAAAAGCTCCCTGAAGATCCTGCAGGCGCTCACATCATTAATCCTATACCTGCTATAGCCTGCTATGTACACAGGCAGAGGTGTAACCCACGGGTCAATGCAAAACAACACAAGAGAAAATGCTCTAGTGCACCCTGGTTTACACTGCCATCCGCGTGACCAGTACGCGTCTCATGTCACATAGAGACATAGAATTTGACGGCAGATAAGATCCAACTGGCCCATCTTGTCTGCCCAAAACACACGTACTCTGGTTAATTTTTGTTGGGAGCCAGTAAACCTACCAGTATATTTTTGGAGTGTGGGAGGAAACCGGATTCGGCGGATTACCCGGAGGAAACCCACGCAAGCACAGGGAAAATATACAAACTCCACACAGTTAGGGCCATGGTGGGAATCAAACCCATGACCATAGCGCTGTGAGGCAGTAATGCTAACCATTACACCATCCGTACACACAGTGCTCAATGATCTGGGTGACTGCAGATTTGTTTGAGTATGTTTGTGTGTGTCATGCCCATTTAGCGGGATCAAGATGAGATCCCGGCAGTCAGGATCCCGGTGGTCAGGAGACCAACGCCGGGATCCTGGCGGCTCACTGTGCTCGCCATGCTTCAGGTCCAGTGGCGACCTTTGGTCTCCACAGGGTTCTATTCCCCCTCAGGTGGTGGTGTGGACCACCACTCAAGTGGGGAATCCAGCCAGCGGTCGGGACTCTGACCGCCGGTATTGTAGTTGGTGTCGGGATTCCGACGTTGGTATATTGACCGCCGGGATCCCATCCGAGGGTCAATTGACTGCCTCCCTATTTAGCATATGGCGTAACTTCTACTGTAAATCCTGTGATGAATAGGCATTTTTGCTGGAGATAGGACTCTTCCATATTTGCTAAGCCCAAAGCCAAAACAAGGTATCGCCAGGTATCACTTGTGATAGCCCGAGGAATTTTAAGAATCATGGCAATACAGTACCTGTACTGCCGGTATGGGTCAATACAGATTTACAGTAAAAACTAGAGATGAGCGCCTGAAATTTTTCGGGTTTTGTGTTTTGGTTTTGGGTTCGGTTCCGCGGCCGTGTTTTGGGTTCGAACGCGTTTTGGCAAAACCTCACCGAATTTTTTTTGTCGGATTCGGGTGTGTTTTGGATTCGGGTGTTTTTTTCAAAAAACACTAAAAAACAGCTTAAATCATAGAATTTGGGGGTCATTTTGATCCCAAAGTATTATTAACCTCAAAAACCATAATTTACACTCATTTTCAGTCTATTCTGAATACCTCACACCTCACAATATTATTTTTAGTCCTAAAATTTGCACCGAGGTCGCTGTGTGAGTAAGATAAGCGACCCTAGTGGCCGACACAAACACCGGGCCCATCTAGGAGTGGCACTGCAGTGTCACGCAGGATGTCCCTTCCAAAAAACCCTCCCCAAACAGCACATGACGCAAAGAAAAAAAGAGGCGCAATGAGGTAGCTGTGTGAGTAAGATTAGCGACCCTAGTGGCCGACACAAACACCGGGCCCATCTAGGAGTGGCACTGCAGTGTCACGCAGGATGTCCCTTCCAAAAAACCCTCCCCAAACAGCACATGACGCAAAGAAAAAAAGAGGCGCAATGAGGTAGCTGTGTGAGTAAGATTAGCGACCCTAGTGGCCGACACAAACACCGGGCCCATCTAGGAGTGGCACTGCAGTGTCACGCAGGATGTCCCTTCCAAAAAACCCTCCCCAAACAGCACATGACGCAAAGAAAAAAAGAGGCGCAATGAGGTAGCTGACTGTGTGAGTAAGATTAGCGACCCTAGTGGCCGACACAAACACCGGGCCCATCTAGGAGTGGCACTGCAGTGTCACGCAGGATGTCCCTTCCAAAAAACCCTCCCCAATCAGCACATGATGCAAAGAAAAAGAAAAGAAAAAAGAGGTGCAAGATGGAATTGTCCTTGGGCCCTCCCACCCACCCTTATGTTGTATAAACAGGACATGCACACTTTAACCAACCCATCATTTCAGTGACAGGGTCTGCCACACGACTGTGACTGATATGACGGGTTGGTTTGGACCCCCCCCAAAAAAGAAGCAATTAATCTCTCCTTGCACAAACTGGCTCTACAGAGGCAAGATGTCCACCTCATCATCATCCTCCGATATATCACCGTGTACATCCCGCTCCTCACAGATTATCAATTCGTCCCCACTGGAATCCACCATCTCAGCTCCCTGTGTACTTTGTGGAGGCAATTGCTGCTGGTCAATGTCTCCGCGGAGGAATTGATTATAATTCATTTTAATGAACATCATCTTCTCCACATTTTCTGGATGTAACCTCGTACGCCGATTGCTGACAAGGTGAGCGGCGGCACTAAACACTCTTTCGGAGTACACACTTGTGGGAGGGCAACTTAGGTAGAATAAAGCCAGTTTGTGCAAGGGCCTCCAAATTGCCTCTTTTTCCTGCCAGTATAAGTACGGACTGTGTGACGTGCCTACTTGGATGCGGTCACTCATATAATCCTCCACCATTCTATCAATGTTGAGAGAATCATATGCAGTGACAGTAGACGACATGTCCGTAATCGTTGTCAGGTCCTTCAGTCCGGACCAGATGTCAGCATCAGCAGTCGCTCCAGACTGCCCTGCATCACCGCCAGCGGGTGGGCTCGGAATTCTGAGCCTTTTCCTCGCACCCCCAGTTGCGGGAGAATGTGAAGGAGGAGATGTTGACAGGTCGCGTTCCGCTTGACTTGACAATTTTGTCACCAGCAGGTCTTTCAACCCCAGCAGACTTGTGTCTGCCGGAAAGAGAGATCCAAGGTAGGCTTTAAATCTAGGATCGAGCACGGTGGCCAAAATGTAGTGCTCTGATTTCAACAGATTGACCACCCGTGAATCCTTGTTAAGCGAATTAAGGGCTGCATCCACAAGTCCCACATGCCTAGCGGAATCGCTCCCTTTTAGCTCCTTCTTCAATGCCTCCAGCTTCTTCTGCAAAAGCCTGATGAGGGGAATGACCTGACTCAGGCTGGCAGTGTCTGAACTGACTTCACGTGTGGCAAGTTCAAAGGGCATCAGAACCTTGCACAACGTTGAAATCATTCTCCACTGCACTTGAGACAGGTGCATTCCACCTCCTATATCGTGCTCAATTGTATAGGCTTGAATGGCCTTTTGCTGCTCCTCCAACCTCTGAAGCATATAGAGGGTTGAATTCCACCTCGTTACCACTTCTTGCTTCAGATGATGGCAGGGCAGGTTCAGTAGTTTTTGGTGGTGCTCCAGTCTTCTGTACGTGGTGCCTGTACGCCGAAAGTGTCCCGCAATTTTTCTGGCCACCGACAGCATCTCTTGCACGCCCCTGTCGTTTTTTAAAAAATTCTGCACCACCAAATTCAAGGTATGTGCAAAACATGGGACGTGCTGGAATTTGCCCATATTTAATGCACACACAATATTGCTGGCGTTGTCCGATGCCACAAATCCACAGGAGAGTCCAATTGGGGTAAGCCATTCCGCGATGATCTTCCTCAGTTGCCGTAAGAGGTTTTCAGCTGTGTGCGTATTCTGGAAAGCGGTGATACAAAGCGTAGCCTGCCTAGGAAAGAGTTGGCGTTTGCGAGATGCTGCTACTGGTGCCGCCGCTGCTGTTCTTGCGGCGGGAGTCCATACATCTACCCAGTGGGCTGTCACAGTCATATAGTCCTGACCCTGCCCTGCTCCACTTGTCCACATGTCCGTGGTTAAGTGGACATTGGGTACAACTGCATTTTTTAGGACACTGGTGAGTCTTTTTCTGACGTCCGTGTACATTCTCGGTATCGCCTGCCTAGAGAAGTGGAACCTAGATGGTATTTGGTAACGGGGGCACACTGCCTCAATAAATTGTCTAGTTCCCTGTGAACTAACGGCGGATACCGGACGCACGTCTAACACCAACATAGTTGTCAAGGCCTCAGTTATCCGCTTTGCAGTAGGATGACTGCTGTGATATTTCATCTTCCTCGCAAAGGACTGTTGAACAGTCAATTGCTTACTGGAAGTAGTACAAGTGGGCTTACGACTTCCCCTCTGGGATGACCATCGACTCCCAGCGGCAACAACAGCAGCGCCAGCAGCAGTAGGCGTTACACGCAAGGATGCATCGGAGGAATCCCAGGCAGGAGAGGACTCGTCAGAATTGCCAGTGACATGGCCTGCAGGACTATTGGCATTCCTGGGGAAGGAGGAAATTGACACTGAGGGAGTTGGTGGGGTGGTTTGCGTGAGCTTGGTTACAAGAGGAAGGGATTTACTGGTCAGTGGACTGCTTCCGCTGTCACCCAAAGTTTTTGAACTTGTCACTGACTTATTATGAATGCGCTGCAGGTGACGTATAAGGGAGGATGTTCCGAGGTGGTTAACGTCCTTACCCCTACTTATTACAGCTTGACAAAGGGAACACACGGCTTGACACCTGTTGTCCGCATTTCTGGTGAAATACCTCCACACCGAAGAGCTGATTTTTTTGGTATTTTCACCTGGCATGTCAACGGCCATATTCCTCCCACGGACAACAGGTGTCTCCCCGGGTGCCTGACTTAAACAAACCACCTCACCATCAGAATCCTCCTGGTCAATTTCCTCCCCAGCGCCAGCAACACCCATATCCTCCTCATCCTGGTGTACTTCAACACTGACATCTTCAATCTGACTATCAGGAACTGGACTGCGGGTGCTCCTTCCAGCACTTGCAGGGGGCGTGCAAATGGTGGAAGGCGCATGCTCTTCACGTCCAGTGTTGGGAAGGTCAGGCATCGCAACCGACACAATTGGACTCTCCTTGTGGATTTGGGATTTCGAAGAATGCACAGTTCTTTGCTGTGCTGCTTTTGCCAGCTTGAGTCTTTTCATTTTTCTAGCGAGAGGCTGAGTGCTTCCATCCTCATGTGAAGCTGAACCACTAGCCATGAACATAGGCCAGGGCCTCAGCCGTTCCTTGCCACTCCGTATGGTAAATGGCATATTGGCAAGTTTACGCTTCTCCTCCGACAATTTTATTTTAGGTTTTGGAGTCCTTTTTTTACTGATATTTGGTGTTTTGGATTTGACATGCTCTGTACTATGACATTGGGCATCGGCCTTGGCAGACGACGTTGCTGGCATTTCATCGTCTCGGCCATGACTAGTGGCAGCAGCTTCAGCACGAGGTGGAAGTGGATCTTGATCTTTCCCTAATTTTGGAACCTCAACATTTTTGTTCTAAATATTTTAATAGGCACAACTAAAAGGCACCTCAGGTAAACAATGGAGATGGATGGATTGGATACTAGTATACAATTATGGACGGGCTGCCGAGTGCCGACACAGAGGTAGCCACAGCCGTGAACTACCGCACTGTACTGTGTCTGCTGCTAATATATAGACTGGTTGATAAAGAGATAGTATACTCGTAACTAGTATGTATGTATAAAGAAAGAAAAAAAAACCACGGTTAGGTGGTATATACAATTATGGACGGGCTGCCGAGTGCCGACACAGAGGTAGCCACAGCCGTGAACTACCGCACTGTACTGTGTCTGCTGCTAATATATAGACTGGTTGATAAAGAGATAGTATACTCGTAACTAGTATGTATGTATAAAGAAAGAAAAAAAAAACACGGTTAGGTGGTATATACAATTATGGACGGGCTGCCGAGTGCCGACACAGAGGTAGCCACAGCCGTGAACTACCGCACTGTACTGTGTCTGCTGCTAATATATAGACTGGTTGATAAAGAGATAGTATACTCGTAACTAGTATGTATGTATAAAGAAAGAAAAAAAAACCACGGTTAGGTGGTATATACAATTATGGACGGGCTGCCGAGTGCCGACACAGAGGTAGCCACAGCCGTGAACTACCGCACTGTACTGTGTCTGCTGCTAATATATAGACTGGTTGATAAAGAGATAGTATACTCGTAACTAGTATGTATGTATAAAGAAAGAAAAAAAAACCACGGTTAGGTGGTATATACAATTATGGACGGGCTGCCGAGTGCCGACACAGAGGTAGCCACAGCCGTGAACTACCGCACTGTACTGTGTCTGCTGCTAATATATAGACTGGTTGATAAAGAGATAGTATACTCGTAACTAGTATGTATGTATAAAGAAAGAAAAAAAAACCACGGTTAGGTGGTATATACAATTATGGACGGGCTGCCGAGTGCCGACACAGAGGTAGCCACAGCCGTGAACTACCGCACTGTACTGTGTCTGCTGCTAATATAGACTGGTTGATAAAGAGATAGTATACTCGTAACTAGTATGTATGTATAAAGAAAGAAAAAAAAACCACGGTTAGGTGGTATATACAATTATGGACGGGCTGCCGAGTGCCGACACAGAGGTAGCCACAGCCGTGAACTACCGCACTGTACTGTGTCTGCTGCTAATATAGACTGGTTGATAAAGAGATAGTATACTCGTAACTAGTATGACTATAAAGAAAGAAAAAAAAACCACGGTTAGGTGGTATATACAATTATGGACGGGCTGCCGAGTGCCGACACAGAGGTAGCCACAGCCGTGAACTACCGCACTGTACTGTGTCTGCTGCTAATATATAGACTGGTTGATAAAGAGATAGTATACTCGTAACTAGTATGTATGTATAAAGAAAGAAAAAAAAACCACGGTTAGGTGGTATATACAATTATGGACGGGCTGCCGAGTGCCGACACAGAGGTAGCCACAGCCGTGAACTACCGCACTGTACTGTGTCTGCTGCTAATATATAGACTGGTTGATAAAGAGATAGTATACTCGTAACTAGTATGTATGTATAAAGAAAGAAAAAAAAACCACGGTTAGGTGGTATATACAATTATGGACGGGCTGCCGAGTGCCGACACAGAGGTAGCCACAGCCGTGAACTACCGCACTGTACTGTGTCTGCTGCTAATATAGACTGGTTGATAAAGAGATAGTATACTCGTAACTAGTATGTATGTATAAAGAAAGAAAAAAAAACCACGGTTAGGTGGTATATACAATTATGGACGGGCTGCCGAGTGCCGACACAGAGGTAGCCACAGCCGTGAACTACCGCACTGTACTGTGTCTGCTGCTAATATATAGACTGGTTGATAAAGAGATAGTATACTCGTAACTAGTATGTATGTATAAAGAAAGAAAAAAAAACCACGGTTAGGTGGTATATACAATTATGGACGGGCTGCCGAGTGCCGACACAGAGGTAGCCACAGCCGTGAACTACCGCACTGTACTGTGTCTGCTGCTAATATATAGACTGGTTGATAAAGAGATAGTATACTCGTAACTAGTATGTATGTATAAAGAAAGAAAAAAAAACCACGGTTAGGTGGTATATACAATTATGGACGGGCTGCCGAGTGCCGACACAGAGGTAGCCACAGCCGTGAACTACCGCACTGTACTGTGTCTGCTGCTAATATAGACTGGTTGATAAAGAGATAGTATACTCGTAACTAGTATGTATGTATAAAGAAAGAAAAAAAAACCACGGTTAGGTGGTATATACAATTATGGATGGGCTGCCGAGTGCCGACACAGAGGTAGCCACAGCCGTGAACTACCGCACTGTACTGTGTCTGCTGCTAATATATAGACTGGTTGATAAAGAGATAGTATACTCGTAACTAGTATGTATGTATAAAGAAAGAAAAAAAAACCACGGTTAGGTGGTATATACAATTATGGACGGGCTGCCGAGTGCCGACACAGAGGTAGCCACAGCCGTGAACTACCGCACTGTACTGTGTCTGCTGCTAATATAGACTGGTTGATAAAGAGATAGTATACTCGTAACTAGTATGTATGTATAAAGAAAGAAAAAAAAACCACGGTTAGGTGGTATATACAATTATGGACGGGCTGCCGAGTGCCGACACAGAGGTAGCCACAGCCGTGAACTACCGCACTGTACTGTGTCTGCTGCTAATATAGACTGGTTGATAAAGAGATAGTATACTCGTAACTAGTATGACTATAAAGAAAGAAAAAAAAACCACGGTTAGGTGGTATATACAATTATGGACGGGCTGCCGAGTGCCGACACAGAGTTAGCCACAGCCGTGAACTACCGCACTGTACTGTGTCTGCTGCTAATATATAGACTGGTTGATAAAGAGATAGTATACTCGTAACTAGTATGTATGTATAAAGAAAGAAAAAAAAACCACGGTTAGGTGGTATATACAATTATGGACGGGCTGCCGAGTGCCGACACAGAGGTAGCCACAGCCGTGAACTACCGCACTGTACTGTGTCTGCTGCTAATATAGACTGGTTGATAAAGAGATAGTATACTAATATTATATATACTGGTGGTCAGGTCACTGGTCACTAGTCACACTGGCAGTGGCACTCCTGCAGCAAAAGTGTGCACTGTTTAATTTTAATATAATATTATGTACTCCTGGCTCCTGCTATAACCTATAACTGGCACTGCAGTAGTGCTCCCCAGTCTCCCCCACAATTATAAGCTGTGTGAGCTGAGCAGTCAGACAGATATATAATATATATAGATGATGCAGCACACTGGCCTGAGCCTGAGCAGTGCACACAGATATGGTATGTGACTGACTGAGTCACTGTGTGTATCGCTTTTTTCAGGCAGAGAACGGATATATTAAATAAACTGCACTGTGTGTCTGGTGGTCACTCACTATATAATATATTATGTACTCCTGGCTCCTGCTATAACCTATAACTGGCACTGCAGTAGTGCTCCCCAGTCTCCCCCACAATTATAAGCTGTGTGAGCTGAGCAGTCAGACAGATATATATATAATATTATATATAGATAATAGATGATGCAGCACACTGGCCTGAGCCTGAGCAGTGCACACAGATATGGTATGTGACTGAGTCACTGTGTGCTGTGTATCGCTTTTTTCAGGCAGAGAACGGATTATAAAGTAAACTGCACTGTCCTCACTAGTAAACTCTCTCCACTCAGTCTCTACACTTCTACAGTAACAGTACTCCTCCTAGTCAGCTCCAGTAAATCTCTCTCAGTCTCTTATAATCTAAATGGAGAGGACGCCAGCCACGTCCTCTCCCTATCAATCTCAATGCACGTGTGAAAATGGCGGCGACGCGCGGCTCCTTATATAGAATCCGAGTCTCGCGATAGAATCCGAGCCTCGCGAGAATCCGACAGCGTCATGATGACGTTCGGGCGCGCTCGGGTTAACCGAGCAAGGCGGGAAGATCCGAGTCGCTCGGACCCGTGAAAAAAAACATGAAGTTCTGGCGGGTTCGGATTCAGAGAAACCGAACCCGCTCATCTCTAGTAAAAACACAGGGTAACCAATCAGATTCTACTTATCATATATCTAATACCTTGTAGAAGTTAATAGCTAGAACAAGCTGATTGGTTGCTATTCGCAACATCTCCAATTCTAAAAACCTGCACTTTAGTAAATATACCCCTTAGTATCTGTACTTGTACCAGCACCAGGCTTGCCTTCCCTGTACACACGACACGCATACAGCTATTTATACACACCCACGGCACTTCCACAAGTCAGGTTGGTTACGTGCGATGACATTGTCACCACCCAGTTCACACCCTGAAATGCCCTATTTCACGAAAGACATATTCGGCCTGATCTGAATAGGATGGACATATGCAAAAATGTGATTGTGCATCCATGAACAGAGATCCGATTGGCTAAGAATCAGGCTAGTTTTTTATCTGTAAATATTATGATAAAATTGGGGGCTTTATTCCTGAATTGTTAATTGAATGCAAGTAGCATTATTCTTTCAATTTAATATATAAATATTTGCACACCTATGATCCTAGAACAAACCGTAACTGTCTAAAAAATAAATAAAAAAAGCTAATGTAAACTCCTTTTGCTGGCAATGTTCCCAGGCAGTGACAGATAACGCATTCTGCTTTTCATTCAGGTAGCAAGCCATTCGTTAGTGTTTGTTTACAATGTACAACTCGGCTACTATGTTAATAGTAACTTCAGTAAGACCTTATGGAAATATATCTCCTTTTTTTTTTTATAACACAATAGAAGAAAATGATTTGGATAAAGTTTGAAAAGTACCTAGAATTTCTGTGACATTTGACTTTGATAGGCTTTTAAAACCTCTGAAATGTCATGTTCTGTCCTGCATCCTGTTGCACATTTTAACATACTGTACAGTACTTTCCACTCACTGAAATGGGATACTGAAATATGGGGCCAGTGACCCTGTTCTGTGCCAATGCTGTGGAATTCAGCACTATACAGAAAATATAATGCTTATTTTACTATTATTTACTTATCTATCAGTTATTTATATAGCACACACATATTCTGCAGCACTTTACAGAAAATATTTGGCCATTCACATCAATCCCTGCCCCAGTGGAGCTTACAATCTATATTCTCTACCACATGTACACAGACATTCACACTAGGGTTGATTTTGTTGGGAGCCAACTAACCTACCAGTATAATTTTGGATTGTGGAAGGCAGTGGCGTAACTTTAATATTTTGCTCCCCCAAGCCAAAAAAGTTTCTGGTGCCCCCCATTGCCATTTCAGAAGGTAAGAATTTGGTGCGTGCTCCAAAAAGGGGACATGGCATCACTGCAATGGGAATGGCATTGCAGGAAAAGACTACCTTATACCCTAGTTTTGCAACCTGTATGCCCAGACATTGACCAACACAGGAAAAAAAATCCTGATTCATGCCCCTTACATTATTTGTAATTTTTCCTCCTTATATTAATGCCCATAACACATTATGTCAAACACCGTAATGCCCCTTACACATTATACCACACACCGTAATGCCCATTACACATTATACCACACACTGTAATGCCCCTTACACATTATACCACACACTGTAATGCCCCTTACACATTATACTACACACCGTAATGCCCCTTACACATTATACCACACACCGTAATGCCCCTTACACATTATGCCATACACCGTAATGCCCATTACACATTATACCACACACAATAATGCCCCTTACACATTATACCACACACCGTAATGCCCATTACACATTATGCTATACACTGTAATGCCCCTTACACATTATACCACACACCATAATGCCCATTACACATTATACCACACACTGTAATGCCCCTTAGACATTATACCACACACCGTAATGCCCATTACACATTATACCACACACTGTAATGCCCCTTAGACATTATACCACACACCGTAATGCCCCTTTCACATTATACTACACACCATAATGCCCCTTACACATTATGCCGTACACCATAATGCCCATTACACCACACACCATAATGCCCCTTACACATTATGCCATACACCGTAATGCCCATTACACATTATACCACAAACCGTAATGCCCCTTACACATTATATCACATCATAATGCCCATTACACATTATGCTATACACACACCATAATGCCCATTACACATTATACTACACACCGTAATGCCCCTTACACATTATTCCACACACCATAAAGGCCATTTCACATTATGCCATACACCATAATGTCCCTTACACATTATGCCACACACCGTAATGCCTGTGATACATTATACCACACACCGTAAAGCCTGTGACACATTATGCCACATACCACAATGCCCCTAACACATTATACCACACACTGCAATGCCCATGATACATTATGCCACACACCGTAATGCCTATTATACATTATGCCATACACCACAATGCCCATGACACATTATGCCACATACCACAATGCCCGTGATACATTATGCCACACCGTAATGCCCATGATACATTATGCACATACCGCAATGCCCATGATACATTATGCCACTTACCACAATGTCCCTGACACATTATGCCACACACCACAATGCCCCTGACACATTATGCCCCAAAGAAGGGTTTCTAATTACTTTTAAATGACCTGCTCATTACCAGGGGTCATACGGCCTTATTCAGATCTGATCGCAGCTAATTTGTTAGCTAATATGTAAAACCATGTGCACTGCAGGGGGGGGGGGGGGGCAGATATAACATGTGCAGAGAGAGTTAGATTTGGGTGGGTTATTTTGTTTCTGTGCAGGGTAAATACTGGCTGCTTTATTTTTACTCTGCAATTTAGATTCCAGTTTGAACACACCCCACCCAAATCTAACTCTCTCTGCACATGTTATATCTGCCTCCCCTGCAGTGCACATGGTTTTGCGCATTAGCTAACAAAGTTGCTGCTGCGATCAGATGTGAATTAGGTCCATAGTCATGCTATTGGTGTCATGCTTGTTGGCAGGGGTTTCATGCTATGGGTGTAATGCTAGTTGCCATTGGTTTCGTGTTCTGGGTGTCACCGCTTCCACTTCCGCTACTCAGACAGCATGGAAGCCCAGCCAGTAGAAGTATCTTTTTTCAAAAAGTTCTTGCATGCGGGGACTTCATTATGTCCCGGCCTATATTTCATGGTAAAAGCTGTAATAAAATGGGACTGTCTCTGCAAGTTAGGGACAGTGACCAAAAGCCTGAACGGGCAACGCTGCAAAATATAACATATAAACAACAAAACACAAGAAAATGTGACATCTGTGAGGCCGCAGCAGACGTAGTCTGTAACCTGGTATTTTCAGTTACATCTCTGGTAATTCATAGTACAGGATATGAGTTTGCTGCCAGTTATTAATACAGTTATTATTTCTATAATAAACAGAGCAGAAAGGGAATCAATCATAATCAAACAGGGGGAAGATCAATACCGCCTCTCAGAATCTGGCTGCTTCCAACGCTAATTTGTTTAAGAATAATAGATTTGATTACATTTATAAATAACTAATGTGCTGGGGGGGGTGGGGGGGTGGAGGGCGGAAGACTGATTAAGGGGGCTCTGTTGTTTCTGTGACCCATATGGAGTTTTCTGAGTGTGTATTATCTTGAGGCAAAAGCAGATAACTCTTTATATGCTGGAGCTGCGCTCGTGGACTTCGACATAAGTAGATTAGGCATGAAGACGGAAAAAAAAGCTTAGTGCTGGAAGCTACTATAATGGTATGATACTCAGACTCATCGTATTATTGTTATTACACATGGTTTGTATCGCATTCTTATTTCATTGAATCATGTATTGTTCACGTGACAAAACAATATATTTAAACCTCTCAGACCTACTTAGCATGTATAATATAGTCTTATGCAGAATTAATATTGCCCCTTTCTCCTTGATAAACATTCTGTAGACAATGAGAATTACAACAACGGCAAGTAGGTAAAATAAAATAGATTTTTTTATATCCCTCTATTATAGTGATAGTCAATTTTTATTTTGGGGGGGAGCAAAAACCTACATACTGTACTCCTGGTTTGAAGCCCTTTATTGGGCAGGTTCATAAGGGCGTTATAGAAAAACACAGTTCTATGGTTTCTTGGTCAGGGAACTTTGTTTTACACATATAGCAGTATAATGTTCAGGGGCAGTATTCAATTAGCAGCGGTGTTCACCGCATGGAGATACAATTCTGCATTTTTCAAGGCCGGTAAACCAGCGGCTTACCCACCTTAACCCATTGATTCCGGGTTAAATATCAGGAATCTATGGGTTTCCCTGCAGGTTAAGCACCAGAGGTTGGTCTTTGATTAGGTGTGATATGAAGGAGTAGGGGGAAACTATGGCTTCATAAGGCCAGATTAACATTGGGGAGGATGGGACTACAGCTGCAAGCCCCCACATAACAAAGGCCCATCATCATGACATCATGACATCATGGGCATTGCGGTGTGACCAGCCTCCCAGAGGGCCAGGGCTGCCATTGGAAATTGTGGGGCATGGGACCTACAAAATAGGCAGCCTCCACCCCCTGTAACACCCATTAACATTCTCCACCTAACAGCTATACCCCTCAAGAGTCCATTAACCAATTTCCCCATGACAGCATTCATTATCCCATCTCTACCCAATTCATTATCGATCCACCACCCTCCCCCAGCCTCCATTAACCCATCTCTCCCAGATTAGTTATCACTCCACCTATCAGCTCCCATAAAGCTCCATTGATGCATTCACTGAGTACCTATTAACTTCCCCCACCTAGCACTCATTAACCCATTCATTAAGCATTTTCAAAATCCCCAACATACCACACATATATATATATATATACACACCCACCCACCACACATTAAGACATACACCACACACACACACACACACACACACACACACACACACACACACACACACACACACACACACACTCTAATCCTTTCTCATTGGAAAGCCATTACAGATGGGCTTCTTCCAGCAGAAGCTCCTCATGAAGTCTGGGGGGCGGAGCTTGTGACTGACAGGCTCTGGACTCAGAGGATCCCAGTGTAAGAGAGGACTGAAGGGGAGTGAAGGGGTGGCCACCACAATGCCTACACGGTTCTAAGCAGGCAGTGACTCCAACAACCAGGTGAGAGAGTGCAAGTGTAGTGCCGGGGCTTAGGAAGATGGCCTCTGTCAGTCTCCTCTCCTGTGGGCCTGTTTTTAATGGGAGTCTGGAGCTGCAGCTCCACCCGCTCTGGGCTCCCATCACCAGTCCCGGCAGACCCCCCTTGATGGTGGCTCTGCAACTTGTCATAAATCATAAGTATTAAAATTGCATCTATTGATGTGCACATGCCCACATGGCACTGCCCACACAGCACTGGTCAAAGCTCCTCCTCTTCTCATAATAGGCCCTTCATAATTTTTAGTCCCACGTCCATGTGGCCCCTGTTTTGTAATTAGGAACCCTTACATTTGATTATTGCACATTGAACAAGGCACTATTAATGGTAAGACATGAAAAAATGTGTATAGTATGTCGGTAGAGGGGAGTGTTTGGGGAGTGGGACCCCATGTTGGTTTGGTCGGGAGCACCACACTATAACACTTATTTTAGCACTTTACAGCACTCCATATTTTTTTTATTAATGTAACACTTTTAATGCATTTATTAGCTCTCACCCATGTAACGCTCTTAACACATTGTAGATGCTTTTACTAGAGATGAGCGGGTTCGGTTCCTCGGGATACGAACCCCCCCGAACTTCACCCATTTTACACGGTTCCGTGGCAGACTCGAATCTTCCCGCCTTGCTCGTTTAACCCGAGCACGCCCGAACGTCATCATCCCGCTGTCGTATTCTCGCAAGATTCGTATTCTATATAAGGAGCCGCGCGTCGCCACCATTTTCACTCGTGCATTGGAGATGATAGGGAGAGGACGTGCAGCGATCTCTCAGTTGTGTTCAGTGTGCTGCAAATATCTGTGCTCAGTGTGCTGCAAATATCTGTGCTCAATGTGCTTGCAAATATCTGTGCTCAGTGTGCTGAAAATATCTACGTTCTCTGCCTGAAAAACGCTCCATATCTTTGCTCAGTGAGCTGCAAATATCTGTGCTCAGTGTGCTTTATTGTGGGGACTGAGGACCAGCAGTATTATATAGGAGGAGTACAGTGCAGAGTTTTGCTGACCAGTGACCACCAGTATACGTTGTCTGCCTGAAAAACGCTCCATATCTGTGCTCAGTGTGCTGCATATATCTGTGCTCACACTGCTTTATTGTGGGGACTGGGGACCAGCAGTATTATATAGTAGGAGGACAGTGCAGAGTTTTGCTGACCAGTGACCACCAGTATTATACGTTCTCTGCCTGAAAAACCGCTCCATATCTGTGCTGCATTTTAGTATATAGTAGGAGGACAGTGCAGAATTTTGCTGACCAGTGACCACCAGTATTATATCAGTACGGTACAGTAGTCCACTGCTCTACCTACCTCTGTGTCATCAAGTATACTATCCATCCATACCTGTGATGCATTTTAGTTGTGCGCAGTATATATAGTAGGAGTATAGTGCAGAATTTTGCTGACCACCAGTATATAATATATAGCAGTACGGTACAGTAGGCCACTGCTCTACCTACCTCTGTGTCGTCAAGTATACTATCTATCCATACCTGTGGTGCATTTTAGTTGTTGTGCGCAGTATATATAGTAGGAGTACAGTGCATAATTTTGCTGACCACCAGTATATAATATATAGCAGTACGGTACAGTAGTCCACTGTTCTACCTACCTCTGTGTAGTCAAGTATACTATCCATCCATATCTGTGGTGCATTTTAGTTGTGCGCAGTATACTATATATAGTAGGAGGACAGTGCATAATTTTGCTGACCACCAGTATATAATATATAGCAGTACGGTACAGTAGGCCACTGCTCTATCTACCTCTGTGTCGTCAAGTATACTATCCATCCATACCTGTGGTGCATTTTAGTTGTGCGCAGTATATATAGTAGGAGGACAGTGCATAATTTTGCTGACCACCAGTATATAATATATAGCAGTACCAGAGGCGGAACTACCGCCAGTGCAACCAGTGCGTTGCACCAGTGGCGTGCGGTGAGGTCATTGGCTGGTGAGGCACTGCAGCCATAATGATTTGCAAAGTCCAGCGATGAACCTTACCGCCACTTGTGATGTCATGGAAGTAGGCTGACAGTGCCTGCCTACTTCTATTTTTTTATTTAAACATTTATTCATTTTTTGAAAATATGGGTTGTAGGTAGCCCTTGAGTTGAAATAGTTGGGGCATTGGGATCAGAGGTACCCCTTTTTTACATATTACGGCAGACAGCGTCCCCTTTTTTACACATAACGGCAGACAGCACCCCTTTTTACACATTACGCCAGACAGCGTCCCTTTTTTACACATTACGGCCGACAGCGTCCCCTTTTTTACACATTACAGCAGACAGCGTCCCCCTTTGTTACACATTATGGCAGACCGTCCCCCTTTTTTACACATTACGGCAGACAGCGTCCCCTTTTTACACATTACGGCAGACAGTCCCCCTTTTTTACACATTACGGCAGAGAGCGACCCCCTTTTTTACACATTACGGCAGACAGCGTCACCCTTTTTACACATTATGGCAGACAGCGTCCCCCTTTGTTACACATTACGGCAGACAGCGTCCCCTTTGTTACACGTTACGGCAGACAGCGTCCCCTTTGTTACACGTTACAGCAGACAGCGTCCCCTTTGTTGCACGCTACGGCAGACAACGTCCCCTTTGTTACACATTACGGCAGACAGCGTCCCCTTTGTTACACGTTACGACAGACAACGTCCCCTTGGTTACACGTTACGGCAGAAAGCGTCCCCTTTGTTACACGCTACGGCAGACAACGTCCCCTTTGTTACACATTACGGCAGACAGCGTCCCCTTTGTTACACATTACGGCAGACAGCATCCCCTTTGTTACACGTTACGGCAGAAAGCGTCCCCTTTGTTACACATTGCGGCAGACAGCGTCCCCTTTTTTATTTATTTTTACACATTACATCAGCAGACGAGAGAGAGAAAGAGAGAGTGAGTGAGAGACAGTGAGAGTGAGAGAGAGAGTGAGAGTGAGTGTGTGAGTGTGTTGTTGGTACTCGCCTTGGGGGAGGTGGGGGTCACGATCCACCATCCACAGACACTCTCCTCGGGTCCTGGCAGCTGCAGCGACGATCCGGACCAGACAGCCGGCGGCAGCAGGAAGCAGGTCTCAGGGGCTGAGTAGGGACGGCGGCGGCGGGACTCAGGTACGACGGCGGCGGCGAGACAAGGCAAGGGGAAGGCGCGACGCACAGTCGTAACGGCGGCGGGACAGAGACTTGGGCAGAGACCGGGACTCGCAGCTCCCCTCCTGCTCTGCGGATTCCGGCCTGACAGAGGCAGCCGGCAAGTTCCCGCTCCACCGCTGCTGCTGTTGTGGTCAGTCTTAGCGACAGGGGCGTGCTATGGGTTTAAAGCACGCCCCTGTCACTCCCCTGTTAAAGCGGCACTTCCACTAAGTGCCGCTTCAGCTTCATCTTTTAATGGGCTTTTACTGCCCAATTCTTGGTCCCGCCTCCCCGCTTCCTGCCCTCTGCACTGACAGCGGGAGGCACCGACAGTGGTGCCTCCTAACCTCATTTAAACAAGTATTTTACACACTAGGAATCATTAAAATAATATAAAGCCTAACGCACATACTTATGACACAGAATATGTGTCATAAGTATTTTCTTTATATTTTCTTTGCACTGGGGCCCGCCACTGTCCAGGGGCCCAAAGCATGTAATGAGTCAAACTGACTCATTACATGCCGCTGTCTGCTGCGGGCAACCGCTGCCCGCAGCACACAGCCTCCCGGACAGGAGAGAAGAACAGCGCAGCAGCACGGGGGGAGAAGGAGGAGGAGGGAGGTGGAGGAGGGAGCCGCAGCAGCGCTTTGTTACTGGTTGAGCTGCTGCTGCTGCTGTCCCTCTGCTTCACTATAGGCTGTCTTCCGAGAACAGCCTATAGTGAAGCAGAGGGGCAGCAGCGCCTCCACCAATAACACAGCGCTGCTGCTGCTCCCTCCTCCACCTCCCTCCTCCTCCTTCTCTCCTGCCCGGGAATCGTGACCAGAAGCTGCACCGAGGAGCCTGAGCCAGCGGAGAGGGTAAGTATAATTCTTTCTTTCTTTCTTTCTTTCTTTCTTTCTTTCTTTCTTTCTTTCTTTCTTTCTTTCTTTCTTTCTTTCTTTCTTTCTTTCTTTCTTTCTTTCTCTTTCTTTCTTTCTTTCTTCTACAAAAAGGGGGACTGTCTGCAGCAATGTGTAAAAAGGGGTAATCTGCCTGCCGCAATGTGTAAAAAGGGGGAATCTGCTTGCCGCAATGTGTAAAAAGGGGGAATCTGCTTGCCGTAATATGTAAAAAGGGGGAATCTGCCTGCCGCAATGTGTAAAAAGGGGGAATCTGCCTGACGCAATGTGTTAAAAGGGGGAATCTGCCTGACGTAATGTGTAAAAAGGGGGAATCTGCCTGACGTAATGTGAAAAAAGGGGGAATCTGTCTGCCGTAATGTGTAAATAGGGGGAATCTGGCTGCCGCAATGTGTAAAAAGGGGGATGCTGTCTGCTGTAATGTGTAACAAGGGCACGCTGTCTGCCGTAATGTGTAAAAAGGGGATGCTGTCTGCCTTTATGTGTAAAAGTGTACGCTGTTTGCCGCTATGTTTAACAAGGGCACGCTGTCTGCCGTTATGTGTAAAAAGTGTACGCTGTCTGTCGCTATGTTTAACAAGGGCACGCTGTCAGCCGTTATGTGTAAAAAGTGTACGCAGTCTGCCGCTATGTGTAACAAGGGCACGCTGTCTGCCGTTATGTGTAAAAAGGGTATGCTGTCTGCTGCTATGTTTAATAAGGGCACGCTGTCTGCCGTTATGTGTAAAAAGTGTACGCTCTCTGCCGTAATGTGTAACAAGGGCACACTGTCTGCCGTTATGTGTAAAAAGGGTACGCTGTCTGCCGCTATGTTTAACAAGGGCACGCTGTCTGCCGTTATTTGTAAAAAGTGTACGCTGTCTGCCGCTATGTGTAACAAGGGCACGCTGTCTGCCGTTATGTGGAAAAAGGGATCGCTGTCTGCCGTTATGTGTAAAAAGTGCACGCTGTCTGCTGCTATGTGTAAAAAGGGGGACGCTGTCTGCCGTAATGTATAAAAAGGGGACGCTGTCTGCTGTAATGTGTAAAAAGAGGAATCTGTCCACCGTAAGGTGTAAAAGGGTCTCTACCTGGTGTAGTGGTGCTACTGTGCGGCGTAATTTGAATAATGGAGACTACTGTGCACCGTTTTATGAATTGGTATTATTTTGTGGCCACACCCCTTCCCCACGAAGCCACGCCACTATGTATTTTTGCGCGCCTAAGGCGCACACTGCCCCTGTTTTGCATGCAGGGGTGGGGCTCCGATGCCGTTTCTTGCACACAGTGCTAAAATGTCTAGTTACGGCACTGTTGGTAGGTATCCATTTATCTGGCCCTGAGCAGGTCCCCCTCACCAGAACCTCTCCAGGGGTGAGGGGGTGGACTTGGATGGGATGGGGGGCCCAAAGCATTTTGTCGCACCTGGGCCCACCGCTCGCTAGTTCCGCCACTGAGCAGTACGGTACAGTAGGCCATTGCTATTGATATATTACTGGCATATAATTCCGCACATTAAAAAATGGAGAACAAAAATGTGGAGGGTAAAATAGGGAAAGATCAAGATCCACTTCCACCTTGTGCTGAAGCTGCTGCCACTAGTCATGGCCGAGACGATGAAATGCCATCAACGTCGTCTGCCAAGGCCGATGCCTAATGTCATAGTAGAGAGCATGTAAAATCCAAAAAACAAAAGTTCAGTAAAATGACCCAAAAATCAAAATTAAAAGCGTCTGATGAGAAGCGTAAACTTGCCAATATGCCATTTACGACACGGAGTGGCAAGGAACGGCTGAGGCCCTGGCCTATGTTCATGGCTAGTGGTACAGATTCACATGAGGATGGAAGCACTCATCATCTCGCTAGAAAACTGCAGTGCCACTCCTAGATGGGCCAGGTGTTTGTGTCGGCCACTTGGGTCGCTTAGCTTAGTCACACAGCGACCTCATTGCGCCTCTTTTTTTCTTTGCATCATGTGCTGTTTGGGGACTATTTTTTTAATCTGCCATCCTGTCTGACACTGCAGTGACACTCCTAGATGGGCCAGGTGTTTGTGTCGGCCACTTGGGTCGCTTAGCGTAGTCACACAGCGACCTTGGTGCACCTCTTTTTTTCTTTGCATCATGTGCTGTTTGGGGACTATTTTTTTAAATATGCCATCCTGTCTGACACTGCAGTGCCACTCCTAGATGGGCCAGGTGTTTGTGTCAGCCACTTGGGTCGCTTAGCTTAGTCACACAGCGACCTCGTTGCAAATTTTAGGACTAAAGATAATATTGTGAGGTGTGAGGTGTTCAGAATAGACTGAAAATGAGTGTAAATTATGGTTATTGGGGTTAATAATACTATGGGATCAAAATGACCCCCAAATTCTATGATTTAAGCTGTTTTTGAGGGTTTTTTGTAAAAAAAACCCGAATCCAAAACACACCCGAATCCGACAAAAAAATTTCAGGGAGGTCTTGCCGAAACGCGTCCGAATCCGAAACACGGCCGCGGAACCGAATCCAAAACCAAAACACAAAACCCGAAAAATTTGCGGTGCACATCTCTAGCTTTTACTTATCTAACACTCACTGACACTTTTATATCTCACTAGTGTGGAGCCTTGGGGTGGTTTGGTAGGGCTGGCCTGGTGATGTCCCACACCCTGGACTTGAACCTTTAGAATGCTAGGGACCTACCCGATGATGAGTATACCTGTATGTGGTGGGTAGTCCCATACATTTGTCCAAAATTATGCCAAGAACCTCACTTATACTTGATGTCAAAATACAAAAGGTAGCACCTCTCATTATATTTAGTTAGGATGTGAAGTTCAGCCCCCCCCCGCTTTTTCCTCCCCTCCCATAAGAGGTTAGTGCAGTGGTTTGGATTTTGGAAATATTTATTACCATAGTAAATAGTTTTTTTCGTTTTTATTATACAGGACACAAGTTAAAATGAGAAATAGTAATTAATTTCACATTATGTACCCGTACTAGATTGCTTCTTTAGGGAGGTTTATCAATTCTAAACAAAGCATTTTGCTACAAATGTAGACAACCAAACGTTATATGTACAGAAGCACTTTGCCATCACTCCAGATAAAGGCAATTGGTCTGTGAATGGACCACCCACTATGTAATCTCCTAACCTGGAGGACACACATAGTACAGTCTTTCCTAATACAAATTCTGCCTATGTCTGTAATGAGTAGCTCCCAAGCCATAGTGATCAGGACTTCACCGTATACAGCTCCTGTGCGATACAATCAGAAAATAAGCAAGGGTACGTAGAAGGAGAAAGCACAAAGAAAGAGACTGGAAAGAACAGGAGCAGCATTGTGAGATAAATACCATCAACAAAGGGGAATGCTTTTCTCAATGAGATAAGATACTCATTTATTTTAAACTAATAGACCTATACAGATAGCGAAACATGCATATCTACATGTAAATAGGTAGCATCATTCCGAACTGGCAACATTGACGTATACTGTCATGACCTTGCCAGCAATATGAGAAATATTTGCAAAAGTATTACGGCATGTTTATCTATCGTTTCATTGGGCCAGCTGCCCAACAGCATATATTTCATCTTTGTTAAATCGTGGCTCAAGGGAATTCACCTGAATATTGTTAAGGTGAGATGGAAAAATAAGGTGCTAATAAGCGCTCTGCCCCTTTTCTGATGCGCAAAGTGGCACTTGTATCTGTCATATAAGGTGGCACTTGTATCTGTCATATAAGGTGGCACTTGTATCTGTCACATAAGGGGGCACTTGTATCCTGCATGGTACACTGCCCTTCCTCTGGTAGCTCTGGTCACCACACCCTCAGTAATAAATCTAGCACTGGGACTACCAGGTGCCTATGTATTATTAACCACTTAACTGGCATAGTCAGACCACATGCGACGGCGCCGCCCCGTGTCCCCCAGTTTTTGACGAGCAGATCCGTTCTGCGGATGTGCATAATATAATATTTAAATACTTTTTTTTTTTCAAATACTTTTTAAAATATATTAAATATAAAAATGACAAAAAACAAATATATGAACTGTTTTGAAGGGAAAAATCGTTAGTTAAGTGGTTAAATATTTGCTGGATATTCCCCGAAAATATTAAGTATCCCAAATATGGTTTCTATGGGGGCTGGTTTGCTGCTGGATTTACCAAGCTCTGGAATGTGAAGTATTTTGGATCTTGGCCCCAATAGGATAACACTATTTTCCTGCACATTGGCTGCTGGGGACCTAATCCAGGAAACAGTGGGATCAGTATTAACGTATGGTTTATGGACAGCTGGTGGCCGGTCAACATCACCATACTGTCATAATGATGGGCCTATTATTATGTGGACCTCTGGTCCCATCCACGGTCCACCCCTGAGATGTATGTGTCTAATGTGTATATTTACCGCATATAAATGGTAAACTTGGCTCTTTGTGGTATATACATTAAGGATAGCTATTTTTAGGCTCCTAGTTTGGGATAGGTTGGTCTCCCATGTACTATGTATTCAGAGCAAGAATTTGGCCTGTGCAGAGACAGACTTCTTCACCTATGTTAGGGTTCATCAGTGCAAGACAATGCTCAAAGGGGGTCATTCCGAGTTTATCGCTAGCTGCCGTTGTTCGCAGAGCAGCGATCAGGCTAAAAATCAGCATTTCTGCGCATGCGTATGCTCCGCAATGCGCACGCACAATGGTGGTCATTCAGAGTTGTTGGCTCGCAAGCTGCTTTTAGCAGCATTGCACACGCTAAGCCGCCGCCTACTAGGAGTGAATCTTAGCTTAGCAAAATTGCGAACGAAAGATTCTCAAAATTGCGAATAGAAAATTCTTAGCAGTTTCTGAGTAGCTCGGGACTTACTCTGCCACTGCGATCAGTTCAGTCAGTTTCGTTCCTGGTTTGACGTCACAAACACACCCAGCGTTCGCCCAGACACTCCTCCGTTTCTCCAGCCACTCCCGCGTTTTTCCCAGAAACGGTAGCGTTTTTTCACACACTCCCATAAAACGGCCAGTTTCCGCCCAGAAACACCCACTTCCTGTCAATCACATTACGATCACCAGAACGAAGAAAAAACCTCGTAATGCCGTGAGTAAAATACCAAACTTCATAGCAGCAGTCGCAGTGCGAACATTGCGCATGCGCAATTAGCGGAAAATCGCTGCGATGCGAAGAAAAATACCGAGCGAACAACTCGGAATGACCACCAACGTACGGGTACAAAGCAATTTGTTGTTTTGCACAGGTTCTAGCAAAGTTTTCAGTCGCACTGACGGCCGCAAGAAGATTGACAGGAAGGGGGCGTTTCTGGGTGTCAACTGACCGTTTTCAGTGAGTGTTTGCAAAAATGCAGGCGTGCCTTAAAAAACGCAGGCGTGGCTTGGCGGATGCAAGTGCTGAGTAGGTTCATAGCTACTCTGAAACTGCACAAACTGTTTTTGCAGAGCTCGCCTGCACATGCATTCGCACTTCTGCTAAGCTAAAATACACTCCCCAGTGGGCGGCGGCATAGCGTTTGCAAGGCTGGTAAAACTTGCTAGCGAGCGATCAACTCGGAATGACCCCCAATATGCATTGTGCTACAAAGAACACCTTGTTGTTACTTTTTCACAAATAATAAATATTTCTATGCAAATTGCAGTGTTTTGACAGGCGTAGTGATCAAAAGAGTTGGGCTCACTTAAGATACCTAGGCACATACCAATTTGTCAGTCAATTTGGTTGGTTTAAGCAAATGATCCCAATACATACAGTACACGCATGTAACCCCACACTGTACATGTATGATCTCCTGTTTTCCAGATCAGATTTTTGGGAGGCAAAATGTAAGATATATACGGTAGCTGACTCACACTGATGACCTTTAAAGGCATATATACTGTATGTGGTCTTTGATAGACCAGGAAGTAGGCCTATAATCTACTGGATAAATTTTGCAGTCTGGTTGTCCCCTTCTGTTCCCACTTGACTAATTCCCTTGTACATCTTCTTTCTATATTCTTTGTTTAAGCGCATAGATACACCTCTGAGTTAAACTTTTAGTGGGACTTAAGGGGTATATGTACTAAGCAGTGAAAAGAGTTGAGAAGGGAGCCAGTGGAGAAGTTGCCCAAGACTTCCTAATCCTTCCAAATGCACTGAGATTGGAGGGAGGTAGATTCAGAGGAAATTTGAGGAAAAATTACTTCACAGAAAGGGTAGTGGACAAGTGGAATAGCCTCCCATCAAAGGTGGTAGAGGCTAAGACAGTAGATCAATTTAAACATGTATGGGATAGACAAAAGGATATCCTTACAAAGAAATAAGGATGAAATAAGGTTTGATATAAAAATATGGCAAAAAAAAAGGAGCAGGCTAGTTGTTCTTATCTGCCGTCAAACTTTATGTTTCTATGGCAACCAATCAGCATTGAAGTAACATTTATAACTTGCATACTATAATATACAGAGCAGCTGATTTGTTGCCATGGGCAACTTCTCCACTGGCTCACTAAAATGTCTATCATAGACTGTTCTTCATTCATGCACATACACCAACATCCATAAAAGAAATAACTGACACTGACACCATAATAATGTTTGCCAATAGAACTGTCAGCTTTTATTAAAACAAATGGTATGGTGGCAAGGAGGGACGGCCAATTTAAATAACGTCCCTATTTATTCTATCCTTTTAAACCTTTTAACTGTGGCTGACCAAAACACAAGAGGAGGCAAGGGCCAAACTTCAGCCCGGCCTCCATCGAATAACAAGGGGGGTTTTAAAGGGCCCAATTTCAGCCCAGCCCCCATCACATCACAAGGGGAGGCTTTTAAGGGGCCCAATTTCAGCCCAGCCCCCCACTCATCACAAAGGGCCATAATGGGCCATTTGCCACCCCTTGTGTTACTTGCTCTTTATCGGGAATACCGTGGCCAACTCTCCACTCAAGGTATTCCCCAACTCCCAACCAAAAGGTGCTCAGGTGTGTACCAACTCCACCGGAGACCGAAGCCCACCTGGTCCGATGGAACTCCGGCCCCGTAATGTATCAAACTCCACCACCTTCACATCACCTGAGCACCTATAAAACTCTTTAAATTACAGCCACAATTTCAGGCCGTCCCAACCCGCCAAGCCGACACCAATAATAAACTCACCCAGGGCGGGTGGGTGGGTCAATTTTCACTGAGGAAAAGAGGAAGAACCTATTCAGTCCTCTCCTTATAAGGGCTAAGCCCCTCCCATCACCAGATTCCTCAGTCAACTCATAGGCCCACTGTTACCATGGATACCTCCACTTATCACAGCTGCTTCATTCAGCCTGCTATTCAGAATTTTATGTCACTACAGCCATATAAAATGTCCTCCGTTCTCTTAAAATGTCTATCATAGACTGTTCTTCATTCATGCGCATACACCAACATCCATAAAAGAAATAACTGACACTGACACCATAATAATGTTTGCCAAAAGAACTGTCAGCTTTTATTAAAACAAATGGTATGGTGGCAAGGAGGGACGGCCTATTTAAATAACGTCCCTATTTATTCTATCCTTTTAAACCTTTTAACTGTGGCTGACCAAAACACAAAAGGAGGCAAGGGCCCAACTTCAGCCCGGCCTCCATCGCATAACAAGGGGGGTTTTAAAGGGCCCAATTTCAGCCCAGCCCCCATCACATCACAAGGGGAGGCTTTTAAGGGGCCCAATTTCAGCCCAGCCCCCCACTCATCACAAGGGGCCATAATGGGCCATTTGCCACCCCTTGTGTTACTTGCTCTTTATCGGGAATACCGTGGCCAACTCTCCACTCAAGGTATTCCCCAACTCCCAACCAAAAGGTGCTCAGGTGTGTACCAACTCCACCGGAGACCGAAGCCCACGTGGTCCGATGGAACTCCGGCCTCGTAATGTATCAAACTCCACCACCTTCACATCACCTGAGCACCTATAAAACTCTTTAAATTACAGCCACAATTTCAGGCCGTCCAAACCCGCCACAGTTTCATCGAAACCCCCGCCACCATACACCTTAAAACTATTCTTACTACTCCTAAAATCCTCCTACCTATCAATAAAATTCCTGACTAAAAACCGCGAACAACAAATCCTCCATAAAAATTTCCATACCCCTCAAATTCAGGTGGACACCATCGGCCATGTAAAGATGAGGGGCAGAAACTGAAATTGAGGGATGTGGGACCACAAACCCCCAATTTTCGCTAACAGCCCTGCCCACCACAGAATTGATCCGGCGCCGGATCAACTCTATGGCAGCCGGTCTGTCCGCACCTCTCCAAGCCAAACGAGGGATAATGTCCGACCATCCCACACTCAGAAAGCACAACCTGTTCTGCAAACTAACTAAGTCCCTAACTATAGTTTTACGAAGATCCAGACCAGTCCTTCTGGTCAAATCATTTCCAGCAACATGGAACACCACCCTCAGCGGGTATCCCGACCTCTCCAACTGTTGCCAAAAAAGGGGGATGATTTGCTCCCAGCGAAGTCCCCTCACACCGATCCATCTGACTAGATTAGCTTCAGGGGACTGAAGGCACTCCACACAAGATCTTTCACCATAGTAAACGTATGAGTGCCTCATAATCCAAATCGGACACTCGTCCAAGCGCAAATCTGAAAATACAAAAGCATTCACAGAACCTTATCGAACAAAAACCCCTAACACAAAAAATCTTGCAACAACATTACCCAAAAACATCCCATTATAAACTTACTAAAATGGTTCTATTTATTTATTTATTAAATAGTTTAATTTGGCCTCTAAGGTGAGAATTTTTGAAGCGGGGATGACTTTTATTTATTTATTTATTTTTTAAAAGGGGTTGGGTAAGGGGGATCAGACTTGACGAGAGGCGAAAAACACACCTGCCAAGCGGGTATGAACCCCAAGGCTTAAGGCACTTGACAGGATAAAAAATTCCTCAAGACCCCCAAATATGGCGAGTGGCTGAAACCTCAAGTCTGATTTTTTTTTTTTAAAACAGGTCAAAACCTGATATATTTCCGAAATACATCAGACTTCCACCTCCCCAGAGCTCTAATTTGCCCGCTCGAACAGCCTTCAGCGGCTGCTGCTGTCGCAGCACCTATCCGAAACGAATGGGTACCGTATCTCGATACCGGCAAACCCATCATGCAAATACAACGTTCCAGCACCCATCTAAATTGAGATTGAGTCACCGGCATACCATCCAAATGCTGCAACCATGGACCTGGCATATCAGTCCTTGTTTTCACATAAACCCTCGCCAAGGACACAGGACAAATCTCTTTGTCGTCCGCACATCTCAAAACAACCCAACAACCTTTGCCCAATTGGTCCGTTTTGGAACGTTGTACTTTGCACCATAAGCCTCCATCTTCCAGTGACACATGTTCACGAAGCATAGGTGACATCGCTGTTTTTGAAGCTGAAACCAGTTCACTGACTCTAAAGGCCCCAAAAAAGGCCATGACGAAACACAATTTAAATAAGAGTGCTCTGTAATCAGATGCACAGACATCATGCAACACGACCACCATGCGCCGCAATATTGAAATGGTTATTGGCCTTCGTGCATCTTGTACAGGGGGCATAACTCGAGCCCACCCTTTAAAAATCTTTGCTAGAAAGAAAGATTTAGTAAAATCATGCTGGCCATCAAGTCTCAATAAATAAGAAAGAGCAGACAGTAAACGTGTTACAAACCCTCTTGACCTGCCTGCTCTAAAACATTCCCAAACATAATCCAATAACATTGCATAATCTGTGTTACCTTGTTCCTGATGCAAACGAACATATCTTTCCCACTCTCCCATAGCATTTCTGTACCCTCGGAGGGTGGAAGGAGCCAAGGATCGCAGAGCTAAGCCCTCCAATCCGGGCGTATCACCTGCCAGGCATAAGACGGGCAAGGGTCACCAGATACATTCGCATCCGAAGCTAGCACCCTAAACCTGCGCCACTCAAAACGCGATAGCGCATCTGCCACACCGTTTTCAATGCCTGGAACATGCTTAGCGCAAAAACTTATATTTGATTGAAGGCAGCGCAACACTATCTGACCCAACAAACGCAGTACAGGAAGGCCGGAAGCTCTCTGACTGTTAATCGCGTGAACCACACCCAAGTTATCACACCAAAAAATACTGACAAGTTGGTCAAGACCTCATGCCATAACTCCAGAGCAACCATGATAGGGAATAATTCTAATTGTAACATGTTGCTAGTGAGTCCCTCTTCAAACCAAGTTTTTGGCCATGGGGTGTCACGATCCGGGTATCTGGACGCCATTTCTTACCCATCAGATGCCTCCTAAGGCTGGCTCAGCGCTCCAGGACCGGATTCCATCTGTTATCCTGATGTGTACATTCCTGTATCCTATCCTGTCACTCTGGGACGCTGTCACAGTAAACGCCATATTACACCTGGCATGGCGTCTCCCGCGGCCTCCGCCGCCGTCCCTGAACTTCTGCATGCAGAGTGTCTGAGTGGCGATTACGTCAGCCGCGGCCTCCGCTGTGTCCGCGTGGTTGGATGTGCATCTGTCAGCCTGGCGCCTCCTGTCTCCGGTGGCCGGCGCCGCCATTACTGTTTTCATTACCACATGGATTACAAACCAAACTTCCCTCCAAGTGTCTGCATGGGCGCAGCCATCTTGGATTCTGTCAGCTGATCATGTCCACCAATCTGTTCTCAGTATTGATAATCTGCATAATTGCCTAGCCAATCCCTTCCTTGCTGCAGGTATAAATACACTGTGCCTGAGCAAGGAAGGCGTCAGTGCTTTGGTTGTCAAACCTAGTTCCTGTTTGTCTCTCTCCTGTGATTGTCTTCCAGGTTCCAGCTCCTGTCTCAAGACTTCCACCATAGAGACCCGCACCAGCATTCCACCTGCGGTGTAGCCTGACTCTCCAATCCATTGTGGATTCATCTGTTTCCAGCTACAACATTACCTGCTTCCAGCAGAGTACAGCTTCCCTTAAAGGGCCGGTGTCCTTTCTACACTTTACCACTCTCCACCGGTATTATTATTTCTCCGCTCTCAAGTTCTACATTTCAGTTCATATTTCATCGCTCCCAAGTTCATTTATTATTTAACTGGTTCCAGCCAGTATCCACTCCGTGCTAACAACAGTCTGGTTCCAGCCAGTATCCACAGCAGCTGTTTTATCTTCAGCAACCCAGCTTTTCCTGGAACACCAGCTGGCACAATCCTGGGTTATCTCCATTGCTACAGTCGGGCCTGGTAAGGACTTTCCATCTAGAAGATCATAAGAACTATCTCACACTACCAGTGCCCTGTGGCTCCTGCCATCCTGTAGTACCCAGGAACTGTATTTATTCTTTGCTGACTTTTACGGTTTCTTTTACTGCTGCTGTGTTGCGGAGTTGTCATAATAAACATCATTGACTTTTATCCAAGTTGTCGTGGTCACGCCTTCGGGCAGTTATTATTCATGTTACTTACATGTCCAGGGGTCTGATACAACCTCCCAGGTTCCGGTACATCTCAGCCCCTACAACTGAGGCTGCCTCCCGTCAGCTCAGGCCCTCAGTTGTGACAGTAAGCACTGACCTAATGAATCCAGCCGGAGACCAGGATCAAGCGGCCAGGCCGATGCAAGAACTGGCAGCCCGACTAGAACATCAGGAGGCTGCACAGGGCCACATTATCCGCTGTCTCCAGGATCTCTCTACTCGGCTGGATGGGATTCAGACAACTCTCCGTGGATCAGGCGCGTCTGGTGCGTCAACCACAGTGACTCCAGTTATAACCCCACCCACCTTACCCATTTCTGCTCCACGTCTTCATCTTCCAACGCCAGCTAAATTTGACGGATCTCCAAGATTCTGCAGGGGATTTCTCAACCAGTGTGAGATTCAGTTTGAGCTACAACCTGGCAATTTTCCCAGTGACCGTACAAAAATTGCCTACATTATTTCTCTTCTCAGTGGCTCAGCCCTTGATTGGGCATCACCATTATGGGAGAGGTCCGACACCCTGCTATCTTCCTACACTGCCTTCGTGTCAACATTCAGGCGCATCTTCGACGAGCCAGGCCGGGTAACCTCAGCTTCATCCGAGATTCTCCGTTTACGCCAGGGGTCACGTACTGTAGGACAATATCTGATACAGTTCCAGATCCTGGCATCCGAACTGGCATGGAACGACGAGGCCCTGTATGCTGCATTCTGGCATGGCTTATCTGAGCGTATTAAAGATGAGTTAGCTACCAGAGACTTACCTTCTAAGTTAGATGAGCTAATCTCACTCTGCACGAAAGTTGATTTACGTTTCAGAGAGAGAGCAACTGAGCGTGGAAGATCATCTGCTCCAAAATCTTCTGCTCCTCCTCCTCGTCAACTGTCACCATCTAAAGATGAGCCCATGCAACTTGGCCGTTCCCGTTTAACTCCTGCTGAGCGCCGAAGACGTCTCTCCGAGTTTCTCTGTCTCTATTGTGCAGCTCCGTCTCACACCATTAATGCTTGTCCCAAACGTCCGGGAAACTCCAAATCCTAGCTCGCCAAGGAGAGGGCCGGCTAGGAGTAATGATCTCCTCTCCATCTCCTCAAGATTGTAATCTCCCAGTCTCGCTTCAAGTTGCTCAACGTTATCGGAACGTCATTGCCCTCCTTGATTCCGGAGCGGCTGGGAACTTTATTACCGAAGCCTATGTTAAACGGTGGTCCCTACCCACCGAGAGACTTCCTTCGTCCATTTCTTTAACTGCCGTGGATGGCAGCAAAATTTTTGATGCAGTTATTTCTTTAAGGACTCTACCAGTTCGTCTGAGAGTGGGAGTTCTTCATTCCGAACTTATTTCTTTTTTAGTGATTCCAAGAGCCACACATCCTGTGGTCCTGGGCCTTCCATGGCTCCGTCTTCACAATCCTACAATTGATTGGACGACTACGCAAATCCTGGCATGGGGTTCCTCCTGTGCTGAGACATGTTTGTTTAAAGTATTGCCTGTCTGTTCTTCCTCCCCCAGGTCGTCTGATGTTCCACCTCCTCCATATCAAGATTTCACGGATGTGTTCAGTAAAGCTTCTGCTGATATCCTTCCTCCTCATAGAGAATGGGACTGTCCGATTGATCTCGTTCCAGGGAAGGTTCCACCTCGAGGCCGAACTTATCCGTTGTCTCTGCCTGAGACGCATTCTATGGAGGAATATATTAAAGAGAACCTAGCAAAGGGGTTCATTCGACCTTCTTCTTCTCCAGCCGGCGCAGGCTTCTTTTTTGTAAAAAAGAAAGATGGTGGTCTGCGGCCGTGCATCGACAACAGAGGTATGAACGACATTACCATCAAGAACCGTTATCCTTTACCCCTGATTACTGAGCTCTTTGACAGAGTTAGCGGAGCTACCATCTTTACAAAGCTGGACTTGCGAGGTGCATACAATCTCATCCGGATCCGAGAGGGTGACGAGTGGAAGACCGCCTTTAACACCCGTGACGGACATTATGAGTACCTCGTCATGCCCTTCGGATTGAGCAATGCTCCAGCTGTCTTCCAGCATTTTGTCAATGAGATCTTCAGAGACATTCTATACCGTCATGTCGTGGTCTATCTAGACGATATCCTCATTTTTGCCAACGATTTAGAGGAACATCGTGTTTGGGTTAAAGAGGTTCTGTCCCGTCTCCGTGTCAATCATCTCTATTGCAAATTAGAAAAATGCGTCTTTGAAGTCAAGTCCATTCCGTTTCTAGGGTACATTGTGTCCGGTTCCGGACTAGAGATGGATCCTGAGAAACTACAAGCAATCCAAAATTGGCCGGTACCCTTAACCCTCAAAGGGGTCCAGAGGTTCTTAGGGTTCGCCAACTATTACCGAAAGTTTATACGAGACTTTTCCACCATTGTGGCGCCTATTACTGCTTTCACTAAGAAGGGTGCTAACCCATCCAAGTGGTCTGAAGAAGCCATGCAAGCATTTCATCTTTTAAAACAAAGGTTCATCTCTGCGCCTGTTCTGAAACAGCCTGACATCGACTCTCTTTTCATCTTAGAGGTGGATGCCTCCTCCGTTGGAGTAGGAGCGGTGTTATCTCAGAGGGCTGAAGATGGCCATTTACACCCTTGCAGTTTCTTCTCCCGGAAGTTCTCCCCAGCTGAGCGCAACTATGCCATTGGCGACCAGGAGTTGCTAGCCATCAAGCTCGCTCTAGAAGAGTGGAGGTATCTGTTGGAGGGAGCGTCTCATTTAATCACCATACTTACAGACCACAAGAACCTTTTATACCTGAAGGGCGCACAATGTCTCAACCCTCGTCAGGCCAGATGGGCACTTTTCTTTTCCAGGTTCGACTTTAAACTCCAGTTCTGTCCGGGCTCTCAGAATCGCAAGGCCGATGCCCTTTCCCGCTCATGGGAGCAAGAAAATGAGTCAGAGTCTTCAGACAAGCATCCTATTATAAATCCGTTGGCATTCTCCACGGTAGGGATGGACTCTACGCCCCCATCAGGGAAAAGTTTTGTGAAGCCGATGCTAAGGAAGAAGCTCATGCATTGGGCCCATGCTTCCCGTTTTGCCGGACATACAGGTATCCAAAAAACCCTGGAGTTTATCTCTAGGTCCTATTGGTGGCCAACTCTGAAAAAGGACGTCTTGGAGTTTATTGCATCTTGCCCAAAGTGTGCCCAACATAAAGTATCCCGCCAGTCGCCTGCGGGGCAACTGGTTCCACTATCCGTTCCCCGTCGACCATGGACCCACTTGTCGATGGATTTCATTACAGACTTACCCATGTGCAACAAGTTCAATACCATCTGGGTGGCAGTTGACCGGTTCACCAAGATGGCACACTTCATTCCTCTCACCGGTCTTTCGTCAGCTTCCAAGTTGGCTCAAGTATTCATACAAGAGATCTTCCGACTCCACGGTCTTCCTGAAGAAATTATCTCAGATCGAGGAGTTCAATTCACAGCCAAATTCTGGCGAAGTTAATGTCAAGTCCTCCAAGTCAAGCTAAAGTTTTCCACGGCTTACCATCCTCAGACCAATGGTCAAACCGAGAGGGTGAATCAGGACTTGGAGGCCTTCCTCCGCATCTATGTGTCCTCCTCTCAAGATGACTGGGTTCAATTACTTCCCTGGGCCGAGTTCTGTCATAACAACCAGTATCATTCTTCATCTGCTTCAACACCATTCTTCACTAACTTTGGATTCCACCCTAAAGTCCCTGAGTTCCAACCGCTTCCAGCAACTTCTGTTCCCGCAGTGGATATCACCTTGCATCAGTTTGCCAATATCTGGAAGAGCGTACGATCAGCTCTGCTCAAGGCATCGTTCAGGTACAAGAAGTTTGCGGATAAGAAGCGTCGAGCAGTTCCTGCTCTCAAGGTGGGTGATCGGGTATGGTTATCCACGAAGAATTTGAGGTTAAGAGTTCCCAGTATGAAGTTTGCACCTCGCTATATCGGTCCTTTCAAGATTGAACAAGTCATCAATCCTGTTGCTTACAGACTCCAGTTGCCTCCCTTCTTAAAAATACCCAGGACATTCCATGTTTCCCTGTTGAAACCGCTGATCTTGAATCGGTTTCATTCCTCACTTCCTCCAACTCCGAAAGTCCAAACTCAACGAGGCGTTGAGTATGAAGTGGCCAAGATCCTGGACTCACGTCACCGTTACGGTCAACTACAATATCTTATTGACTGGAAAGGTTATGGTCCTGAGGAACGTTCATGGACCAATGCTTCTGATGTCCATGCTCCTGCCTTGGTCCGGAGATTCCATTCCAAGTTTCCTCAAAAGCCAAAGAAGTGTCCTGGGCCACTCCTAAAGGGGGGGGTGCTGTCACGATCCGGGTATCTGGACGCCATTTCTTACCCATCAGATGCCTCCTAAGGCTGGCTCAGCGCTCCAGGACCGGATTCCATCTGTTATCCTGATGTGTACATTCCTGTATCCTATCCTGTCACTCTGGGACGCTGTCACAGTAAACGCCATATTACACCTGGCATGGCGTCTCCCGCGGCCTCCGCCGCCGTCCCTGAACTTCTGCATGCAGAGTGTCTGAGTGGCGATTACGTCAGCCGCGGCCTCCGCTGTGTCCGCGTGGTTGGATGTGCATCTGTCAGCCTGGCGCCTCCTGTCTCCGGTGGCCGGCGCCGCCATTACTGTTTTCATTACCACATGGATTACAAACCAAACTTCCCTCCAAGTGTCTGCATGGGCGCAGCCATCTTGGATTCTGTCAGCTGATCATGTCCACCAATCTGTTCTCAGTATTGATAATCTGCATAATTGCCTAGCCAATCCCTTCCTTGCTGCAGGTATAAATACACTGTGCCTGAGCAAGGAAGGCGTCAGTGCTTTGGTTGTCAAACCTAGTTCCTGTTTGTCTCTCTCCTGTGATTGTCTTCCAGGTTCCAGCTCCTGTCTCAAGACTTCCACCATAGAGACCCGCACCAGCATTCCACCTGCGGTGTAGCCTGACTCTCCAATCCATTGTGGATTCATCTGTTTCCAGCTACAACATTACCTGCTTCCAGCTCAGCTTCCAGCAGAGTACAGCTTCCCTTAAAGGGCCGGTGTCCTTTCTACACTTTACCACTCTCCACCGGTATTATTATTTCTCCGCTCTCAAGTTCTACATTTCAGTTCATATTTCATCGCTCCCAAGTTCATTTATTATTTAACTGGTTCCAGCCAGTATCCACTCCGTGCTAACAACAGTCTGGTTCCAGCCAGTATCCACAGCAGCTGTTTTATCTTCAGCAACCCAGCTTTTCCTGGAACACCAGCTGGCACAATCCTGGGTTATCTCCATTGCTACAGTCGGGCCTGGTAAGGACTTTCCATCTAGAAGATCATAAGAACTATCTCACACTACCAGTGCCCTGTGGCTCCTGCCATCCTGTAGTACCCAGGAACTGTATTTATTCTTTGCTGACTTTTACGGTTTCTTTTACTGCTGCTGTGTTGCGGAGTTGTCATAATAAACATCATTGACTTTTATCCAAGTTGTCGTGGTCACGCCTTCGGGCAGTTATTATTCATGTTACTTACATGTCCAGGGGTCTGATACAACCTCCCAGGTTCCGGTACATCTCAGCCCCTACAACTGAGGCTGCCTCCCGTCAGCTCAGGCCCTCAGTTGTGACATGGGGAAGCACACCACCTACCCTCCAAGAATGCTCCAAAACCCGTAGAACCTGCTGCATTGGTGAATAATTGCAACTCAACATTGGAAATGGGTATGGACTGCCAAATGAAAACACCAATAAAGGTGGCCAGGAACTCTTCCCAAATGTGTAGATCCCTACGAATTTCTTTGGATAATCTTTTAAAATGACTGGGTTTTTTAACACCCGCTGTGGCTCTCTCCAACTTCCTGCTGAAAATTTTACCCATGGGTATAACTCGGCAAGCAAAATTGAGAGACCCCAATAATGATTGAGCTTGTTTCAGCATCAACTTGCCGTTTGCCAATGCCAAAATTATCTCTCCCTTCAATTTGTCTATTTTTTCCTTGGGTAAACAACAGCAACCCTCCATGGTATCAATTTCGATTCCCAAGAACGTCAACACTGATGTGGGACCTACAGTCTTCTCCTCAGCTACTGGGACCCCAAATTCCTTCAACAATGACAAAGCATTTAATAAAATATTGCCACATATGTCAGATCCGACTGGACCCATGAACAAAAAAAATCTAAATAATGAACGATTCCAAACTGACCTGAATTTTTGGAAATGCACCAATGCAAAAAACTGCAGAATTTTTCAAAATATGAACAAGATATAGAGAAACCCATTGGGAAACATCTATCAACATAAAAACCGTCATTCAGACGGAAACCTAGATAACGAAAAAATTCCGGATCAATGGGCAACAGCCGAAAGGCCGACTCTATATCAATTTTACTCATCAAAGCCCCTCTACCGAATGATCTCACCTTGGCTAAAGCATCCTCAAAAGACTGATAAATTACCATGGACAAACTCTCAGGAATTGCATCATTCACTGAAGACCCTCTTGGAAATGATAAGTGCTGAATTAGTCTGAATTTACCCGGAGTCTTTTTTGGAACAACCTCAACTGGGGACAAAATTAAATCAGGCAATGGGGGGGCAACTGAAAGGACCTACCATCCTACCCAAAGCAACCTCCTTATCAACTTTTTCTTTTAAAATAACTGGGAACTCTTGAGCCGAACTTAAATTGCAAACCTGACCCCATTTAACTTGGCCTTTAATAGGCAACGGAAAACCCTTTGAAAAACCTAACCTTATCAACTCGGAATCGTCTCTATTTGGATAATAATCCAACCAATGCAATAATTTGTCCAATTTAACTGGAGTAGGTGCCCTACTTAGGCCCAGCAGTTGCTGGGATTCGTTGTTGCTGCTTGTGCAAACTACCTCTCCCACTAGCCGTTTGCTGGCAGTTTTTAATGGGGTGGGTTCCTTCACAGCGGATACAAACATGCCGAAAACGACACCTGAACCCTAGGGTACATTGACTATTATTGAAGGCATAACATTTGCCTGAACGATTCTTACCCACCATCCATCTGTTACTGGAATTACCTCGCTTCTCAGCCACTTTTAAGAGGTTGAGTAACATCTACAAAAATCTCCAAATCTTTTTTACCAAAATCTATGATTTCCTTGCCATTCTGTTTTCTACGAAACTCCTCATCATAGGACCTCCATGCTGTTCCCCGCCCAGATCTGGCCAATTCGTGGAGCAAATACACATATTTAATTATATTCATGTGCTCCTGAGGCCTGGATTCCAAATAACAAGCTGCAAAGATAAGCATGCCCTTCTGCCAATTAACGTAAGACTTATAAGCCACCTCACCTGTACCTGATTTCTTTCTAGCCGCCTCTAATGCTTTTTTCGCTTTACTAGTTAAAGCAAACATATTCACAAATTTTCCCTGTCTAATCCGCTCCCTAATTCTGGGCCGTATTCCTCTCAACATTGGCGCATTGCAGAGAATCCTCGGGACCCTCCTCCGAGGACATGCTGGAGCTACTGTGTCTGCGCCTTCTTTTATATCTTTCTATGCAACCACTGCACCTGCTATCAAATGAACATGAGGACTCAGAGGAAGAAGTAGATGAATCCCTATGACTTCTGCACCTATGCTTACGTTTTTGTGACGCTTTTTTCTTGCATGGTTTTTCTTTAACTGCGCCCATGTTACCTGAGCTAACCACTGCATCATTTTGGCGCGCTGCAGGGTGCACATCCGACTCACCATAAATACATCCCTAATCCAGAGCAGACTCTACCACAGCCGCCGATTCCCCAGAATCCTCCTGCACTTCAGGGGCTGCAAAGGACTCCTCTGTAGAAATGCAAGGAGAAACATCTACCAGAAACTCATTAATATTCATATTGCCCCTATTACTTCCACCCGTTCTGGCCTGTTAAACAGCAGCCCCTACATCACAAACGCCATTCCTCTGCAAACCGGAGGGATTCTGTTCTCCCAAAAAATTCCTTTCAGTATTATTAGCGGTCAGCACCGGGACCAGTGCTGATATAACCGAGGTGCATATAGACGCTACCTCAGACGAGTTGAACCCAGCGCCATTATGTCCAAAACGCACTGCATCAGCGTATGACCTCCCTGGCACTGTGTCCCTCATACTATGTACCTCAGGGGCCCCTTTTTTACCCCTAATATTACAAGTGGCGGGCCTTCCTTGCTGCCTTCCAGCATTTCTAATACCTGATGTGCCCGCGCGCTGGCCCGCTACAACCGTGTCAACTCCATTATCTATTGCACTAACCGGACCCCTGTTAATTCCTCTGTTAGGTGCTCCCTCTCCTTGCACCAACTCTTGTACCCTTGTTACTCTTTCATTTTGCTCACCTCTAGAAAGAACAGTACTGCGTCGACCACCTCTGGCAGCCACGGGCCCACAGGGCGACCGCGGCGTACCTCCGGCACATGCACTCCTGAGGTAACTCCCCGGGATGTTACTATTCTCCTCAACACCCTGCTCCGCAACTCCACCATAGCCCCGACACTTCGCGACATAGTATTAACGGTAACTGGTTCCGTAGAATCGTTTCCCAACGCTCGAGTTAAACCAACAGCTCGTGGCACAGACGCGCTGCTGACCCGGCCTCTGCGTGACGCAGCTTCGCCCGCCAAAGGCCTCTCAGGCGGTCGAGCCCGGCCCTGGCGGCGGCATTACCAACATTATTCCTAGCCTGACTCCGTGTTTGTGCTGACAGCTGCTGCCCCCTCCCTGACACTAAAACAGCAGCGTCCCTTTCCCCGCTTTCAATCAAACGAACAGGGGGACGCACAGCACGACTGGGCCTCGGCATGATAGAAGATAGGAAAAATAAATAAGAAAAAGTCAAAGAATAAAAGGGGGTTGAAAAGATTAAAGATTAGTAAAGATTGAAAGGAAATAAGAAGAAAAAATACCACAAATTCACAAATAATACACAGTTCAGTACAAAACAAATGCAGAGCACTTCACTGTTCAATTTTCACTGAGGAAAAGAGGGAGAACCTATTCAGTCCTCTCCTTATAAGGGCTAAGCCCCTCCCATCACCAGATTCATCAGTCAACTCATAGGCCCACTGTTACCATGGATACCTCCACTTATCACAGCTGCTTCATTCAGCCTGCTATTCAGAATTTTATGTCACTACAGCCATATAAAATGTCCTCCGTTCTCCTTCTCCACACTTTTCACTGCTTAGTTCATCTCCCCTATGTATGTTGTACCTGCGCTTGCCAATGTCACCAGCCATAACCATTTAAGTCTCTCGGCCAACTGTCCTGCTCCTGACCGGCAGATATCCTTCTCTTTTTCAACCCTGTGTCTGTACCAATACCCCACTCATTGTCCTAAATAATTTCTGATGACACTTGCCTGTTCCTCACCCATCCGCCTGCTGGTGACCATGTCCTCTGGTTCAAGCACCAAATCTAAGTCAGTGCTGTCTGTCCTGTCTTGAACCAGTCGTTACCACCACATCCTTTTATTTCCAGCAAACCTGATAGCTGTGACTTTATGGTATCATATTAATCATGAAACATCATTTTAGACATGAAACTCAAACACCACATTCACTCCCTTCCCCTTTAGTATCTGTAGAGCAACTATGGAAAGTGGTGTCCAATTGTCAAGTAGAAGTTATAAACAGTTAAAAAGATGAAAAAATATAAAACATAAAAAAACAAAACAACAATATAATAACAGTTGTCAAAAGCCACAAGGGCAGCAAGTGGCCAGACCCATACAAAGGTCACCAGAGGCATCCAGAACCTTCGGGACCCTGCTTGATATGGGGCACAAAACACTAGAGCACATTACACAGCTAAAATCAATCAGTTCATGTTAATATGGCTATAGTAAATAGCCTGAAAAGCCCTGGCATGGGTCTCTTTGATGGGATGGACTATTATAACTGAACCAATCACACCAGGCCTGGGTATATTTGTAGGTTGTATTATTATTAAAATGTTGCAGAGAAGAGGGTCCCATCCAGTGGATGACAACCAAATTTAGTTAAGTACATTATAAACACTTGTGGCTGCAAGTCCGGGGATAAGGCCCCTTACCGCCATCTGTTATGGCCACGTTATGACTACATTTTTGAAGATGGCCTCTCCACCTGCATTCCAGGAGAGAAGATTTAGGTACCCTTCTGGATGAGGATTAGTAAGTCATGCTAGCCACCCTGTGACGTGCTACTATGTCAGCACTGTTTCAGCATATCAGCTTTATATGAACATACGTTACTCCCTGCAGGGTGGTTAAATTTGGAGCAACTTGTGCAGTAGTGTATCTACTGTATATAACATGTGCACGCATATCCCCGTGAGCACCCTACACTCATTATATATACTTATTCTGCGCAGCACCTGTAGCCACTACCAGTGACGCCATATACCGTGAGTCATGTGCCAGCACGAGGGGTGGGGCACCCGTATACGGCTCACAGGCCTCCTAAGATACCTTTGTGCAGTGCCTAGAGAGCCCCTCCAAAAATTGAAGTGCATAATGAATTTCAATCTTGTACACTTATACAGTACATTATGGGTGGTCTTCTGGATGCCGGCGGCCAGCCTCCCGGCGCCCACCATACCGGCGCCGGAATCCCAACCGCCGGCATACCAACATCTTTTCTCCCTCTTGGGGGTCCACGACCCCCCTGGATGGAGAATAGATAGCGTGGCGTGCATAGCACGCCACCGTGCCCACAGCGTGGTGAGCGCAGCAAGCCCGCAAGGGGCTCATTTGCACTGGCCCAACTGTCGGTATGCCGGCAGTCGGGATTCCAGCGCCGGCATGCTGGTCACCGGGACCCCGACCGCCGGCAAACCATACCACACCCGTACATCATCAACCTTCACATAATCTAAACTTACAGTACATTGAATTGAGTCATTGTAGCTCCACTCCGCTCTGTAAAATGCTGAGAAACGTGGTCATGAGCTGGGAGGCCACAACGACTCGCTGCCCCGCTAAAAAAAAGTTATGAATCGTGGCATTGAGCTGCAGGCGGTATATCCGCAATGACATGTTAGCAGCATCACGTCCCACTGCTCATCGAACTTGGATGCCCCCTACTGGGAATCTTCTGGAGGGGGCTAAGAAAAGGTTGGCTAGTACAGTTCCTTTCAGGGTTGTAGACATCAATTGATAATGGTCGTTAATAGTTGAAAACAAACATCGTCCAAATCGGAAAGATCGCCAAGTGTGTAGTGCCCATTACTGCTGAACTGGTATTGAGCAGGTGGGTAGGGTTAGTTACACTGGGGTCTCCACAATCCTTAATCAAGCCATGCTAAGAGCTCAGACTTCTATCTTTTCAAATATCTCCAGCAGAACAGAAGTAAATAGTTTAACACAATGGCCCTCATTCCGAGTTGATCGGTCGCAAGGCGAATTTAGCAGAGTTACACACGCTAAGCCGCCGCCTACTGGGAGTGTATCTTAGCATCTTAAAATTGCGACCGATGTATTCGCAATATTGCGATCACAAACTACTTAGCAGTTTTAGAGTAGCTCCACACTTACTCTGCCTGTGCGATCAGTTCAGTGCTTGTCGTTCCTGGTTTGACGTCACAAACACACCCAGCGTTCGCCCAACCACTCCCCCGTTTCTCCGGCCACTCCTGCGTTTTTTCCGGAAACAGTAGCGTTTTCAGCCACACGCCCATAAAACGCCGTGTTTCCGCCCAGTAACACCCATTTCCTGTCAATCACATTACGATCGCCGGAGCGATGAAAAAGCCGTGAGTAAAAATACTATCTTCATTGTTAAATTACTTGGCGCAGTCGCAGTGCGAATATTGCGCATGCGTACTAAGCGGATTTTCATTGCGATGCGATGAAAAATACCGAGCGAACGACTCGGAATGAGGGCCCATGTTAATATAACCCTATTTTACCAAATGAAAACAGCATAAAAATAAAGGTTAATTCAGAAGACTGTAAAAAATATTTATTTTATAGCTAACATCCACGGTTTAACCATGGACCAAGCTAGCTCTTCAGGATTATCCCGCCGCTGTCTCAAAGGACAAAAGGGGGGGGGGGGGATGGGGGTTAAATCCAAGTGCTATAAGTTTGTGACAAGATGACTGGATAGATACATTCAGATTAAAATGATGCAACATGGACTCAGTTTAACTGTTTTCCATTGTCAACAAGGGAACAGATTGGCAAGAATGTGTGGGTGTGTGAGGGCCTTGGCATTAAACCCTCACAGGCCTGTTGTGTGGGTGCGTATATATGTGTGTGTGGGGTTGTGTTAATGCTGTCGGTGGTAACTCCAAGTCACTATGGGTGTCCTGGCTTTCCAGCTCACGTTTGGAACTCTAAGCGCAGGGTAAATAAACGTGAATATTTTCTCAGCACAGTTGATGATGGCAGAGGAGAAGCAGGAGGGAAATAAGTTGCAAAGGAAATCAGTAAGAGGAACTTTAATCTGTTTTCTATCTAGACAAGGAATATCTTGAAGCCTGACATACGGGACTCTGCAATCTGCAGTCGCTAGTGAGTGGGTCCGCTCAGAGCACCAGCTGCCTATCACCGTCTTATAAAGAGAGGGATAGAATCTGAAGGAGATAAAGGAGAAAGTACATTACAGACTACTCTCCCCCCGAAGTAAAGAAAATCCAATTTCACTCGCAGTCAAGTGTGTGGAGAGATGCCCTGAGAAGTGATGGAATATGGAGTGAGAGCTCAGAGGAGAAAAATAACTTGGAGCAGGAGTAAGATTTAGACTTTCCAGTAGCTTAAGGACAGTGGTGCTATAGCTGTGCGTGGTATGGGATATAAACACATGCTACAGTATATGGCTAAACATGTAAATGGTTAGACATACTGTAGCGCAATTATGTCATTTTCCCTTTAATGTTAAGCATTACGCTAAATGACACTATAGATATTTATAGCACACATTAGACCTGATCCAGACGCACTGTCGGTACCACCTGTGAGCCAAGTATCGCACGGCCGCTCTTGTGGCATTTTTTTGATATGTCGAAATAAAAAAGATTTATTTTTTTTAGCTCCATTTTGATAAATGGGCCTCTATGGGGCAGACTTATAGGGGGATTGTCAGTTCCGGGTAAGCTGCATATTTCCCTACTTTACTGGTGTATCCAGAAGACTCACAAATTTTGGTGAGTTCCCTTATAGTCCCAGAAGTGTAGCCCACCTTCCGAGAAACCCCCATTGTGTCCTGTAAAGTGTATGTAACAGAGGGCTTGATTATGTGATTTCCAGTGATTTACGTAATTGTAGCCATCCTGGATGAGTGCGCACGCTACCTGGGATGGGCTAAGACCCCTCACCATTGGCGTTTCTATAATGTGTGCAGTGTGTGTGATGCACATGGGCCCCTGGGTCCAGGGGGGCCCCCACCGCACACACTGCACCCATACATTATACTTAACCCCCCCCCCCCCCCAGCGTCCCGCGATGGTGGCACTGCTGTGCGGGCACAAATCACTCGGGAAATGGCCGCTGTGGCCATTTCTGAGTGATTTGCACCAGTGACGTGCGGTGGCGTGAGGCAGGTGAGGCAGAGCTTTTCCTGTCATACTTATGTTTGTGTCAGAGGTTTGATTGTATAAAGTAGTGATGTGCACCGGACATTTTTCGGGTTTTGTGTTTTGGTTTTGGATTCGGTTCCGCCGCCGTGTTTTGGATTCGGACGCGTTTTGGCAAAACCTCCCTGAAAATTTTTTGTCGGATTCGGGTGTGTTTTGGATTCGGGTGTTTTTTTAAAAAAAACCCTCAAAAACAGCTTAAATCATAGAATATGGGGGTCATTTTGATCCCACAGTATTATTAACCTCAATAACCATAATTTACACTCATTTTCAGTCTATTCTGAACACCTCACACCTCACAATATTATTTTTAGTCCTACAATTTGCACCGAGGTCGCTGGATGGCTATGCTAAGCGACACAAGTGGCCGACATAAACACCTGGCCCATCTAGGAGTGGCACTGCAGTGTCAGACAGGATGGCACTTCAAAAAAATAGTCCCCAAACAGCACATGATGCAAAGAAAAAAAGAGGCGCACCAAGGTCGCTGTGTGACTAAGCTAAGCGACACAAGTGGCCGACACAAACACCTGGCCCATCTAGCAGTGTCAGGCAGGATGGCACTTCAAAAAAATAGTCCCCAAACAGCACATGATGCAAAGAAAAATGAAAGAAAAAAGAGGTGCAAGATGGAATTGTCCTTGGGCCCTCCCACCCACCCTTATGTTGTATAAACAGGACATGCACACTTTAACGAACCCATCATTTCAGTGACAGGGTCTGCCACACGACTGTGACTGAAATGACTGGTTGGTTTGGGCCCCCACCAAAAAAGAAGCAATCAATCTCTCCTTGCACAAACTGGCTCTACAGAGGCAAGATGTCCACCTCATCATCATCCTCCGATTCCTCACCCCTTTCACTGTGTACATCCCCCTCCTCACAGATTATTAATTCGTCCCCACTGAAATCCACCATCTCAGATCCCTGTGTACTTTCTGGAGGCAATTGCTGCTGGTGAATGTCTCCACGGAGGAATTGATTATAATTCATTTTGATGAACATCATCTTCTCCACATTTTCTGGAAGTAACCTCGTACGCCGATTGCTGACAAGGTGAGCGGCTGCACTAAACACTCTTTCACACTGGAGGGGGGGCAACTTAGGTAAAATAAAGCCAGTTTCTGCAAGGGCCTCCAAATTGCCTCTTTTTCCTGCCAGTATACGTACGGACTGTCTGATGTGCCTACTTGGATGCGGTCATTCTTTCAATGGTGAGAGAATCATATGCAGTGACAGTAGACGACATGTCAGTAATCGTTGGCAGGTCCTTCAGTCCGGACCAGATGTCAGCACTCGCTCCAGACTGCCCTGCATCACCGCCAGCGGGTGGGCTCGGAATTCTTAGCCTTTTCCTCGCACCCCCAGTTGCGGGAGAATGTGAAGGAGGAGATGTTGACGGGTCACGTTCCACTTGACTTGACAATTTTCTCACCAGCAGGTCTTTGAACTTCTGCAGACTTGTGAGAGATACAACGTAGGTTTTAAATCTAGGATCGAGCACGGTGGCCAAAATGTAGTGCTCTGATTTCAACAGATTGACCACCCGTGAATCCTGGTTAAGCGAATTAAGGGCTTCATCCACAAGTCCCACATGCCTAGCGGAATCGCTCTGTTTTAGCTCCTCCTTCAATGTCTCCAGCTTCTTCTGCAAAAGCCTGATGAGGAGAATGACCTGACTCAGGCTGGCAGTGTCTGAACTGACTTCACGTGTGGCAAGTTCAAAGGGTTGCAGAACCTTGCACAACGTTGAAATCATTCTACACTGCGCTTGAGTCAGGTGCATTCCCCCTCCTTTGCCTATATTGTGGGCAGATGTATAGGCTTGAATGGCCTTTTGCTGCTCCTCCATCCTCTGAAGCATATAGAGGGTTGAATTCCACCTCGTTACCACCTCTTGCTTCAGATGATGGCAGGGCAGGTTCAGGAATGTTTGGTGGTGCTCCAGTCTTTGGCACGCGGTGGCTGAATGCCGAAAGTGGCCCGCAATTCTTCGGGCCACCGACAGCATCTCTTGCACGCCCCTGTCGTTTTTTAAATAATTCTGCACCACCAAATTCAATGTATGTGCAAAACATGGGACATGCTGGAATTTGCCCAGATGTAATGCACGCACAATATTGGTGGCGTTGTCCGATGTCACAAATCCCCAGGAGAGTCCAATTGGGGTAAGCCATTCTGCGATGATGTTCCTCAGTTTCTGTAAGAGGTTGTCAGCTGTGTGCCTCTTATGGAAAGCGGTGATTCAAAGGGTAGCCTGCCTAGGAACGAGTTGGCGTTTGCGAGATGCTGCTACTGGTGCCGCCGCTGCTGTTCTCGCTGCGGGAGGCAATACATCTACCCAGTGGGCTGTCACAGTCATATAGTCCTGAGTCTGCCCTGCTCCACTTGTCCACATGTCCGTGGTTAAGTGGACATTGGGTACAACTGCATTTTTTAGGACACTGGTGACTCTTTTTCTGACATCTGTGTACATTTTCGGTATCGCCTGCCTAGAGAAATAGAACCTAGATGGTATTTGGTACCGGGGACACAGTACCTTAATCAAGTCTCTAGTTGCCTCTGAATTAACGGTGGATACCGGAACCACGTTTCTCACCGCCCAGGCTGCCAAGGCCTGAGTTATCCGCTTTGCAGCAGGATGACTGCTGTGATATTTCATCTTCACAAACCAAACCACATCACCATCAGAATCCTCCTTGTCAATTTCCTCCCCAGCGCCAGCAACACCCATATCCTCATCCTGGTGTACTTCAACAGTGACATCTTCAATTTGACTATCAGGAACTGGACTGCGGGTGCTCCTTCCAGCACTTGCAGGGGGTGTGCAAATGGTGGAAGGCGCAAGCTCTTCCCGTCCAGTGTTGGGAAGGTCAGGCATCGCAACCGACACAATTGGACTCTCCTTGGGGATTTGTGATTTAGAAGAACGCACAGTTCTTTGCTGTGCTTTTGCCAGCTTAAGTCTTTTCATTTTTCTAGCGAGAGGATGAGTGCTTCCATCCTCATGTGAATCTAAACCACTAGCCATGAACATAGGCCAGGGCCTCAGCCGTTCCTTGCCACTCCGTGTCGTAAATGGCATATTGGCAAGTTTACGCTTCTCATCAGACGCTTTCAATTTTGATTTTTGGGTCATTTTACTGAACTTTTGTTTTTTGGATTTTACATGCTCTCTACTATGACATTGGGCATAGGCCTTGGCAGACAACGTTGATGGCATTTCATCGTCTCGGCCATGACTAGTGGCAGCAGCTTCAGCACGAGGTGGAAGTGGATCTTGATCTTTCCCTATTTTAACCTCCACATTTTTGTTCTCCATTTTTAATGTGTGGAATTATATGCCAGTATCAATAGCAATGGCCAACTACTATAAATACTGCGCACAACTGAAATGCACCACAGGTATGGATGGATAGTATACTTGACGACACAGAGGTAGGTAGAGCAGTGGCCTACTGTACCGTAATGCTATATATTATATACTGGTGGTCAGCAAACTGTGCAAAACTGAAATGCACCACAGGTATGGATGGATAGTATACTTGACGACACAGAGGTAGGTACAGCAGTGGCCTACTGTACCGTAATGCTATATATTATATACTGGTGGTCAGCAAACTGTGCAAAACTGAAATGCACCACAGGTATGGATGGATAGTATTCTTGACGACACAGCGGTAGGTACAGCAGTGGCCTACTGTACCATACTGCTATATATTATATACTGGTGGTCAGCAAACTGTGTACAACTGAAATGCACCACAGGTATGGATGGATAGTATACTTGACGACACAGAGGTAGGTACAGCAGTGGCCTACTGTACCGTAATGCTATATATTATATACTGGTGGTCAGCAAACTGTGCAAAACTGAAATGCACCACAGGTATGGATGGATAGTATACTTGACGACACAGAGGTAGGTACAGCAGTGGCCTTGTGTACCGTACTCCTATATATTATATACTGGTGGTCAGCAAAATTATGCACTGTACTCCTACTATATACTACAATGCAGCACAGATATGGAGTGTTTTTCAGTCAGACAACGTATACTGGTGGTCACTGTCAGCAAAACTCTGCACTGTACTCCTCCTATATAATACTGCTGGTCCCCAGTCCCCACAATAAAGCAGTGTGACCACAGATATATGCAGCACACTGAGCACAGATATGGAGTGTTTTTCAGGCAGACAACGTATAATACTGGTCACTGTCAGCAAAACTCTGCACTGTACTCCTCCTATATAATATACTGGTGGTCCCCAGTCCCCACAATAAAGCAGTGAGAGCACAGATATATGCAGCACACTGAGCACAGATAAGGAGCGTTTTTTTCATGCAGAGAACGGATAAAACTGGTGGTCACTGATCAGCAAAACTCTGCACTGTACTCCTCCTATATTAATAATACAGCTGCTCCCCAGTCCCCACAATTAAGCAATAAGCAAGCACAAATATTTGCATCAACAATGAATAAACGGAGAGGACGCCAGCCACGTCCTCTCCCTAACATTTCCAATGCACGAGTGAAAATGGCGGCGACGCGCGGCAGCTTATATAGAATCCGAATCTCGCGAGAATCCGACAGCGGGATGATGACGTTCGGGCGCGCTCGGGTTAACCGAGCCATACGGGAGAATCCGAGTATGCCTCGGACCCGTGTAAAATGGGTGAAGTTCGGGGGGGTTCGGTTTCCGAGGAACCGAACCCGCTCATCACTAGTATAAAGTAGAGATGAGCGCCTGAAATTTTTCGGGTTTTGTGTTTTGGTTTTGGGTTCGGTTCCGCGGCCGTGTTTTGGGTTCGAACGCGTTTTGGCAAAACCTCACCGAATTATTTTTGTCGGATTCGGGTGTGTTTTGGATTCGGGTGTTTTTTTCCAAAAACACTAAAAAACAGCTTAAATCATAGAATTTGGGGGTCATTTTGATCCCAAAGTATTATTAACCTCAAAAACCATAATTTACACTCATTTTCAGTCTATTCTGAATACCTCACACCTCACAATATTATTTTTAGTCCTAAAATTTGCACCGAGGTCGCTGTGTGAGTAAGATAAGCGACCCTAGTGGCCGACACAAACACCGGGCCCATCTAGGAGTGGCACTGCAGTGTCACGCAGGATGTCCCTTCCAAAAAACCCTCCCCAAACAGCACATGACGCAAAGAAAAAAAGAGGCGCAATGAGGTAGCTGTGTGAGTAAGATTAGCGACCCTAGTGGCCGACACAAACACCGGGCCCATCTAGGAGTGGCACTGCAGTGTCACGCAGGATGGCCCTTCCAAAAAACCCTCCCCAAACAGCACATGACGCAAAGAAAAAAAGAGGCGCAATGAGGTAGCTGTGTGAGTAAGATTAGCGACCCTAGTGGCCGACACAAACACCGGGCCCATCTAGGAGTGGCACTGCAGTGTCACGCAGGATGGCCCTTCCAAAAAACCCTCCCCAAACAGCACATGACGCAAAGAAAAAAAGAGGCGCAATGAGGTAGCTGACTGTGTGAGTAAGATTAGCGACCCTAGTGGCCGACACAAACACCGGGCCCATCTAGGAGTGGCACTGCAGTGTCACGCAGGATGTCCCTTCCAAAAAACCCTCCCCAAACAGCACATGACGCAAAGAAAAAAAGAGGCGCAATGAGGTAGCTGTGTGAGTAAGATTAGCGACCCTAGTGGCCGACACAAACACCGGGCACATCTAGGAGTGGCACTGCAGTGTCACGCAGGATGTCCCTTCCAAAAAACCCTCCCCAAACAGCACATGACGCAAAGAAAAAAAGAGGCGCAATGAGGTAGCTGTGTGAGTAAGATTAGCGACCCTAGTGGCCGACACAAACACCGGGCCCATCTAGGAGTGGCACTGCAGTGTCACGCAGGATGTCCCTTCCAAAAAACCCTCCCCAATCAGCACATGATGCAAAGAAAAAGAAAAGAAAAAAGAGGTGCAAGATGGAATTATCCTTGGGCCCTCCCACCCACCCTTATGTTGTATAAACAAAACAGGACATGCACACTTTAACCAACCCATTATTTCAGTGACAGGGTCTGCCACACGACTGTGACTGATATGACGGGTTGGTTTGGACCCCCCCCAAAAAAGAAGCAATTAATCTCTCCTTGCACAAACTGGCTCTACAGAGGCAAGATGTCCACCTCATCTTCACCCTCCGATATATCACCGTGTACATCCCCCTCCTCACAGATTATCAATTCGTCCCCACTGGAATCCACCATCTCAGCTCCCTGTGTACTTTGTGGAGGCAATTGCTGCTGGTCAATGTCTCCGCGGAGGAATTGATTATAATTCATTTTAATGAACATCATCTTCTCCACATTTTCTGGATGTAACCTCGTACGCCGATTGCTGACAAGGTGAGCGGCGGCACTAAACACTCTTTCGGAGTACACACTTGTGGGAGGGCAACTTAGGTAGAATAAAGCCAGTTTGTGCAAGGGCCTCCAAATTGCCTCTTTTTCCTGCCAGTATAAGTACAGACTGTGTGACGTGCCTACTTGGATGCGGTCACTCATATAATCCTCCACCATTCTATCAATGTTGAGAGAATCATATGCAGTGACAGTAGACGACATGTCCGTAATCGTTGTCAGGTCCTTCAGTCCGGACCAGATGTCAGCATCAGCAGTCGCTCCAGACTGCCCTGCATCACCGCCAGCGGGTGGGCTCGGAATTCTGAGCCTTTTCCTCGCACCCCCAGTTGCGGGAGAATGTGAAGGAGGAGATGTTGACAGGTCGCGTTCCGCTTGACTTGACAATTTTGTCACCAGCAGGTCTTTCAACCCCAGCAGACCTGTGTCTGCCGGAAAGAGAGATCCAAGGTAGGCTTTAAATCTAGGATCGAGCACGGTGGCCAAAATGTAGTGCTCTGATTTCAACAGATTGACCACCCGTGAATCCTTGTTAAGCGAATTAAGGGCTGCATCCACAAGTCCCACATGCCTAGCGGAATCGCTCCCTTTTAGCTCCTTCTTCAATGCCTCCAGCTTCTTCTGCAAAAGCCTGATGAGGGGAATGACCTGACTCAGGCTGGCAGTGTCTGAACTGACTTCACGTGTGGCAAGTTCAGAGGGCATCAGAACCTTGCACAACGTTGAAATCATTCTCCACTGCACTTGAGACAGGTGCATTCCATCTCCTATATCGTGCTCAATTGTATAGGCTTGAATGGCCTTTTGCTGCTCCTCCAACCTCTGAAGCATATAGAGGGTTGAATTCCACCTCGTTACCACTTCTTGCTTCAGATGATGGCAGGGCAGGTTCAGTAGTTTTTGGTGGTGCTCCAGTCTTCTGTACGTGGTGCCTGTACGCCGAAAGTGTCCCGCAATTTTTCTGGCCACCGACAGCATCTCTTGCACGCCCCTGTCGTTTTTTAAAAAATTCTGCACCACCAAATTCAAGGTATGTGCAAAACATGGGACGTGCTGGAATTTGCCCATATTTAATGCACACACAATATTGCTGGCATTGTCCGATGCCACAAATCCACAGGAGAGTCCAATTGGGGTAAGCCATTCCGCGATGATCTTCCTCAGTTGCCGTAAGAGGTTTTCAGCTGTGTGCGTATTCTGGAAAGCGGTGATACAAAGCGTAGCCTGCCTAGGAAAGAGTTGGCGTTTGCGAGATGCTGCTACTGGTGCCGCCGCTGCTGTTCTTGCGGCGGGAGTCCATACATCTACCCAGTGGGCTGTCACAGTCATATAGTCCTGACCCTGCCCTGCTCCACTTGTCCACATGTCCGTGGTTAAGTGGACATTGGGTACAACTGCATTTTTTAGGAGACTGGTGAGTCTTTTTCTGACGTCCGTGTACATTCTCGGTATCGCCTGCCTAGAGAAGTGGAACCTAGATGGTATTTGGTAACGGGGGCACACTGCCTCAATAAATTGTCTAGTTCCCTGTGAACTAACGGCGGATACCGGACGCACGTCTAACACCAACATAGTTGTCAAGGACTCAGTTATCCGCTTTGCAGTAGGATGACTGCTGTGATATTTCATCTTCCTCGCAAAGGACTGTTGAACAGTCAATTGCTTACTGGAAGTAGTACAAGTGGGCTTACGACTTCCCCTCTGGGATGACCATCGACTCCCAGCGGCAACAACAGCAGCGCCAGCAGCAGTAGGCGTTACACGCAAGGATGCATCGGAGGAATCCCAGGCAGGAGAGGACTCGTCAGACTTGCCAGTGACATGGCCTGCAGGACTATTGGCATTCCTGGGGAAGGAGGAAATTGACACTGAGGGAGTTGGTGGGGTGGTTTGCGTGAGCTTGGTTACAAGAGGAAGGGATTTACTGGTCAGTGGACTGCTTCCGCTGTCACCCAAAGTTTTTGAACTTGTCACTGACTTATTATGAATGCGCTGCAGGTGACGTATAAGGGAGGATGTTCCGAGGTGGTTAATGTCCTTACCCCTACTTATTACAGCTTGACAAAGGGAACACACGGCTTGACACCTGTTGTCCGCATTTCTGGTGAAATACCTCCACACCGAAGAGCTGATTTTTTTGGTATTTTCACCTGGCATGTCAACGGCCATATTCCTCCCACGGACAACAGGTGTCTCCCCGGGTGCCTGACTTAAACAAACCACCTCACCATCAGAATCCTCCTGGTCAATTTCCTCCCCAGCGCCAGCAACACCCATATCCTCCTCATCCTGGTGTACTTCAACACTGACATCTTCAATCTGACTATCAGGAACTGGACTGCGGGTGCTCCTTCCAGCACTTGCAGGGGGCGTGCAAATGGTGGAAGGCGCATGCTCTTCACGTCCAGTGTTGGGAAGGTCAGGCATCGCAACCGACACAATTGGACTCTCCTTGTGGATTTGGGATTTCAAAGAACGCACAGTTCTTTGCGGTGCTTTTGCCAGCTTGAGTCTTTTCAGTTTTCTAGCGAGAGGCTGAGTGCTTCCATCCTCATGTGAAGCTGAACCACTAGCCATGAACATAGGCCAGGGCCTCAGCCGTTCCTTGCCACTCCGTGTGGTAAATGGCATATTGGCAAGTTTACGCTTCTCCTCCGACAATTTTATTTTAGGTTTTGGAGTCCTTTTTTTACTGATATTTGGTGTTTTGGTTTTGACATGCTCTGTACTATGCCATTGGGCATCGGCCTTGGCAGACGACGTTGCTGGCATTTCATCGTCTCGGCCATGACTAGTGGCAGCAGCTTCAGCACGAGGTGGAAGTGGATCTTGATCTTTCCCTAATTTTGGAACCTCAACATTTTTGTTCTCCATATTTTAATAGGCACAACTAAAAGGCACCTCAGGTAAACAATGGAGATGGATGGATTGGATACTAGTATACAATTATGGACGGGCTGCCGAGTGCCGACACAGAGGTAGCCACAGCCGTGAACTACCGCACTGTACTGTGTCTGCTGCTAATATATAGACTGGTTGATAAAGAGATAGTATACTCGTAACTAGTATGTATGTATAAAGAAAGAAAAAAAAACCACGGTTAGGTCACTGGTATATACAATTATGGACGGGCTGCCGAGTGCCGACACAGAGGTAGCCACAGCCGTGAACTACCGCACTGTACTGTGTCTGCTGCTAATATATAGACTGGTTGATAAAGAGATAGTATACTCGTAACTAGTATGTATGTATAAAGAAAGAAAAAAAAACCACGGTTAGGTCACTGGTATATACAATTATGGACGGGCTGCCGAGTGCCGACACAGAGGTAGCCACAGCCGTGAACTACCGCACTGTACTGTGTCTGCTGCTAATATATAGACTGGTTGATAAAGAGATAGTATACTCGTAACTAGTATGTATGTATAAAGAAAGAAAAAAAAACCACGGTTAGGTCACTGGTATATACAATTATGGACGGGCTGCCGAGTGCCGACACAGAGGTAGCCACAGCCGTGAACTACCGCACTGTACTGTGTCTGCTGCTAATATATAGACTGGTTGATAAAGAGATAGTATACTCGTAACTAGTATGTATGTATAAAGAAAGAAAAAAAAACCACGGTTAGGTGGTATATACAATTATGGACGGGCTGCCGAGTGCCGACACAGAGGTAGCCACAGCCGTGAACTACCGCACTGTACTGTGTCTGCTGCTAATATATAGACTGGTTGATAAAGAGATAGTATACTCGTAACTAGTATGTATGTATAAAGAAAGAAAAAAAAACCACGGTTAGGTGGTATATACAATTATGGACGGGCTGCCGAGTGCCGACACAGAGGTAGCCACAGCCGTGAACTACCGCACTGTACTGTGTCTGCTGCTAATATATAGACTGGTTGATAAAGAGATAGTATACTCGTAACTAGTATGTATGTATAAAGAAAGAAAAAAAAACCACGGTTAGGTCACTGGTATATACAATTATGGACGGGCTGCCGAGTGCCGACACAGAGGTAGCCACAGCCGTGAACTACCGCACTGTACTGTGTCTGCTGCTAATATATAGACTGGTTGATAAAGAGATAGTATACTCGTAACTAGTATGTATGTATAAAGAAAGAAAGAAAAACCACGGTTAGGTCACTGGTATATACAATTATGGACGGGCTGCCGAGTGCCGACACAGAGGTAGCCACAGCCGTGAACTACCGCACTGTACTGTGTCTGCTGCTAATATAGACTGGTTGATAAAGAGATAGTATACTACTAATATTATATACTGGTGGTCAGGTCACTGGTCACTAGTCACACTGGCAGTGGCACTCCTGCAGCAAAAGTGTGCACTGTTTAATTTTAATATAATATTATGTACTCCTGGCTCCTGCTATAACCTATAACTGGCACTGCAGTAGTGCTCCCCAGTCTCCCCCACAATTATAAGCTGTGTGAGCTGAGCAGTCAGACAGATATATAATATATATAGATGATGCAGCACACTGGCCTGAGCCTGAGCAGTGCACACAGATATGGTATGTATGTGACTGAGTCACTGTGTGCTGTGTATCGCTTTTTTCAGGCAGAGAACGGATTATAAATAAAAGTGGTGGTCACTGGTCACTATCAGCAAAACTCTGCACTGTACACTACTGAGTACTCCTAATGCTCCCCAAAATTAGTAAATCAAGTGTCTAAACGGAGAGGACGCCAGCCACGTCCTCTCCCTATCAATCTCAATGCACGTGTGAAAATGGCGGCGACGCGCGGCTCCTTATATAGAATCCGAGTCTCGCGATAGAATCCGAGCCTCGCGAGAATCCGACAGCGTCATGATGACGTTCGGGCGCGCTCGGGTTAACCGAGCAAGGCGGGAAGATCCGAGTCGCTCGGACTCGTGAAAAAAAACATGAAGTTCTGGCGGGTTCGGATTCAGAGAAACCGAACCCGCTCATCTCTAGTATAAAGTATATGAAAATACAAAGAATATGTTTGAAATATCTTCTTTGCATTATTGTAATCATTTTTATAGCCAAAACTCTGGAGTAAAAGTCTATGGCAGGGGAGGCAGTGCCTCATCTGTATATCTTTTCCGCACATCTCTGATCAAAACTCACCAAAGTTTATACTGCTGCACCTGTGTATAACGCCCAGATGTACGCTTTGGCTCATATTTTGTGTCTAAATCTGGCTCTGGTGCTAGCTAGTGCCTCCTTAGCCTTTTAGTTCACCGCACGTCCCTGATTTGCGCATGCGCACTGCAGTTGTCCCTGGGAACAAGGCGCGGCCGCCATGTTCCCGGAGATCTGTGCATGCGCAGTAGACTCTGGCATTATGCCAGAGTCTACTGCTGCCAGAGAGATGGGTCCCGCGTCGGAGGCTGCACACGGGTCCCCTCCTCTCTTAAAACGCCCCCGCCACTCACTACATGAAAGTATTTGATGGCCAACAGGAGGACAGAGGGTCCTGCCTGCCTGTCTGTGTGGATTCTGTTTTCAACACATTGGAGCGGATTGCCAGAATCCCCTGTCTAATTCTCAGCCACTGCTATACAGCGCATAGCCACAGAAACAGACTGATTGGAGAGTTGCATTGGTCATCCACCAATCCGACTGCAGATGGGGCTATGACTAATCGCTCCTCTAGATCCACCACTGCTCCTGGTTTCATGCATATATATTTAATTAATTACCATCGAGACCCATTTTACCCGGTAAACCAAATTTTGGTTTATCAGTTACTGCAGTATTTGCTAAATCAATTTAGGTATAAGTTAGTTGACATTAACCACTCACTACAGCAAAAATTATTTTAAAAATACTGTAATTAGGAAATGAGAAAAATGAGCTGATCCCAACAGGACATTTTATTGAGAATATAGGTGTAAGTAGTCAATGGCTCATTCTCGAAGATCCACATGTGTCTATTATATCAACTAGGATTCTTTGACCAGCTTTTGGCCAGACAAAGAGGGCTGAGGCATTACTCCCCTAGGGACCTTCATGCAATTAATCTTAATGGCTATTGAGGTTTTTATGCTTATATGTCGCTCACTGGGCTGCTATGCTGCAAACTGAACTGTTTTGCTTTTATGTGGTTATTATGCTGCAAACTGGACTTCTGTCCGACACATTGGGCTATTAATACTTCTTCACTTATGTGCATTTTTATTAATCTACACAAAATTGGTGTGGTACCATCAACCCATTATTTACCTCATAAGGGTCCGTATTGTGAGTTTTGCTTTGGGCCCCTGTTTATCAAATTTCTGTCTGGTTGTAAGATGGTCTAGATTGGCTATAGTGGTCCTCAGTAAATGCAGTCAGAGCACGTTCCTCGTTTCACCTCACAGAATCACAGGTGAAATAAATACTGCTATATGCAAATCTTTTAGATAAACGGACGCAATGGTGGCACCTCTGACCTCTGTAGGGTCAGCAGAAATGGAACCTAACTCTACCTACACCGAGTTAATATAGGATATCCAAACCAAGCTTTCCCCAGACGACTTGAAACTCACATTAATCCTCAAAACCAAACAAGCCTTTGGGGTTTAAAGCCCGTCAGGTTCAGGGCCAGCTGCCCCCCCCCCCCCCCCCCCCCATGAACCAACTAGCAGACCCCAAGTTAACACGCTCCAGGTAAAAGATGTGGAAATCACGGACTGTTAGTTTGCCCTCGGGAAATATGCCCTATGCATGGTGCCTGAGGTTTGAACAATTTGTATTTATAGATACACAAAAAATATATCAGAAGCAATTGTTACATTTGCCATTTTTGGCAATTATTTTGTGTTCATGAACCCTTTGGAAGACAGTATTTTTAATAGGAAGTACATGGTAATATAGAAGTTTTATTCTAATGTTCAGACCTTTTCAATATATGCATTTAAGGGACATTATTGTTTGTAGAGTTATTCAAACTAACAAACTGTAAGTACTCTAATGTCTGAGAGTTCCACTGTTCAGTTGTTCAGCACAATTTGTAATTTTCTTTTCCTGACCACTAGAGGCACTGCCATATTGCTATCTATTGTTTTAATCATAGCCAAACAAAACAAGATGGCAGCTCTTACTTAAAGAAATACAAATATTGACAGAGGTCATGTGACATAGAGCATTTCCGAGGTAGACAAATATATATAAGATATATGTTTTTTACTTCAATCCCATTCTGACAGCTCAGTTTAGTGCTGAATGCTCCACGTCAGATATCTGTAGTTTCGGCCAGAGATTTCCATGTTTCTGTAATAGAAAACGCAGGTGTACCAAGAGGTGTTTCGCTCTGTAAGGCATTATTATTGTGCTGTTTATAAAACAAAAATAAAACTGGCTTAACCAGCTCTTTGCAATCTAGCTCAGAAGCTAAAACTATTGGACATCTTCCAAAATCATAGATTCTATGTGTGTTAAATAATACAACTGCTGTGCAGGCAACATGCAGAACAGCAATGCATTACAGCTCCATAGCAAGCAATGCGTGGGTCTGGAAATGTAAGTATAAAATACAATTAAAGATAAGTGAACTGTCCATGTTTCGGGTCACAGGTCAATAACTCTGTTTTTGATGTCTTGATGATACACATGCCGTATATTATTTCACTAGCACATACAATATCAATAGAAGGATGGTCTAAGCCAGGCAATCAAATATTGTTTTACTGTACTTAGTAAATTGATTTTTATTTTTTAAATGCAATGCAAAACCCCTCTGTTAATTAGCTGAACATCCTTATGAACCCCCCCCCCCCCAGTGTATATAGGACCTGACTCAGTAACGATTGCTGAGTATGAGAATTTGCAATTCTATGGATCGCATGCTGGGGGCCACCCATCGCAGGGCAATGTCGCCCGGCATGCGAAACCGCCGACCCCCCCACCTTGACCACGCTGAAATTGCGGTCGCACCACAATTTCAGCGTGATCACTAAAAATAGGGTAGCCTCCAATCGGCGCAGCTTGGTTGTGCCCGCAGGAGGCACACCTCCATTTTAGTGATCGCAGCGGCTGTGCGTGATGTCGTGCAGACGCCTCAGTCACGCCCACTGCCACGCCCCCTGTTCACGCCACAACCGCCCCCCATTTTTTACGCCGCATCCCCGCAACGCACCGTCTCCCGCATTGGAAATGGAGCGTTGCCCGCCCCCCCCCCCAAGTAAATGTGGGTGCATGCGCAGGACGGGCGCTGCACTTGCGCCTGCAGGGTAATCGTAAAAATTCTGGTTGGATCGCTCTTTTGTGATCCAACCTGAATTAGCCCCATAGTGTGTAGTATTAAGAGCAATAATGTCAAGGCTTGCAATCAGGGTTTGGCCTGCAAGCATTGTTAAGGATGCACTTGAAGGATGTATTTCAATGATGCAGCTAGAACTGGAGATTAAACTGAATTTGAACTTTGGACTACTCTAGAATCTCTAATTTAACTAGATTCACAAACACTGCAACTCAGGATCATTATGTGGCCTCTCCTCACCTCTGCCATGAGAACAACAGGATCAGGCTACCATCCCTCCATCTAAGGGGGTCATTCAGATCTGATTGCTGCTGTGCGTTTTCGCACAGCGGGCAATCAGGTCATAGCTGCACATGCGTATGCACCGCAATGCGCACGCACGTCGGACAACAACAACCGGGATCGCCAATTAGCGACGGGATGGTGCGGAAAATCCGTTTGCACGGGCGTTCGCAAGGTGATTGAAGGGAAGAGGCTGTTTATAGGTGGTAACTGACCGTTTACTGGGAGTGTTAGGGAAAACGCAGACATGTCCAAGCGTTCTCAGGGAGGGCGTCTGACGTCAGCTCCGGCCCCGATCAGCAGGATTCAATCGCACTGGAAGAGTAAGTCCTGGGCTGCACAGAGACTAAACGCACAGAATTTTAGCAGTTCGGCGTACACATAGCATCGCACAGCGAAAAAACACTCCCACTGTAGGCAGCGACTATCTGAACACAGGTCAGCAATAAACGCAGCCCAGTGATCAGATCTGAATGACCTCCTAAGAATATCAGTACTGCCCCTGGGCCTACCCCTCAAGCTCAACAGGGAACTGAGGGAGGTGAGCAGTGCACCAGGACCCTGCTTGGCAGGGATGTTTCCATTAGACATTAGTGTGCTCCCCACATTATCACACCCACCCGTACTGCTCTCAAGAGACCAGGACATTTATCACTTTATCAAAATAATGTTATTACTGTTTTCCTCCTACCATTGGTCACCTGTTTTCTTATTTTTATTACCATGTTTATTTTTGTTTTATTCTTACAGCGTACTTCCACCCTACTATGTGCTATTCCTGTAATGTTACCTCCACTGATCGCACACCCTGACAGCAGCAACCTACGCAGTGGACCCCAGACAGGTGCCTCGGATGGCTCCTTTCGCGGGCAGGATGGACCATTCCGTGCAGGGTAGATCAAACTACTACACAAGTGTCAGTTTACCCACATATGCACTGGGCCCTTGTATGGCTCATCGACCACAGTGTAACTGTCGTAGTGCACCCAACATGGCTGCCTCATCTGGTACGCTTGTGGATTGGATGAAAAATACATGGACCTGACAGTTTTGTTGGGACCCTACTCTTAGCGTTAGGACGCTGAAATCACCCCATTTTGTATGTATGTATGTATGTGTGCTGGTTACATGTATACTATGTGTTTATGCATGTATGTATGTGTGTGGGTATACTGTGTATAGATGCTGTGTGCATGTATACTGTGTGTGTACTGTGTATGTATGCTGTTTGCATGTATGCTGTTTGTGTGAATGTATGCTGTCTGTATGTATGCTGTGTATGTATGTATGTATGCTGTGTGCATGTATGCTATGTATGTATGTATGCTGTTTGCATGTATGTATGCTTTGTCTGCATGCATGTATGCTACTGTACAGTGTGCGTGTTGTATGTCTATGTACTGTGTGTGTGTGTGTGTGTGTGTGTGTGTGTGTGTGTGTGTGTGTGTATATATATATATATACACACACACACACACTGCTTGTGCAGTGTGCTGTAAGTGATGGTATATTTTATATATATATATATATATGTGTGTGTGTGTGTGTGTGTGTGTGTGTGTGTGTGTGTGTGTGTGTGTGTGTGTGTGTGTGTATATATATATATATATATATATGTGTATATATATATATATATATATATATGTATATATACACATACACACACACGAACACATGTACGGAAACCCCCCCATGAAAATCCTGCGTTTGCCACTGTAGGGGTAGACTATTCCAACCAGGGTAATCCTACGCAGTGCACCTAAGATGGCTGCCTCACCTGGTCCCTTGTGGGGATGGAATACACAACTCGTGGAAGTTATTACCCAAAATGCTCCTGCATTATGCTTATGTGCGCTCAAGGCTTTATGTCTATGCAACTTGTCTATTGCTGTATTACTTAAATCTTATGTATTATGTGCATTGTTTTTGATGTCTGTAAAGCGCCTTGAGTTCTGTCAGAGAAAGAGCGCTATATAAATAAAATTATTATTATTATTATTATTATTATTATTAATATTATTATTAATAATAAAATTGTTTGTGCAAAATTACAATTTAGGAGAGAATATTCAAAAATAATGATTGTTGTTCTCGGCAATGTCGCCAAAAAGCATGCTGAGCCTTGTAGTTTTAAAGCAGCAGGAGAGTCACTTATACCCCATTCACACTGAGCTGAGAACCCAGGCTATTCCCAGGGCAAGCCAGTGTGACTTTGGATCGGTGTGAAAGGTCGACCCTGCCAAGTATTCAGGACCGCGACCCGGTTTGCGGCCAGTCTTATCCCGAGGTTCAATCCTGGGTCAGCTGCAGTGTGAAAGGTAGCCCATGGGTCACATGACCCTGGTCATGCCAAAGAGGCTGCTGATCAGTTGGCTCAGGAGCGCTTGTATACGATGTAATCTGCAAGCGTCCTGTATAAACAGCGATGATCTACCATCTGGCTAGTATGAAAGGGGTAAGTGTCCGGTATCCCGGATCAGACACGGGTTGGAGCAGGGGTTTCAGTGTGAAAGAAGTATTAGTGGTAGATTTACCAAACCGTCTAGAGAGAACAATAGGATCCTTTGCCAATTTCAACCAATCAGCTTCTATCTATCATTTTATAGAATGGACTTGATTAATGATAGCTAAAAATCGGTTGCTATGTGCAACTCTTTAGAAGGATTGAGAAATCTCCCCTTTAGATCATAACGCTACTGCAGTATGACACATATAGGACCTGACTGGTTTTAATATTTTGATAGCTCTTGTCTGGATATTATTTAATATAAAGTACATTTGCATAAGACCACAGAATTATACTGTGTAAGTAAAAATCCTGATGCAGAAAAAGAACTGCGTTCCCAGCTGTCAGTATGCACCAATAGTCTTGTGTAAAAAAAGGTTTCGGAAAGTCCTGTGTCAGCTCACTGCTATATATATATATATAACCTAGACTGCCTGTGTCAGCTGCAGAACTGGTATTAGAGAACCGGGCAAGGAATTGTATGGTTTAAATCTTAAACAAGTGTAATTATGCATCAGGGAGCCAAAAGCTTTTATTAATATTTATAAGAATGTTATGGATAGAAAGAACTATCATTTTTGTACACGGACTATGTAAAATCAATATTAACACCGACAATTTTACACTGCTGAGCTATACAGTAGTTTTGTTTTTTTAATAAGAGATAAAAGAACTAAAGTCTTGAATTGTATAACCCATCAGCAACTAGAAATTGAATCTTCAGCATTTATTAGCCACAGGATGTGTGAAACCCTGGCGCGTTTCATTATGAGTGGCTATCTGTCCACTGAGCGCTCACGAAGATGCACTCCTACTTCCTGGTTTGTAAGAGGACCACACTCATCTACTGTACACTCCTGGAATGTCCAGGAGCTTTTCTTCTACTTCTCCTTTGAAGTGAGCGGGGCTGTGATCAATGGTGGATTTCTTACTAGGCAGGTGAGACATAAGCCTAGGGGCACAACTTGCTAGGGGGCAGCACAGCAGGTCCACCTGCATCAGAAACCTGTAGGCCAGTGGCCTGATAGGGCCACCCAGAGTTTGATTACGTTTTCTTTTTTTTATCATTACGTTTATTTTTTCATATGTAACTGTTGGAAATATGTGGGCACAGGTTTAGACTGTAGCATGGTTTCTGTACACACTGGCAGCTGCCTTACAACTATAAACAGTCTCATCACTTACCCAGCTGGATGGTTTTATTGAAGATAAAGCAAGTACAGCTGTACTCACTGTTATACACACTGGTAGATGGAGCAGAGCTTGAGCGGAGCTCGGTGTCATACAGCTCCCCAGACGTTGAGTATATGTAGGAACCGGTTGGCGGTGCAGGATACTGGAACACCATCTAAAACAGCATGTAACTGCAGGTCTCACTGGAGCTAAGTGGAAGACTACTGTTTCCAACTGTGGCACTCTCACACAAGATGTTTCCACACATGGTCAGTAGTAGCCTTGGTGCCCATCTTGGTACAGGGAATGAGGCTTCCCCTGGAGGATCAGCAACTTGGGAGTCTGCACAGTAGCGCACTGTGCTTTCATCTGAAACCAGGGGTTCGCGGGCAGCAAATATTGGTGAAGGTGGAGGGATGAGGTTGGGAGCTGCCTTGGCTTTCCAAGAGCATCACCCTCAACATAAAGAGGGCGGGGCCTGCAGTCTGTTGCTACCTGTTACTGCTGCAGAACTACCTGCTGATCTTTTCACCTGAAAGCTTTTCACAGGTGAAGATCAAGCTTGCGTTATTCGAAAGACAACCCAGTGAAAGTACTGGCTTACTTATCTGCCCCTAAATGTTAATGGTGGGTGTTAAATTATTCTTTGTCAATATGGCAAACTAAACAGCAAATCAGAAGATAATGCAGCACCAATAATCACTAGGGGGCAGATGTATTAAGCCTGGCAAAGTGATAAAGCAATTATCAAGCATTGATAAGTGCAAGGTGATAACACACCAGCCAATCAGCTCCAATACGTAAATTAACAGGAGCTAATTGGTTGATACGTTATCACCTTCTGCTTATCACTGCTTTATCACTTCGCCAGGCTTAATACATCTATTTATTTGTTTATTTATTTATTACCAGTTATTTATATAGCACACACATCTGCCCCCTAGGTTACAATTTAAATGATCAGTAAATTATACAGCAATGACTTGTGCACTCAACACAAAATTAATAATGTTGGCACAATAATAAAGAAAGAAACGCACATAGGTGGTCATTCCGAGTTGATCGCTCGCTGCCGATTTTCGCAGTGCAGCGATTAAGTTAAAAAACTGCAAAAATGCGCATGCGCATGGTACGCAACGCGCATGCGCTAAGTACTTTCACACAAAACTTCGTAGATTTACACAAGCTCGAGCGACATTTTTTCATCGCTCGAGTGATCGTAGTGTGATTGACAGGAAGTGGGTGTTTCTGGGTGGAAACTGGCCGTTTTCAGGGAGTGTGCTAAAAAACGCAGGCGTGCCAGGGTAAAACGCGGGAGTGTCTGAAGAAACGGGGGAGTGGCTGGCCGAACGCAGGGCGTGTTTGTGACGTCAAACCAGGAACTAAACGGACTGAGGTGATCGCAGTCTAGGAGTAGGTCTGGAGCTACTCAGAAACTGCAGGAAATTATTTAGTAGCAATTCTGCTAATCTTTTGTTTGCTATTCTGCTAAGGTAAGATACACTCCCAGAGGGCGGCGGCCTAGCGTGTGCAATGCTGCTAAAAGCAGCTAGCGAGTGAACAACTCGGAATGACCACCATAGTAAGAACAAACAACAGCAAATAGTAAAAAATGAAAAAGATTAATGTCTTAAATATTTATATAAGGCAGGTGGTAATATTTATGTATAAAATATTAATTTCAGATAAATAACAGCACAGTACAGCACCTATAAAAACTATCATCAAAACATTGGAAGGAAATAAAAAAATGAACAGCAGAGAATATAAAATGAAGACGTTTAAAATGTTTGAATTAACCAATATTGTTACCCTGGAAACATAAGCTTTAGAACACTTGTTTTCTTTATAGCCCAAAAGTATATAAACCTGAGCACAAAATATGAAAACCGGATGACTTGTTAGCGCAGAACTGAAATCTAACACAGAAGCCGTCAATGAATCGCATAGTTCAAAGACAAATGTTCCTTTTTTTTTTTGAAAACAGCAATAAGATTAAAGAATTTATTTCCACATGCGACTGCAATTCAGTATGGAAATGTAATATGAGAATGGATTTTACTTGAGATATGTTATTGAAATCTATATGTCATGCTGAGGTTTCCCAGCAATAAGTATATTAAGCTAAGTGATAGTGAAGGGTATTATTGCGGCAGTCCAGAGTTTCAGTAATTGTTTAGATGTGGGATTATATATTTAATAGTGCTTGTGCATTGATGTTTGGTTTAGTTTGCTTTAATAACTGAGCAGAAGTCGAGTACATAAATACTGTATTTAGTAAGAAACAATCTAAAGGTGACGGGTCACCTGCATACTTTGGGGTGAACCAATCCTCAAACTCTCAGAACCAGTTCTCAGAATGCAGATTGGGAGTCTTTCTGCGCATATGCAAGCTGCCGTGGAATTCTGTGGAGAGAAGCCCATAGGATTCTATTAGGCGTTGCCTATCGGGTACAAGCTCTGGAAACGTTCCCTTTCTGAAGCTTAATGGATATGGGGAATGCGGATGGACCTCTGGAAACTGCTTTTTCTGAGGTTTGACAGCATTTTTGGTGTTGATGCATCCTGCCCTGGGAGTACAATAGTGTAAATCACAGGTCCATGAGGAGTTGTTAAGAGGCAATATAATGCAATTCTATGAGAACAGTGTCATTTTGGCGTTGTGACGAGAAGCGCCTGGTCCCAGCCCATCAGTGACCAGCTGCATCTGATTCTCCTCAGACATAGGGGAAGAAAATAAATGTATTCACTCACATTTCATACTGGTGCAAGCAAACTATAAGCAAGGATTTCCTTTCGTATAACTGGAAAAGTGCACAGCCCCACATCATTTACTGACATATAGAAAATTTAGATCTTAATACTGTATGCCTCGGTTATACCCCTTTCACACCGCACAAATAACCCGGTATTGCCGGGTCGACTCGGCGTGCGGTGTGAAAGGGGCATTGCCGAAATCGCAGGTCGCCTGACCCGGCAATTCAACCCGGGAATAAAGCAGTGTTATACCAGGGTTGAATACCGGGGCAGTGGCTGCGCAAACGGGCTCCCGGGTCGATGCGACCCGGGACCCGTTTACCAGATAGGGAGAGGCGGCGTGGAGATGAGCTCATCTCCCAGCACCGCCCCCATCACCGGCTCCGCCCCCCTCCCCCCCCATAGACCCCCCCCGCCGGCTGCTATAGAAACACGCACGGCTTATTTACGGGTCGGGGAAGCCTGCAGCAGCTGCCGATGCCGGATCCCACCCGGGTAGGACCCACTTCCAATTCCCGGGTGGGATCCGGCATTGGCAGTGTGAAAGGGGTATTATATGGTGCTGCATGCCTCAGTTATATGGTGCCGCATGCCTCAGCTATATGGTGCTGCATGCCTCAGCTATATGGTGCTGCATGCCTCAGCTATATGGTGCCACATGCCTCAGCTATATGGTGCCGCATGCCTCAGTTATATGGTGCCACATGCCTCAGTTATAGGGTGCCACATGCCTTAGTTATATGGTGCCGCATGCCTCAGTTATAGGGTGCCACATGCCTCAATGATAATATAGGTTCCTAGTGAATTTTTGAGTGGCATTCTCATGAATATTGGTTCAGCCCACAAAACGACTGCCTTCACTGTGTGTGACAAGCCCACATTAATATAAAGGCATTGCAGATACAGTATATTCAGATTCATGCTATTAAACAAAATCTGAATGCAGACGCTATTAAGAATGCACAAAGACTAGTGTCCTCTAACACCACCAGACCAGTATCAGGAAGATTTCATCAGTAACAGATATATAACAGACAGGTTTAATAATCAGCATACAAGGAGCGGTGCCACACCTGTAAAAATACAGTGCCTGATCAGTTACATCCACATGCTGTAACTGAAATAAACCGCCCGGGTCACACCTACACAAACAAGCACTGTACTGTACAAGCAAAGTGCAGACCACATTCCCATCCAGCCTACAGAGGTGTCAGAACTGTGCAAACAGCTTGCCAAGCGAGTGATAGATGATTCTTCCAGGGACCTCAGTAGCCTACTGAGTCTGTGTGTGAAGTCATGTAGGATAGCACTGTGCTGCAAATTCACAGTCACGTGGTATATTTGTGTCTAGTCTCTCCTCACATTCAGGCAGAAGGTTGCCATTTTGATTTTATGAACGAAGGAGAACCAGTCTCAACATGTTCTCACTTGCTATTTTATTGTCTTACTACATTGTGTGTCTAATGCGCTCTGTAGCGTGGAGAAACAGGGCTGCTCCATGACCTGGCCACCCAGGAGAAAGCATATAACCCAGCACAGGAGAGCTGTAAGGCACAACCTGGATGTGTGCTTTGTACACCAGCAGCGTGGCGTGCTATCAGGTCACACACTGTGAGACTGAGCTATGCTCTCTCCCGTGCCGGGCCTACTTTCACCTGGGGTGAGGCCTGAAGGAAGCTGACTCGGGAGAGAGTGTAGTGCAATAAGGGCACACTGCAGTACACGCTCACTCAGGGTCACAGAGGAACCTTTCGGTTCAGTTGTCTATATAGTGCTAAGTAACTACATGGTAAAGCACAACAATTGCTAAGGAGAACATGGTGACAGGTTACCTTTAATGCTAAGAAATATGAAAGTAATTTATACTGTATACTCACCTTATTCCCTTATCTGGGCACGGAACCTTAGACGTGTCTCAGGCAAAATTTCACCATCATTTTAGTTCCACCCTAGAAATCTGTCTTATTATACCCGAAGAACACCATAGAGCAGAATGAATTAACACTGTGGTCTTTCCAGCTCTGTCTGTAGACTATGGATTCCACAGAATGCTGAATTTACAAATACAGAGCAGATCATTATTTCACACGCAAGGCAAAAGCGGAACTTCAAGATTATAGTGTCAGGGTAACCGGTCTCTAGGTCGACAGTCATTTGGTCGACCACTATTGGTCGACATGCATTATATTGACATGGTTTCTAGGTCGACGTGGTTACTATGCCGACATGTACTAAGTCGACATGATGAAAGGTCGACATGGGTTTTTCACCATTTTTTCTTTTTTTTTACTTTTTCATACTTTCCGATACACGTGGACTACAATTGGGAATGGTAGCCTTGCTCGAACGCTCGCCATGCAAGGGTACACAGTGCACTAATTGGGGTTCCCAGTCACTCTACGAAGAAAACACCAATTTTTTTTAAAAAACCTCACGTCGACCTTTTGTCATGTCGACCTTGCTCATGTCGACCTAATGCTTGTGTCAACCTATTTTGGTTGTCGACTTAGTCACTGTCGACCAATAGTGGTCAACCTAGACACTGTTGACATAAGTGTGGTAGACCCTATGAATCACACCCAGTGTCAGAACTTTGCTTCTCTGCGGAACAGCCTGTTCTGCTGCCCAATTACATTTGTACAAAATTCTGCAGTAACTTCTATAGGACTGGAAGCCGTGGCCAGACTTACATTAAAGCACGTAGTTTTTGTTTTATGCCATATAAGGGGCATGTGGGGAAGAAGAGCTGATGAGCATTATGATTAAGGGGCAGGTGAGGAGATCTGAGGGCATGTAGATAGATCTGATGGCATAGGAAAGGCATGAGGGAAGATCTGTGGGCATGTGTTGGGGTCTGATGGCATAAGAAAAAGCATAGGGGGAGGTATGAGGACATGTGAAGAAATCTGAGGGCATGTGGGGGGATCTAATGGGCATACAAAAGGCAAGCCAAGAGGTCTGATGGCATGTGTGGGATCTAATGGATGATTAAAGTGCAGGTGGAGTGGTCTGATGGTGTGTGGGGAAGTCTGAGGCCTGATGTGTGCATTTCTCTTGTGTTCCCATTAGAGATGAGCGGGTTCGGTTCCTCGGAAACCGAACCCCCCCTGAACTTCACCCATTTTACACGGGTCCGAGGCATACTCGGATTCTCCCATATGGCTCGGTTAACCCGAGCGCGCCCGAACGTCGGATTCTCGCGAGATTCGGATTCTATATAAGGAGCCGCGCGTCGCCGCCATTTTTCACTCGTGCATTGGAAATGATAGTGAGAGGACGTGGCTGGCGTCCTCTCACTTTGTTTCAGGGGGCTGCATATCTTTATTCTGGGGACCAGCAGTATTATAGGAGGAGTACAGTGCAGAGTTTTGCTGACCAGTGACCACCAGTATTATACGTTGTCTGCCTGAAAAACGCTCCATATCTGTGCTCAGTGTGCTGCATATATCTGTGCTCACACTGCTTTATTGTGGGTACTGGGGACCACCAGTATATTATATAGGAGGAGTACAGTGCAGAGTTTTGCTGACCAGTGACCACCAGTATTATACGTTGTCTGCCTGAAAAACGCTCCATATCTGTGCTCAGTGTGCTGCATATATCTGTGCTCACACTGCTTTATTGTGGGGACTGGGGACCAGCAGTATTATATAGGAGGAGTACAGTGCAGAGTTTTGCTGACCAGTGACCACCAGTATTATACGTTCTCTGCCTGAAAAACGCTCCATATCTGTGCTGCATTGTAGTATATAGTAGGAGTACAGTGCATAATTTTGCTGACCACCAGTATATAATATATAGGAGTACGGTACAGAAGGCCACTGCTCTACCTACCTCTGTGTCGTCAAGTATACTATCCATCCATACCTGTGGTGCATTTCAGTTTTGCACAGTTTGCTGACCACCAGTATATAATATATAGCAGTACGGTACAGTAGGCCACTGCTCTACCTACCTCTGTGTCGTCAAGTATACTATCCATCCATACCTGTGGTGCATTTCAGTTTTGCACAGTTTGCTGACCACCAGTATATAATATATAGCAGTACGGTACAGTAGGCCACTGCTCTACCTACCTCTGTGTCGTCAAGTATACTATCCATCCATACCTGTGGTGCATTTTAGTTGTGCGCAGTATATATAGTAGTAGGCCATTGCTATTGATACTGGCATATAATTCCACACATTAAAAAATGGAGAACAAAAATGTGGAGGGTAAAATTGAGAAAGATCAAGATCCACTTCCACCTCGTGCTGAAGCTGCTGCCACTAGTGATGGCCGAGGCGATGAAATGCCATCAACATCGTCTGCCAAGGCCGATGCCCAATGTCATAGTAGAGAGCATGTAAAATCCAAAAAACAAAAGTTCAGTAAAATGACCCAAAAATCAAAATTAAAAGCATCTGAGGAGAAGCGTAAACTTGCCAATATGCCATTTACGACATGGAGTGGCAAGGAACGGCTGAGGCCCTGGCCTATGTTCATGGCTAGTGGTTCAGCTTCACATGAGGATGGAAGCACTCATCCTCTCGCTAGAAAAATGAAAAGACTTAAGCTGGCAAAAGCACAGCAAAGAACTGTGCGTTCTTCTAAATCACAAATCCCCAAGGAGAGTCCAATGGTGTCGGCTGCGATGCCTGACCTTCCCAACACTGGACGGGAAGAGGTGGCGCCTTCCACCATTTGCACGCCCCCTGCAAGTGCTGGATGGAGCACCCGCAGTCCAGTTCCTGATAGTCAAATTGAAGATGTCACTGTTGAAGTACACCAGGATGAGGATATGGGTGTTGCTGGCGTTGGGGAGGAAATTGACAAGGAGGATTCTGATGGTGAGGTAGTTTGTTTAAGTCAGGCACCCGGGGAGACACCTGTTGTCCGTGGGACGAATTGGCCATTGACATGCCTGGTCAAAATACAAAAAAAATCACCTCTTCGGTGTGGAATTATTTTAACACAAATGCAGACAACAGGTGTCAAGCCGTGTGTTGCCTTTGTCAAGCTGTAATAAGTAGGGGTAAGGACGTTAACCACCTCGGAACATCCTCCCTTATACGTCACCTGCAGCGCATTCATCATAAGTCAGTGACAAGTTCAAAAACTTTGGATGACAGCGGAAGCAGTCCACTGACCACTAAATCCCTTCCTCTTGTAACCAAGCTCCTGCAAACCACACCAACTCCCTCAGTGTCAATTTCCTCCTTACACAGGAAAGCCAATAGCCCTGCAGGCCATGTCACTGTCAAGTCTGACGAGTCCTCTCCTGCCTGGGATTCCTCCGATGCATCCTTGAGTGTAACGCCTCCTGCTGCTGGCGCTGCGGTTGTTGCTGCTGGGAGTCGATCGTCATCCCAGAGGGGAAGTCGGAAGACCACTTGTACTACTTCCAGTAAGCAATTGACTGTCCAACAGTCCTTTGCGAGGAAGATGAAATATCACAGCAGTCATCCTGCTGCAAAGCGGATAACTCAGGCCTTGGCAGCCTGGGCGGTGAGAAACGTGGTTCCGGTATCCACCGTTAATTCACAGGCAACTACAGACTTGATTGAGATACTGTGTCCCCGGTACCAAATACCATCTAGGTTCCATTTCTCTAGGCAGGCGATACCGAAAATGTACACAGACCTCAGAAAAAGAGTCACCAGTGTCCTAAAAAATGCAATTGTACCCAATGTCCACTTAACCACGGACATGTGGACAAGTGGAGCAGGGCAGACTCAGGACTATATGACTGTAACAGCCCACTGGGTAGATGTATTGCCTCCCGCAGCAAGAACAGCAGCGGCGGCACCAGTAGCAGCATCTCGCAAACGCCAACTCTTTCCTAGGCAGGCTACGCTTTGTATCACCGCTTTCCAGAAGAGGCACACAGCTGACAACCTCTTACGGAAACTGAGGAACATCATCGCAGAATGGCTTACCCCAAATGGACTCTCCTGGGGATTTGTGACATTGGACAATGCCAGCAATATTGTGCGTGCATTACATCTGGGGAAATTCCAGCACATCCCATGTTTTGCACATACATTGAATTTGGTGGTGCAGAATTATTTAAAAAACGACAGGGGCGTGCAAGAGATGCTGTCGGTGGCCCGAAGAATTGCGGGCCACTTTCGGCATTCAGCCACCGCGTGCCGAAGACTGGAGCACCAGCAAACAGTCCTGAACCTGCCCTGCCATCATCTGAAGCAAGAGGTGGTAACGAGGTGGAATTCAACCCTCTATATGCTTCAGAGGATGGAGGAGCAGCAAAAAGCCATTCAAGCCTATACATCTGCCTACGATATAGGCAAAGGAGGGGGAATGCACCTGACTCAAGCGCAGTGGAGAATGATTTCAACGTTGTGCAAGGTTCTGCAACCCTTTGAACTTGCCACACGTGAAGTCAGTTCAGACACTGCCAGCCTGAGTCAGGTCATTCCCCTCATCAGGCTTTTGCAGAAGAAGCTGGAGACATTGAAGGAGGAGCTAAAACAGAGCGATTCCGCTAGGCATGTGGGACTTGTGGGTGGAGCCCTTAATTCGCTTAACCTGGATTCACGGGTGGTCAATCTGTTGAAATCAGAGCACTACATTTTGGCCACCGTGCTCGATCCTAGATTTAAAACCTACGTTGTATCTCTCTTTCCGGCAGACACAAGTCTGCAGAGGTTCAAAGACCTGCTGGTGAGAAAATTGTCAAGTCAAGCGGAACGTGACCCGTCAACAGCTCCTCCTTCACATTCTCCAGCAACTGGGGGTGCGAGGAAAAGGCTAAGAATTCCGAGCCCACCCGCTGGCGGTGATGCAGGGCAGTCTGGAGTGAGTGCTGACATCTGGTCCGGACTGAAGGACCTGCCAACGATTACTGACATGTCGTCTACTGTCACTGCATATTGAAAGAATGGTGGAGGATTATATGAGTGACCGCATCCAAGTAGGCACGTCAGACAGTCCGTACGTATACCGGCAGGAAAAAGAGGCAATTTGGAGGTCCTTGCAGAAACTGGTTTATTTTACCTAAGTTGCCCACCCTCCAGTGTGTACTCCGAAAGAGTGTTTAGTGCAGCCGCTTACCTTGTCAGCAATCGGCGTACGAGGTTACGTCCAGAAAATGTGGAGAAGATGATGTTCATCAAAATGAATTATAATCAATTCCTCCGTGGAGACATTCACCAGCAATTGCCTCCAGAAAGTACACAGGGACCTGAGATGGTGGATTCCATTGGGGACGAATTAATAATCTGTGAGGAGGGGGATGTACACAGTGAAAGGGGTGAGGAATCGGACGATGAGGAGGAGGTGGACATCTTGCCTCTGTAGAGCCAGTTTGTGCAAGGAGAGATTGATTGCTTCTTTTTTGGTGGGGGCCCAAACCAACCAGTCATTTCAGTCACAGTTGTGTGGCAGACCCTGTCGCTGAAATGATGGGTTTGCTAAAGTGTGCATGTCCTGCTTATACAACATAAGGGTGGGTGGGAGGGCCCAAGGACAATTCCATCTTGCACCTCTTTTTACTTTCATTTTTCTTTGCATCATGTGCTGTTTGGGGACTATTTTTTTGAAGTGCCATCCTGCCTGACACTGCAGTGCCACTCCTAGATGGGCCAGGTGTTTGTGTCGGCCACTTGTGTCGCTTAGCTTAGCCATCCAGCGACCTTGGTGCACCTCTTTTTTTCTTTGCATCATGTGCTGTTTGGGGACTATATTTTTGAAGTGCCATCCTGTCTGACACTGCAGTGCCACTCCTAGATGGGCCAGGTGTTTGTGTCGGCCACTTGGGTCGCTTAGCTTAGTCACACAGCTACTTCATTGCACCTCTTTTTTTCTCTGCATCATGTGCTGTTTGGGGACAATTTTTTTGAAGTGCCATCCTGTCTGACACTGCAGTGCCACTCCTAGATGGGCCAGGTGTTTGTGTCGGCCACTTGTGTCGCTTAGCTTAGCCATCCAGCGACCTTGGTGCACCTCTTTTTTTCTTTGCATCATGTGCTGTTTGGGGACTATTTTTTTGAAGTGCCATCCTGTCTGACACTGCAGTGCCACTCCTAGATGGGCCAGGTGTTTGTGTCGGCCACTTGGGTCGCTTAGCTTAGTCTCACAGCTACCTCATTGCGCCTCTTTTTTTCTTTGCATCATGTGCTGTTTGGGGACTATTTTTTTGAAGTGCCATCCTGTCTGACACTGCAGTGCCACTCCTAGATGGGCCAGGTGTTTGTGTCGGCCACATGGGTCGCTTAGCTTAGTCATCCAGCGACCTCGGTGCAAATTTTAGGACTAAAAATAATATTGTGAGGTGTAAGGTGTTCAGAATAGACTGAAAATAAGTGGAAATTATGGTTATTGAGGTTAATTATACTATGGGATCAAAATGACCCCCAAATTCTATGATTTAAGCTGTTTTTGAGGGGTTTTTGTAAAAAAACACCCGAATCCAAAACACACCCGAATCCGACAAAAAAATTTCAGGGAGGTTTTGCCAAAACGCGTCCAAATCCAAAACACGGCCGCAGAACCGAATCCAAAACCAAAACACAAAATCCGAAAAATGTCCGGTGCACATCACTAGTTCCCATTTAGAGCAATCAGAAGGGCAATTTGAAGACAGCCACATGGATTAGAAGAGGGGAGAAATTTCAGAGAGGGTGGCACCGCAAACTTCTGTTATGTGAAGAGAGAAGATAGATAGACACCACATGACAGGATAGCAGTATTCACTTCCAGACATCTACAATTTATTAGTGTTTCTACTTTTCTCACAAAATTATGCCATTTTCCTTATTATACATATTCAGGGAGACATTGGGGATGATAGTGTAGTCAATGTACATGCCCACATAGCATCTGCCACACCCATACAGCATTGGCCACACCTCCTATACTTCTAACAATAGGCCCATAGTAATTTTCAGACCCAGGCCAACGAGGGCCCTTAATCTTGCCCTGCTGTAAACCCTCTCATGTCTCACCATAACTGGGACAGATTATGGCAATGGAGGTACACATAGCTAGATTAAGGAAGGAAAGGGTGCAGGGGATACTGTACCTCAGGACCCCCTCATATCCCCCGCCAGAGCACACTGACATCACTAGTTCTCCCTCTTGTGCTGCAGCAGAACGAGGCAGATAGAATACAAGCAGGACAGTATGCAGTGCAGGCAGAGATACAGGAGTACAGGTTGAGTATCCCATATCCAAATATTCCGAAATACGGAATATTCCGAAATACGGACTTTTTTGAGTGAGTGTGAGATAGTGAAACCTTTGTTTTTTGATGGCTCAATGTACACAAACTTTGTTTAATATACAAAGTTATTAAAAATATTGTATTAAATGACCCTCAGGCTGTGTGTATAAGGTGTATATGAAACATAAATGAATTTTGTGTATGTACACACACTTTGTTTAATGCACAAAGTTATAAAAAAATATTGGCTAAAATGACCTTCAGGCTGTGTGTATAAGGTGTATATGTAACATAAATGCATTCTGTGCTTAGATTTAGGTCCCATCACCATGATATCTCATTATGGTATGCAATTATTCCAAAATACAGAAAAATCCGATATCCAAAATACCTCTGGTCCCAAGCATTTTGGATAAGGGAACCTCAACCTGTATCAGGTTTCATAAGGTAACGACGGAGCTTCCCGACCTGAGAAGAGATAAGAGGGGGGAAGAAAGCTGTAAGTGACCCAGGGATCCCAGATTCTCCTCCTCCCCGCCTTGGTCACATGTAACCTGTTATCTAATGAGAGCATTCAGATCTAGAGGATAAGATATACAGAGAGTCCTCCTGAGTTCTGTCCCAGTGTGTAAGTAATACAGAGGCTGCTGCAATTGCATTTTTGCTAAATAAATTATAGATTTTAATTTTGTATGTGTATTTTAAGGTTGTTTAAGTTGTCTTTGTTCCACTGCAAGAAAACTTTATAAAATAGCTGTCTCTCAATTAGGTGGAGCTATAAACAGTACTTAGGCATTATTAAACTATTACTGTAAACCTAATATATACCATTGGTTTAAATTTTATATACACAATGCATAAATCCCAACATGTCCCATTCCAGGAAGAAATGCTCTCTACCGGGACTTCCCTCTTAATTTATTATTGCAGTCACCTGTGATGAAATACCTTTCTTATCAATTAAATAGTTCAACACAGGTGACGCCAATCATATATTAAGAGGGAAATCCAGGTAGAGAGAATTTTGTCCCTACTGGAAAGGGTCATGTTGGGAAGTGTGCACAATATAATATACACCCCCCCCCCCCTTCCCTGGGTCCCATTGTCTTAAGTGCCCCGGAACCCCAAGTCTTAATCTGGCCATGGAGGAACATTATGTCATTGGTGCTGTATTTTCTGTATGAATCACATCTCTTATAAAGGCTTATACGGTGCTGTGATCCAATATGTTGTCACGTGACATTACATACTGCTCTGTGGAGTTGTACAGTATTTACAGAAACAAAGTCTTATCTCCTCTCCTATCAACGTGAATTCTTCTCCCTCACGTCACTCTCTGGCCCTCTGTATTTTACATGGCTCACTATTTCAGCAGAACAACAAGAGAGATGGAAAATAGGAAGTCTATCATTACTACCCAATTCCAGCTGTATAAACCAAAGTGCGAGGGGGTGCAGTGATATGAATACTGTCCTAGCCAGATTCAACCACCCCTGGCCTTGTGAGGCCAAATAATACCCTTTTATCATGAAACCAGTACCGTGCGACATGAAGCATGAGGGATGCCTGCGATAGGACTTCCTGCTAACGATAACAAGGCCAGCGCCTGATCCGCTTTTCCTGACAGCTCCTCTGTCACTTCAAGCCCAAACCTGTACAATTCCTGTGAGATAATAGCTGAACAAATACAGGGGGATGTGTGACGATGAAAAGGATTACATGGGAAAACATACTAGCCGAGAATGGAATGGTGCCTGAGGGGGACAGGGGAACTCAGACTGACAGAAACAACACATGAGGCCTGTGTTATTTTGTTTTTTATTCATACATTGAGTCCCTTATAACAACATTACTCTGGTATGTTATCCCAGAGGAAGAAAGCGGACCGGGCACGGCAAAGGAGGACGAGGAGGTGAACAGAGTGCACATCGCTAACAATAAACAAAAGGCTCTGTGTGCAGAGGTGAATCACCGTGACATACTGTACTGTACTTCCAGGGTTTCTTTGCCATGAATAGCTTGACAGTAATAACAGGCTGATGCTGAGCTGACACATGGACGTCTTATGGGAAAAAAGGAGCCTACTGTATACTGTGTTCCTGGTACATTCCAGAAGAGTCTCATCTTACTGAATGACTATTCTAAAGGTGCATACACACGGAGAGATTTTGACTATAGGTCCGTACACACGGAGAGTTTCTGACTGAGCGGTTTCCCTTGAACTGGCTGTAGGAGATTTTGACTAACTTTACCAGAGATTTTGACTAACTTTTCCAGCGATTTTGGCTATGAGCGATTTTGGCTAACTCATTCAAGCAAGGGGATGCTTTTTCTTTTCCAGCGACATAGCCAAAATTGACTTGCCTGCACAGTCTATTTTTAGCAGCGATAGCGACCTGACGGGGACGCGCATCGCTATCGCTGGCTGTGTACACATGGAGAGATATGCACTAACTTTCTGAGCGATTTTGACTATATAGTCAAAATCGCTCAGTTATATCGCTCCGTGTGTATGCACCTTAAGAGAGATTTTGACTAACTTTTCCCTTGAACTGGCAGTAGGAGATTTTGACTAACTTTACCAGAGATTTTGTCTAACTATGCAAGAGATTTTGGCTATGGGAGATTTTGACTATCTCATTTAAATAAGGGGATGAGTGTCATATATAGGACGATTTTACAGGGTGGCTGGTATTTAAATAGCTAAAAGTTAAAAAATAAATTTGCGTGGGGTCCCCCCTCCTATGTAAAACCAGCCTCGGGCTCTTTGAGCCAGTCCTGGTTGTTAAAATACAGAGGAAAAAATGAGTAGGGTTCCCCCATATTTAGACAACCAGCACCGGGCTCTGCGTCCGGTCCTGGTTTAAAAAATATGGGGGACAAAAGACATAGGGGTCCCCCGTATTTTCAAAACCAGCACCGGGCTCCACTAGCCAGGGAGATAATGCCACAGCCGGGGGACACTTTTATATTGGACCCTGCGGCCGTGCCATTACCCCCCCAACTAGTCACCCCTGGCCGGGGTACACTGGAGTGAGGACCCCTTAAATCAAGGGGTCCCCCCCTCCAGCCACCCAAGGGCCAGGGGTGAAGCCCGAGGCTGTCCCCCCCATCCGTGGGCGGTGGATGGGAGGCTGATAGCCTTTCAATAGTAATATTGTTCTTTACAGGTGGCCTACAGGTCCCAGCAAGCCTGCCCCAGCATGCTGGCACTTGGAGAACCACAAGTTCCAGCATGCCCGGACATAAAGGGCCCGCTGGCACCTGTAGTCCACCTGTAAAGAAAATATTGAAAAAAAACCACGACACATTCTTTCAAAAATCCTTTATTAAACTGGGTCTTCACCTGGGGGCGGCGGCCTTTAAGCTCTTTTGCATGGCCGCCGCCTTCCCAGGGCTTCCGGCGTCTTCACCTGGGGGGGCGCCACCTCCCCAGGGCTTCTGGGGTCTTGCTCCGGCGTCTTCACCTGGTGGGCGGCGGCTGCTAAGCTCTTTTGCATAGCCGCCGCCCATCCAGGACTTCCACGGCGTCTTCAGGCTTCAGGAGCTCTTCTCCGCTCCTCCTCCGCCGTCGGACTGAAAGCCGCTGCCTCGCGCTGACTTATATAAGTCAGCGGGAGGGGGCGGGGCGATGACGCGGCGAGCCGTGATTGGCTCGCGGCGGCCATCTTGAATTTCAAAAATGACGCTGAGGCGCCATTTTTGAAACTGGTACCGCTCCGCAGCCAAACTCTGCAAGATAAAGGTAAATTTCCGCCGCCCGCACCGCTGCCGCAACCCGCCGCCGCCCGCACCGCCGCCGCCGCCCACACCGCCACCGCAACCCGCCGCCACCCGCACCGCCGCCACAACCCGCCGCCGCCCACACCGCCACCGCAACCCGCCGCCGCCCGCACCACCGCCGCCTGCAACATCGCTATCGCTGGGAAAAATCGCTGGCCTCTTAGCGATTTTAACTAACTTTACCAGCGACATAGTCTAAATTGACTTGCCTGCACATTCTATTTTTCCCAGCGATAGCGACCTAGCGGGGACGCGCATCGCTATCGCTGCCTGTATACACACGGAGCGATCTGCACTAACTTTCTGAGCGATTTTGACTATATAGTCAAAATCGCTCAGTTATATCGCTCCGTGTGTATGCACCTTAAGGCTTGGAGAGAGATAAAGTGGAGAGAGATAGAGTACTAACCAATCAGCTCCTATAGGGGCCCATACATCAGCAATCACAATTTATTGTTTCGCAGATCCTATGATTTTTCCCCCCAGATGTATTGTTCCCCCAATCCACCTGACTTTGCCCATACATTATATATATATTTCAGTGAGTCGCAGATCATTTTCAAGTTAAACTGATCTGTGAACCCCAAACATTGCACATTTATTCACACAATCATCTGCAAAACATCACATCGTCCCAATTTATCACTGGTGTATTGGCCCCTTAGGTGTCATTTTTAAACACCTGTAACCTGGCAGTTAGGAGCTGATTGGTTGGTAGTTTATCTCTCTCCATGTTATCACTCTCCAAGGCTTAGGGGGGTATTCAATTAGTGCAGTTTTTTCACCTGTTTTAGGTCGAAATTTACATTCGACTTTTTCAATGCCGCTGATACATGTGTTTTGGTGAATTTGCGGACGGTTTCACCCGTTTTTGGTGCAATTTTCACCCATGCCGATTAGACAAAAACTAAAAGTGAAACGGCATGGTTGAAAATGGATTAAAAAACTAGCAAAAATGCCCTGTGTCGAGTTAGTGCAGTTTTTTCGACCAGTTGAAAAAACAGCACTTAATTGAATACCCCCCTTAGTCTATCTTCCCCTTTGAGACAATGGGATTCATGCAAAAATGACCAATGGATGCTATAGAAGTGCGCAAACCCCCATGGTTTAGTTTTGGCTTTTGTTCTAATTCCTCATTGTGTTTTAGTTTTGGCAAAACCACTCTAAAGTGTTTTGGTCCGGATTTGGATCTTAGCATGATATTGGATTCCTTTAAAATCGCTGAAACAACTAAAATTTGGACCTGTTTACAAGCAATCCAACACCCGAGATCATTTTTTAAAAATCTGCGTTCCGAACTGACAACACACCCGAGCCGGGACTAGGTTCCACTTGGAATCCCAAACCGATTCCTAACTGGGACTCGATTCAACTCATACCCCCTAAGTTCGGGTATGTTTGTATTTCAGGAAAACTGAACCGCACATCTCTAATGAATGCCTATTATAGAGGCATTAGTAATCAAGGGGGATCACTAATTATCGTAGTTGGGTTTTAGCATCATCCCAAGATCTGTTCTGTCCATGCCAGTAAAGTATAGCTAGCACTCTTAATTAATCATCAAGTATGCATTGTTTACCCACTTTAATTGCATTTGTGTCAAAATACAAAAGCTCAGACCACATGCAAAACCCCCCAGATATAAACAGTAAGCAGTTGAAATGCATTTCCCACAGGATATATAAGCAGTTGATATGTGCTGGACACTTTTGCAGATGTTTGCAAGTGCAGGCAAATGCAAATGGCAAAGAAAGGGACTTGGCATCCTAACAGAAGATGGTCTGTGATAGTTTGACAAGCGGTCATGGGTGCATCATGTGGGGGCATTGCTTCAGTTCTCAGGTGCATTCCAAGCACTTTGGAGATGCTAGTCCTCCTCCAAACACCCACTCCCCACCCCTCAGAGCACCCTTGCTTTTTTGTAAACAGTGGTACCCCTTTCAGACCGCCAGCTATGAACACGGGTTATGGGCACATGTGTTCATGTGCAGTCTGAAAGGTGCAAGGATTGAAATACCGGGTCGAGTGACCCGGTCTTTCAACCCTGGTCGTGAGCAGGGTTGAACACGTCTTCAACCCGGCTCACTGTGTGGTGTGAAAGGGAGCCAGGTCAATGCGACCTGTTTCCCGTTCACTGTGAGTGTTCGGACGGCCTTAGAGATCATGTAATCCCTAAGCGCCGTCCCCACGGCTTCACCGCTGACGCCACAAACCCGACAATAAGCCGGGTTGCAGTCAGCGGCGGCGAGGCGCCTGAGGTGGGTCGCACACTGAGAGCTGCCATGTCAGGCTCCCGGGTGCAACCCGCCTCAGGCGGTGTGAAAGTTCTGTAGAACTGCAGCATGTATTTTCTTTCACATGCTGATGTGACAATCCACCAAAGTAAGTCACAAATGTGTGCATCCAGGGCCGTCTTAACAGTATTGTAGCAACGCAATACACGAGGGCCCCTACTCACCCATTCACAGGAAACAATTTAAAAAAACTTAAAACATGCCCCTCCTGTGGTCCTGCAGTGTCTTTCCACACTTCAAACGCATGCACATTTGGCTCCAAATTGGGGTTTCACAGCTGCACCTGACCCAAATGAGCATATAGTACTAGAGATGTGCGGTTCAGTTCTCCAGAAATCCGAATCCATCCAAATTTTTGGGATCAGATCCAAACCAAAACCCGTTCCGTATCCCCCGAGGAGATCCGATCCAAACCAAGTCCTGGTTTGGATCTTACCACGGTTCGGAATTTGGCGGTTACATATTGTAACACTGTAAGGGAACAAGGTGCCGTTTCGCGGGGTAAATGGCAGCAAGCAGCAGCTGAGGGATCACACAAGTCCAGTGTGTGGTGCAACTGGCCATGACCAGTTTTATTAAGCAGAAAACAAAACAAACATCAAAAGAAAATACCTTGCCTGTCCGGCACTAACTAAACACAAGAAGTTCCTAATTGTCTCTAAACAAAAAAAACACAGAGTTTTCCAGTCAACACTGTATGGTTCACTTGTATAAGGAAGCATATTTCTCTCACAGAGATCCTGCAGTCTTCCCAGGCAGTCTGCACACACTAATCAGGCTAGCAGCCCTATAACCCACTTACACTGCTGAAACCCTGATCAGCCCTCTGTGAGGCCAAAGACCCGAACTGGGCCCAACATCTGGAACTTGCCCTATCTTTCCTTCAGAGCCCTTATCCAGCTTTTCCAATAAACTGAAAAGCAAAACATTTTACTAGAAGTTTTCATTTTTCTAATACAGGTAAGACAAGAACCTGGGACAAACATACATGCCCTCAAACACTATTCCAGTGTTCTTGTCACATATCCCCCTCCCCTGTTTCGACGTAGGGGCCGGAACACTTGTAGCCCCCAAACAGAAGATGAGAGACAATGCATCTGCGTTGGCCAATTGTGTACCCGGTCTATGTTCAACAGTAAACTTAAAATCCTGCAATGCTAGAAACCATCTAGTTACCCGAGCATTCTGACCTCTATTTACATACATCCATTTTAAAGGGGTGTGATCTGTCACTAGTCTGAATTGTCTACCCAAGAGGTAATATCTCAAGGTATCTAGTACCCACTTAATGGCCAAAGCCTCCTTTTCAGCAATGGCATACCTTTTTTCATGTTCATTGAGTTTCCTACTCAAATGATAGGGTGTTCATCCCCATCTCTGGTTTGGGACAACACAGCCCCTATCCCTACCTCTGAGACATCTGGTGTTATCAATACCGGTTGTGAATAAAAAAAACCACTTTTAATGTTAGGAGCGCTTTTTCTGCATCAGGGTTCGATTTCACCATATTTGACTGCTTCCCTTTGGTAAGGTCTGACAACGGCACTGCTGTGGTCGCAAAATTGGGAATAAACCGTCTATAGTACCCAGTTATTCCCAAAAAAGCCCTTACCTGTTTTTTATTTACTGGATTAGGCCAGTTTTGAATAGCATCAATTTTATTCAATTGGGGCCTAATCAGACCTCTGCCTATGGTGAAGCCCAAGTATTTGACCTCCTCCATTGCGAGGCAGCATTTATTCGGGTTAGCAGTTAACCCTGCCTCTCTGATTGAGTCCAGTACTGCTTGCACTTTAACCAAATGGGACCCCCAGTCTGTACTGTGAATTACCACATCATCCAAATAGGCAGCTGCATATTTTCTATGGGGCCTCAAAATTTTATCCATCGCCCGTTGAAAGGTTACTGGAGCCCCATGCAACCCAAAGGGTAACATCTTATACTGGTATAGCCCCTCCGAAACCGAAAAGGCTGTTTTTTCTTTTGCGCTATCAGTTAAAGGTATTTGCCAGTACCCTTTGGTCAGCTCCAACGTGGTGAGAAACCTGGCTGTTCCTAGTCTTTCTATAAGCTCATCCACACGGGATATGGGGTATGCGTCAAATTTTGACACCTCATTTAACTTACAAAAGTCATTACAGAAGCGTATGCTATCGTCTGGCTTCGGGATGAGAACTATGGGACTGGACCACTCACTGTTAGATTCCTCTATGACTCCAAGTTCTAACATTTTTTTAACTTCTTTAGAAACAGCTTCTCGCTGAGCTTCAGGAATCCTATATGGCTTTAAATGGACCCTGACCCCTGGTTCTGTGACAATGTCATGTTTTATTATGGTCGTTCGGCCAGGCAGCTCTGAAAATATCTCCCTATTTTGGATGAGAAATTCTTTAACTTGATTGTTCTGATCAGCTGATAATGTCTCTGATACTTTTACTGCGGGAAGCAACCGAGGTGAAGACACCGAAGGGCAAGGCTCCGCTGACAGAGACAACCTATCTTTCCAGGGTTTAATTAAGTTAACATGGTAGATTTGTTTGGGTTTTCTCTTTCCCGGTTGGTATACTTTGTAATTAACCTCATTCACTTTTTCCCTAATCTCAAATGGACCCTGCCATTTAGCTAGGAACTTGCTTTCCACAGTGGGTACCAAAACAAGAACTCTATCTCCGGGAGCAAAATCCCGTATCTTGGCACTCCGGTTATATACCCTCTGTTGAGCACTTTGGGCCTGTTCCATGTGCTCTCTGACAATAGGTACCCCGGCTGCAATCCTATCCTGCATTTGTGTTACATGTTCAATAACGCTTCTATAAGGAGTGGGCTGTCCTTCCCACGTCTCTTTGGCAATGTCCAACAGCCCTCTGGGGTGTCTACCATACAACAAATCAAATGGAGAAAACCCCGTAGAGGACTGAGGAACTTCTCTGATGGCCATTAACAAGTAGGGCAACAAACAATCCCAGTTTTTCCCATCTCTATCAACAACCTTTTTTAACATACTGTTTTTAATGTTTTATTGAACCTTTCCACCAACCCATTAGTTTTGGGGATGGTAGATGGACGTCCTGAGGTGAGTGACCTTAAATAATTTGCACAATTCTTTCATGATCCTTGACATAAATGGAGTACCTTGGTCAGTCAAAATTTCTTTTGGTATTCCCACTCTACTAAAAACCTGCACCAGCTCCCTAGCTATTGCCTTGGTTGTGATAGTGCGTAAAGGGACAGCCTCAGGATATCGAGTGGCACAGTCCATAATTACCAGGATATACTGATGGCCCCGAGCGGACTTTAACAAGGGCCCCACGAGATCCATGGCTATTCTGTCAAACGGGACCTCTATAATAGGCATGGGAACTAGTGGGCTCCTGAAATGGGGTCTAGGGGCATGGTACTGACATTCAGGACAGGAAGAACAATATTCAGACACTTCTTTATAAACCCCTGGCCAAAAGAACCTTTGTAAAACGCTTTCAGTGTTTTTTTCTGCCCCTAAATGTCCTGCTGTAACGTGACTATGAGCTAAATCTAGTACCATTCTCCGATAAGGCTGGGGAACTACCAGCTGTTCCACCACATCCTCACCCTTTTTGACAATGTGGTACAAGAGCTCATTACAGATGGCCATGTGGGGATATGTAACCCTGTCACCTGCTACCACAGGTTCCCCATTAACAATCAAACATTCTCTCTAGCCTTTATCAAGGTAGGATCCTTTAACTGTTCAGATGCAAACAGATCCTTCTTTACCTCCAGGTCAGACACGCTTTCAGTTCTAACTACTATGTCTCTGTTCCCAGCAAGAGGGTCCTCACTAGACTCCCCATCTGTCACTTCCCCAGCCGAACTAGCAAAAGGCAAAGGGTCAGAAAGTTCCGAAGACACACGTACATCCATAAAATCACTGGTATTATCAACTGGCTCTTTACTTCTCACATCTGTTGATAAACGTGATTCCCAGTTTCCAAAAATGAGGAAAATCCCTCCCTATTATGGCCTCATGCACCAAGGTGGGGACCAGTCCTACTTTAACCATTGCTGACCCACAACAAGTTTCTATATTATTCACTTCAGCAGTGACATAATATTGGGTATCCCCATGTATGCAAGTTACCCCAATAGGTATTTGCTGGACCTTTAAGGGGTTCACTAACCCAGCTTTCATGAGGGTAACTAAACTTCCTGAATCTAGCAAGGCCTCTACCCGGTTACCCTCTGAGAACACATCACACATTTGTTTTTCCAGCTCAGGTGAAGGTACCACAGTACAGGCTAACCTAGCAAAGAAAGACATTTTGCGACATTCAAAGGCAGCATCACATTGCATGGGTTCTTGCGTGACTGGGCAATTGGCAATAACATGACCTGGCATACCACACCTAAAACATTTAACCACACGATTATCAACCCGTTTGGGCAGCATAGACCGTTCTAGCCCCATTGGCCTGTCTCCAGGGCCAGTGTTTACAGTCTCTCCAGCCTTGCGTTCTCTTTACTGAAGGGCGCTGTCGAGGATCTATGGGTTGCTGGGTGGACATCAGTAATTCCTCTGCTGCCAAATACTTCTCTACCATGTCCACTAATTGGTCAGCAGTACCTGGGTTTCCATGGCTCACCCACTTGCGCAGGACCATGGGCAAAGATCTCAAATAGCGGTCCATGATGACTCTTTCATCCATCTGGGGACCAGTTAATGTCTCTGGCTGTAACCATTTTTTTGTTAGCTGAATAAGGTCGTGCATCTGGGTGCGAGGATGCTTCTCCATGGCGTACACCCAACGGTGCACCCGTTGTGCTCGTACTGACAGCGTGACTCCCAGGCGGGTCAGGATCTCAGTCTTTAGTTTATCATAGTCCCGAGCCTCAGCAGGGCTTAAATCAAAGTACGCTTTTTGGGGCTCACCTGACAGAAAAAGTGCCAGCAGACTGGCCCACTGTGCTTTTGGCCAGTTCTCACGCTCGGCCGTCCTTTCAAACGTGGTCAGGTAGGCTACCACATCATCAGCCTCTGTCATTTTCTGCAGGAAGTGACTGGCCCGTATAGAACTAGAGCTGGACGGAGCACTGACGGCCACATCTCCAATCCGGGCTGCAAGGCTCTGCACCACTTCTGTTAAGACCTCTCGCTGTAGTCTCCAATTTTCTTCCATCGCCACCTGCTGCTGTCTGTTGGCCTCCTGCTGAGCCGCTGTAGCTTGCAGCAGGGCTTTCAGCAGTTCCTCCATGTAGACAGATTTTTCAGGCGGCTTTGTAGCTGCTTCCACCCAGGACATATATCAAACCCTCAGGGGTGAGTCTCAGCAACTTCACACTGGGCTGTATCTGCATAAACCACCCTTTTCTGCAGGCCTCATAAAGCTGCTGCTTTCACTTATGCGCAGAACGGAATCCTCGCATTCTCCACCAAGTTGTAACACTGTAAGGGAACAAGGTGCCGTTTTGTGGGGTAGTACTAGAGATGTGCGGCTCAGTTCTCCAGAAATCCGAATCCATCCAAATTTTTGGGATCAGATCCAAACCAAAACCCGTTCCGTATCCCCCGAGGAGATCCGATCCAAACCAAGTCCTGGTTTGGATCTTACCATGGTTCGGAATTTGGCGGTTACATATTGTAACACTGTAAGGGAACAAGGTGCCGTTTCGTGGGGTAAATGGCAGCAAGCAGCAGCTGAGGGATCAGACAAGTCCAGTGTGTGGTGCAACTGGCCACGACCAGTTTTATTAAGCAGAAAACAAAACAAACATCAAAAGAAAATACCTTACCTGTCCGGCACTAACTAAACACAAGACGTTCCTAACTGTCTCTAAACAAAAAAACATAGAGTTTTCCAGTCAACACTGTATGGCTCACTTGTATAAGGAAGCGTATTTCTCTCACAGAGATCCTGCAGTCTTCCCAGGCAGTCTGCACACGCTAATCAGGCTAGCCCTATCTTTCTTTCAGGGCCCTTATCCAGCTTTTCCAATAAACTGAAAAGGTTCTGACAAAACAAAACATTTTCCTAGAAGTTTTCATTTTTCTAATACAGGTAAGACAAGAACCTGGGACAAACATACCTGCCCTCAAACACTATTCCAGTGTTCTTGTCACAATATTTATACATTTTTATCAATAATTCTAAAAAAAAATTTTTACCTATCCAAAAACTGAGGGGGTAATTCAGAGTTGATTGCGGCAGCAAATTTGTTAGCAGTTGGGCAAAACCATGTGCACTGCAGGTGTGACAGATGTAATATATGCAGATAGAGTTAGATTTGGGTGGGTTATTTTGTTTCTGTGCAGGGTAAATACTGGCTGCTTTATTTTTACACTGCAATTGCACTGTGTGTGTGTGTGTGTGTGTGTGTGTGTGTGTGTGTGTGTGTGTGTGTGTGTTTGTGTGTGTGTGTGTGTGTGTGTGTGGTGTGTGCTCTGAAAGCTATGTACAATAGATCTATGTAGTGTGCAGCCACACAGCCAATCCCCTGCAGCCGCACACTACATAGATCTGCTCAGTCACTCACAATGCTGATTATTTCTCTGACAAATATTTTACAAAGTGTCACACCCATGATTAGAACCCACAACCTATTACACTGGAAACAGGCACCTTACTGATATAGGAAGCATGAAAATTCTAAGAAGTTATGTATAATTGTCAGAGAAGTAACTGCATATACAGAATTCTCATGCTTCCTATAAAGGAGCAAATAGCTCCATTAATAAGGTGCCTGCTTCCAGTATAATAGGTCATGGGTTCTAATCCTGGGTATGACACTTGTCATGTGTATCTATAATAAAGATGGTGGGACTTTTAAGGTGCAGGGACTAGTGGGGGAGAGGAGTAGGCCACAGAAGAGAGAGTGGTGGCTGTCAATTAGCTTAACTGAATGGTGTCACTGAACACGGGAGGAGAGGTGCCCCCCCACCCCCCCACCACCACAAAGCAGGAGCCCGGCGGCAGCCGACTCCATTGCCTCCCACAGTTATGCCTCTGGAGGGTGTATTGCAGAGAATCGGGCTGCTCTGAGATCTATCATGACAGAGCAGTGAATGTCCACTTAATCCTCAGACTAGTTACACACAGCTTACATCTGTTTTATGCTTTAGCTTTGCATGACATCTTGTCAAACATTATGGTGACGTTGGTGAGGCGTTTGTTTTAAAAGAGTTTAGTATATGTGTATTGCAAGTCTAGGGTCTGATTCTAAGTCAGCCGCATCCAAATCCATGTCTGCATCTTTAGGCGGTCGTCCGTCTGCGACTCTATGCAAATGCTGCTACAAAGCGTCTGACTGTGCAGTGACTGGGACGCCCACTGGCAGTGCATTTGCTAAGACACCTCACTGTCACCGCGCAGGAACGGTCAATGCCATTCTGACACTGTGCACTTCAATGGCAGCTCTGACTCTAAAGAATCGGTACATTGTTATTGCCTTGGACTATGATGTTGGATCAAAAAAGATGATGAAGAAAGGTAAGGGGGAGGGGACAAGCAGTAGTCATAGTGGGGGGTTTGGAGCAAAGGAAAGAGGAAGGCGTTGCTGGACAGAGCGTGAAGCACAGGGGAAAGGGGGTGCAGAATGAGGTGACCCGGGTCCCATTACTAGTTATTTCTAAAGATTAAGGAGGTCAAATTAGTATTTATTCAGATCAGTCGGGTCATACTAGTATTCAGATAAAATGGTCAAACATTAATTTTAACGGAGAACAGATATTTATTTATTTATTTATTTATAAATGTAAGAAAGAAGGCACAGAAATGTGTAACAGATTTTTTGTTCCTGGTGCCCACTGACCAGAGATACTAGGAAGAGGTGGAGGAGGGTAGTGAACGCTATTTGGCATTGATCCAGACATTCCTAGCCCCCCTTGAGGTCTAGGACCCATATTAAATAGCATGGCCCAGTCATGAAGATGGTTTCTGTTTTTAGAAAAAAAAAGCCTGTGGCGCCGGGATTCCGGTGACAGTATTCTACCGCTAGTCGGGATTCCAGCGTCGGCATTAGTGGCGGAACTAGCGAGCGGTGGGCCCAGGTGCGACAAAATGCTTTGGCCATCCCCCCCTCATCCCATCCAAGTCCACGCACTCACCCCTGGAGAGGATCTGGTGAGGGGGACCTGCTCAGGGCCAGAGAAATGGATACCTAGCAACAGTGCCGTAACGAGACATTTTAGCACTGTGGGGGTAAATCTAGCTCTCTATGCACATGTTTATCTGCCCCCTCCCTGCAGAGCACATGGTTTTGCCCAACTGCTAACAAACTTGCTGCTGCGATCAGCTCTGAATTAGGCCCTGTGTGCAAGAAACGGCATTGGAGCCCCACCCCTGCATGCAAAACAGGGGCAGTGCATGCCGCAGGCGCGCACAAAAATACACAGGGGCGTGGCTTCGTGGGGAAGGGGTGTGGCCACAAATTAATACCAATTCATATAACGGTGCACAGTAGTCTCCATTATTCAAATGAAGCCGCACAGTAGCACCACTACACCAGGTAGAGACCCTTTTACACCTTACGGCGGACAGATTCCCCTTTTTATACATTACGGCAGACAGCGTCCCCTTTTTACACATTACGGGAGACAGCGTCCCCTTTTTACACATTAAGGCAGACAGCGTCCCCCTTTTTACACATAACGGCAGACAGCATCCCCTTTTTACACATTACGGCAGACAGCATCCCCCTTTTTACACATAACGGCAGACAGCATGCCCTTTTTACACATAACGGCAGACAATGTGCCCCTTTTTACACATAACGGCAGACAGCGTCCCCTTTTTACACATAACGGCAGAAAGCGGGCCCTTTTTACATATAACGGCAGACAGCGTGCCCTTTTTACACATTACGGCAGACAGCATGCCCTTTTTACACATTACGGCAGACAGCGTGCCCTTTTTACACATTCCGGCAGACAGCGTCCCCTTTTTACACATTACGGCAGGCAGATTCACCCTTTTTACACATAACGGCAGACAGCGTGCCCTTTTTACACATAACGGCAGACAGTGTTCCCTTTTTACGATTAACGGCAGACAGGGTGCCCTTTTTACACATTCCAGCAGACAGCGTCCCCTTTTTATACATAACGGCAGGCAAATTCCCCCTTTTTACACATAACGGCAGACAGCGTGCCCTTTTCACACATAACGGCAGACAGCGTTCCCTTTTTACGCATAACGGCAGACAGCGTGCCCTTTTTACACATTCCGGCAGACAGCGTCCCCTTTTTACACATTACGGCAGGCAGATTCCCCCTTTTTACACATAACGTCAGACAGTGTGCCCTTTTTACACATAATGGCAGACAGTGTGCCCTTTTTACGCATAATGGCAGACAGCGTTCCCTTTTTATGCATAGCGGCAGACAGCGTCCCCTTTTTATACATAACGGCAGACAGCGTGCCTTTTTACGCATAACGGCAGACAGCGTGCCCTTTTTACACATTACTGCAGACAGCGTGCCTTTTTTACACATAACGGCAGACAGCGTGCCCTTTTTACGCATAACGGCAGACAGCATCCCCCTTTTTACACATAACGGCAGAAAGAAAGAAAGAAAGAAAGAAAGAAAGAAAGAAAGAAAGAAAGAAAGAAAACGAAAGAAAGAAAACGAAAGAAAGAAAAAATTATACTTACTGTCTCTGCTGGCTCAGGCTCCTCGGTGCAGCTTCTGGCAGAGATCCCGATTCCCGGGCAGGAGAGAAGGAGGAGGAGGCAGGTGGAGGAGGGGCCGCAGCAGCGCTGTGTTATTGGTGGAGGCGCTGCTGCTGCTGTCCCAGTCCTTCACCATAGGCTGTTCTCCACCGCTGTGAATGCTGGGATGCGCTTCACAGCGTCGGAAGACAGCCTATGGTGAAGTAGAGGGACAGCAGCAGCAGCGCCTCAACCAATAACACAGCGCTGCTGCGGCTCCCTCCTCGACCTCCCTCCTCCTCCTTCCCCCCGTGGCAGCTGCGCTCCTCTCCTCTCCTGTGTGCTGCGGGCGGCTGTGTTCTGCGGGCGGCGGTTGCCCGCAGCACACAGTGACATGTAATGAGTCAGTTTGACTCACAACATGCTTTGGGCCCCTGGACAGTGGCGGGCCCCAGTGCAATGCACTGGTTGCACTGGCGGTAGTTCCGCCTCTGGTCGGCATTGTGACGTCCAGGATCCCGACTATCGGTATGGTAGCCACTTACCGTTTATCTTACAGTATACCAGGCACGACTAGGGTTACCACCTCATCCCTTTAAGGTAGATGCTAGATTCACGTGACCTAAGGGACCTTTACGTCAGGGGGAAAAGTCACAACACAAGGGGGAGGAGCTAGGCCAGCAGGATAGTTCCTCTACTATCCACGCCACCAGTTATTACCTTTAGTAACCCGGTGGTGAGCGAAGCAAGCCACCGAACCCGAAGCGTGGCGAGCATACTTTTCGTGTACCCTTTTTGGCCGTAGCTCCTCTCCCTGGTGACGTGTCTCCTCCCCTAGTGACGTCAGAAGGTCCTTTCTCCCACTCCGATTTAGAACCAACCATTCCTTTAATTCTGGACACATATTAATTACACAGGTTCTGTGGCTGATTAAAACCAGGTGAAATGTCTTGAAGTCAGCCAACCACAGAACCTGTGTAATTAATATGTGTCCAGAATTAAAGGGATGAGGTGGTAACCTTAGGCACGACTGCAGCTATCTTGCCCGTCACAACCTCTCCTGTTGTTTTTGCAGCGATTCGTGAACTCATTATTGCTTGCGGCGACTTGTAGGCAGAACACGGTGACGTGTTTGCAAATCATCCTTTTTTTCGGCAATTATTTGGTAACTTTGGCGCATTCAGCGATTTGCAACCCAACCACCAAAAATCTACGAAAAGTTGATTTCAGCAACGGCGTCCCATTTGATGTCTCACTACGTGTAAGTAGAACATATTTAAATGATGGGTACACAGTCACCATTTTTTGTTATCAGTAATAATACGCGTGAAAGCTGCAATCTAGTTTGAAAGCTAATTTTTCTCTTTCTCTTCAAAAATCAGAGACAAGGCAGCAGGCTACAGGAAAACAAGATAGTCCCTTTTGCTTAGAAATAGAGAAGAGAAAATAGAGGAGATTATCAGGAGCTGCAGAAATGTATTATGTTTGGCTGAAAGTGAGGGGGCACAGCCAGAGCCGCACAGTGAGACTGATGCAGCTTATTGCTTTAAAGACCTAGAGAAACCACTTGATTTGTAATATAGATCACATGCGTACAGCACCGCGGCTCAGGCTTTTACTGCATGCCCTAAATTGGTTTTAAATATAACTTTAGCCCCTGTGAAACGTTGATCTAGGCTGAGCCTGTTTCTCTTGTTCCTTGGGCTTAGGCATGTTCACCAGCTGTCAGTGGGAACTATACAGCCCTGATCCCTATCTCTCTCTCTGCATTACCTCCTTTCAGAAGGAATAAAATTCATGATTATGGGGATTTCTTTGCAGCATAAAACTCACTCCTTTAATTTTAGAACTATGCATTCAGACCACAATGACCGGCAAGCAAATCCTACACAAAAAGCCTTTTATTACAGTTAAAAACGACATTCGTAAAAATGCTTTTAGTTTGAAAGTAATCTATAGAAAGGAAATAATTTAACGTTATTATGAGGTGTATTTTGTTTTTGAGAAGTCCTTGTTTTTTTCTGTTGTATGTCTAGGAGCAACGGGAGCACATCCAATTCTATGGAGTGACAAGGTGTAGGATGCACCTCCTTCCTGCATTTGTATAGCACCTCCTTCCTGCATTTTCATAGCACCTCCTTCCTGCATTTGCATAGCACCTTCTTCCTGCATTTGCATAGCACCTCCTTCCTGCATTTGCATAGCACCTCCTTCCTGCATTTGCGATCTGTACACTACGATTGCACCACAGTTCTGGAAGATGGTCGCAATGTTCATCTGTGGCGGCAGGCTGAGTAAGCATGAGCTTACTCAGGCTTACCATTGCAGGGCGGCTTGCGAAGCCTAGGAAACTGTGTCTCAAGACGAAGTCCTTGGCTTTGCCCTTCCAGAAAATGGGGGGTGACATTTTCTGGCAACGCCTGCCACCACTGCCTCCGTCCCTCCCTGCGAATGCTTCTGCCTGTCAATCAGGAAAAGGGTATCGCATATCTATGATGTGATCACAGGACCCATTATGTGCAGAACGCTTCCTGCGCGTGAGCAGGTTCCTGAACATTGTGAAACTGCTGATTGGATCGCATAAGTGATGCAACCTGAATAAGGCCCTCATTCCAAAGCTTGGACCCGGTAGGCAACACCATCTGTAGACTAATAGCAGCCTATGGGTTTCTTTTTGACTCTTTGCAATGTGCACTGAGAAGGATCTAATCTGACGCGTATCATCTGACGCATGGAAGTCCTATCATCGCAAAAGACAGCTCTCATCGGGAGATTTATAGACATTTATAGACAGGGACTGTTATGCATTGCACCTCACTCTCCCACTGTCATGCATGCCACCTCACTCCGCCATTGCCACACATACCACCTCACTCTGCCATTGACACGCATTCCCCCGCACTCCACCATTGTCACGCATGCCACCTCACTCTCCCACTGTCATGCATGCCACCTCACTCTACCATTGCCACACATACCACCTTACTCCGCCATTGACACGCATTCCCCCGTACGCCACCATTGTCACGCATGTCACCTCACTCTCCCACTGTCACGCATGCCACCTCACTCCGCCATTGCCACATATGCCACCTCACTCCGCCATTGTCACGCATGCCACCTCATTCCTCCATTGCCACACATGCCACCTCACTCTGACATTGACACGCATTCCCCCGCACTCCACCATTGTCACACATGCCACCTCACTCCGCCATTGTCACACATGCCACCTCACTCCGCCATTGTCACGCATGCCACCTCACTCCGCCATTGCCACACATGCCACCTCACTCTGACATTGACACGCATTCCCCCACACTCCACTATTGTCACGCATGCCACCTCACTCTCCCACTGTCACGCATGCCACCTCACTCCGCCATTGCCACACATGCCACCTCATTCCGCCATTGTCACACATGCCACCTCAATCCGCCATTGTCACACATGCCACTTCACTCCGCCATTGACACACATGTCACCTCACTCCGCCATTGTCACGCATGCCACCTCACTCCGCCATTGTTACACATGCCACCTCACTCCGCCATTGTCACGCATGCCACCTCACTCTGCCATTGTCACACTTGCCACCTCACTCCGCCATTGTCACGCATGCCACCTCACTCCGCCATTGCCACACATGCCACCTCACTCTGACATTGACACGCATTCCCCCACACTCCACCATTGTCACGCATGCCCCCTCACTCTCCCACTGTCACGCATGCCACCTCACTCCGCCTTTGCCACACATGCCACCTCACTCCACCATTGTCACACATGCCACCTCACTCCGCCATTGTCACACATGCCACCTCACTCCGCCATTGCCACACATGCCATCTCAGTCTGTCATTGTCACGCATGCCACCTCACTCCACCATTGTCATGCATGCCGCCTCACTCTCCCATTGTCACACATGCCACCTCACTCTCCTATTGTCACACAATGAGGTGAAGGACCCAGAAGTTGTTTATTACATGTAGCCCCCTGGTCTCCAGGGCATATATTGTCCAGTGGACCACTGAGATATATGAAAAACAGCCGATCCAAAATGGCGCTGACCAGAATAGGCTTCTACAAGATGGCTGCCACCTAGTTACTAGTAAACCTGCTCCTCTGAGTGAGTACATGGCAAGACACTGTGCTCCACAGGGGATAAGAAGAAGTTCTTTGGCGCCAAGCAGAGGTCAGATAGTAGAGGAGCGGAAGCGGAGCCTGGAGGCTGACAATAAATTGACATGCTGTTGCCATTTTGGGAGCAAAGTGGGGGCGGTGGCAGGCACTGTTGCCTGGCATGCCGAGGCCAGGATCTGAGTCTTCTGAAGCCGTTTTCCTGGACCCCATCAGAGGAGTTCCATCACCCATTTGGAGTAAGCTTAGACTTAATCAGACGGACGATGACTACGACCAGCGCATCTTCGGATGCCACACAGATCTGCAATACTAGCAGAAGGCATTGTTTTTCTTCAGACGCCTCCTGCAGCATTAGTATATTTTTACATTGCTGCTGCGTCCTGAGACCTGTACAGATTCAGTGGAGGCACTGCCATTATTCAGAGAGAGAGAGCAAGATGATTGCTACGTGGTCATCACTTGTATACGTCCTGACCCAAAAAGTGTGTACAAAAGGGGTGTTACACAAATATGTCTCCTCCCCACTTCCATCATCAATGGCTGTCAGTGCACTATGGAACATCTAGTTCCACCAATATTGCTGTAGTTCCACAACAGTTAGACAATAACAGCTGAGGAGTCAGTGGCGATCAAAGCTGCATTAAAAACTTAATTTTGCATTCAACTCTCCTACTCACTTAAACCTGCACCCCTCATGTGTCATGCAACTAGCAGGCACCTCCACCGGCTTGGGTGGTACTTTTGGCACAATAAATGCTACTTATTCAATGCCACTTCTCCTGTGCCCTGAGGATTATGTGGTCAGCATCCCGGCGGTCTGGATGCTGGCAGTCAGGTGACCGACGCCGGAATCCTGACACCACTCAGAATCCCGTAGCTGGAGTAAGTATTGGGGGAACAGTTAGGGTTAGGGTCCGGGGGGAAGGATGGGGTAGTCGTAGCCGCCACATCCTCCCACACCCCGAGTCTTAGCCCTAGCTTTCACCCCCGTGATTAGCCATAGCTGCCATCCCCCACTATCTTAGCTTTAGCCGCCACCCCAGGCGGTTTAGGGTAGGGGGCAGGGGAGGTGTAAATTAATGACCTCTTCCCCTGTCAGCATCCTAGAAGTTGGGATGCCGCGGTCAGTTATGTGACCGCCGGCATCCCGGCCGCCGGGAATTCATATCATACCCAATGATTATATATCATGTTTGTATGCTGGTTAGGTGCATTGTATTGCATTGTGATTGTCTCCCGGAGTCGCACTAAACTGAGATAAGTAGTATTCTGTGTTGAGATACAGACAGACCCAGATTTATCAAACCTTGGAGAATGATCAATTGCACGGTGATAAAGTACCAGCTAGTCAGCTCCCACCTGTCATTTTTCAAACATGGCAGATGTATTAAGCCTGGAGAAGTGATAAAGAAGTGATAAGTGAAAGGTGATAACGCACCAGCCAATCATTAAGAGTTTGAAAAATGACAGGAGCTGATTGGCTGGTGCGTTATCACCTTACACTTATCACTTCTTTATCACTTCTCCATGCTTAATACATCTGCCCCATAGCCTGTAACATGGCAGTTAGGAGCTGGTTGTTTGGTATTTTATCACCGTTCAATTTATCAATCTCCAAGTCTTGATAAATCTGGTCCATAGTCTGCGGCACATGACTTGCCAATTATCAAAGTACCCCCAAAACTTGTAAGAATGATAGCAACACAGGCTCATTGGTCCAATGTAGTTTAAAAAATAATAATAAAAAAAGTTAAGGAGTGATAAAAACTGGAGAACAATGCGTCAAGACTTTCTGGTCAGAAAGGAAATAGAGGAAGTGATCCAATTAGCGACTGCAATATGCAGACGGCGGGATAAACTAAAAGGTCACCAACCCCCACTTGCAAACCCAAAGCCATGCTTTTATAAATTACTTTGCTGCTTCAAATACAGCTGGATCCCGAAGCCAGGAGAAAGAAAATTACTATTTCCAGCATCTTACATACAGTTGTACAAGGTTAATTCTCTCTCCTATTTCAAGGGATTTGCAAGGATTTGAGGTTTATCTGTAACAAATTATATGTGTTTTTTTTTCCGCTGTACTATTCTAGAGACAATGCGGGGAGGCAGGAAGCAGAAGCTGTTAAAGAAAGAAGGAAAGCAAAAGAAATTTGGATAAAAGTAAAGTGAATAGGACAGAATAGGTTATAAGTAGAGCTGAATGAAGTCATGGCAGAGTTTCACGCAAAACAAAGGTTGTTCTGTAGATGTACGGTGTTCCGAATACAATCACTGTGGTCTGACCTTGCTTCACCATTCCACAGAATGGCATTCCGCACCGTATATGTACAAATACAGAATCGTACAGAAAGCAATACAGCTGGGATGACAGCAATGCCACATCATTCTACTGTTGTGTGGTTGAGGTCAGGGGTGGATTGGGATGGAAAACCAGCCCGGGAAATTTTTGGAAGCAGTACTATTGGGGAGGGAAGGGGAGGATGGGGGGGGGTGCAAAATGATCGGGGGAGGGGGGAATCCCTCCTCATAGGGCTTGATTGAACACAATTGTGGACTTCCTTGCATCTTTTGCAGGGCCGGATTGGGAACTAAAAGTGTCTCTGTACAAGTGGCCCGAAAAGGGCAGCACAAGACGTGTAGTCATAGTTGCCTACTCTCCAGGAAGTTGTGGAAGGCTGCCGATTTTTGAGTCAGCCCCCAGCACCCGCAGAAGAGCAGGCAGATCTCCCACATCCAGCCCGCACCTTAGTGATGCGGGCAGGATGAGCAGATACTCACTGGTATTCGCGAGTCCGCGTGTTGGGGAAGGGGCTAAAATGGCGTGAATCGCATAATTTTAGCCCGGCCCACTTTCCACGGACCCGCAAATCACAGCATTTTCTTGATGTGGGGGTGGGGCTTGATTATGTCACAACTGTACTGCAGAGATAAAATAACAGAATGAATGGGGACAATGCAGTGTACTGAGTGCGGTGAACTGCCTGTCATGTGTGTGTGTGGGGGGGGGGGGCAAATGACAACACACAAAACAGGCCCCACAGATACGACGGCCTGGTGAGTTCTATGGCCAATCCGCCCCTGGTTAAGGTACAGTATAATAGGGGAAGACCCGAGATGGAACAAAAACGATACGGGTAATTGTTACGACAAAGTTCGGACAGAGAAATGTGCAAAATTGACCTCCCGAATATGAAATTAGGTGAATATTCCGTGTAACAGTTTTTAAAATACTGGTCATGTCTGGTCCTGTGTGGTTGATAAAATAGCAAGTGGAAGAATAAGGTGAGGATATGATCAATGGCAAAACCAGAGCAGGCCATGCAACTGATGATGCTGGTGTGTGCATTACAGATGCCACCACTCTGCTCTTTGAGTATGTATGGGACCACTTTTTGAGAACTGAAATGGGGATTAACCACATCCACTCCTCTGCTCACACCGGGCCCTAAGCAAGCTCACAAGAGCAAAGCTGTGACCTCCATAGCGGATCGCCACCCGCCCTCCAAATTCTTCTATGAGGTGACTGAGTGTTACACTCCTGGAAGTGATGTACACAATGGAAACACAAGGGTAGTGTCACAACTGAGGACTGAGGCTGACCTGGGGAAGCCTCTGGTGTAGGGGCTGGTGTGTATGTGAACCATGAAGGTAGAATAGGGTTCTTGGACATACAGAAGATCTAGCACCACCGGCCCGAAGGCGTGACCACAACAACGGGGTATAAAAATAAAGTCAATTTATTGAACACACAGTATGAACACCTTGGTAATGCAATGACTTCAACAGTAGATGTGTAGAAGAATATAGCAGTACAGATCCTAGAAGCGCAGAGGTAATCAACGCTGTGGCTATGCAGAACAAGATGACAAAAGTCCTTGCAATACCTGGAGATGCTAAGTCCATAGGCCATAGCTAACTGCTGTGATGAGGAATGAGCAGGTACTGCCCAGCAGGTGATGCACAGAAGGCTGGGATAAACACAAGTGCACAGGGGTTGAAGTGGTACTTGGAAGAACTGTCTGAGACTACCGGATGAAACCGGTGCAAATGAAAGGTGTGGTGAACTCACCGCTGAAGTTAGAGTCCGATGGTGAGTATCGATGGAGACTATGGTTCGATGTTGGGCGGTAGAAGATGCAGGACGTTTTTGGAATACCGCTGGTGAGTAGAGAGTAGTACTGGAGATGATGAGAACACCGCTTGTAGGCAGATAGTGACACAGGAGCACTGCTGGAAGCTGGAAGCGGTGTTGCAAATAATAGAACTAGGTACGATATCAGGACACCGCTGGAGGCTGGAAGCGGAGCAGGACCAACGCTGTAAGCTGGAAGCCGGTGTCAGATCGCAGGAGATAACCAGGAGCAATGTTGGAACACGCAGAATTCAGGTTGCACCGCAGGATGGTAACTGGTGCGGGTCTCTTAGTGGAGCAAGATCACAGGAGCTGGAATACCTGGAAACACAAGCTGAAGAATCCACAAACAGGAGAGACATGTGTAGAAGGTTAGACAACCAAAGCACTGACGATTAGCCAGCCCTGAAGCAGGATATTTATACCAGCTGGTAGGCAGGTATTGGCTGGGTAATTAGGCAGAGTCCAGAGTGCAGCGGATAGCCTGCAAGATAACATGCGATGGGAACAAACATGGCTGCGCCCACGTTTGAATCTGGAGGGAAAGCTTGCTCACGCTTTACATGTGGCAATCCGTGGCAATGGCGGCGGAGGCCGCGGAGGGCAGGAGACACCATTCATCAAAACAAGTGGGATTAACTGTATAGCTGCCATGACAGCGCTGCCGGGATCACAAAGAAGAGACTTGAAGCAATGTTGTACAGCGCGCTGCACGCAGACAGCGCAGAAGGAATCCAGGCTTGAAGCGCTGGGCCAGTCTCAGGAGACACTTGGAAGGTAAGAAATGGTGATTAATTACCCGGATCGTGACAGCACCCCCCTTCAGGGGAGGCCCCAGGATACCACTTAGGCTTCCGAGGAAACTTGGTGTGGAAAGCCTGGACCAACTTGGGAGCATGGACATCTGATGCATTTGTCCAAGAGCGTACCTCAGAGCCATAGCCCTTCCAATCGATCAGGTATTGAAGATGTCCATACTGGAAGCGTGAATCCAGAATCTTGGCGACCTCACACTCAACACCACGTTGAGTCTGGACCTTTGGTGCAGTGGGGAACGCAGAATGGAAATGATTCAGGACCACCGGCTTGAGGAGAGAGATGTGAAATGTCCTAGGGATTTTCAGGAATGGAGGCAACTTGAGTTTATAGGCAACAGGATTGACGACTTGTTCAATCTGAAAGGGTCCGATATAACGAGGAGCAAACTTCATACTTGGAATCTTCAATCTCAGATTCTTGGTGGATAGCCAAACACGATCCCCTGGTTTGAGGGCAGGAATTGCCCTACGTTTCTTGTCTGCAAACTTCTTGTACCTTGAGAAAGCTTTTAGGAGAGCTGCTTGGATATCCTTCCAGTTTTGGGAAAACTGACAAAGGGTGATATCAGCCGCAGATACTGATGTTGCTGGAAGCAGTTGAAACTCAGGGACCTTGGGATGAAACCCATAGTTGGTGAAGAATTGCGTGGAAGAAGATGAAGAATGGTATTGATTGTTGTGACAAAATTTGGAACATGGAAGAAGATGAACCCAGTCGTCTTGAGAAGAGAATACATAAATTCGGAGGAAGGCCTCCAAGTCCTGATTCACCCTCTCGGTTTGCCCATTTGTTTGGGGGTGATAAGCCGTAGAGAACTTTAACTTGACTTGGAGTGCCAAACACAGACTTCGCCAGAATTTGGCTACAAACTGGACACCTCTATCGGAGATAATCTCTTCAGGGAGACCATGTAATCTGAAGAGCTCTTGAATAAAGATTTGAGCCAGATGGAAGGCTGGTGAGAGGGATGAAGTAAGCCATCTTGGTGAACCGGTCAACTACCAGCCAGATGGTATTATGCTGGTTACACTCAGGGAGAACTGTAATAAAGTCCATAGATAAATGGGTCCATGGATGGTGAGGCATAGACAGAGGTACCAGTTGTCCAGTGGGTGACTAGCGTGGTACCTTGTGCTGGGCACACTGGGGGCAGGATGCAATAAATTCAGTAATGTCCTTCTTCAGGGTCGGCCACAAGTATGATCTGGAAACGAATTAAAAAATGTTCTGAATACCCACATGTCCAGCGAAGCGAGAGAAATGTGCCCATTGCAAGAGCTTCCTTCTGAGTGCCAGTTTTACAAGGCTTTTTCCTGGTGGAGGCATAGAGTCCACTCCCACAGCGGAGAATGCCACTGGATCGATAATGGGATGTTTACCAGTAGATTCAGACTCATTTTCTCGCTCCCAGGAGCGGGAAACAGCATCCGCCTTGTGATTCTGTGACCCTGGACAAAACAAAAGTTTAAAGTCAAACCTGGAGAAGAAGAGTGCCCATCTGGCTTGATGAAGATTGAGGCATTGGGTGGCTTTTAAGTACAGAAGATTCTTGTGGTCTGTCAGGATAGTGAATATCTCCACTCTTCGAGAGCGAGCTTGATGGCTAGAAGTTCTTGGTCACCAATCTGGTAGTTGCGCTCAGCGGGAGAGAACTTCCATGAGAAGAAGCCACACGGATGTAAGTGACCATCATTGGCTCTTTGAGACAGAACTGTGCCAATTCCTACTGAAGAGGCATCCACCTCCAGGGTGAAGGGTAAGCTGGTATCAGGCTGTTTCAGAACTGGAGCAGAGACAAACTTCTGTTAAAGGAGATGAAAGGCTTGGGTAGCTTGACACCTTTCCTTGTGAGAGCAGTGATTGGTGCCACCACAGTGGAAAAGCCCCATATGAACCTTCTGTAATAATTGGCAAACCCCAGGAATCTTTGAACACCTTTAAGTGTCGTGGGTATCGACCAATCACGGATAGCCTGAAGTTTCTCAGGATCCATCTCTAATCTGAAACCGGACACGATGTAACCCAGAAACTGAATTGACTTGACCTCGAAAACACACTTTTCCAACTTACAGTAGAGATGATTAGAGATCATTGGCGAAGATGAGAATATCATTGAGGTAGACCACAACATGGCGGTAGAGGATATCTCAGAAAATTTTGTTCACGAAATGCTGGAATACCGCTGGAGCGTTGCTGAGTCCGAAAGGCATGACGAGGTACTCATAATGTCCGTCACGGGTGTTAAATGCGGTCTTCCACTCGTCACCCTTCCGGATACAGATGAGATTGTATGCACCCCTCAGGTCTAACTTGGAGAAGATGGTGGCTCCACTGACATGGTCAAATAGCTCGGTGCTAAGAGGCAAAGGATGCTGTTTTTTCACTGTGATGTCATTGAGCACACAGTAGTCGATACATGGTCGCAGACCACCATCTTTCCTTAATATACTCCTCCATGGAATGGGTCTCTGGAAGTGACAGAGGATAAGTGCATCCCCGAGGAGGAGTCTTCCCTGGAATGAGATCAATAGGACAATCCCACTCCCTAAGAGGAGGAAGAATATCTGCGGAGGACTTACTGAAGACATCAGTAAATTCTTGGTACGACGGAGGCGGAACATCTGGAGACTTGGAAGAAGAGGCGATGGTAAGTATGTAGGCCACAGCTAACTGCTGTGATGAGGAATGAGCTGGTACTGCCCTGCAGGTGATGCACAGAAGGCTGGGATAAACACAGTGTAAATACCAAATTGCTTTCTAACAAATATTTAAAATGCCCGCTCTAATATATACTGTAGACGCCAGGCGCATCTTATTACCATATACGATAAAAGTGCGCTGTACGTCGCAAAACACTGCATCCCATAAGAGAAAACAATACACCCACACATTGGGGGTGATTCCGAGTTGTTCGCTCGCTAGCTGCTTTTAGCAGCATTGCACACGCTAAGCCGCCGCCCTCTGGGAGTGCATCTTAGCATAGCAGAATTGCGAACGAAAGATTAGCAGAATAGCGAATAGAAATTTCTTAGCAGTTTCTGAGTTGCTCCAGACTTACACAGCCATTGCAACCAGCTCAGTCCTTTTTGTTACTGGTTTGACGTCACAAATACACCCAGCGTTTGCCCAACCACTCCCCCGTTTCTCCAGCCACTCCTGCGTTTTGCAACTCGAACGCCTGCGTTTTTCCGCACACTCCCATAAAACGGCTAGTTTCCGCCCAGAAACACCCACTTCCTGTCAATCACACTACGATCAGCACAGCGATGAAAAAGCTTTGTTATGCCGTGAGTAAAAAAACTAACTTTTGTGTAAAATAACTAAGCGCATGCGCACTGCGAACCTTGCGCATGCGCAGTAAGCGACTAATCGCAGTATAGCGAAAATCGGCAACGAGCGAACAACTCGGAATGACACCCATTATCTGAGTTCCAAAGCTCATTGATGTATATATTTGTTATTAAAAGGATATGTATTCAATATATCACAATGTACAGTATATATATAGTTACATGGTTATAATTTATACAGTAAGCAGTTAATACAAACTAAATCAAATACATACAGTTACAGGCCAGCAAATACATCACCATATCTTTCTCATGTAAAGTCTTCCCTCCATATCACTCTCTCTCTCTGTAAAATCATGTAGGCACCGGACTGCCAGCAACTCCACCATCGTCTGGGACAAAACAGCAACTTCTGTGTGTCTGATAAGCAATGTGCTATCTAGTTTGGGGGAGTGCACACATCTAGTCTAAGGGAGGGAACTTTCTCATTCATGATGAGCCACTGGTCAATTCATATGCAAACCAGGTTCAGCCTTGAAGACATCAAAAGGGCTGGCCTGAGTTTCCTGTCCACCAACTGCTTGGAATGTCCATTGTTCTAATAAGAGTGACTTTAGCTTTCATACATTTAATCATAACTACTCATAGCAATGTCCTACATCTTAATAACAAGTATCAAATGAATCTACACATTAATCTGATTACTGTAATACCAAACACGACATGTCTATCTCGCTCTGCTCCAATAATACACATACATGACGTTACTCCATTATATAATTTTAAATCATTATGATGTCTGGCGCTTGATATGTTATAATTATGTGCTGTATGAAATATGTGTCGAATCTATCTCTGTGGCATGTCTGTGTAAATGCGTATGTTACCATATATTGCTGTGCTCGCTGCGCGTATTTGCAAGCATAGCAACTCATAATGTGTGGAGTCTGTATGTTCTCTCTATGTAATATTTTTGATGTCGACAGTCCACCCTTTGGCAGTAAACAATAACTGCCATCAATTATTAACATAAGAAAAAAAAATATTTCAGACAATAATCGGTGACCTAGACACAAGTATGTATTCATTTCGCAAATCAGATGTTTCACTATATTTGGGGAAGACAGGGAGGAGGACGAGACATCCTCTATATGCACTCGGCGGTCACGGGACCACTGGTTGGGTGTGGGACAACATTCAATCTATAGAGTATGCTGGGACAGTGCTTTGGCCTATAACGTCTGATTTGGACGAACATTTCACACATACATGTACCTACGTCTTTGTACACTGATATTCGGATTCGATTGAGGTTCTGCTCTGAACTCCATAACTACTAGACCTTTGATTTTTCTCTGGCTTTAACAAACTGATTGGCTAATCCTGGGATCCTATAAGGAAATCACTCCTTCCTCCAGAACCAGTTCCAGTCCCACACTCGACTCCTAATAAAAAAAAAAAACTCGCAAAAATAGAATGTCCTGAAAAAAAAAATGTTTGTCAGCGGGAAAGAGAGAAATAGAACAAAACAACTCTTGTCCATAGCAAATCAATTAGAACGACTGGTCTTTCTGTGATCCTTTAGCATGCTCAGGTAGTGTTCAACAGTGCCGCCTCTCAGTCGTCACGGAACAGACTCTCTGGTGATACTTTGGCGATCTCACTCCATTTACGAGTTCCTTCCGGACTACCGACTTTCCTGCAATGGGAATCGTGGACCCAAGTCTCTCTCTCGGCTACTTTCACTGGGATAGTGCTGTCAACAAAACTTGGTACGGTCCTTCCCACCTGTCTATTAGGCAACCTGAGCATAAGGACAATAATAACACAGTCTCTTGGTTCACAATCAAGACAGTTAGTATTTGGCATACCAGCAATCAGCAGTTTCAAGTTCTTTTGTTCTCAAATGCTGGCTCTTCTCGATAAAGTACTGTACTGTCACCTCATTGGTGTATTTCTGATCATTGTGCGGATCAATCATGACATGAGGTTGTCTTCCAAAAAAAACAAAAAGACACAAATACCAAAACAAAAACAAATTTCGAAGAGGGTGATTCGTTAAGTGAAGATCTGGGAGTGGTTCCGATGCTACATAATACTAGTGGCAGTATCTATGATCACAATAGTACAATTTCAAGCTTTGCTCCTACTTCTAGGGGTACCATTATCTACACACAAATTTCTGCGCAATTTTTCTTTGCGGTAAACACAGCAGCATCCGTGGCGGCAGGAAATGCCTCTACCCAGTTTGAGAAAACATCAGTGCACACCAATACATAACAATAATTCCTAAAGGGTGTTAACTGTACGAAGTCGTTGTGCGTTTGCAATGTAGAGTATCATGAGCATAACTCAAAAAATAAAAAAACATCTCTAGAGGAGAGAAAGAAGGAGAAAATTAAAAAAGAAAAATGTCAGGTTTGCCATTCACCAACAGGCATATCAGAGTTTATACAAAATTTCCCTTCACCAGTATTCTCATCCTTCCTCCACCCTTTGTGCTTGACAAGGCACACTGCAGTAATACTGGTGTCATCCTGCTGTTGGGATATACTGGGTTTGGGCAGAAACTCTGAAGGACCTAGGCATGTGGAGTTTGAACTGTAATTGGGTCCATGTATTGTACCACCCTGTATGAACGCAAAAGATGAAGAGGAAACTGTGGAGAAACAGAATAGAGGTTGGTGACAGATGAGTTTGTAGAGGTGGAGAAGATTTTACTAAAATGACAACTGGATTGGGCACTACGTGGAAGTGATTCCCTAATTGGTCTACTCCCCTTAAAAAAAAATTCTGTGTTTGTTGTGTCGCTATTGGGACTATCCCAGCCATCAATCCAGTGTCTTGTCCATCATAAGTTCCTAGGGAACCGGGTATCTGTGAGAGAATTTCCTCTACATTAGTCTTCGTGGGTGTCTAACATACTTTGTACTTCCTGAGCGGGAGCACATTATATGTATATCATATCTAACAAAGCTCCTGTTAAGTTAATCAGGGGCCATTTCTGCTAGGAAAAAGAACAAAAGTTTAGAGGCCCCATCTTAACCCCAGCAAGTTTTGTCAAAGGGTAATGTTGCATTTATTTTGTTCTTCCCATTAGCCGAATCTGTGTTTTCTATATGGTTTATGATTCCTTACTATATGTCCCTTGGTCCCGTCTATGTGTTTAATAATGTGGCTTGTGTTTTCTGTCTAGGGGGTCTATAGTGACTATGTGTCCTACTACTCCTACAATCTCTGGCAAAATGCCCTTCCTTCCTACAAGTGTAACATATTATTGATCTTGACTTACCATTAGGGATCTGGGTGTCACGATCCGGGTATCTGGACGCCATTTCTTACCCATCAGATGCCTCCTAAGGCTGGCTCAGCGCTCCAGGATCGGATCCCATCTGTTATCCTGATGTTTACATTCCTGTATCCTCTCCTGTCACTCTGAGACGCGGTCACAGTAAACGCCATATTACACCTGGCATGGCGTCTCCCGCGGCCTCCGCCGCCGTCCCTGAGCTTCTGCATGCAGAGTGTCTGAGTGGCGATTACGTCAGCCGCGGCCTCCGCTGTGTCCGCGTGGTTGGATGTGCACCTGTCAGCTTGGCGCCTCCTGTCTCCGGTGGCCGGCGCCGCCATTACTGTTTTCATTACCACATGGATTACAAACCAAACTTCCCTCCAAGTGTCTGCATGGGCGCAGCCATCTTGGATTTTGTCAGCTGATCATTTCCACCAATCTGTTCTCAGTATTGATAATCTGCATAATTGCCTAGCCAATTCCTTCCTTGCTGCAGGTATAAATACACTGTGCCTGAGCAAGGAAGGCGTCAGTGCTTTGGTTGTCAAACCTAGTTCCTGTTTGTCTCTCTCCTGTGATTGTCTTCCAGGTTCCAGCTCCTGTCTCAAGACTTCCACCATAGAGACCCGCACCAGCATTCCACCTGCGGTGTAGCCTGACTCTCCGATCCATTTTGGATTCATCTGTTTCCAGCTACAACATTACCTGCTTCCAGCCCAGCTTCCAGCAGAGTACAGCTTCTCTTAAAGGGCCGGTGTCCTTTCTACAGTTTACCACTCTCCACCGGTATTATAATTTCACCGCTCTCAAACTCCTAACTTCAGCTCATATTTCATCGCTCCCAAGTTCATTTATTATTTAACTGGTTCCAGCCAGTATCCACTCCGTGCCAACAACAGTCTGGTTCTAGCCAGTATCCACAGCAGCCGTTTTATCTACAGCAGCCCAGCTTTTCCTGGAACACCAGCTGGTACAATCCTGGGTTATCTCCATTGCTACAGTCGGGCCTGGTAAGGACTTTCCATCTAGAAGATTATAAGAACTATCTCACACTACCAGTGCCCTGTGGCTCCTGCCACCCTGTAGTTCCCAGGAACTGTATTTATTCTTTGCTGACTTTTATGTTTCTTTTACTGCTACTGTGATGCATGGAGTTTGTCATAAATAAACATCATTGACTTTTATTCAAGTTGTCGTGGTCACGCCTTCGGGCGGTTATTCTTCATGTTACTTACATGTCCAGGGGTCTGATACAACCTCCCAGGTTCCGGTACATCTCAGCCCCTACAACTGAGGCTGCCTCCCGTCAGCTCAGGCCCTCAGTTGTGACAGTAAGCACTGACCTAATGAATCCAGCCGGAGACCAGGATCAAGCGGCCAGGCCGATGCAAGAACTGGCAGCCCGACTAGAACATCAGGAGGCTGCACAGGGCCACATCATCCGCTGTCTCCAGGATTTCTCTACTCGGCTGGATGGGATTCAGACAACTCTCCGTGGATCAGGCGCGTCTGGTGCGTCAACCACAGTGACTCCAGCTATAACCCCACCCACCTTACCCATTTCTGCTCCACGTCTTCATCTTCCAACGCCAGCAAAATTTGACGGATCTCCAAGATTCTGCAGGGGATTTCTCAACCAGTGTGAGATTCAGTTTGAGCTACAACCTGGCAATTTTCCCAGTGACCGTACAAAAATTGCCTACATTATTTCTCTTCTCAGTGGCTCAGCCCTTGATTGGGCATCACTGTTATGGGAGAGGTCCGACACCCTGCTATCTTCCTACACTGCCTTCGTGTCAACATTCAGGCGCATCTTCGACGAGCCAGGCCGGGTAACCTCAGCTTCATCCGAGATTCTCCGTTTACGCCAGGGGTCACGTACTGTAGGACAATATCTGATACAGTTCCAGATCCTGGCATCCGAACTGGCATGGAACGACGAGGCCCTGTATGCTGCATTCTGGCATGGCTTATCTGAGCGTATTAAAGATGAGTTAGCTACCAGAGACTTACCCTCTAAGTTAGATGAGCTAATCTCACTCTGCACGAAAGTTGATTTACGTTTCAGAGAGAGAGCAACTGAGCGTGGAAGATCATCTGCTCCAAAATCTTCTGCTCCTCCTCCTCGCCAACTGTCACCAACTAAAGATGAGCCCATGCAAATTGGCCGTTCCCGTTTAACTCCTGCTGAGCGCCGAAGACGTCTCTCCGAGTCTCTCTGTCTTTATTGTGCAGCTCCGTCTCACACCATTAATGCCTGTCCCAAACGTCCGGGAAACTCCAAATCCTAGCTCGCCAAGGAGAGGGCCGGCTAGGAGTAATGATCTCCTCTCCATCTCCTCAAGATTGTAATCTCCCATTCTCGCTTCAAGTTGCTCAACGTTATCGGAACGTCATTGCCCTCCTTGATTCCGGAGCAGCTGGGAACTTTATTACCGAAGCCTATGTTAAACGGTGGTCCCTACCCACCGAGAGACTTCTTTCGTCCATTTCTTTAACTGCCGTGGATGGCAGCAAAATTTTTGATGCAGTTATTTCTTTAAGGACTCTACCAGTTCGTCTGAGAGTGGGAGTTCTTCATTCCGAACTTATTTCTTTTTTAGTGATTCCAAGAGCCACACATCCTGTGGTCCTGGGCCTTCCATGGCTCCGTCTTCACAATCCTACAATTGATTGGACGACTACGCAAATCCTGGCATGGGGTTCCTCCTGTGCTGAGACATGTTTGTTTAAAGTATTGCCTGTCTGTTCTTCCTCCCCCAGGTCGTCTGATGTTCCACCTCCTCCATATCAAGATTTCACGGATGTGTTCAGTAAAGCTTTTGCCGATATCCTTCCTCCTCATAGAGAATGGGACTGCCCGATTGATCTCGTTCCAGGGAAGGTTCCACCTCGAGGCCGAACTTATCCGTTGTCTCTGCCTGAGACGCATTCTATGGAGGAATACATTAAAGAGAACCTAGCAAAGGGGTTCATTCGACCTTCTTCTTCCCTAGCCGGCGCAGGCTTCTTTTTTGTAAAAAAGAAAGATGGTGGTCTGCGGCCGTGCATCGATTACAGAGGTTTGAACGACATTACCATCAAGAACCGTTATCCTTTACCCCTGATTACTGAGCTCTTTGACAGAGTTAGCGGAGCTACCATCTTTACAAAGCTGGACTTGAGAGGTGCATACAATCTCATCCGGATCCGTGAGGGTGACGAGTGGAAGACCGCCTTTAACACCCGTGATGGACATTATGAGTACCTCGTCATGCCCTTCGGATTGAGCAATGCTCCAGCTGTCTTCCAGCATTTTGTCAATGAGATCTTCAGAGACATTCTATACCGTCATGTCGTGGTCTATCTAGACGATATCCTCATTTTTGCCAACGATTTAGAGGAACATCGTTTTTGGGTTAAAGAGGTTCTGTCCCGTCTCTGTGTCAATCATCTCTATTGCAAATTAGAGAAATGCGTCTTTGAAGTCAAGTCCATTCCGTTTCTAGGGTACATTGTGTCCGGTTCCGGACTAGAGATGGATCCTGAGAAACTACAAGCAATCCAAAATTGGCCGATACCCTTAACCCTCAAAGGGGTCCAGAGGTTCTTGGGGTTCGCCAACTATTACCGAAAGTTTATACGAGACTTTTCCACCATTGTGGCGCCTATTACTGCTTTCACTAAGAAGGGTGCTAACCCGTCCAAGTGGTCTGAAGAAGCCATGCAAGCATTTCATCTTTTAAAACAAAGGTTCATCTCTGCGCCTGTTCTGAAACAGCCTGACATCGACTCTCCTTTCATCTTAGAGGTGGATGCCTCCTCCGTTGGAGTAGGAGCGGTGTTATCTCAGAGGGCTAAAGATGGCCATTTACACCCTTGCAGTTTCTTCTCCCGGAAGTTCTCCCCAGCTGAGCGCAACTATGCCATCGGCGACCAGGAGTTGCTAGCCATCAAGCTCGCTCTAGAAGAGTGGAGGTATCTGTTGGAGGGAGCTTCTCATTCAATCACCATACTTACAGACCACAAGAACCTTTTATATCTGAAAGGCGCACAATGTCTCAACCCTCGTCAGGCCAGATGGGCACTTTTCTTTTCCAGGTTCGACTTTAAACTCCAGTTCTGTCCGGGCTCTCAGAATCGCAAGGCCGATGCCCTTTCCCGCTCATGGGAGCAAGAAAATGAGTCAGAGTCTTCAGACAAGCATCCTATTATAAATCCGTTGGCATTCTCCACGGTAGGGATGGACTCTACGCCCCCATCAGGGAAAAGTTTTGTGAAACCGATGCTAAGGAAGAAGCTCATGCATTGGGCCCATGCTTCCCGTTTTGCCGGACATACAGGTATCCAAAAAACCCTGGAGTTTATCTCTAGGTCCTATTGGTGGCCAACTCTGAAAAAGGACGTCTTGGAGTTTATTGCATCTTGCCCAAAGTGTGCTCAACATAAGGTATCCCGCCAGTCGCCTGCGGGGCAACTGGTTCCACTATCTGTTCCCCGTCGACCTTGGACCCATTTGTCGATGGATTTTGTTACAGATTTGCCCATGTGCAGCGGGTTCGGTGCCATCTGGGTGGTAGTTGACCGGTTCACCAAGATGGCGCACTTCGTTCCTCTCGCCGGTCTTCCATCAGCTTCCAAGTTGGCTCAGGTGTTCATACAAGAGATCTTCCGACTCCACGGTCTTCCTGAAGAAATTATCTCAGATCGAGGAGTTCAATTCACAGCCAAATTCTGGCGAAGTTTATGTCAAGTCCTCCAAGTCAAGCTAAAGTTTTCCACAGCTTACCATCCTCAGACCAATGGTCAAACCGAGAGGGTGAATCAGGACTTGGAGGCCTTCCTCCGCATCTATGTGTCCTCCTCTCAAGATGACTGGGTTCAATTACTTCCCTGGGCCGAGTTCTGTCATAACAACCAGTATCATTCTTCATCTGCTTCGACACCATTCTTCACTAACTTTGGATTCCACCCTAAAGTCCCTGAGTTCCAACCGCTTCCAGCAACTTCTGTTCCCGCAGTGGATATCACCTTGCATCAGTTTGCCAATATCTGGAAGAGCGTACGATCAGCTCTGCTCAAGGCATCGTTCAGGTACAAGAAGTTTGCGGATAAGAAGCGTCGAGCAGTTCCTGCTCTCAAGGTGGGTGATCGGGTATGGTTATCCACGAAGAATTTGAGGTTAAGAGTTCCCAGTATGAAGTTTGCACCTCGCTATATCGGTCCTTTCAAGATTGAACAAGTCATCAATCCTGTTGCTTACAGACTCCAGTTGCCTCCCTTCTTAAAAATACCCAGGACATTCCATGTTTCCCTGTTGAAACCGCTGATCTTGAATCGGTTTCATTCCTCACTTCCTCCAACTCCGAAAGTCCAAACTCAACGAGGCGTTGAGTATGAAGTAGCCAAGATCCTGGACTCACGTCACCGTTACGGTCAACTACAATATCTTATTGACTGGAAGGGTTATGGCCCTGAGGAACGTTCATGGACCAATGCTTCTGATGTCCATGCTCCTGCCTTGGTCCGGAGATTCCATTCCAAGTTTCCTCAAAAGCCAAAGAAGTGTCCTGGGGCCACTCCTAAAGGGGGGGGTGCTGTCACGATCCGGGTATCTGGACGCCATTTCTTACCCATCAGATGCCTCCTAAGGCTGGCTCAGCGCTCCAGGATCGGATCCCATCTGTTATCCTGATGTTTACATTCCTGTATCCTCTCCTGTCACTCTGAGACGCGGTCACAGTAAACGCCATATTACACCTGGCATGGCGTCTCCCGCGGCCTCCGCCGCCGTCCCTGAGCTTCTGCATGCAGAGTGTCTGAGTGGCGATTACGTCAGCCGCGGCCTCCGCTGTGTCCGCGTGGTTGGATGTGCACCTGTCAGCTTGGCGCCTCCTGTCTCCGGTGGCCGGCGCCGCCATTACTGTTTTCATTACCACATGGATTACAAACCAAACTTCCCTCCAAGTGTCTGCATGGGCGCAGCCATCTTGGATTTTGTCAGCTGATCATTTCCACCAATCTGTTCTCAGTATTGATAATCTGCATAATTGCCTAGCCAATTCCTTCCTTGCTGCAGGTATAAATACACTGTGCCTGAGCAAGGAAGGCGTCAGTGCTTTGGTTGTCAAACCTAGTTCCTGTTTGTCTCTCTCCTGTGATTGTCTTCCAGGTTCCAGCTCCTGTCTCAAGACTTCCACCATAGAGACCCGCACCAGCATTCCACCTGCGGTGTAGCCTGACTCTCCGATCCATTTTGGATTCATCTGTTTCCAGCTACAACATTACCTGCTTCCAGCCCAGCTTCCAGCAGAGTACAGCTTCTCTTAAAGGGCCGGTGTCCTTTCTACAGTTTACCACTCTCCACCGGTATTATAATTTCACCGCTCTCAAACTCCTAACTTCAGCTCATATTTCATCGCTCCCAAGTTCATTTATTATTTAACTGGTTCCAGCCAGTATCCACTCCGTGCCAACAACAGTCTGGTTCCAGCCAGTATCCACAGCAGCCGTTTTATCTACAGCAGCCCAGCTTTTCCTGGAACACCAGCTGGTACAATCCTGGGTTATCTACATTGCTACAGTCGGGCCTGGTAAGGACTTTCCATCTAGAAGATTATAAGAACTATCTCACACTACCAGTGCCCTGTGGCTCCTGCCACCCTGTAGTTCCCAGGAACTGTATTTATTCTTTGCTGACTTTTATGTTTCTTTTACTGCTACTGTGATGCATGGAGTTTGTCATAAATAAACATCATTGACTTTTATTCAAGTTGTCGTGGTCACGCCTTCAGGCGGTTATTCTTCATGTTACTTACATGTCCAGGGGTCTGATACAACCTCCCAGGTTCCGGTACATCTCAGCCCCTACAACTGAGGCTGCCTCCCGTCAGCTCAGGCCCTCAGTTGTGACACTGGGGTTTGGACTGATGGGTCTTTCCTGTATGTGCCTGTATACTTACCGTCCTCAACCTCTCCTCCTGTTGTTCTCTGCGCCTAGCAATATTCTTGGGATGTTCAATAGCACACACTCTAAGATTAGCTACTGTGACCCCTTTCCAATTTAGCAAAGAAGTCTGCACCCTGACCCTCAATGCCTTATTGAGCCCGTCCATTAGCACAGAGACAGCCAACTCTCATTTGCCGAATTAGTGTTTACCAGTGATCTTTATTCTATTACTGCAAAAGAAAAAAAGAAAAAATTTAACAAGCTTCTAGGTCATGCGAAGTATTCATTCAATCCTTCTCATCACGTATTAAGGGTCTGTACATGGTCCAACAAACATTTCCGAGCTCATCTTGACTAGGGGCATTACTAGGAATGAATACTTCTTATATGGTAACTAAAAGAAATACCCGGGGGTTACCCTGTCTCTGTCCGCTTTCCTACTGGCAAATACTAATGTGCGGACAGGTTTTTCTCCATTTCTGACGTTACTTTCTTGATTTTTATTTTATTTTTGGGTTTTACTATATATGTACACGAATGATACCATACTTACCAGTTCCAGTGGTCTCAGCCACTTCCCCCACAGGCTACTGCTCTTCTTTTACCGGTTGGATACTCCTCTGAGTGCATGAGAAATGGCTGAAACCAATCAGGTCGCCTTCTCCTCCTAAATAAAACTTCAACATTCATTAGTACATATATAGGTTACAGTCATATTTTTCATATTTTTATTATTTCCTATAGTTTGTATGCTGGCCGTAACTGCTTCCACATCTACATATGGCGGTGTACTTGCTTTCTCTTTTTCTTCCTACTTGTTTATTGTTGCTACAAGTTCAAACAGTGCTTATATTTCCATTCTTGTCTTATATGACTTTGGTTAGACATACCACCTGCAATACCTTAGGATCAAACTCACCAACCCCTCTTGCTGCCACAGGTTTAAACAATTTGTATGTCTGACCCTTTGTTTTCTGGATTTAATCAGACATATTTTAATCTTTACGTTCTGTAACACCTCTGATTCAAAGCTACCCATCTTTGGGAATGGGGCCCTATCTTCCGCAGTCATACGTACCCACTCATTGCAAAAAGCCTCCGTGTGTGAACCATATTTTTCACACATAATAAACCTTGCTGACCCTCTCGGCCACAATTCTGACCTTCTCGTTCCCAACTCTTCTGCCTGAACCCTAGCTACCAAACGCTCACTGCTTGTGCAATTGGATCCCATCGCGGACTTTTTGCCAATAAACGCAATCCCCAATGCACACTGCAAATAGACGGTGAAAGACACCTAGCGCTTTCACTCGCTCCTTCTCTGCTGACGTACCACGACTCACTCCAATAGTGACCACCGCGTACCCAGTGAGGCCCTAACTAGCTTCTATTCACTGGAAGTTTTAGGAGTAACTTACCTTTTCCAGCGAATATCCGCCGTTGAAGATTTTCCTGAGAGAGACCAGCGAAAACTTCCCTTTTTGACTTACACAAATCACGCTTGAGTATGCTCTACATGGCGCTAATAATACCGTGATTTTACGCAAAAGCTCGTAAAAGGGGTATCAAGTTGCACTATGTATCGCACCCACAAACATGCGGTCCAATCGCACAGCGTATAGGTACTTGTTACCTATCCGCCCTACGACCACTGGAATCGAATCACAAGCTGCGAAACCTCAGCCGGAGCGTAATAAAAAAACCTTTAAACTTCAATTCACAATTTCTATACTTCTGCACAATGCACAATTCTATATCACGCTCCTCTACAAATCACCTTACGATTTGCGTATTATCTCTACCTTTATTAACGTGAGTCAGCCGCCTCACGACACCAAGTCTCCACTCACTTGGTGTACCCACGGGACCCGAATTTCCGGGGTTCAAATCCTCTCACTCCACTTTCACTCACTCAAATACACCTTGTTTTTCTTTTCTGTACAGAAAATTTTTACTCCCCTAAGTCAGCAGCTTTATTCCAGAGGTGCTTACAGTTTTTAAACTAAATTAAGAGTAACCTGCTTTTGAAATAGGATAGTTATGTGCTATTGTATTAAATGTTTACTATCCCACCTTAATTGAACAAATATCGTGTGTTTTGTACTTAGCGTCTGCACTCCTACGCAACCTTATGTAATCATGCGACCAGCATGTCTTTTACGCCGCGTGTGCGACCCTGTACTTTGTCCGTACCATGTGTACAACGTACGTCCGCAATTCAACAAACCACACAGTCTCTATAAATGTGAGCAATACTAACTATAATCGCTCACTTAACACAACACCCAGTTTTTTTCTGTATAAACCTTAACAACCAGGCCAGAACTGCGTTTCATGTCTTTATAATTACTCCCTTAAATACATTTATTTCAAATTTATCTGTATAGCAAACAAATGTATCTGATTTTACACAGATCTATAATGACTGCAATAATCTATAATTTAAATGATATGATTCAGATTTGATAGCTATCTTGCAGAACATACACTGATATAAATATACACATAATTATAATAATATTATATATATACGTACCATTTACTGGCCTCCTATGAGACACGTTACCTCTTCACTGCCTCTAATTTGCATATCAAAGATATTTGCTGTTCACTACTAAAAAAAAAGTAGTTACACGGGTTAATTTGCATTTCAATGGCTATACTCCCTAGTAAGCAGACTCTACAAGTCTTGGAAGAAAAGAAAAGAAAAAACCCAAAACTCTCTTTTTTTTTTCTTTTTCAGACAAGAAGGAAAAAAATTCACTTATCTCACCATTTACTCTCACTAGGCTCAATTGAAACTATTTGTAATTGACTATGGCATGGGTTAAATAAATGCATTGGTAACTCATAAATGGTGCTATGAATGTGACAAAGGAAACTGATTGTTCTGAGCACACTGAAAATCAGCTATTTAGAAAGTGACCTTCCTTAAATGGCCACTGCTCCTCCCCCTTCCACATCCATGAGGTTTACACAAGATGGTGGACAGGCCATGTAGTTAGTCCAAAATGGAGGACAGACCATGCGGTTCCTTTGTCACAAAGAAATCACACTCCACACTGGCACCAAAGTTACTTTAGGCCTAAGTTAAAAAAAAAAGCTATATCAAGGCTATGCAGCAACTTTTAAATGTACTTTTAAATCTACTTAACAGATAAACAATCAAATCTGAATCAAACACAATATGACTTATTTAAACTTTGTTTTACAACAATAAAAATACGCTTTAGCATCTTAAATATTATGAGAAACACATTGTCCCTTGAATTTCATATCAGCGGCTTACTGATAACACAACAGAACACACAGATATGATTTGTCAGCGTCACGATGCGTCCACCATTAGCTGATCGACCGCAGCGTCGCGTTTGTAATGTACAGTGCATCATTAAGACAGTGATATCGCGGACGCAGCCCTCATCTGTAAATGCCAAATTGCTTTCTAACAAATATTTAAAATGCCCGCTCTAATATATACTGTAGACGCCAGGCGCATCTTATTACCATATACGATAAAAGTGCGCTGTACGTCGCAAAACACTGCATCCCATAAGAGAAAACAATACACCCACACATTATCTGAGTTCCAAAGCTCATTGATGTATATATTTGTTATTAAAAGGATATGTATTCAATATATCACAATGTACAGTATATATATAGTTACATGGTTACAATTTATACAGTAAGCAATTAATACAAACTAAATCAAATAATACAGTTAGAGGCCAGCAAATACATCACCATATCTTTCTCATATAAAGTCTTCCCTCCATATCACTCACTCTCTCTCTCTGTAAAATCATGCAGGCACCGGACTGCCAGCAACTCCACCATCGTCTGGGACAAAACAGCAACTCCTGTGTGTCTGATCAGCAATGTGCTACCTAGTTTGGGGGAGTGCACACATCTAGTCTAAGGGAGGGAACTTTCTCATTCATGATGAGCCACTGGTCAATTCATATGCAAACCAGGTTCAGCCTTGAAGACATCAAAAGGGCTGGCCTGAGTTTCCTGTCCACCAACTGCTTGGAATGTCCATTGTTCTAATAAGAGTGGCTTTAGCTTTCATACATTTAATCATAACTACTCATAGCAATGTCCTACAACTTAATAACAAGTATCAAATGAATCTACACATTAATCTGGTTACTGTAATACCAAACACGACATGTCTATCTCGCTCTGCTCCAATAATACACATACATGACGTTACTCCATTATATAATTTTAAATCATTATGATGTCTGGCGCTTGATATGTTATCATTATGTGCTGTATGAAATATGTGTCGAATCTATCTCTGTGGCATGTCTGTGTAAATGCGTATGTTACCATATATTGCTGTGCTCGCTGCGCGTATTTGCAAGCATAGCGACTAATAATGTGTGGAGTCTGTATGTTCTCTCTATGTAATATTTTTGACTTCGACAACAGGTGCACAGGGGTTGAAGTGGTACTTGGAAGAACTGTGGTTCGATTTTGGGTGGTAGAAGATGCAGGACGATATTGGAATACCGCTGGTGACAGAGAGTAGTACTGGAGATGATGAGAACACCGCTTGTAGGCAGATAGTGACACAGGAGCACTGCTGGAAGCTGGAAGCGGTGTTGAAAATAATAGAACTAGGTAGCTGGAAGCCGGTGTCAGATCGCAGGAGATAACCAGGAGCAATGTTGGAACACGCAGAATTCAGGTTGCACCGCAGGATGGTAACTGGTGCGGGTCTCTTAGTGGAGCAAGATCACAGGAGCTGGAATACCTGGAAACACAAGCTGAAGAATCCACAAACAGGAGAGACATGTGTACAACGTTAGACAACCAAAGCACTGACGATTAGCCAGCCCTGGAGCAGGATATTTATACCAGCTAGTAGGCAGGTATTGGCTGGGTAATTAGGCAGAGTCCACAGTGCAGCGGATAGGCTGCAGGATACCAGATGATGGGAAGAAACATGGCTGCGCCCACGTTCGAATCCGTAGTCAAAGCTTGCTCACACTTTACATGTGGCAATCCGTGGCAATGGCGGCGGAGGCCACGGAGAGCAGGAAATCAAAACAAGTGGGATTAACTGTATAGCTGCCATGACAGCGCTGCCGGGATCACAAAGAAGAGACTTGAGGCAATATTGTACTGCGCGCTGCACGCAGACAGCGCAGAAGGAATCCAGGCTTGAAGTGCTGGGCCAGTCTCAGGAGACACTTGTAAGGTAAGAAGTGGTGATTAATTACCCAGATCATGACAGGTAGATGGGCAATAGCCATTGATATTTCTAACATTTTATGCTCATTATAATCTTAGTTGCAATGGTACATATTAAAAACATGTAGGAGTCCATGCAGATATGAATGTAAGTCAGTTCTGCAAACAGATCTAGCCTGTTTCCGCACTGCACATGCTATGTAGTGGAGCGCACATTGATGGATCATAATGCATCTCAGTCACATCCCCGCTTGCAGCAGAAGGGACGTAACTCAATGGGATAATGGGGTTTAAATTTAGTCAGAGTATATGGAGGACATGTTCATTGCAGGCTAGGCATAGTGGCAGGCTATGGGATTGCAGGCTAGGCATAGTGGCAGGCTATGGGATGCAGGCTAGGCATAGTGGCAGGCTATGGGATTGCAGATTAGGCATAGTTGCAGGCTACGGGATTGCAGGCTAGGCATAGTTGCCGGCTAGGGGATTGCAGACTAGGCATAATTGCAGGCTAAGGGATTGCAAGCTAGGCATAGTGGCAGGCTATGGGATTGCAGGCTAGGCATAGTTGCAGGCTATGGGATTGCAGGCTAGGCATAGTTGCTGGCTATGGGATTGCAGACATGCATAGTCACAGGCTACGGGATTGCAGGCTAGGCATAGTTGCTGGCTATGGGATTGCAAACATGCATAGTCGCAGGCTATGGAATTGCATGCTAGGCATAGTTGCAGGCTCTGGGATTGCAGGCTAGGCATAGTCGCAGGTTTTGGGATTGCAGGCTAGGCATAGTCGCAGGCTCTGGGATTGCAGGCTAGGCATAGTCGCAGGCTTTGGGATTGCAGACTAGGCATAGTGGCAGGCTATGGGATTGCAGACATGCATAGTTGCTGGGTATGGCATTGCAGGCATGCATAGTCGCAGGCTATGGAATTGCAGGCTAGGCATAGTTGCAGGCTATGGGATTGCAGACTTGGCATAGTTGCAGGCTATGGGATTTCAGACTAGGCATAGTGGCAGGCTATGGGATTTGCGGACTAGGCATAGTGGCAGGCTATGGGATTGCAGGCTAGGAATGGTGACAGGCTATTAGATGCAGGCTAGGCATAGTGACAGGCTATGGGATTGTAGGCTAGGCATAGTGGCAGGCTATGGGATTGCAGGCTAGGTATAGTGACAGGCTATGAAATGCAGGCTAGGCATAGTGGCAGGCTATGGGATTGCAGGCTAGGCATAGTGGCAGGCTATGGGATTGCAGGCTAGCTATAGTGGCCGGCTATGGGATTGCAGGCTAGGCATAGTGGCAGGCTATGGGATTGCAGACTAGACATAGCTGCAGGCTATGGGATTGCAGACTAGGCATAGTTGCAGGCTACGGGATTGCAGGCTAGGCATAGTTGCTGGTTATGGGACTGCAGACATGTATAGTCGTAGGCTATGGATTTGCAGGCTAGGCATAGTGGCAGGCTATGGGATTGCAGGCTAGGCATAGTGGCAGGCTATGGGATTGCAGGCTAAGAATGGTGGCAGTCTATGGGATTGCAGGCTAGGCATAGTGGCAGGCTATGGGATTGCAGGCTAAGCATGGTGGCAGGCTATGGGATGCAGGCTAGGCATGGTGTCAGGCTATGGGATTGCAGGCTAGGCATAGTTGTGCATATACAAATATATGCCTGATTTCAGACGAATCAGTTGATTCAAGGATAGAGCTGGTGCAAGTGTGCACTGGTGATAATAACATATGCACAGGGACAGGCCAGTTGAATAGATTAATATAACTCTGTATTGGGCAAATATCCACATTTTTATCTATTTATGCAAACTGGGAGCAATTACAGATGACCTGCGTATAGTTATGCATTATCCCCATTATCTTTGTGTCCATCACCTACCATCACCTCAGTCAGTCTTCCGTTCCTGCTGACATGTGATATGGCCACACCAGCAGTTCTGAGGTGCACTGTTCTCACTGTCCGACTCCTGATTCCAAACTTCCAACTGTTGGCAGGTAAATTTTTCCTAGAAACATAAAGCCATCAAGTTGGAATGTACTGACAGTCGCCTGATCTCTGTCCCCTCCCACCAGTGAGCCTGAGTCAGAGGTGGATGAAAATGCAGCAGGAGGTGTTTTGTATAAAAAGGGTTGTTCAGAATGGCCGAAAGAGCTATACTACTGAGGCCAGTGAAACTGCGTCCGACGATGCAAAAATGGAGGTGGCATGCTTCCATATTTGGCAATACTCCCCGTTGCCGCCCCAAAACCCCTGTAGCCTTTCAATCAGGTGGGGCAAACAAGGCACTGGAGCTGCACCACTATTGCAACACATGCACTCTGCGGTGCATGTGCAGTCCAGAAAACATTGGTCAATAAAGACCAAATCAAGGCTGAATCAGGCTCAGTATCAGTGATTCACAGGAGTGAGTGAGGTGGTGGTGATAGAAAGACACAGTGTGGGAGGGAGGAGAGGCGGTGGAGAAAGTCTTAGGTGGGGAAAAGAAAGAAAAGGGGAGGGGGAGAAATAGATGGGGAGAAAGTCTTGGGGTAAAGAAAGAGGTGTGGGAGAGAGGAGAAGAAGAAAAAATAGAAGGGGAGGGGAGATAAAGTGAAAAACAAACAAATAAAAGCCAGGCCACAGCGGGCATTACAGCTAGTATAGGGATACCGTCAATTTACCTACAATCAAAATCCCGACGGTCAAAATACCGACAACCATTGACCAACGGTCAAAATAACAACATGATCAAAATCCTAACATTGTCAAAATACCGACATGGTCAAAATACCGACATTTAAAATATCGTCAAGGTCAAAATACAGACATTTAAAATGTCGACAGGTCAGAAAGTCGTCATGAGTTTTTCATGATTATTTTATTGAAACCGACTTGTTCATACTTTACCATCTCAGTGGACCTGGAGGGGGAATATAATAGTGTGCCCGAAGCATGGCGAGCGCAGCGAGCCACACACTTATACTGTATAAGTATACTGTATACTTATACTGTATATACTGTCCATGTTGACCAAAACAACGAAAACTTGTGTCGACTTTTTAACCTGTCGACATTTTAAATGACGGTATTTTGACCTTGTCTGAATTTTAAATGCCGTATTTTGACCTTGTCGGTATTTTCACTGTCGATCAATTGTTGTCAGTATTTTACCTGTCGGGATTTTGATTGTAGGTATTTCATACTAAGGGGTCTATTCATGAAGCAGTGGAAAGTGTGGAGAAGTGAGCCAGTGGAGAAGTTGCCCATGGCAACCAATCAGCTGCTCTGTATAATTTTATAGTATGCAAATTATAAATGTTACATCAATGCTGATTGGTTGCCATGGGCAACTTCTCCACTGGCTCACTTCTCCACACTTTTCACTGTTTCCTGAATAGACTCCTAAATCCCTAGTATACCTATACAAATAAACATCATAATACATTACAACAGCAAAAACAACAGTCTGCAGTATAATTAGAAAGTAACCGTACAACTGTTAATCTTTCCTATTTCAATATGTGGTCTAATTACTTCTTTCAATTAAGTTCTACATGCTCCTCTCATTATTTTATACTACAGTATTTGTTAAAATATATTAATATCAGGAGTTAATTAAAGCTCAGAAAAGTACTATGAAAATGTATAATACTAAAGTTATATTTTAAAATACTAATAATCATTAAAAAAATAAGGCGCTTTTGATATCATTAAGCTAAACGACAAACACAGGATAGGACTTGTCTTTATTACAGAAGTATGAAGTTTTCACATTAGTAGTGCAATAAACAAATCCATTATCACTCAGGGCAGAAATGAAAGCTGGGCTATGAGCACGCTGTTGTGCCAGTAATTGGTCCAATATAAAATATAGATCCTGTTGTAAATGAAATTCAACCCCAGCCAGTCCCTAAGGAACATATGCATGTGTAGTTCTTCATATGGCTTTTTCATTTAGCCTTTTAAATTTGCTCTCATTTACTAGGTAGTATGGTTCCATCCAAACGGAAAGGTTTTAACCCATTTTAAGGGTCAGCTGCTTACTGCCCAAGGGTTAACAATCCTGTTTAAAGAGATGAGAGCATTGATTGTTATTGCTCTGTGGTCGAGGTAGAAATTGGCAAAAGTAGTGAGTCTGCTCAAGTACATCAGCATGGTAAATCATGCATTTCCTAAAGGGATAAATCCTTAATGGAAGACATAAAGGAGGGACTGATATCTGCAAATTTTCCAAAAATCTTATGGATGGAAGCTGGATTTCATCACACCATGGTGGGCAGTAAATCGGCACCGCCTGACGAATGTCGGGATTTATTAAAGTTAACAAAACAATCCATACACTGTGGTCGTCTTTATTATCAATATGACCATTTAGTCCAGACTGTCAACACAGAGTTGTACGTCCGCCCATTACAGTGCGTATATTGCATGATTTTGCATTGCATGTGCTCCGGTAACAACCCTACGCAAGTGAGGGCGAAGCAAAGTCATACGTTTTTCATGCACATCTCCACTGAGCTGTAATGGGGCGTAGAAAAGTTCAGAGAGGGAGTTCAACTTTACTGCGGCTATGCTGAGTTAGACGGACGTTTCCTGATGCACAAATAAAAATAAACCAATTTCTATATGACTTAAAAAATATGTATATTTTATAACCAAAAAAAAGAAAAATGGTTTCTCATAGAAAGGGTGATGCAAGTGAAAGTGGAGAAGTTGCCGATACACTATCAACCAATCAGCTTATAGCTATGAGGGGTGTGCAGTAACTTTCCGGATACACAAAAGTATTATATTTACAAACAAAGTGAACATGACATTCAGTAGAGGAGTCTATGCAAAGTTGCATGTGCTCAAGTCACTTGGTGAGCAGCTGGACCAGTCCGAAGCAGGTATGTCTTCTACATGCTGGATGAAAGTCTCCACTGCAGCTTCCAGTGACTCAAAACGAATACTCTGTCGAGCAATTGATTTGTGAAAACAAGTAGAGTCACAGGAGGCCAGGTCTGGACTGTACAGTGGAGGACCAAGCCACTGGATGTGTTCATGGGCCAAAAAATTCACTAGCATCCTGGACTTGTTGGCCGATACATTGTCCTGATGGAGAAGGGCACAATGAGTGTGAGTTCTTGGACAGTGCCTGGAAATGGCTTCCAGCACTTGCGGCAGGCATTGGTTGGCGTACCAGTCCCCAGTGACGGTGCGCTGCTAGTAAACAGCCACGAAACAGCCACCATCTGCCTGGCCATGCTGCCCTCACTTCAGAACATCAGTGGCCGCGCACATTCAATTGGGATCCCCTGGGCTGACTGTTGTTTGGTCTAAGGGTTGAAACTGTAGATCCAGGATTCATCGACACTGATTATCTCCCAGACAGAGTTTGAGCAACTGCCATCAAACCTGGATAGCGTGTTGAGGCACCAAGTCACCTGAGCCTCCTTCTGCTTTTAAGTCAGCCAGCATGCAGAAACCTTGCTTAGGCCAAGCTTTTTGTGGAGTATCTAGCGGATGGATCCTAACTGGACCACAGTCACCCTGGCGTTCATATAAACTATGGCTGGCATGGCAGAAACGTCCTCGTGGTGGTGGACACAGGTCGGCCGCTTTGCTCATCATCTTCCAGGGACCATCTCCAATACTCTCCTGCTGTTGAAGACCACTCTTGTAGTCGTAGAAGGACATGTCTCTCAGGTGGCCTCTGTTGAGCTCCATAACGAGTTTGTGAAGGAAGTGAACATGCTGACTTCTTTGGTGTGCAGTCCTGTTTACTGTATATACGCTTCTGCACCTTGACATTTCACAAGAACTTTAGTCAGAAATTACAGTTCACAACCAGACAGATCGGGTCTACTCTACCTATGCACAGCACATCCAGAAACGTATTGCACACCTATTCGTATAGTTCATGAAAATGTCAGTTATTATCTGATTGGTTGCTATGGGCAACTTCTCCACTTTATCTATCTTGAATATTTGGTACATCTCATCCAGAGGGGGGTATTCAATTAGCCGCAAATTCGCTGCAATATTTCATGCGAAAATTTTGCGCGGCAATCGGCTGAAAATTGCCACAAAAACGGTTTTTCGCAGGTATGGGCACTCCCGTTTTTCGACCTATTCAATCCCAAATGTGTTTCATGTGAAAATTGTTGCAGTGAAAAGTGTAGGTGAAAATGGGGAAAAAATGCTAAACTAACATAGGAAAATAGAAGCGAAGTGTATTAGAGATCACATTAGAGAGTTTTGGGGACTTAAATTGTGTGAAATGGCTGTTATATGCATTTTTTTTTAAATGCAAAAAAAATGATAGAAAGCAAGTTTCTTTGTGCAAAATAAATGCTCTCATTAAATTTGGGGTACATGAAAATGGGTATAAGTATATATTTGGGTCATTTTAGGGTACTTTAAAAAAAAAGTGGAAACAGTGATTACTCCCACCTGCAAGCCTAAAACCACGTGTTCCACTCATAAAGCACCCCGATATACCTGTCGCTTACCTTGAACCCCAATTTTCATCACTTTGTACTTTTTCACCCCAAAAATTACATGTCATTATTGGCCAATAAAAAATAATTAAAAATGTCAACGTGCCTAATTAGTCATTAAGGGGGGGGGGGGGGGGGGGGGGCAGGGGTTCTGTACCATAGCCAACCATTTTTACCTTAAAATATTGAGTTTTCCCAACTTTTCACCTACTCAGAGTAGGTGAAGTGAAATTTGTGAAAAAATTATCACCGATAAATTTTCTTGGAAAATTGAATAGGCTGTAATTGCGTTTCGCGGGAAAAGTCTGTTTTTTCGTGTGAAAAGTCCATTATCGCCGCTAATTGAATACCCCCAGAGTATGATAGATAACCTGTAAATAATCATACACAATAAAAAGCATTCTGTTGAAAAGATAAAAGCAAAAAATTATAATCCTACATATAAAGCAAGGTGGAAAAAATATCCCGGGTTCAATATATATTGTATGTCACAATAAAATGGCCAGCAGTACTTTGGAAGGATCAAACTCTGGTAACCAGCAAAAAATGGATCCAAATATATGGATTTTATCTTTCAATATAGAAGATATATCTAGGGAGGCCAATCCCGGGATCGGTCGGCTCCCGGGATTTAGGCCCAAAAATACCAGGATTGGAAGCTCCAATTCCGGGGATTTCAGGATCAGGTGGCGCTTTGATTTTGTAATGCCGGGCAGCGGTGAGCATCCTCAGGAGGCTCAGACGCTGCCCGTCTCCCTCTGCGCAGCGTGACGTGAAATCACAGGTCATACTGCGCAGCCAGCCATCACCCGCAGGAAGTGTCCCACCTTCCCTCCTGTCGTTAATGGATGATAAATTATGGGAGCGGGGCGGGGGGGGGGGGCTTCCACACAGGAAATAATCCAATCCCGGGAATCCCGGGATTGACTATTTTTCTATCCCGATACCCGAATTGAAAAAATGGCCCAGGATTGGCCTCTCTAATCACATCATTGAGGCTGAATCTCCACAAGTTCAATTGAATGTATTTGTCATAAGTAATTGGCTTTTGAAGTCTCTTATAAGATTTCATTTGACTTCATACTTTGTTAACACAGATAAAATTGAGGGGGGGATGGGCGATCATGCAGGATTCAGTATCATCAAATGTTATACAAAAACAGTACAAACAATATGGGAAAGCGACAATAGACAATAATGTCACTCGCCACCCCACGGTCTTGTATACAGTCCTTAGTACTGTAGATATGATAATTCCCTTATTCATATGACTTGCTTCATTGAGAATGAACGGTAACAAAAAATATATATATATGACCCAAACACAGCTTGCTCAATGCAATGGGTTAAAAGGAAGCGTGTCCTGTTACAGTAGTTCATAGCTGGATAGACCAATCATGATCTGTATCTTATCTTCATGATAAAACACACTCAATCAGGGAGAGCAAGGAGAGAAAAAATTAATAAATAAAGAATTTGCACCTACAGGCAGCATCCAGGGCCAGATGGCCCACAGTTGCAGAGGGCAAACCCCTGGTGGGCCCCTCCTCACCCTATAAGGATCAGGTTCCAGACTGTGCATTCAAATTATACATTATGCATATGATAAATGATACTATACATGACTATGGGGTATTTTCTACAGTGTATTGCTGTTATTAATCTGGTCCATTATCATGCATGGACTAGTAATATATTTACTATATATAATTATCAAGGGGCCCAGACTGTTGCACTCTCCAATGGTTAGCCAAGCTTCTATAGTGGCTAGCCACTCCCTGAAGCATGGGCCCCTACCACTGTATTCCCCCGGTGGGCCCTTCATGTCCCAGTCAGACACTCGCCGCACCTTAACCTTATAAGAAAGATACTGAGACAAAAGTATATTGTGAAGTCTCCAAAGACTCTAGCAGTGTTGCTTAGTAGTTATCTATCAACATTACTCTTTGTAAAATTGGGAGAATTTAAGCCACAAGCAAATCTACCCCAAACCATGTGCACTTCAAGTAATACCTTGTGGCTCAAGGCGTACAATATTTACCCTTTGGGAAACAAAGGTCAGTGCTCACGTAGGAGAAACAGAATTTGGAAGGGAAAAGCATTCCCGTGAAGTGTTACAGTCAAGGGAAATTGGCCATCTGTGAGCAGCACTACACAAGTAATAAGCTTTCTAATTTAAATCTGCAATTGATCAAAAGAGTTGCTCCTTGAAACCTAATTTTCTAAAGCCTATATCTGAATAAAGATCAGAGATTCTGAACATCAAACGAACTACATCTTAACAAAGATAAGAACGGATTTCCTTCGTTTCCAAATCAACTCAAACTTACCCAGCAAATTGTCAGTTTTACTTCAGAACTCCCGGGACTTGGCCATGAGTACCAGTATCCCAAGCTCCCTGGCACTGTAGTGCCATTGGGACTTCATTGCGCTGTACCAGATGCCAGTGTCTGGAGCTACTATTAAATATTCCCCCCTTAACACATTGTGGCCAAGAGGAGTGACCAATGCAGTACAGCATAGACATACTGTAGGAATTAACAAGGACATATAACATGAACACTCCCTTTGTTCTAGAGCAGTGGTTCTCAAACTCTGTCCTCAGGACCCCCCCACAGTTCAAGTTTTCCAGGTCACCCTGCACGTGCACTTTGTATCACCAACTGTCACTTTTTAAAAATCCACAAGTGACCTGGAAAACATGAACTGTGTGGGGTCCTGATGACTGAGTTTGAGAACCTGAGTTCTAGGGATATGGGGGATAATTCAGATCTGATCGCTAGGCAGCATGTTTTGCTGTCCTGCGATCAGATAGTGGCCGCCTACAGGGGGAGTGTATTCTCACTGTGCAAGTGTGCAAATGCATGTGTAGCAGAGCTGAACAAACTGATTTTGTGCAGTCTCTGCGCAGCCCAGGACTTACTCAGCCTGTCCTGGACCGGATTTGACGCCACAGACACCCTCCCTTCAAACGCTTGGTCCCACCTGCGTTTTTCCAGACACTCCCTGAAAATGGTCAGTTGCCACCCACAAACGCCCTCTTCATGTCAATCTCCTTGAGAACGCCCATGCAAATAGATCCTTTGCACAAACCCGTCACTGAACGTGCGATCCCCTTTGCAAGCCATCCGTCGCGCCTGTGCATTGTGGTGCATGCGCATGTGCAGTTCCGATCTGATCATCCGCTGTGCGAAAATGCACAGTAGCGGTCAGATCTGAATTATCCCCATGGTACACTAGCTAGTGAAAAAGTGTCAGCCTTCCAAAGTGAAAATGCTGAAAGGCCTGAAATATGGGTCCATGTGGAGGAAAGGCGTTCATCTTACAAACCCCTTAGATCCAAATTCTAGACAAAAATTTAATGGCTTTTCATAGGAATGGCAAAAAGATTGATTATTTTGGACACCAAGATAAATATACTTCTAAATAGCAAATACAGAGATCCTTGACAATTTTGGCAAGACATAGAGTCCACTTATTTTCCACATACCAAACATACTCTAGACCTGCTCCTAGCACTAAATTACCATCGCCACCATCAGTCGAGATGTTCTCAGCCCTCAGCCATCTGAGTAAGTGTACCCATTTCTGTTGATGTAGGATTCCTCCATTCTGTCGTTTATTTGAAAAAGAACCAGTTGAACACCGCTTTGGTTGCCAGATCACCTTAGTGGCGTTGAAAGATGCCCAAACACATATATGAGCTAGTGGAGATTCATTTGCGGCCGTTAACCCTATTACAGCTTCTGAACTGGTGAACATCCCCATCTCAAGCGAGATGCATGTCTGGAGGAATACTTAAACTTGTCTTGGTGTTGAACAAGTAGATTGAAGTTATTGTTAAGTCCTGTTGCTTGGAAGAGGACGCTTTTTATAAATGACTCATTTTTGTTCGACAGAAGACAATTGCATTTCTCCATAATATAAGGAAGCTCTAAAGCCGGCGTCAGTACTATCAATGGAATTTGGGGTTTTGGTTTTCTTGGTAAACTATTATGAATGAAGGTTTTTACTGATATGAATTTTGCCTCTGGAACACTTTTCCGATAAATTATTGTATCTAGATAAAAACTCAAACTCAACTGCCTGGGAAGAAATTTAAACTGATTTCATCAACTTTATTTGCAAACCTAAATCTTTTAATGTATTCAGAGAAGCATGTCATCCAAGTGTCTCAGACAAATTATTCATCAAAGGTGACACCCCCGGGTGAGCCAAAATAAAATGTGGCCCTCAGTAGATCAGGCCTGGACAATCTGTGGCCCTTCAGGTGTTGTTATACTACAAGTACAATCATACCATGCCAGCTATCAACTGGCAGAGTGTGCTGGGGCATGTAGTTCACAACCCCTTGTGGAACCATATGTTGTCCAGGTCTGCAGCAGATTGTACAAACACACTGTCATATTCCCACTAGCTGTTGCTGCAACTTGCCATATGTAGTGTCACGTGTGGCAGATAGTATATAGGGTCCAGGGTATGTTGCCTGGCTGAATAGGACTCTCATGCTTCTCAGTACAGGACAGAGGATCCCAAATGGTCATTGTCTGGAATTTTAAATACAATGTTTTTACTTTTAACATGCCATGGGTCCTGGATGCCCTGACTTAAGTAATGCCACTTACAGGAGCCAGGCCATCAGACACTATTGCAGGGAATAATAGGGCACTTGTAATAGCACAGTAATAGCATATTATAGCGCCTACAGATTTTACTGTGCAAACTCTGTAAAGCCCGTCAGCCAATCAGTGTCAATTCAGCAAGGAGCAGTGAGGCACTAATAACCAATTATAGCACAGGAGATGAGTGCTTCTCTTATACCCTACAGTCAAGTGGCACAACCTCTTTATCAGGCAATATTATGTGGAGGGCATAGATACTAGTGGGGCAGCGAGTGGATGGGAAGCCAGACTTTTCCACCAGTAATCTATGGGGGTAATTCAGACCCGATCGCTCGCTAGCGTTTTTTGCAGCGCTGCGATCAGGTCAGAACTGTGCATGCGTATGCACCGCAATGCGCAGGTGCGTCACACAGGTACAAAGTGGATCGCCGCTCAGCGATGGGTTTGTGCGAAGAAACCAGTCGCACGGGTGATCACAAGGAGATTGACAGGAGAAGCTGTTTGTGGGTGGCAACTGACCATTTTCTGGGAGTGATTTTAAAAATGCAGGCGTGTCCATGCGTTTGCAGGAAGGGTTCCTGACGTCAATTCCGGGCCCGGACAGGCTGAAGTGATCGCAGCGGCTGAGTAAGTCCTGGGCTACTCAGAGACTGCACAAGATCTGTTTGTACAGCTCTGCTACACATGCGTTCGCACACTTGCGAAGCGAAAATACACTCCCCTATGGGCGGCGACTATCTGTTCGCAGCAGTGAAAAATACCCTAGTGAACGATCAGGTCTGAATTAGGCCCTATGTCCTAAGGTTTCTCCATTGATGGAATGCTCACTAAACTTGCATGGTGACATCAGCTGAATGTTGGCGGTAAACAACATTGACAGAAGCCAGGGAAACTGTCTCACAGTACAGAACAGTGCCGTCTGTGCAGATATACTGTACAGTAGGATCCTGGTGATTTGGACTTTGACATTACATGGATGCACAGCGCTCCTGTGAGATTTCATAAAGCTTAAATGCAAATCCAAACCAAGCCACATAAAATTATAGAATTTTGATGGCAGATAAGAACCATGTGGCCCATCTAGTCTGAACATTTACATGTACACACTATGGTTAATATTTTTTGTTGGGAGCCAATTAACCTACTAGTATATTTCTGGATTGTCGGAGGAAACCAGAGTACCCGGAGGAAACCCATGCAAGCACGGGGAAAATATACAAACTCCACACAGTTAGGGCCATGGTTGGAGCCGAACCCATGACCTCAGTGCTGTGAGGCAGTAATGCTAACCATTACACCATCCATACTGTCCTTACGCCATCCATACATAGCATTGGAAAGACAGCTCATTCAGTAAGTTATGGAAGTATATGGGCATAGACAGATCAGGTAAGTGAAGTGGAGAGCCATCAGACTATGGTAGGGAAGGGGTCATGTAGGACAATGCAAAAAGTTTGCTTTATTGGGAGAGTAGCAGCATCACCCTGGACTGTCTTCTCTCTTTGCATGCATGCTGGGCACTAGGACCCAGAGTATGTAGGTAGTTGCAATCTCCAACCTGTTGTGCTACTGCACATGTGCATACTGCAGCCATCTCTACTCTGTAGACTGATACAGTACAGTACTGTGCAGATGCATAGTACTTACTCCTGCTGGGGAGACCACAATACTGCTGTTAACCCCTGCAATACCGCTTATGTATATTACCACTGTGTTCCTGCATTAACCCTGTGCCTGCTGTTTTCCTATAAACTCAGCATCCTGGTTAAAGACTATGGGGGTCATTCCGAGTTGTTTGCTCGTTATTTTTTTTCGCTACGGAGCGATTAGTCGCAAACTGCGCATGCGCAATGTTCGCAGTGCGCCTGCGCCAAGTAAATTAGCACAAAAGTTTGGTATTTTACTTACGGCCTAACGAAGATTTTTCATCGTTCTGGTGATCGTAGTGTGATTGACAGGAAGTGGGTGTTTCTGGGCGGAAACTGGCCGTTTTATGGGAGTGTGCGGAAAAACGCTGACGTTTCTGGGAAAAACGCGGGAATGGCTGGAGAAACGGGGGAGTGTCTGGGCGAACGCTGGGTGTGTTTGTGACGTCAAACCAGGAACGAAACTGACTGAACTGATCGCAGTGTAGGAGTAAGTCTGGAGCTACTCAGAAACTGCTAAGAAATTTCTATTCGCAATTCTGCTAATCTTTCGTTCGCACTTCTGCTAAGCTAAGATTCACTCCCAGAGGGCGGCGGCTTAGCGTGTGCAATGCTGCTAAAAGCAGCTAGCGAGCGAACAACTCGGAATGAGGGCCTATCTGTGTGGTCTTACAGTCCCTTTCACATCCGATGTGCTCCTATTGTGACCACTATCCCAATAAGCTATATCAGTAGACTTGAGGTAAGTGATATGGGAACCAGGCGCCACACAAATAATAAGAAAAGGCAGAAAAAATATAAAAATTGAGTTTCAAAGTAGTGAACATAGTAAGTGTTTAGCAGTATTACAATTTTCTACAGACTGTAAGTCTAATACTATCATATTACCACCAGTCAATATTCAGCTATAATGCATCAGAGACAACTGAGGAATATTTAATTGGCAGTGAACAGAACGCTGCAATTAATAAATCTCACCACTGATCCTTATCAGATGGATTTATTGAATACCTTTGTGTCATTTAGTGATTCCGAACCGATAGAAACTTTGAAATAATTTTTTTTTTGTTTGCTAGTTAAAACAAAGACAAATGACAAATTGATTATGAACTTGGTTCTGTTTATCGCATCAATAGCTCTGCCGCTGTAATACATCAATAAAAGGACCCCTATTGACAATAAGGAATGCATAATATAAGTAACTCCTTTAATGTATTTGTAATGACAATATGCCTGCTGGTGTAAGATTTGATGCATTGCCTACTTTAACACTGAGAAGCAGTTAATTATGTTTCTGCAACTCCTAGATTGCTTCCTTCCATACATAAAACTTCCTTCTTCTTTTTTTACTTAATCCCATCATGTGACATAAAAAAAAATCGGTCTTGATTAAGAAGAAAGGAATGCTGTTCAGTGATCCGTAATTTCAAGTCACTGAATTATAATTGTCCATTTCCTAATGTCTCATGTTGTAGTACGGTAGATCAGTATAATGTAGTTTTATTAGGGAATAATGAATTGTTTAGACTGATTACTCATGGTACTATATCATGTACTGTTTATCTCTCGATATTGTAACCAATCGTGTGACTGTAGTTATAATTTAATTGTATTTTGTACCATTTTACACCCTGTAATGAGGTTGGATGGGTGCTACAGTACCTGCCCTTGAACAGAATAAACAAAGGTCATTTTGGTTAAAAGGATATTACTGAGTTGAGCAAGTCTTAATTGATTGACTGCTTAACCTATTGACTGATTGGTTGATTGACTGAGCAAAGGCGGCTGAGCTAGGACATACAATAGTAAGCTTTTCATGTTCTTGTCTATGAGATAAAAAATTTCAGCAAAATAACTTGTCGTGCAACTACTTGTTCTCTTATCACCCAACTAGGCTAACAAAAGGTCACGCTGAGATTGCCTAAAACAATACAGACAGACATTACAGGTGAATTATAATAATACAAGAAAGCAACCACACAGCATATATGCCTTTTTATAAATATAGTAGAGTTCTCCGTGCAAAGTATGTTTTTATGTTTATATGCAAGCATTTAATGAATGCTCTCTCTCTCTCTCTCTCTCTCTCTATATATATATATATATATATATGTTATATACTATGAGTATATATGTGATTACCATATTCTAAAATCTACCAGTTTCACTCCTTGATTAACCCCAACCTCTCCTTTATTCTCTTTTACTTCCTCATCTTCCTCCTTTTACCTCCTTGCCACTTTTTCACTCTCCTTTAACCTTCTCTTCTTACCACTGTTCTGCTTTCCTCTAACCTTCTTCCCTTGCCACCTTTTCACTCTCCTCTCACCTTCACTCCTTGACATCTTTTCACTTTCCTCTCACCTTCTTCTCTCCTTGCCACCTTTTCACTCTCCTCTCACCTTCTCTTACTTCCTTTCCACTCTCCTCTAACCGCATTTTGACTCTCCTCTCACCTCCCTTTACTACCTTTTCACTCTCCTCTCACCTTCTCCCCTTGCCACCATTTTACTCTCCTCTAACCTCCCCTTGCCACCTTTTCACTCTCCTCTAACCTCCTTTATTTGCCATCTTTTCACTTTCCTTTCACCTTCTCTTTTTACTACCTTTCCACTCTACTCTAACCCTCTCCCTTTACCACATTTTCACTCTCCTCTAACCTCCCTTTGCTACCTTTTCACTCTCCTCTAACCTTCTCTACTTGCCACCATTTTACGCTCCCGTAACCTCCCCTTGCCATTTTTTCACTCTCCTCTAACCCTCTCTCCTTACCATGATTTCACTCTCCTCTAACCATCTCCCCTTACCATGATTTCACTCTCCTCTAACCATCTCCCCTTACCATGATTTCACTCTCCTCTAACCATCTCCCCTTACCATGATTTCACTCTCCTCTAACCATCTCCCCTTACCATGATTTCACTCTCCTCTAACCATCTCCCCTTACCATGATTTCACTCTCCTCTAACCATCTCCCCTTACCATGATTTCACTCTCCTCTAACCATCTCCCCTTACCATGATTTCACTCTCCTCTAACCCTCTCTCCTTACCATGATTTCACTCTCCTCTAACCATCTCCCCTTACCATGATTTCACTCTCCTCTAACCATCTCCCCTTACCATGATTTCACTCTCCTCTAACCATCTCCCCTTACCATGATTTCACTCTCCTCTAACCATCTCCCCTTACCATGATTTCACTCTCCTCTAACCATCTCCCCTTAACATGATTTCACTCTCCTTTGACCTACTCTTCTTGCCACCACTGCACCCTCCTGTAATCTTCTCTTTTTACCACCGTTCCACTCTCCACTAACCACCACTTGCCACCTTTCCACTCTCCTCTCACCTTCTCCCCTTTCCACCATTTCACTCTCCTTTAACCCTTTTCCATGATACCTAATTGTTCTTTTATAATCTTATAATCTTATAGCCTTCCCACCTTTGTCCTTGCCACTATTTCAGTATCCTCTAACCTTCATCGTGGATCAGGCTTATGGATTCACACCCATAGAGATGCGAGATGCCGCTCTTTAGGGTACTGACTTCTTGAACTGACTTATTGTTAGAACTATTTAGACTTTCTGAACTCATTTTACGAAATTGTTTACATTTATAACCAGCTTTGATATTTGCCATTGTTTATGATTACAGTGAATGGATTAACAACTGTTATTACTACATAATAGGTTGCGCATACAGAGATGTAAAGAACATATTTTAACACAAGTAAAGTTTTTCTGGAATATTGGCTCATTCATCTTCATATCACACTGTTTACACTGTGGCACTTAGAGACTGAGCGCAGTACTCCGTTATATATTTATTGCTTATATTAACCAGGGAGGGTTCCTTGTATGTACGGCAGCTTGCCTCGAAACACAAGAATATAGTACTCAGTGTGCTGGTCTCTCCCCCTTTGATCGTAATTTAGTCATTGTAGCTTTTTTTCTTTGTTTGAGACATGTTTTGTTTTTTTTACTGGTTTTATCTTGTAGATTGAGTTTTCTCTGGCTGTTTTCATTCTGTTTCTGTGGAGTGTCATTTTACCACATGTTGGATGAGATAGTTGCTGTAATTTAATTTCTTTTGAGAACACAGTTCCCAAATTATTTTATTCACAGAGGTAACAATGAAATCAACTGGCTCACTGTTTAAACAACACTTTGCAGATAACAAACTACAGTAGCTTGAAAAATAATGTATAAGCTGCCCACACACAATAGTTTCTAGTTAATGATTTTTTAAAATTTCACCAACCATTATTTAGCGCATAGGGCGGGAAGAAAAGTTTTCCTCAAGCGCCATTGTTAAAAAGAAGGCAGATTTCAACTAATCGCAGCAGTATCTGGCATAGCCTAGGTTGCCGGTATGCAGTGACATATGCCTGGCTGTGCTAAGGCCACCATAAGTGAATGTTTCCAAGATTAGTAATTATATAGCCTGAATACTCTCTTCAGTCGGCATTCTCTGCATTATAAATACATGGCGAGCAAATGGTAAATACAGAAATCAGCAAAATCAAAATTTTATATATATATATATATATATATATATATATATATATATATTTTATTACAGGTTGAGTATCCCATATCCAAATATTCCGAAATACGGAATATTCCGAAATACGGACTTTTTTGAGTGAGAGTGAGATAGTGAAACCTTTGTTTTTTGATGGCTCAATGTACACAAACTTTGTTTAATGCACAAAGTTATAAAAAATATTGTATTAAATGACCTTCAGGCTGTGTGTATAAGGTGTATATGAAACATAAATGCATTCTGTGCTTAGACTTAGGTCCCATCACCATGATATCTCATTATGGTATGCAATTATTCCAAAATACGGAAAAATCCGATATCCAAAATGCCTCTGGTCCCAAGCATTTTGGATAAGGGAGACTCAACCTGTATTATTATTTTTATCTAGCATTACAAGGTATATACTGCACTGTACAGAGATTGACAGTAATATTACATCAGTACAGGGTATAATTTAGGATGATAATTATTATATGCAAAGTTACAACCAAGGGCAGGGAGAAATATGGAGGAAGAGAAGGGTAGTGCAGAGCTCACTAAAAGCACATAGTGATAAACCACAGGGGGAGAGGAATAGGAAGTAAGGGGCCCATTTATCAACATGTGATAAAACTCTCTGTGGATGATAAAACCCGTTGCGTATGATAAATGGTGCTCCAGCCAATCAGCTCCCAACTGCCATTTTTCAAATACATAACAGTTGGGAGCGGATTGGATGAAGCACCATTTATCATACACAAAAGAAGTATCATTCACAACGCGTTTTTTCACTCGGTAAATGAGCCCCTAAATCTGCAGTTAATGAATCAGTACTCAGAACAAGTGGACAGAATGTTGCCGGTGGGAGACAGTAGAATAAAAATGCACTGGTAGCAGGAGGACAGAACAAGCAGGGCGCTATGGGGGGAGAGCACCATGAGCAGGCTCAGCAGCGACATTTCCTTAGGGCTTGAGTGTGCTCCCCACATTCTCATACCCACCCGTACTGCTCGCATGAGACCAGGAGATTTATAATTTAATAAAAACTGTTATCCTAATTTTCCCCCTTCCATTGGTTTCCTACAAACATTTTATTACCATTTTTTTTCACTCCTCCACCCCACTGTGTGCTTTTCCTGTAATGTGTACCTCCACTGTTTGCACACCCTGCCAGTGTGATCTACACAGTGCACCCTAGATGGTGGCCTCGGATGGTGCCTCCTCGGGCAGGATGTTCTTCATGTGGATCTTTCCATACAGAGTATATCATACTACTACTACTCAGGGGCTGGCTAGGCAGGGGGCAGGGTGCCATGTGCCCCCCGGGCCAGTGCAATTTAAGTGTTCCAAGGCAACCTGACTTCAGATTCCCTGTGAAAAGCTGGGCTGCTTGCTTGTGTCTGCCCCCCAGGCTGAAAGTTGCCAGCCAGCCCCTGCTACTACTACTACTACTACTACTACTACTACTGCTACTATTACTACTACTACACAAGTGTCAGTTTTCCCATGCATGCATTGAGCACTTGTATAGCTCACCTCCTACAGTGTAACCTTCGTAGTGCGCCCAACATGGCTGCCTCATCTGGAACAATTGAGGATAGGATGAAAAATAAATGGACCTGGTGGTTTTGTTGGGACCCTACTCTGAGTGTTAAGATGTTACAGTCATCCCATTTTGTGTCATCTCTTCTAGGACTATTCCAACCTGGGTAATCTTATGCAGTGTGGCCAAGATGGCTGCCTCACCTTGTACCTTGCCAGGGTGGAATACACAACCCTTGGAAGTTGTTACCCAAAATGCCTACACCAATTCCTGCAGTATGCTTATGTGTGCTCAGGGTTTTTTTTTATGTTTGTGTGGCTTGTTAATTGCTGTTTTACTTAACTCTTCTGTATTATGTGCATTGTTTTTAATGTCTGTAAAGAGCCTTGAGCCCTGTTGTAGAAAGATTGCATATAAATAAAATTATTATTATTATTATTATTATTAAGTCAAGACGAAACCATCTGTGAGACTTCTACTCTGAGACACACTCATGTATGTCTTATCAATGCCACAGGTTCCTACTATTTTCCAGTATTCTTAATGGCCGCCTTATAACAATTTGTGTAGATAACTGTATGATCAAGCTCTCCACTCACATGGGCCATAATTCTGAGTCACAAGCAGTAGCTTCTATTGGTAGTCGCCTGTCAGTGAGTTTATGCCCTACAAACTTCTTCTCTTGTGTACATCTGTATGGCCAAATGTGCAAGGCCTGAGATCCCAGTTTTGGCACCCGTGCATGCTATAATACCAATTTGTGCTTGCTTATATGCCACCATGTGTTGCACCATCAAAACTTGTACCACCCACGGAGTAGGTGGAGTTTCCCGTCTGCTCATGATCTCCTATGCCTGAAGCTGTGCAAGAGGATTTTTTTTTATTTGAAACCCTATTGTTAGATGTCGGAAATGATCAATAAAATCATTTTTGCTTTCATGGTCATTTTTCTCATGAGATGATACAGTTCAGCCCAGGTCACAAAACACTAAAAACACCTGTCATCAAGGGATTACCACTAAAGTCAAGACCTACGTTAAAAGCAAAAAGTATAAAAGTATAGCAATTAGCCGTAGATACATTAATCCCTGTAGGCCAGAGGGGATATGATTTAGAGGTTATTGCTGAATCCTATTCACAGGTTACACAAAAACAAAACAAACAAGTATATACACAACCAAATGCTTCTTGCATACGATTAGGAAGGAACATTGATAAAATATATAAACATACTTTCAGCACAAGCATAATAGGAATTGCAAATTTAGAACTACAAAGATTTAGAGGATGCACAGGAGTTTTCTCATATTGCCGCATTGCATATTGTGTAGAGCATTGTTTATGGCTAGGAAACTAAAGAAAAGTTTTTGGAGAAACCAATAAATGGAAGCCTTCGAACAACCGGAAAGTGTTGATGTTAGCCAAGCATTCTTGGCTAATGTCATCTTACAGCATGTCCCTGGATTGCAGTTGCATCCTAATTTATGAGTTGATTTATACAGTATAAGCAAGATCCCAGCAGCATACAGCCTGAGGAATTTCTTAGAAGTAAATATAATCAAAAGATAAAGTTGCAAACGTGGAAAAAAATATTTTTGCGGGATGATTCCTGTTTGTAAATCTATTGAAGGCAGGCACGGACTGGCCAATGCGTTACCATACCTTACACAATGAAACATGGTCAAATGTGCTGTACTTTATAATCAATGGATAAAAGGCATTCTGTTGGAAATAAAATTGACGATTATATACAGTATAGCAATTTTTCTATAAAAGAGTGTGAGTGCACTGAAATCATTATGCAGTGCTGAAACAGCACTGCAGTGCACCCTGTCCCGTCCCGCCCCCTAAACCTGTGACCACATGAATAGGGGGCGGGGTTGCCAGTTCTGGTAACTAGAGCACTGCCCGGAGTGTCTTTAGGCTGCAGGGTGCCTGTACTGCAACTCTGTAGTAGCCATGGGGCACCTATGGTGCTGTCCCCAGAGCTCTGTGCGGACTCAAACACCCCTAGTTACAGCCCTGCCATTATGCCTATGTGCTGGATTTTCTTTATAAGCGAGATACTTGCCTTTGTAATGAGTCCTCTGAGTTGCTTGCTTAGAAGTGACTTGTATGTCCTTCATAGATAGTCCAGTGGGTCTAGAAGTGGTGGACTATTGCTGACCCTGCCCAAGTTTTGAGCTACTGGATCACTTAAAACTTTGCTGACACACGATAACCGCAGTTTCTGCATTTCCGGAGTAGACTTGTCTGGCAAGTGTGAGCCGTACGAGGTCACAAGTCACCCGCCACGCTATTTACTCTCCCTCCAGGGGGGTCCTGGAACCCCAAGAGGGAGAAAAAGTGTCGGTATACCGGCTGTCGGGATTCCGGCGCCGGTATACTGTGCATCGGGATTCCGACAGCCAGCAAACTGAAGACCACCCCTGAAAAGACTATATCTATGTTATCATGTTGTAAATTCTACATACATTTATACCTGCGTATATTATTTGAGCTACTGTTTACCTTGGAATTCAATGAATCGTCGATAACTTTGCTTGCATTTTTATTAAAGTAATTTTAAAAATATGTATATTACAAATATATGCAAAACATCAACAGATGTGGTTACAAACAAATTCTTTTCTATATCTACACATACTAATATGCAGAAATGCTCTCATACTGTGTAACACTTGCCTGTCATAGCCCTATCAACTTACCCCTGTTTTGCCGGGATTTCGGCTGGCGGCATTACCAGCTGGCGGGATTCCGGAGTCAGTATCCTGACCGCCGGAATCCCGACAGCCGGGAAATTGAACGGATCCCGTTAGGAGCTGACTGGCTGGTACTTAGGTGTCTATTTACTAATCCTTGGAGAGACATAAAGTGGACGGAGATAAGCTGATGCACAGTGCTCTCTAGTGGGGATCGCCAGAGGGGGGGGAGTTTTCAAGAGAGGCACCGATGTACCTTCCTGCTTCACCGCGGAAATGAGGCAAAGCAGGATGCGCTATAGCTCAGACGGTGTAATGGTTAGCATTACTGCTTCACAGCACTGAGGTCATGGGTTCGATTCCCACCATGGCCCTAATTGTGTAGAGTTTGTATATTCTCCCCATGCTTGGGTGAGTTTCCTCCGGATACTGCTGTTTCCTCCCACAATCTAAAAATATACTGGTAGGTTAATTGGTTCCCTACAAATGAACCTTAGCGTGAATGTGTGTGAGTGTACGTGTGGTAGGGAACATAGATTGTAAGCTCCTCTGGAGCAGGATTGATGTGAATGGCCAAATACTCTCTGTAAAGCGCTGCAGAATACTGTATGTGTGCGCTATATAAATAACTGGTAATAAATAAATAATAAACGATATGTGCTGCTATAGTACATCTACCCCAGAGTCCTGTATGTACTGTATGTAGCCCATATACTCATGCTCTGTCATTTCTGCTGCCATTATCATTGCATAGTTATCCGGGGCACATGTCCTGGCAACAGTACTGGGTAATTGGTCTGATCTTTGCAGCATGTGTGGATTTATAAACAGCCTGATAATAATCTAAATCAATGCTATCATTAACAGACATGTTGGTAATTGAGGTCAGATGATGATTATCTCGCTGTTTGTGTAATCTTCTGACTACAGTAACAGGCCCATATCTAACAAGTGATGCTCATATAGGGAGCCGGATGTACTAAGCAGAAAATGCGGTAAACCCCCTGTTTACCGCATTTTCCTGATGTACTAAGCCCCGTCCGGCTATGGGCTTCTCTCTGCGGCGCTGTGTGAGGGATCCGATCGGATCCCTCCCAGCATGCCCTGCGGCCGCCCCCCGTCACCCCGCGCATGCGCAGACTGACTCCTGGGGCCAAATCCCGGAAGTCAGGCTGCCGCTGCGCATCGCGGAGGACAGCTCTTATCGGAAGAGCTATCCTCCGCAATGCTGATCGCATATGTTAGTACATATGCGATCAGCATCGTGGCGCAGGGCGGCGATGTACATTAGTACATCCCGCCCACTGTATGAAAATGCTCCAGTAAATAATTCACATAAAACAGAGTAGATACAATATGTTCCAAAATGCTTAGCCTACAGTACTTCCAAAAGATTTGGAAAGTTTTTACATTTGGCACTCTGGTAGGGAGCTTTCATGGTCTCCCTGTAAAAAATTCCTTACATTGTGAAATACAGGCAGGCTGCCTAGACGGATCATGTGACTGACTTACATCTTAGAGCAGGCAGGTCCAAAGTCCGGCACGGGGCCCAATTGCGGCCCGTGCTCAAATTTCCTACCGGCCTGCAGCCTCTGTGAAAGCTATTTTATGGACGTGGCCTGGCATCTAAAGGCTAGAGAGTCGTGTCTCTGCTGAGCTCCTATAAGGGCTACCCATAAACAGCTAAAGCAGACATCTTCTCCCCGATAAGCCCACTCTACTGCTCACCCAATATTGAGAAGACCGGAAAGGGACAGAGCACCGGAGCCGACGAGTGTATAAACTCGCTCCTGCGGGCTACGGCCTTCCCCTCCATCTTAGGCCGGGATCCGCAGCACAGCACGCCCCATCCATGGGCATCCTGGACCACAGGAGAGATGCAGCATGACGTCCCTACTCTGCTGGACCCCTGCTTTTGCCGTGGATTAGCGGCGAATGGCCGGCTAGTTTACTGTGCTCCCCTGGGACTCTGCAGTGCGACTGGGATGGCACACATGCGTCGGTGGCCATCTTGAAAAGGTCTGTGATCCTAATTTTATGCTCTCCCCCAATTAAACAATATATATAAATATATATATATATATATATATATATATATATAGAGGTGCACTATTACTGGGTCCCCCTCTTCTATATCTGGATAGGTGTGTGCTATATCTGGATCCTTTATAACTGAACAGTGCCAGCCCTTATTGCAGTCAAGATCTCAGTATCACTCTTCACATTAGAGCAGGTAAGGCAAGTTATTTGTTTAGTCTTCTGAGGTGATTAATGGCTCAAAGAATGTCAGGCTGAATGGTCGGCCAACACACATTTTCACCTCACCAAATCTGGCCCTCTTTGCAAAAAGTTTGGACACCCCTGTCTTAGAGAGTTTTTGTGACATTAATCAGCTGTGGTATAAAAGTTACAGCTTGGTAAAGATCAGTCATTACCAGATGAGTGTCAACTGTGTATAATATATATATACTGTACTGTAAATACACAAACATAGTTCCATAGCAGGGTGATTTTCCACCCAATGATGGTGATGTCATGATGAGGAAGCAGAGCTACCAGCATCAGGAAGCAGAGGCTGAAGAGCATTGCTTGAAGCTTCCTAGGAAAATCTATTGCACAGTGACTATCCTTTGAGTTTAAGTACCCGCAGTTACCATCAACAAGTCTCAGAGGCTGCTCTTCAAAGTGATCAGAGTCAGGTGATCTTTCTTCTCACACGGGTGACGGATAGTTTTATTTTACCTGATGAACCAGTCAATTGATGAAAAAGACTGGCAGCCAGCCCATGGAGGACGAAGGTACTGAAAAGAGTAACAGAGGAGCAGGACGAGAGATAGAGACTGAAGGGCATGTGTGTTTTTGGGTGATATTCCACTAATATCTATATATTAAAAGCAGAAGGATGACTGTTATGAGTGACATATTTCTATGATGCCGTTGTCTGAGCAAATCTTATACCAAATTAAAGATCTGCATAAAAATATTGGCTATGTAATTGGTTGCTTCGTTTTGGAGTTATATGGCAAAACGTTTGCCGGCCATTTACAATGCATCACCATTGTGCTCTGGAAAATGTGACAATTTTGTGAATGTTCCCTGTAAACCTGTTGGGTGATCTGGAACATGTGAACTGCTGGGTGGTCTGGAAACTGTGACAGTTATTTGCAGCCCCCCACTTAGCAGGGATTTTGGGAAATTCAACTCTCAAGGGTGTGAAACGGGGTAATATATTTCTCCCAGAAAACTTTGCCCGGTCGAAACCGGACACATCAAATAGTTGATTGCTAAATAGGCACCATACTGTGGTTATTTAATGGAGAAACAGGGATTTTTTTTTTCTATTTACAAATGTTTTAGTAAATAGTCCAACATATTCAAACATGTTGGAGCAGCATTGCACATGTGTACTGTACATTCAAGCTTGTACTAAAACCCTGTAACGTGCAGTATCATGTAATGTTTTCAAATAGTCTATTTTTACTTGTGTAAAGTTCACTGCTCCATAAAATTTGGCATTTATTACAGATATGACTTCCACATCCATTCTATCGCCTTAATTTGTTTGACATGTCGTCATCCTTATAAAGTTATTGTTACCTTTACAAATCCTTTCTATGGATTAACTCTGAGGAGCGCCAACATAAGTCTAACGCCTGGAAAACAAGTAGATCAGGTGACACAGGAATACACACCTATTCCAATCCTGCTGCAGGGCTATAATACTGCTGCAGGGTCGCAGAACTGTGCTTACAAAACAAGTCAATATAGGATGTTCTATCTCATTCGGAGGCCTAGTATATGCTGTTGTTAGCTAGGTATGACTATTACACTACTGCTTAAAGGTTATCCTTGAAACTAACAAAATGTTGCTTTATGTTAAGTAATAAGCATCATGAATTTTTTTTATATATATATATATATATATATATAAAATTTGGTCCGCAGCGCTGTACATCCGGCAAACAATAAGACGGTTCCAGTATAAATGGTCGACAATGTTAAAGTCGACACTCATTACATTGACATGGGTGGCATGAACAAATGGTCGACATATGAAAAGGTCGACATGAGTTTTTTTACTTTTTTCGGTGCTATTTTCTGCGTAAAGTGACGGGGAACCCCAATTAGTGCACCATGTCCCCTCACATGGCTCGCTTCGCTCGCCATGCTTCGGGCAAGGTGCCTCGCTCCGCTACTGCTGCGCCGGCACAGGTTATCATTCCCAATCGTAGTCCACGTGGATCGTAAAGTATGTAAAAGTTCCAAAAATGAAAAAATAATGTGAAAAACTCATGTCAACCTTTTCATGTGTCGACCTATCATGTCGACTATTTTCATGTGTCGACCATGTCAATGTCGACCATTAGTGGTCGACCTAATGAGTGTCGACCTTAACATTGTCGACCATCTGAACGGATACCCAATAAGACAGCACAGGACAAGCAGTACAGTACAGTGACCAGAACATGACAATAAACAAGTAATAATACCACAATTCTCGGGAAACACAGTACAGCTGGGAAGCAAGGGGTGTAAGAGAGCATTCAGCGTAGGTGTACCATTAAACACTTGCAGGGACGGGGCTTTGATGGAAACATGCTCCTGCGGTGTGTAAAAGTAAAGTGTATTTTAATTTCTGTTTTGGGACCTCGGCGCATTACTGCGCACAAACAGTCATCAGACAACGCATGTGCGGATGCCCGTTTCTATAGAGCAGGGAGGGCAATAAGCGGCCCTCCAGCTGTTGTAAGCATACCCTGCCATAGTTTTGGTATTTGGCCATGCTAAACCTGTGGCAGAGTATGCTGGGATGTGTAATTTAACAACAGCTGGAGGGCCACTTTTTGCCCATCCCTGCTTTAGAGGGATCCTACGATCCCTCTCCTGGTAAACTGTGAGGAATGTAGCCTATGGGCTACAACAGCTAACACCATGTGATGATTTCGCTAGCTACCAGGGTTAATTCATCATTTAGGCAGCCTATAGAAACCTATGGGGGCTGTTTTTGCAATGGAAAATGGGTGACCGCAGCAAAAATCTCCAATATCTCCTGCAGATATCACCCAAAATGTGTATGTACGGGGGAAATCCCACAAATTAATTTTCATAAATAGGAGCCTACAGGGGCGTAGAGAGGGGAACGGGCATGGGTAATGCAGGAGGTGTGTATTTATCATGGGAGCCATGGCCACACCCTTTTTTTGTAAAATACTTACATGGCATGGTGCCCTGCACAGTGGGCACCATTTGCCCCTCAGCCAGGGGAAGATCCATGAGGGGCATGCAGTGGCAAACGCAGGATTTACTATGGGGGGTTTCCGCGTGCGCGCGTGTGTGTGTGTGTGAGTATGTGTGTATATATATATATATGTATGTGTGTGTGTGTGTATATATATATATATATATATATATATAGCTAGCTATATACTGCATGTACATTTTCTCCTGTGCTTGTGATTAAATAGTAAGGCACCAAGTGCAATACGCTGAAAGTAGCAGGGGAGTGCTGGGCTCTACTAATATTTACATACATATACCAACACACACGCACACACACGCATACATGCACAAACTTACCATACAGTTACACATTTATATATACAGTACCAGCCAGGGGCGTAGAGCAGACCAGCAGTACTAAGAAGGAGGGAGCTGCTGTGGTGAGAATGTGCAGCTAACAGCTCCCTCCGGACTTTCTCTTCCTGTATGCACTATGCAGAGAGAATTACGGGGCTCTCTGTTAAAGCAGCGGTCGCGGCTATTGCTGAGACGGAGACATAGCTGTCTCCGTCTCTAAAATAAAAAAAATCAGGTCTTCAGGGGGGGTTTCCAGGTACTCGGAAATGGCATGATCGGTATGATTGCATCCTCCCCTCCCGCAGGCAGTTCAGCAGACAGCAGCATGTGCTAGTTGCTGGGGAGAGAGAGGCTTACAGGATGACCATCAGTGGGTTATCCATCGATGGTTACCATCGATTGTGCCATTGATGGATAACCTCGATGGTGGTAAACCATCTGTAAGGGAACCATTGATGGTTTCAGCCATCGATGGTTACCCCCTACTTTAGTATTGAGTAAGCCGTAGGCCAATCATGGCCCTAGGGCATGGCTTCATGGGTGTCGGGGGCGGAGCTATGCTCACTGTCCCGGCACCTAGTTTAAAAAAAAAAAAAAAATGTCTGGTTATGCCATACCATTGATGGAGGGCCATTGCTAGAGAGGCAGCTGCCAGCAGGGCCGGATTAAGCCCTCAAGGGGCCCAGGGCACCCATGACAGGCGGGCCCTCTGCCCCCCCCCCTCCCCCCGCCGACCACTAGCACCCCCCCAGCTGCACGTGTTGCTCACCTCCCCGGGTCACACGCAAAGGGAGCCGTGCTGCAGCAGAGAGAGAAGACACCAGGTTGCCGAGGCAGGAGGAATCCACGCTACCAGGGGAGGAGTGCGGCTGTGCATGCGGCTTCCTCCCCTCTCCTCTCGGGCAGTACGGTCGGGGACTGAGTCAAGCAATCTTCAGCCTTCGCTGCTGCCAGGACAGATGCTGCTGGCGGCAGAGGCTGGAGATTGCTTGACTCAGTCCCCAACCGTGCTGCCCGAGAGGAGAGGGGAGGAAGCCACATGCACAGCCGCACTCCTCCCCCGGTAGCGTGGATCCCTTCTGCCTCGGCAACCTAAAGAATTTTGACAGAGCGGTGCAGAGCTCTGGCAGGGGGGCCCCTTAAGACTGGAGGGCCCGGGGTACTGACACCCTAGGCAGTGGCACCCCCTTTAATCCGGCTCTGGCTGCCATCTGACACTTGAGGAAGGGGGGCACCCCCCACACACACCCTCTTGGCACCTCTGGGCCCCTATTACTCTGGCTATAGAGTGAAGGGCTGCAGAATAGATTTAGCAATGCTCACTTCAAAGTTACAGACAGACCAAAAAATAAATACAACTGGCACTGACACCAAGTGAGCAGTTGAACCCATAAACAAAGTGTTTCCTTTCTTCAAATGTCTAAATTATAAATTCAAAAGTGTTGGACACAATCATGATAGAAGTGACAAGGTTTATATTTATTATGTACAGGTAAGAGATCACTTACCCGGAAACGTATTATCCTGAAAGTTCTAAGAATGAGAAAGTAAATATGAAATAATTGCCGCTGCTTTGTGATCTTGCTGTTTGCACAAACATGATCACATACCAACCATTATCTCCCACTGAGCTCAGATACACTATATCATAAATAGAATACCACTGTGAGAGGAGACAGGCGTCGTTTTTAAATGTGATATATAGTGTAGTGAATTGTTAGGTATGGTGATTTAAATGTAGGGCTTTGAAGTCCTACCTCCGGCAAATACAGCTGTTGTAGCTGGTGATAGGGTTTTCTCCTATTTATTACAGAATAAAGCCAGCAGTGGGCTTTGCCGAGCGTTGTCAGTGGTAGCCATCGCTGGGGATCTCCTATGTGGCAAGGGTAGCAGCTGTACAAGTACCGCCACTGTCCTCCGATGGCTATTCCAATCTCAAGTTGCTGATAGATGGGGATAGGAGCAGGAAACACCTGATTTATTATTCAAATACAGCATTTCCCTTATCCTGAACTCTAAAAGCAATGCAAGCCTAGCCGGCAAAGTGGTCCCAGCCGTCATACCATGGCCAGCCAGTCTCACCAGGAAGATGGGTATTACTCCATTGCCTCAGTGATATTTTGGACTGAAAATTATGTTCTGCAGCTGCAATAAGCAAGAATACAAACTCTTTGTTTAATCATTCTTGATAAATCATTAAAATACTCCCCTTCACCTGTATTCAGAAAACCCCAACTCCCAAGCATTCCAAATAATAGATTATATACCTGGAATGACACTAATATGTTTATGCTAGCGGAGCCCATCCAAGGCAGGGTAAGGTCACTTTCAGCTTTGATATTTCAGATCCATCTGGAGATCATAATAAAAGCCTGGTTGCTGGTTATCAGAAGCTCACCTGTTTCTGGGAAGCCTGTTTGGGAGGAATACATACTATATCCCAGCGTACGGGATGCTGGCGGTCACATGACCAACCGTGGCATCCCGATATTGAAGATCCCGACATCGGAGGAGGTAAGTATTTCTACCCCCCTGTCCCTTACCTTAACCCTCACGTGCCATGTGAGGTAGTAGACGCTACACTAGTACAGCAGAACACACACAATTAGGCCTGTAGGAGGCCTTCATTATTTTGTCTATGGCATGAGGCTGGCAGCTGAGTGTTAGCATGTTCCCTCGTTAGGATTGGTGGCTGCAGGCACGCTGCAGTGCAACCCTCTATCACTTCGGTCGGCTGCGCGGTTACTAAAGTAAACTCCAAGCAGCCAAATGGACAGTGCAGTGATTGCACCACAGCGATTCCTGTAGAGGGTCCCGCTCAGCAGTAGCCTTCTAAATGACTCCTTTGTGCCTCATAGGGCTGAGAGACCTCTGTAGGGATTGATGATGTTAGATTATTACTTGCAAATCGAAACAGTAGATAATGGGCAAATACACTGGCTGCATTGATTGGAAAATGGACGAAGATTGGAACCTACATTTTGTTTTGGGACTGTCTTCGATATATCGATATAAATTATCCATCCCTAGCCCAGTGCCTCATTGTTGGCTACAGCTGCAGCCATCCATCAACCAGAGTGCTATTGCAGCTGCATGTGCTAAATGGCTAGATAAAGCAGTCAGAGGGTGCTGCAGGATAATGTCACACTGCAGCACCCGGCTCTTGTCACTGCGGAGGAGCTGGCATTTTGGTGTCATTCAGTGTAAGTGTAAGAGTGCCACCTGGGTGCGGCACACACCCCCTTGTGACACCTCTGCTGGGTAGTGGTTCAGGAATATTGGGCCTAATTCAGACCTGATCGCAGTAGCAAATTTGTTAGCTAATGGGCAAAACCATGCGATCAACTTGGAATTACCCCCCATGGGCCTAATTCTGAGTTGATCGCAGCATCAAATTTGTTAGCAGTTGGGCAAAACCATGTGCACTGCAGGGGGGCAGATATAACATGTGCAGAGAGAGTTAGATTTGGGTGTGGCGTGTTCAAACTGAAATCTAAATTGCAGTGTAAAAATAAAGCAGCCAGTATTTACCCTGCACAGAAACAAAATAACCCACTCAAATCTAACTCTCTCTGCAAATGTTATATCTGCCCCCCCCCCACCCCTGCAGTGCATATGGTTTTGCCCAATTGCTAAAAAAACTTGCTGCTGCGATCATCTCAGAATTACCCCCCATGTGCACTGCAGGTGGGGCAGATATAACATTTGCAGAGAGAGTTAGATTTTGGTGGGTTATATTGTTTTTATGCAGGGTAAATATTGGCTGCTTTATTTTTACACTGCAATTTAGTTTTCAGTTTGAACACACCCCACCCAAAGCTAAGTGGAGGACATGTGTCTGCCACTGTGATGCTCTAACACAGTCTCACAGTCTTTCACACAGTTAAAAGGTGATTCCGCACATGCTCAGTAGAGATCCCGGTGGCCATCTTGGGATAGGGCATGAAGCCTCCCTGGAGAACAAAAACACTGGAGTCTGCGCAGTAGCATACTCTTCTTTCAACAAGCATGGCTGTGCACTGCAATAACCCCAAACTCCTGTTTCAGTTTTTCCTGCTGGTGTGCTTCAAATACTTCTTTCCATGGTAAATACTATTTATCACCTGTGTACATCGCGAAATAGTTCACACAAATCAACAATTATTAACCAAAGGAGGTCTGGGGTGATCGTAGGAATGGAATCTCTTAATGTAAGTGTGAACTGAAAGCAGCTTTGTGCAATCCTCACAATTGAATTACACACCCTACCCTTTTCTGTCGTGTTAATAGCTCACTGCTCTCACTGCTTTAATGACGCCCTCTGGGAAGGCAGTTACTACGTATACATATACAGTATATTATACTGTTTAGGCGATATTTAGCACAATGATTACTGGGTAGATACTTACTGCATAATGAAGTTTGTGTTTTGTCAAACAGGAGGAATGCTTTTCCCAGCATTATGTGTATATATTTGTGGCACTCTTTTTGTGTAACAATGACACTCAGTGCTGTGTGTGCACTTTGAGTTCAGTTGCCGTGGAATAATGCTGCTGATACTATTGGAGAGAGCCTAATTTTTCTCCCTGTAACTGCCATTTACTCATTTGAATGATGGATTAACTCCGGAGACATAGTAAAACGCAGCAAATGACCGCCGAAGCACAATCATTGTAATGCTGAGCACCTCCAAGCAGTGTCCATCATTCAGACTATATCTATGTAATATATGCACATAAATAAAAAAACATAACTTACAGAATCGACTAACATAAGTTTAAGAGCATACAGTGCCATCGAACTGGCCTGGGGTTGAGGGAAGGGGTGGGGGGTAGATACTATGAGATTGGTTGAAGTGAGTTTCCTGCAGTAATTATATCCGTACCTCTAAGAAATACATGGTGTTTTGTTGTTGGACCCCAAGTGATTCAATACATAAATGTTAGAGCTCGCATGGGGAATAGAGAAAATATATAAAATGAGAATTCAAGTAATAACTTCATCTAGATGCAAAGCACAAACTTAGGTGTCTGTGATTGTGCTTAATAGACTCCAGACCCCTCTTTGACATGTACGTCCCGCTGCTGCGCTTTCAGTACAATGTATGCTGCATTTTCCTCTACTCCCACCACTGCTTTTTTTTCTTTTTTGGCTTCATTAGTCATATTCATTTTCTATGAGCATAAAACAGGCTTTTCATCTCCTGTTTCACTTTGTTGAGGAACAAATATTTTCTACCGTCTGTGTTATACTTAATTTGCAAATCTAATGCAGAAACTGGTATTTATTTTCTAACCCTTTAATGCCTGTTTCAGAAGAATACACAGAATGCAGGTTTATTACAGTATATTATATAGCGGTCGCCATGCCTATAAGTAAGGGTTCGTGAGAGCGGTGCAGCTGCCCAAGGTGCAAGTCTGAGGGGGAGGCGCTGCCCAGGCCACATTATTGTCCTGCTATTGGTGGTCATTCCGAGTTGTTCGCTCGCAAGCTGCTTTTAGCAGCTTTGCACACGCTAAGCCGCCGCCTACTGGGAGTGAATCTTAGCATAGTAAAATTGCGAACGAAAGATTAGCACAATTGCGAATAGACACTTCTTAGCAGTTTCTGAGTAGCTCCAGACTTACTCGGCAACTGCGATCAGTTCAGTCAGTTTCGTTCCTGGTTTGACGTCAAACACTCCCAGCGTTCGCCCAGACACTCCCCCCGTTTCTTCAGACACTCCCCCGTTTCTTCAGACACTCCCGCGTTTTTCCCAGAAACGGCAGCGTTTTTTCACACACACCCATAAAACGGCCTGTTTCCGCCCAGAAACACCCACTTCCTGTCAATCACATTACGATCACCAGAACGAAGAAAAAACCTTGTAATGCCGTGAGTAAAATACCTAACTGCATAGCAAATTTACTTGGCGCAGTCGCACTGCGGACATTGCGCATGCGCATTAGCGACTAATCGCTCCGTTGCAAAAAAAAATAACGAGCGATCAACTCGGAATGACCACCATTACTCTGTATGCTGCAATTTATACCATGGAACTTGTTACTAAGTATTTGTATTTTTGTGTCCAAATTAGCCTGGGGTGTGTTGCCACCCAAAATAGGGTTAGTATTCTTAGACTGCTCATTGGTCTGGTATATTGCATCTATCCAGGTAAATGTGGGTATCTCTTTTTCATGCCCCATTAAAAACAGGATTTTAATTACCTACCGGTAAATCCTTTTCTCATAGTCCGTAGAGGATGCTGGGGTCCACATTAGTACCATGGGGTATAGACGGGTCCACTAGGAGCCATTGGCACTTTAAGAGTTTAATAGTGTGGGCTGGCTCCTCCCTCTATGCCCCTCCTACCAGACTCAGTCTAGAAACTGTGCCCGAGGAGACGGACAACATCGAGAGAAGGATTTTACACAGATAGTGGCGAGATTAACACCAGCTCACACAAACAAGGCAAACCAAGCTAACTAGCTTGAAAACTCAGCAACAGCTGAATAACATTACTGAACCCAGTAATAACGCAGTACTTAACTAAGAACAAAGCAGTACTGAACCAAGGAACCACTGCAGGATAACGAAGCGCTGGGCGGGCGCCCAGCATCCTCTACAGACTATGAGAAAAGGATTCACCGGTAGGTAATTAAAATCCTATTTTCTCTAACGTCCTAGAGGATACTGGGGTCCACATTAGTACCATGGGGATGTACCAAAGCTCCCAGAACGGGAGGGAGAGTGCGGAGGCTCCTGCAGAACTGATTGACCAAACTTTATGTCCTCGGAGGCCAAAGAATCGAACTTGTAGAACTGCTGCAGCAGATCCTCCCGAAGAGGAAGAGGCCTCGGATTTTCCAACAGTATAGCCAGAAGATCTGCGTACCGAGCCCTTCTTGGCCAGTCCGGAGCAATGAGGATTGCCTGAACTCTTGTTCTCCTTATGAGGTTTAGGATCCTTGGAATGAGTGGAAGTGGAGGAAACACGTACACTGACTGGAACACCCACGGTGTTACCAGGGCATCCACCGCCACTGCTTGCGGATCTCTTGACCTGGAACAATACCTCCAAAGCTTCTTGTTGAGATGGGAGGCCATCATGTCTATTTGAGGTACACCCCAAAGATCTGTCACCTCCGTGAACACCTCCGGATGGAGGCACCACTCCTGGATAAAGATCGTGTCTGCTGAGGAAGTCCGCTTCCCAGTTGTCCACTCCCGGAATGAAAATTGCTGACAGTGCCACCACGTGCTTTTCTGCCCAGAGGATGATTCTTGTTACCTCTGACATTGCAGCTCTGCTCTTCATTCTGCCCTGTAGGTTTATGTAGGCCACCGTCGTTACATTGTCCGACTGTACTTGAATGGCCAGATACCGCAGAAGGTGTATCGCTTGGAGAAGACCATTGTACACGGCTCTTAGTTCCAGAATTTTATTGGAAGACTGGATTCCAGATTTGACCACCTCCCTTGGAAGGTTTCCCCTTGAGTGACTGCGCCCTATCCCCGGAGACTTGCATCCGTGGTTAGAAGGATCCAGTCCTGAATCCCGAACCTGCGGCCCTCCAGAAGGTGAGGCATTTGTAGCCACCAGAGGAGTGAAATCCTTGCTTTCGGTGACAGACGTATCCTCAGGTGCATATGTAGATGAGAACCCGACCACTTGTCTAGGAGATCCAGTTGGAAGGATCGAGCATGAAATCTTCCGAACTGTAGAGCCTCGTAAGAGGCAACCATCTTTCCCAGAAGGCGAATGCACCGCAGAAGGTGTATCGCTTGGAGAAGACCATTGTACACGGCTCTTAGTTCCAGAATTTTATTGGAAGACTGGATTCCAGATTTGACCACCTCCCTTGGAAGGTTCCCCTTGAGTGACTGCGCCCTATCCCCGGAGACTTGCATCCGTGGTTAGAAGGATCCAGTCCTGAATCCCGAACCTGCGGCCCTCCAGAAGGTGAGGCATTTGTAGCCACCAGAGGAGTGAAATCCTTGCTTTCGGTGACAGACGTATCCTCAGGTGCATATGTAGATGAGAACCCGACCACTTGTCTAGGAGATCCAGTTGGAAGGATCGAGCATGAAATCTTCCGAACTGTAGAGCCTCGTAAGAGGCAACCATCTTTGCCAGAAGGCGAATGCACTGATGAATCGATACCCGGGCTGGCTTCAGGACATCCCGGACCATTGCTTGTATCACCAACGCTTTCTCCACCGGTAGAAACACCCCCTGCACTTCCGTGTCGAGGATCATTCCGAGGAAAGACAATCTCCTTGTCGGCTCCAAATGTGACTTTGGAAGATTCAGGATCCAACCATGGTCCCTGAGCAGATGAGTCGTGAGAGCAATGGACTGCAACACCTTCTCCCTGGACGATGCCTTTATCAGCAGATCGTCCAGATATGTAATTATGTTCACTCCCTATCTGCGGAGGAGAACCATCATCTCTGCCATCACCTTGGTGAACACCCTCGATGCCGTGGAGAGACCGAATGGCAGTGCCTGAAACTGACAGTGACTGTCTAACAGTGCAAATCTGAGATAAGCCTGGTGCGGTGGCCAAATCTGAATGTGGAGGTACGCATCCTTGATATCCAGGGATACCAGACACTCCCCCTCCTCCAGACCTGAGATCACCGGTCTCAGAGACTCCATTTTGAACTTGAACTCCCTTAAATAAGGGTTTAGTTATTTCAAGTTCAAAATCGGTCTGACCGAACCATCCGGTTTTGGTACCACAAAAAGGTTTGAATAGTAACTGATGTTTGCATATGAGGTGGAACTGGAACAATGACCTCCGACTTTTCCAATTTTTGGATGGCTTCCTGTAGGATAGCCTGTCTGTCAGCAAAGCTGGTAAGCCTGATTTGAAGAATCGGTGAGGCGGGGTTTCTTGAAACTCCAGTCTGTACCCCTGGGACACAATATCCTGTACCCAGGGATCCAGGCCGGACGACACCCAGACATGGCTGAAACTTCTGAGTCTCGCCCCCACCAGCCCGTCCTCTAGGCTGTGTGGTCCACCGTCATGTTGAGGATTTTGAGGTACCAGAAGCAGGCTTCTGGTCCTGGGAACCTGCAGATGCAGGCTTTTTGGATTTTGCCCGCCCACTTCTAAAGAAGGTGGTAGGAGGCTTGGACTTTTTTGCCTTAGCGGTCCGAAAGGACTGTGATTCAGAGGAAGAAAAGGGTTCCTTCACAGAAGGCGTAGCTGAAGGAAGAAAAGGTGACTTACCCGCGGTTGCCGTGGAAATTCCACGCATCCAACGCTTCCCCAAGGAGAGCCTGATCTGTGTATGGTAGGTTCTCCACACTTCTCCTGAATTCCGCGTATGCAGACCATTGGTGTAGCCAGAGTCCCCTGCGAGCTGAGACCGACATGGATGCCGCCCCCCTCAGCACATCCCCATCACCGCCTGACGTGTCAGAGTCGGTATCCGTGTCATCTTGCATAATCTGGGCAAGTGTACGTTTCTGTGAGTAAATGCTAGGGGTTTTTGAAGGAGTAGGAACAGAACCTGACCAAACTGCCATAGAATTCCTTAAAACCTGAGTTTCAGTCTCAGTGTGAGCTACCCTAGTTGAGATCTGAGAGATCATTCCCTTAATAGAGGTCAGCTATTCTGGGTCAGCAATAGGGATTTGAGACAAGACATTACATTCCTGTGTACATGTGTACATGGAATGGATTCCTCTGGAGAAGAAATGTCCTCTGCGGCATAAGACACAGAGTCCCTGGACATGGCTATTTGAGAAAGTATACACCCACACACAGGAAAATGTCAGACACAGTTTCCCCACCAAGTACCTTCAGAGAAACACAGAGCTTGGAGCCAGCACACACACACACAGCGCTTCACTAGGTAGTTATAACAAAAATACCTGGCGCTGACTGTGTACCTTAATAGACTACACAGTAAATACACAGCCTTCTCCCCCTTCTACAATCCCCTGGAACCGCACAGGATAGCTGGAGTCGTGTGGAGGGACAGCACTCCCTGTCAGCATCTCTGTAGCTTGATCTGCAGGGAGGAAAATGGCGCTGAACGCTGCTGGATCAGCTCTGAGGAGAAGCTCCGCCCCCTTCCTCATCTTCCCACACTTTCAAATTTTATACTGGCCGGAGGATTTTAGCAATCAGCGTTACCGAGGTCCCTGAAAGCCCTTTTAGTGACCAGTGTAGGGTATTAACGTCGCTGGCTCAGGGCACTCCTCCTGGCGCTGCACTGATGTACCGCTGAGCACTATGGAGCGCAGTCAGTACTGCGCTCCTACCCTGTTGCTTCCATTCACACCGGCTCCCCGCTTGTCGGGTTGCCGGTGACTCACTCGCCACCGGAATCTTCTGGCTCTGTGGTGGCATGCTGCAGGAGTGAGCGGTCGTCTGGAGCGGCTAACGATCATCACCCTCAGTAGCTGTCCTGTCAGCGGATATAGTGGCCATTAACCTCTCAGGGTTGGACACTACTCCCCCCTAAGTACCACGAAGCTGACGGTTGGCCCCGGCAGCAAGGCGACTTTCAGGTGAGTTCTCGCCTTCAACACTTCGCCCACGGTTTGGTGTGACCCATCTTAAACCTGAAGTCTCTAATCTAAACCCGTATCTGCAGGTGTTCAATTTCAAGATGGAATCTCTGCAGGCAGTGGTATCCGGTCTGGAGGAGGGGGAATTCCTGGTAGATGTCAAGGATGCTTACCTACACATTCCCATGTGGCACCCTCATCAGGCTTACCTCAGGTTCGCCATCCTGGACGACCATTTCCAGTTTCAGGCCTTGCCCTTTGGACTGTCCTCAGCTCCGAGGGTCTTCACCAAAGTCACGGCGGAGATGATGCTGCAACTGCGCATGATGGGAGTCAACATTGTCCCTTACTTGGACGATCTCCTGATAAAAGTTATGTCCAGGAAGCGTCTACTGCACAGCATCGATCTAACGACTCGCCTGCTTACGGATCATGGATGGATCCTAAATGTTCAGAAATCTCACCTAGAACCGACCAAACGTCTTCAGTTCCTGGGAATGATACTGGATACAGTGTCTCTAAAGGTGTTTCTCCCGAAGGACAAGACCTGGATATCCAGTCTATGTTCCGCTCGGTGCTCCGTCCTCTCAAGGTATCCATACATCTTTGCATCCGCTTGCTGGGCAGGATGGTTGCTGCTTACAAGGCAATCCAATATGGCAGATTTCATGCCCAGCCATTTCAGCTGGATCTGCTGGATAAATGGTCGGGGTCTCCCCTTCATATGCATCAGGAAGTGACCTTATCTCCAAAAGCTCGGATTTCTCTATTATGGTGGCTACAAGTTCCTCACCTGGTAGAAGGCAGGAATTTCAATATCCACTCGTGGATTCTACTGACAACGGATGCCAGCCTCCGGGGTTGGGGGGCTGTGACCCAAGGGTCCCAATTCCAGGGGATATGGTCAAATCAGGAATCTGTTCTGCCGATAAATGTCCTGGAACTCAGGGCAATTTACAATGCTCTTCTGTAAGCTTCCCATCCTTGGAAGGATCAGGCGATCCAGGTTCAATCGGACAATGCCACGGCGGTGGAATACATAAACCGACAAGGGGGAACAAGAAGCAGAGCGGCGATGCAAGAAGTTTCAAAAATCCTCCTCTGAGCGGAGGCCAACGCAAGGGCCATTTCAGCCATATTCATCCCAGGAGTGGACAACTGGGAAGCAGACTTCCCCAGCATACACGACCTCCATCCGGGGGAATGGGGCCTACATCCCCAGGTGTTTAAACAGTTAATAACAGCCCCTGTGGGGCTGTCCGCAGAAAGATCTTATGGCTTCTCGTCTTAACAAGAAGCTATGCCGTTACTGTTCCAGAATGAGGGATCCGCAGGCTGTAGCAGTGGACGCGCTGACGACACCATGGACGTACCAGGATTATAAAAAGACTAAGAAGGGAAAGCATTCAAGCAATTCTGATTGCCCCGGATTGGCCTCGACGGGCGTGGTACTCAGACTTCCTAACCATGGCTCTGGAGGATCCCTGGCCTCTGCCGCTTTAAAAGGATCTTTTTCAGCACGGTCCGTTCGTCTATCCAGACTTACTGCAGGTACGTTTGACGGCTTGGAAGTTGAGAGGGAGATGCTAGCAAGAAAAGGTCTTCCCTCCCGGGTTATTTCCACCATGGTCCAGGCCAGGAAGGTGGTTACGTCAAAACATTATCATCGTATCTGAAAAAAGTATGTTTCCTGGTGTGAAGGTAGAAAGGTTTCTCCCGTGGAATTTAGAATTGGTCGTTTTCTACTTTTCCTGCAAGCGGGAGTGGATATGGGCCTAAGTTTAGGCTCCATCAAAGTCCAGATTTAGGCACTCTCTATTTTCTTCCAGAAACAACTTGCCATGTTGCCAGAAGTACAAACTTTCCTAAAAGGAGTTCTTCATGTGCAACCGCCCTTCGTACTTCCCACAGCTCCGTGGGATCTCAGTGTGATTCTGTCCTTTCTTCAATCGGACTGGTTTGAACCCTTACATAGGGTGGAGTTAAAATTTCTCACCTGGAAGACAGTGATGTTATTAGCATTGGCGTCTGCCAGACATGTCTCTGAATTGGGGACCTTTTCATGTGAATCAACCCAATGTGGTTCCGGTGTTGTCTGACGCTTCCATTGGGCCATAGTCCTTGGATGCGGTGAGGGCTCTGAAGATTTATGTCAAGAGGACGACTCGTCATCGGAAATCTGATTCGCTGTTTGTCCTTTATGATGCCACCAAGATTGGTCATCTGGCTTCTAAGCAATCAATTGTTCGTTGGCTCAGGTTGACTATTCAACAGGCTTATACTTCGGCGGCTATACCTTTGTCGATGTTTATTCAGGCCCACTCTACGAGGTCTGTGGGCTCTTCCTGGGTGGCTGCCTGGGGTGTCTTGGCCTTACAGTTGTGCCGAGCTGCTACTTGGGCTGGTTCGAACACTTTTGTGAAATTCTATCGGTTCAACACCTTGGCCAATGATGACCTTCAGTTTGGTCAGGAGGTTTTACAGGGGTATCAGCACTCTCCCACCTATTTGGGAGCTTTGGGACTTCCCCGTGGTACTAAACTACAGTTCCCCAGTATCCACTAGGACGTTAGAGAAAATAGGAATTTAATACCTACCAGTAATTCCTTTTCTCATAGTCCGCAGTGGATACTGGGCGCCTGCCTCAGTGCTTCGATTCCTGCTTACCTGAGTAAGTATTTGGTTGGCCCGCCGTTGCGGTCCCTTTATGTTGTTGGGATAACTGTGCTATCCTGGTTAGGTTGGTGTTGCTATCCTCTGTTCTGGTTAGCGCCCTCCTTTCGGTTATGGTTGTGTGTTGATTTAGTGTCTCACCGGTGTTGTACCTGTTTTCTTCTCTCGTGGTATGTCTGTCTCCTCGGGCACAGTTTCCTAGACTGAGTCTGGTAGGAGGGGCATAGAGGGAAGGAGCCAGCACACATATACACACTAAAGGTTTTTTAAAGTGCCAGGCTCCAGTGGATCCGATCTATACCCCATGGTACTAAAGTACAGTTCCCCAGTATCCACTATGGACTACGAGAAAAGGAATTATCGGTAGGTATTAAATTCCTATTTTTTGTTTACATTTAGTTAAATGCTATAAGATGTCTCTTAACTGAGTGTTATTGTGAATGACTCAATAGCTACAATAACATCACATGTCTGAGTCACCAGACTAAAAGTTCAGGCTTATTAGACTGCAGGTGCATGTTGTTTACTTGGTTCTATAAAAGGGTCTGCATATGTCCAAGCCTGTCACTGTGTTATTGGGGCATCACAGTGCTTTACAGCTGTACAGTACTTAGCCCAGGAGAGATTGCTACATTATCATATTGACTGCTGTTTATCTTTGAAAGCTCTCACTCACTCACTCACTCACTCACTCACTCACTCACTCACTCATCACTAATTCTCTTACTTCCCGATATTTTAGGAAGCTGAAATTTAACATAGGTATTCTTCAGGTGGGAAATAGGAAAACTACATAATTAGACTTATAATAAACCTCCCCTAAGGGTATGAAAAGGAGGTTGACATAATGATATCATCACTGATGCGTGGCTTGCACTGCGTGAACTATAACGCCCAAACGGACAATCGGATCAACATTTAGATTGCACCTCCAGTGTGTAGAATTTCATTAACTCCAAAAGTGGTCCTGTCACTAGCTCAGTGTGCTAGGAAGCCATTGTGGGCCAGGAGGCCTGTGTCTAAACCTGTAGGACCCAGGGAAAATCCACCAGACTCTGGGATTGAGTTTATGTTGCTGGGAAGAAGCCAGGCCAGTATGCCTTAAATGTGAGTGGACTAGGAATCCGGAGTTCATACCGGCAGGAGGCAGGGAGAACCAACATACTGAGACTGTGTATGAGTAGCTGTGGCAAGTCAAGCCTGGGATATACCTGCAAGAAGCAGGCAACACTTGAAGACTTTGTGACTTATTTTGCAGACTAGCTGCCAAGTATAGCGAGGGGCGACGCAGTGAGATAGTGCCCTAAACAGGGGCTGTTTGTTATTTTCTGTTTGACTTAAGCTGACAGTAAAGCACCACTTCATTTATTTACCTGGAAAGCCATGTCTGGATCCTGATTAAGTGCCTAGAAACTCCAGATCACCACAATAATAATAATGACATTTTTTTTTTTACACATATATATATATATATATATATATATATATATATATGTGCGTATGTTCAATATTTACCTGTAAATATGTGTGTGCGTTTATATATATATATATATATATATATATATATATAAACGGTGGATTTCTGTATATGTATCTATACCACTGGTTATCTTGTAAAGCAATGTTTTACAGCATTTAAGCTCTTTCCACAGCATAATTCCAGCATTATAGTATTTAATGCAGCTTTTCTTAATTATTTTGGATAATCTTTTCCGTTACGGTTAGAAGTCATTACTGTCATACCAATATGAAGCAGGAGGCTTTGCACGGGTCAGCCAGTTGTATGGGTCTTACTAGGGCAGATAACATCAATGAGGAGAGAGAGGAAGAGAGTGTGAATGGGAGGAAGGTGTGGTACTGCAGTGTGCGGGTCTGCTGGGGACTCCCCCTGTCACCTTACAGCTGACTAAGTCCTATAGATTTTCCTCCCATGGACAGCAGCTAGCAGAGCCTGCCTCAGCCCTATTCCTCCTGCGGCTTGGAATGGAGTATCACTACATCCTTCCAACCGTAGCAATCGATAACCATCACCATGGCAACGGAAGCCGGTCGACACAAGCCTCTTATATTTATAAAGGGATGAAGCATCGAAGAGAGAGGAGATTTGTGTGTGGAATCCTCTATGTATACAATAGTGCAGTCAGCGACGACTAGCTACTGTAATAAGTACAATAAAAATGTAATTCTCTTTTATTCTTAGGTAGAAGTGGGTAGCTAAAATAAAAAGTAAAAAGAAGTTCTAAGCACACACCTACACACATACACATTCCTTTTAATCTTTCTTCCCTGCTGGAGTTTTTCTAGATTCTTTATTTTTAACTGATTGTTATATCTTATAAGTAATGCGGAACACCACAGCGCTGCTGCAAATGCCTACACACTAATTTACCTTTGTGTTTCCATCCTGGGCCACAGCCATGTTTTGTGCTCACTGTATCACCCCCTCACCTCCCTCTGAGGTACTGTACTTTCTTAAGGAAGCTTTTCTTCTCTATATTATGCAGCAGATTAAAGTCATTTCGGACTAATTTTATTTAACATACGTGGTTTACTCAATGGAACTTTCTAAAATAACACAAAGGACACGCAGATTCACAGCCATTGGGGGAGTTGTACTAAGCAGGGATAAAAGTGGAGAAGTGAACCAGCGGGTAAGTTACCCATGGCAACCAATCAGCTGCTTCTGTATGCAAATTATAGATGTTACGTCAATGCTGATTGGTTGGCTGCCATGGGCAACTTCTCCACTGGCTCGCTTCTCCGCTGTTATCACTGCATAGTACATCTTCCCCATAGTATAGCTTATGGAAGCATGCTATAGGCTGGCCACAGTGATTGGAAACATAGCGGAAATAGTTTTATTTTATATAGAGATAGGAGCAAATTCAGTGCAAAGGTGCAATCTTGGGGTATGGGACTCAGGGTCGACAGTGTCTAAGTTGACACCCATTAGGTCGACACCTATTGGTCGACAGTGACTGGGTCGACACTAGAAATTGGTCGACATGGCCATTAGGTCGATATGAACAATGTCGACACGAAAAAAGGTAGACATGAGTTTTTCCTGTTTTTTTGGTGTCGGTTTCTTCGTTACTGCACTGTGTCTCCTCGCATGGCTCGTTTCGCTCGCCATGCTTCGGGCAACGTGCCTTGCTCTGCTACTGCTGCGCTCGGCACAAGTTACCATTCCCACGTGGATCATAAAGTATGAAAAAGTTAAAAAAAAGAAAAAAATTGGGAAAAACGCATGTCAACCTTTTTGCATGTCAACCTTGTTCATGTCGACCTAATGATCATGTCAACCTGTTCATAGTGTCAACCTATTCACTGTCGACCAATGGGTGTTGACCTAATGGGTGTCAACCTAAGTGGTGTCGACCCAGAGTCCGGATACCGCAATCTTGCCCCATGACTTGTGGTTCACCAGAAATCCGAATCCACCCGAATTTTGAGGATTCGAACCAAACCGAATCAGGCTCCGGATTCCTAAATCTGAATGAGTCCTGATTCACATCTTCCAGTGGTTTGGATTCGGATTTTAAATCTGAATTTTATGTTTTGGGATTCAAAAATTATATGATTCTGTTTTTATCGATTTATTATATTTTTTTTAATTTGATTATTATCAATGGTTATCGATTTTAAAATGAACTGGAATCCAAATCTGAACCAAAACACTTGAGGGTGTTCTTACCAAAACCAAAACACGATGACAAATTAGACCAAAACACGGGTGGTCTGCGCACATCTCTAGTCAAAACTATACCTTTCTCTTTACCCCGCTGGGGGATCCTGGAGGGGATGGTCCATTTGGGAAGTGTTGTCGGTGTGGCATGGAAAATAATTTTGTTGGGGCCCTGCCCAATGCTGTATAATGTTTTTACACAACAGGGTCAGGGCCATAATGATGTCATTCACAGTACATCATGTCATCAAGACTGCCTGGACTGCCAACGTCAGTGGTTGGAGTGGAAGCGATCCAGGGGGTGTTCTACTTTCTTGGCATTCCGAGAGACCTCCCGAACATTCTGATCGAGTAGGCCAGTGGTAACCAACCCTGGTCCTCGAGAGCTACAAACAGTTCACGTTTTCCAGCTCACCTGGCAGGTGCACATGTTTACTAACTGTCACATTTTAAAAGATCCACAGGTGGACTCTGTGAGGAGACCTGGAAAACGTGCACTGTTGGTAGCTCTCGAGGACCAGTGTTGGCTACTCCTGGAGTAAGCGATAGCACTTTACATACAGGAGGTACTGAAAGAGGAGCTGCCCTAGCCAAAGATGTACAGCCTTGCCAACATCACAGCTATGCCCTCTTCAGTACTGCATTGCTGCAAAGAGGCCGCAATCTCTCAATGTGGCATGGGTATGACCCTACATGACTTGACAACACCTACGTTATATGGGGGTATCACAATTCTCATGGCGGCCATCTTTGTCACTGTATGTTTAGGCCAAAACTGTTTTATTTAGAATGGTTCATCAGCTCAAGCCAGTAGGTGATGCAGTCTATTACTTATATCTTCCCTGATAATAAAGAGTGCTTGTAGAAGAATCCTGCGGATAAGATGTATGAAATTTTGGAGAGAGATAAAGTGAAGAAAGATAAAGTACTGTACCTACCAATCAGCTACTAAATGTCATTTTTCAAACACAGCCTGTAACATGGCAGATAGAAGCTGATTGGTTGGGACTATATCTCCACTTTATCTCTCTCCAAGGTTTGGTAAATCTGTTGTATTTGTCCCAGATGGCCACCAAAGATCAATTGCTTACATTTCTATTCTTTTCTTTTTTTGCCAGAATTCCGAGCTCTCATGCCTCTGGATTATATCAGGGCGTTGCGTTCAGCAGACCTCATTTCTGGTGGCTTGCAGGATCGCAGCGGCTCGATAGCCGCACATTGCCTAAGACTGATTACATGTGTAAGCTCATCCTATATGACCAATTTTCTTAAAACTAATTTATATTTCAGCTGAGGAAACAGAAGGAGCAGAACAGAAGCAGAATGTGAAAACCTCATTCATTATGTTAACAGCCACCAATGCATTTCAATTGATTATAAAGTGCCTTTCACATAACTTAATAAATGTGTTCTTGCTCCATTGCAGGATCACTAATAAATTCCTACACAGGGACCACAAGTGTAATTCATGTGTAATTATTGTAGCTCCAGCAAGCGTTGGTAGATTACCGAATATAATTCCTTGTCATTCTGTTTACGTTTAGACATTGCTGTGAATCACAGCCACACGGTTAAGCCTGTAGTCAGTTGATGGGCTTATTGCAAATACAGAACAACATCTGTCTCCCCAGTATACAATTATTTAAGCATCAAAAAAATCCTTATAATACTATACGAATGGATTTTAGTTGACGACACTAGCATTTTAGGCGGTGGTTGGAAAGGGACGTACTGTAAGGTAATGTGAAGCATGAATAATGGGGTAATTCAGATCTGATCGTAGCAGCAAATTTGTTAGCAGTTGGGCATAACCATAGACCTGATCGCCGCTGTGCGTTTTCTGAACTGCGCGTGCGACGCCGGCGCATGCCAGACAGCTGACGGCTGTCTCAGTCCTGCGATCGCCTCTGCCTGATTGATAGGCAGAGGCAGTCGCTGGGCAGGAGGGGGCGGGCCGCCTGCGTTGCCCGGACTGTTGTGGGGGCGGGCCATGGCGCCTGCATGACATCACACGCAGCCGCTGCGACCCTCACAGCGACGAGTAGCTCCTGCCAACGCGCAGGTGTTTAGAAGTGCACTTGTACCCCCGGGATATAGTTGTGTGACCAGCGGTCAGGAGACCGCCCATCATAATACCGGCACCTACATCCCATCTCCTCACAATCCCTACAGTCGGCATGCCGACTAACAGGGACTATTCCCACTTGGGGGTATCCACGACACCTATAGAGTGGGAATAGAACCTGTGGCGAGCATCAGCAGTTTCCCATCCGCCGGTCCCGTGATACCAACCCATAAACCCCCCCCCCCCCTCCTTGATCAAACATACTTCTGCATTGTCACCCCATCCCCATTGCAAATCATGTGATTGACACAATGCGATGATGTGATTCGTAACGCCAGGTCCCCCTCCAGCCCCTGCTCTTGCCCTGGAGGGGAGTCCCACAGAGTCAACAACTATAAGTTCAGTACAGTAAGAGCAGGCACATTAAGACTGCATTGTACTGTAGAGACGTCTATCCATTACAAGTCCCTAATGACTTGTATGCCGACCCACGGATGTGCCGACCAAGCGGCCGAGTGGTAAAGTTATACTTACTCACTAACCTGGCCACTCAGTATGTCTGGCCAGGCATCCCAACTGGACGGGCATTGACATTTGCCAGTCCTGTTGTGGTGTCATTGTAGGTGGTTCATGCAGCTGCTTAACGGGTCAGTCTGCGGGTCGGTTATACACACAGCTAGATGTAGCAATATATCTGCTGTGCTGCAGGGTCGACGCGATATGTCTGTGAATGATGACATTCACAGGCTTATCAGGAGTACCCGCCAATATATATCGTTCGCTGATATAACAATCGATGTATCGCATAGTGTGTACCCACTGATATATATACTGTAAGCATACAATATTAAATAAAAAAAAGTATGACCCCTCCACCCAAACGAATTTAATGAACCAGCGCTATTGCCTGGATCTTGTTAGCACTAAAGCAGGGGTCTCCTTGCTGAAGCAGTAATCAGCACCAGGTCAGGACACAATTGATCCACACTGGGCTGATAACTGTGATTGGGGCTAATTCAGACCTGATCGCTGCTGTGCGCTTTGGCACAGCAGCGATCAGGTCTGAACTGCGCATGCGCTGGCGTCACAGTGCACCGGCGCATGCCAGACAGCCGACGGCTGTCTCAGCCCAGCGATCGCCTCTGCCTCTGTCAATCAGGCAGAGGCGGTCTCTGGGCGGAGGGGGTGGGCCGGCGGCATTTGGCCCCCATCTAGGGGGTGCGGTCCGGGCAACGCAGATCTGCCTGGACCATTGGGGGGGACGGGCAGTGGCGATTGTGTGACTTCAACTGCGACCCAGGCAGCGACGAGTAGCTCCCTGCCAGCGCGCAGGAGTTGTGCTGGTGGGGAGCTACTCTTCCAGTACAAAAGCATCGCCGCTGTGCGGGGTAGGGCCTGACATGCGGGGCGGACTGATCTGCAAAATTTAGCACATCTACGATCAGGTCTGAATTAAGCCCATTGTGGGCTGCAAAAAATGAGCAAATGACCCTGTGATCGGAGACCAGGCCCACATGGCTAAAAAGGCCGCCTTTGAATGGACCAATCTGTGCTAGGCACCATGTACTGTATATATAACATGTTTTATATTTGTGTGCTGTGCGCGGTGGTAGAAACGCATGTTTGAATACGTGGACTATGCATGTCTGTTATTTACTGTATTTAGCATTTTATTTTTTTCAGCAGTTTGCCATCTTGTGTGACATTGGATGTGACAGTGACTGTCCAGGCTAGCAGGTTCCTGGTGTTAATTGACCAAGCCTTTTGCGGACAAGCACTTTCTTTGAATTTCCCTCCAGGGGGTATTCTTGTGTCTCTGTGTAAAATGTCCAGCAGGGTTGACGGAAAACAATTTATTTGTTTTCGAGAATTTCCTGTACATTTGTGAAAGAGACAGTCACATGTTAAATCAGACTGTGTTCTAGGAATGCAAACTGGTTTGGGAGATGTCAGTTCAGTTCCACTGAAATGTAAGCTGTATTTATTTATATTTTGGGGGAGATGTACGAAGTCTTGGAAAGAGATAAAGTTCCAGCCAATCAGCTCCTAACTGCCATGTTACAGACTGTGTTTGAAAGTTTATCTCTCTCTACTTTTTCACTCTCCAAGGCTTAGTGCATCTGTCCCCAAATGAGATGTTTTGATTGGTTAAGGCAGGGGTGGGGAACCTTTTTTCTACCAAGGGCCATTTGGATATTTATAAAATCCTTTGGGGGCCATACAAAATTTCTCAACTTAAAAAATGACCCTGACCCCCAGTAGGTCTGCCCCTTAGAGGGACGTGATGCACATATGCCCCCAATAGTGCAGTGCCAGATCCACAATTGCCCCCACAGTGCCAGATCCACAATTGCCTCCACAGTGCCAGATCCACAATTGCTCCCACAGTGTCAGGTATACAAATGCCCCCACAGCGTCAGGTATACAAATGCCCCACACAGCGTCAGGTATACAAATGCCCCCAACAGTGCCAGATCCACAAATGCCCCCCACAGTGCCAGATCCACAAATGCCCCCCATAGTGCCAGATCCACAAATGCCCCCACAGTGCCAGATCCACAAATGCCCCCACAGTGCCTGGTATACAAATGCCCCCACAGTATCAGGTATACAAATGCCCCCACAGTGTCAGGTATACAAATGCCCCCACAGTGCCAGATCCACAAATGCCCCCACAGTTCCAGGTATACAAATGCCCCCACAGTGCCAGGTATACAAATGCCCCCACAGTGCCAGGTATACAAATGCCCCCACAGTGCCAGGAATACAAATGCCCCCACAGTGCCAGATCCACAAATTCCCCCACAGTGCCTGGTATACAAATGCCCCACAGTATCAGGTATACAAATGACCCCACAGTGTCAGGTATACAAATGCCCCCACAGTGCCAGATCCACAAATGCCCCCACAGTTCCAGGTATACAAATGCCCCCACAGTGCCAGGTATACAAATGCCCCCACAGTGCCAGGTATACAAATGCCCCCACAGTGCCAGATCCACAATTGCCCCCACAGTGTCAGGTATACAAATGCCCCCCACAGTGTCAGGTACACAAATGCCCCCCACAGCGTCAGGTATACAAATGCCCCCCACAGCGTCAGGTATACAAATGCCCCCACAATGCCAGATCCACAAATGCCCCCACAGTGTCAGGTATACAAATGCCCCCACAGTATCAGGTATACAAATGCCCCCACAGTATCAGGTATACAAATGCCCCCACAGTGCCAGGTATACAAATGCCCACACAGTGCCAGGTATACAAATGCCCCCACAGTGTCCCCCCACCCTACTTTGCTGCTCACCGCTGCTGCTCCATCCGGCGGGTGTCAGGGGGTCCGGACAGGGAGGAGAGCGCGGCTATGTCGGGCGGCGTCGTGTAGGACCTCAAATCAGCCGCCGGTTCGTGAGCCAATCAGAGCTCGCGGACCGGCAGCGGCGTCTCCTGATTGGCTGCCGGTCAGTAAGTTCTGATTGGCTCACGAACCAGTGGCTGGTTTGAGATCTTACCTGCCGCCGGACATAGAAGCAGCGCTCTCCTCCCTGACAGCTGAGACCCTGCCGCCGGACTGAGCGGCGGCGTGTCTCACTGACAGCGAGTGGGCCCGCGAGCCGGAGGTTCCCCATCCCTGGGTTAAGGGAAGATGAGGCGGATTTGTGTAGTCACACAGTACATTAACCTCAGGGGGTAAATTCGCTCTGTCACACACACACTAAGGGGGCGTGATAATGGCGCATGGGAGCTTGCCGCAAGTCACATGGGCCTGGCCTCATGACACGCCCCCTTATCTTTGTATGTCAGGTGCTGAGCAGAGAGGTGGGACGAAAAGCTGCTCAGCCAGCCCGTCTATGTGAGTCAAGCAGCTGAGCAGAGTGATCAGTCAGCCCCGGTCTCTCTGTGTGATAGGATCGGCCCATCAGGCCATTAACCCTTCTGGCATTTGCCAGTCTGACCCTGCTTATGGTACTGTGTGATAGGATGGTATAAAAACAGGGCACATGAGCCCTGAGATGTGTATATCTTCTGTAACATCAAGAATTGTACTCCCGTTCAACATCTATAGGCTGCAATAACCTCAAGCAATACCTGCAATGGGAAGCTTTTTGAAGACGTTTTGAGCAATAAACATCTTGCCTTTAAGACGACTGCATCTGTATCCTGCGACCAACAGAATTGTGGGCAAACGCTATTCCGTTCTCTGGCTATTCTAGATTGAGCCCAGTGTCTCCAAGCTCTGCCCTCTGCCCTGCCAGCTACCATGCAGGGCCTGGTCAGTGGTGTCACAAGGAGGGTGCGGGCCGCACTCGGGAGTGATGCCTGGAAGGGGTGATACCAAACTGTGGGCTCCTCCGCAGTGACAGGAGCCAGGTCATCGGTGTGGAAGTCTGGTACAGCACCCGGCTCCTGTCATAGAAGAGGGGCTTTTGGGAAAACAGACACAACAACACTTAACTGCTAAAACAGCGTGCTCAGGTGCTACACCAGGTGTCAATTACACTGATCAAATTGGAGCTCCGTTTGACTGCTAATCCTTTCAGAGTGACCGCTGGATGATACGCTCTTACAGCCAGTCACCTCACAAAGTGATCCTGCCATCTCCTCGCTGCATAGTGGTTGTGGGCATTGCAGGACTGACGGCCGGGGACGCCCGGCTCTCGACCAGCCCACGGGAGAGGTAATACCTTCTGTACACTATACCTGATGATCACGAGTACACTGCTATCTGGAACTGTTGTGCTGCAATGCACCCTTTCTCAGCCTAGTCACGGCTGACAGTCTGCGGAATTTGGACATTTACCATCTTATCCTCCAATTGTGTTACATAACAGGAGACACCATACACTCTGAGACTATTTAGGTGTGATTATTCTCTCATCACATTTTTTATTCTCTTTCACATATGTTTTGTTTTATTGTTCTTATTATTTAATAAACCTTTTTATTTCACACGTCGGCTCTCTTCCCTTTCTCATCTCCTGACATACAGCGCAGCCTTTTTTTCTTGTTTCATAGAAGAGGAGCTGACAGCGCTGGAAGACAGTCTCCGGGGGCAGCCCAGTACAGCCCAGCATCTCAGCGAGGCCATGCCCCCTTTATTTGCGACCATGCCCCTTTTTTGCAGTGAGCGGCTGTGATATCAAGGGTGCGCACCGGGTGTCACCACACCTGGTGACGCCTCGGGGCCTGGTCCATGGTGAGGGACCAGTGGGAATCAGCCAACACCTATCATGAGGTGTGGCAGCAGTGTGTCCATGCATACACATCAGTCAATAGTTTCAAGTGCTGCTCGTAGGATCCTGGTGTTGGCAGCATTAAACGCCCACTACGCAATGGGTGGAATCAGTAACAGTCAGTTACTGGCAGTAAGAAGGAATCCCTAATACTCCAATTCCAGTGGGAACCAACAAATCTGTGATGATCTCGCACAGCGAGGTGCATCTGGTCACAGACCCTCATGCTCTTCCTGACACCCCTCAGGCATTAAGTGCAAGTGTAGTAGTATTTGTACAAAGTACAGTAAGTATCAAGGGAATAGTGTTCCAGTGGAAAAAACAGAACCAGTCCAACCTGGTGGTTGGTGGTGCTGTCTCCGGTGTTGCCATTAGTTCATATTGTTACTGTTAGTAGGTTACTAAGTTTCCATTTTTGTGAACAGTTATAGGAGTCAGTAGAAGCTTAAGAAGTAATTCAGGGCTTGAGGTGCAGGCAATGGCTTAGTGATAGAGGTAAGAGCCGTAGCAAATCCTACTGGGTACAAGGACGCTGGAGGTCCAGCTGTGACAGTGACATGCTGCATGGGTTCACGGCTGTTATTTTGTGGCCTCTCCTTGTATCTGTGGAAGAGCCAGCAGGACCAATTTATCTCATTTATGTTTTATGAAACCCCGCAAAGACAGGAAACACTGTTAATACAACTTTTGGGGTCATTCCAACCTGGTAGCACGCAGGCTATTTTTTGCACTGCTGCGACCTGGTAATCGATGCCTACAGGGGAGGGGATTAGGGTTGTGCAGGGCTGCAATCGCTTGTGCAGAGAGCTGCACAAACAAACAGTTTGTGCAGTCTCTGCACAGCCCAGGACTTACTCACCCACTGCGATGATCCGGCATGGAGCTGACGTCAGGAACTCTCCTCTTCAACGGCTGGGCACGCCTGCATTTTTCCGGACACTCCTCGAAAATGGTGAGTTGCCGCCCAGGTCCACCTTCTGCCTGTCAATCTTCTTGCATTCGCCACTGCGAACGGCTTCTTCGTAAGGTCCTTCGCCCTGTGGTGCCGACCGACGCCAGCACAGTTCAGACCTGTTCGCACGAGAAATTGCAGCGCGCGAATGGGTCGGAATGACCCCCTGTGAGCAGTGGATGTTGTGTAGTTAGGGCAAAGCTAGAAAACGTAAATTAGATTTTTGCGAAGGCCACAGGTTTGGTGACAACTTGCAATCGAGGCAAATTTAAGCTCTGTGGGTTTGACTTGAAAGCGATAAAGTACTAACCAATCAGCTCCTAACTGCCACGTTAGAGGCTGTGTTTGAAAAATGTCAGGAGCTGATTGGCAGGTACTTTATCTGTCTTCTCTTGATCTCTCTCCAAGATTTGATAAATCTTCCCCAAATTGTAAGATCAGCTCCTGTTATTTTTCAACAACTAGCAAAATGACAGTTTAGAGCTGATTGGTTGGTTATTTATCACTCTCCACTTTATTACTCTCCAAAGTTTGATACATGTTCCCCCTTATTAGTCACAGAAATTTGGCTAGGAAAACAAGGATGAGGATATTGTCATTGAGTAGGTAGTACGCAGCGTTGTAACATCATCTTCATCACTGAGGTGTGCAGTGCTGTTGCAGCTCATGCTCAGTGTTCCAATAATCCCCCGGTTGCTTGAACACCGGCATTGTGTACAAATCAGAATCAGACCCTATGTAGATACTATTTGGCGATGGTAACAACCAGAGTAATAGAATACATCAGCGGATCCAATGTCACCAAACAGCACAGTCCTTAAACAGTAGTGTGGTTTATTGAGCAGTAGCATGTTTGTACAGCCATACTCACAGTTACATGCACTCAGTATCTGGATGATGGAGTGGAGCTTGAGCGAAACATGCAGAGCACCAGCCGGTGATGTATGTGGGTAGCAGTGCATATGCAAGCAGTAGCGGAATGCAGCAGTACAGGGTATCTCAGGACATTGAAGGGTCTAAAGTGGAATTCTGCCATGTCCAACTGAGGCGCTCCAACAGAGTGACAGAGTGGCACCGCACATGTGCAAATAGCCAAACAGCGGCCATCTTGGAAAAAAGGTTGATATCTCCCTAATGGAGCATCATATAGACTGCACAGTAGCGCACTCCATATCTCAACAAATTCATCCTCAAATTCAAATCAGAACCAATAATAGGTGCAAAGCATGCCAGGCCAGGGCTGCAACTAGGGGTGTGCATCGCTGCCCCATAGGCCCTGCTTTTGGCATGGGTTCCAGGATCTCTGCTGCAGCGTCGACTGGAGTATCTTTTAGATGCTTCAGGCAGGCACCCTGCAGCCAGTCGGACATCCTGAGGACTCTCCGGGCAATGCTGCATCAGTGGCCAGCCCCCTTCGAGACATCATCAATCTCGGCACCGGTGTCTCGCCTCCTTCATGATGCCATTGGTCGGGGGGGCGGGGAGGGGAGTTCAGCACTGTGCTCAATACAGCCTCGTTATGTCACTGCACCAAACTTTGCTCTTAATATTAGTTCCGCTTTAAATTTTGTGGTCAAACCTGCCACGAAATGTCGGCTTCTTCATAAATATACCCCCAGAGGGGGGGCATCATCCTTCTGATTTTCAGGTGATGTTTTTGCTAATAGAGGGTTGCTCTTTAATCTTTTAATGTCACTGAGGTGCTCCACGGAATGTGTGTGGTTCATTTAAGAATGACTTTTTCCCTCATTAACCTTATCAAGGCAAAATAGATGTCTGCTATGACTGTTCAAAGTACCACTACAGCTGGTGCATCCTACTGAGCTTAGTAGAGGACTTCTCTTTACAGCCATGTTTTGGCTTGGCATTTTGTCACACTCTTTTTTTTTTTTTTTTTTTTTTTTTGCTTCATCATGTTTAATTAAAGATCATTATTAGTAGAACAAACAACAATTATATATTAGCGGAGGGCACCATGACTGTCCACTTTTGCACAATAAATAATTACAAACATGATAATTATGAAAACTTGCAGAACAAGTACAAAGCAATTATCATAGTAATCAATAGGTGTGTTAGTCGCTTCTAGCCAGTGGGTAAAATAATAAAATAAATCCAGTACTATAGTAATTGAGTCAAGATCAAATTATTTAATTTTGATCTGCTTTGCAGCGGCGTATCAGCTATGCTGTCCTGAATTGGCAGTATGAAATTGCAGTTTGCCTTGCAGTATTTGAGATACAAACAATAGTACTGTATGTATAGAATGATCCATCAAATACAACAGGAAGACAGTTACTAAACGTACCAGGACAGGCCAATTCTCAGACAATTATCAGCAGTTGTGCTAGTCACTTGCCAGTGGACAAAAAATAGTTGACCAGTACTAATAACATTAATATTCTTATGCACACTTAACGGGGGTTTCCAGTTGCCCAGATACTAACTCTCTGGTCTGATGGACTGATTGTCATGTGTGTTCCTCATTCAGAGCTACACTTATCAGTGCATGCAGCAGTAACACATACAGATCCGTTCCTCCCCTGCGTGCTGCTTATGGCATGTCACATGTGGTGCTCCTATGTTCCACGCATGTGTATTTTAATACATTCTGGCAATCCATAATTTCTTATTGCTGTGATAATTATCAGGTTTATAATTCTGATAATTAATAAATAGCCCCATAATCATTCACAAACTGAGTTATTGTTGCTAGTATGGTGGAGGGCGTGATGTACTACTTCCAAAAATGCCGGCAAAACTCAGAAATTCAATTTTCTGAGTTTTGACCGCATTCCAATATGTACCAAGCTCCGTACTGTGATACATTCCGGAGCATGGAAACATTGGCAATGCCAGATTTTGAAATACAAAACTAAAAGAAAAACACTTGATCTTCTCTGTACTGATGACCTCAAATTGCCATCTCAGGTCTCTGTATGATGGCAAATTTAAAAATGAGTACATATTCACTAAACAAGTAAAAAACTAGGAAATCACATTGTATGATTTTTAAACAATTTATTTGTATATTCTTACGGAAAATAAATATTTGGACAATCAAAAAGTTTAACTCAATACTTTGTAATATAACCTTGGTTGGCAATTACAGAGGTCAAACGTTTCCTGTAGTTCTTGACCAGGTTTGTACACACTATAGCAGGTATTTTGGCCCACTCTTCCATGCAGATCTTCTCTAGATCTGTCATGTTTCGGGGCTGTCACCGGGCAACACGGACTTTCAACTCCCTCCACAGATTTTCTATTGGGTTGAGGCCTGGAGACTGTCTAGGCCACTCCAGGACCTTGAAATGTTTCTTATGGAGCGGTGTGTTTGGGGTCATTGTCATGCTGGAAGATCCAGCCGCGTTCCATCTTCAATGCTCTTAATGAGGGAAGGAGGTTTTTGCCCAAAATCTCATGATACATGGCCCCATTCATCCTCTCCTTAATACGGATCAGTCGTCCAGAAAAGCAGCCCCAAAGCATGATGTTTCCACCCCCATGCTCGACAGTGGGTATGGTGTACTTGGGATGCCATTCATCATTCTTCTCCCTCCAAACACGGCGAGTGGAGTTTATAACAAAAAGTTTGATTTTGCTCTCATCTGACCACATTACATTCTCCCAATCCTCCTCTGGATCATCCAGATGGTTACTGGCAAACTTTAGACGGGCCTGGACATGTGCTGGCTTAAGCAGGGGGACCTTTCGGGTGCTGCAGGATTTCAATCCATGACGACGCAGTGTGTTACTAATGGTAACCTTTGTGACTGTGGTCCCAGCTCTCTGGAGGTCATTGACCAGGTCCCCCCGTCTAGTTCGGGGCTGATTCCTCACCGTTCTCAAGATCATTGATACCCCACGAGGTGAGATCTTGCATGGAGCCCCAGGTCGAGGAAGATTGTCAGTGATCTTGTATTTCTTCCATTTTTTTATAAATGTGCCAACAGTTGATCTCTTCTCACCAAGCTGCTTGCCTATTGTCGAGTAGCTCATCCCAGCCTTGTGCAGCTCTACAATTTTGTCCCTAGTGTCCTTAGACAGCTCTCTGGTCTTGGCCATGGTGGAGATGTAGCAGTCTGACTGTTTGAGGGTGTGGACAGGTGCCTACTGAACACTTATCCTACGACCAAACGCCCAATTGCCATCCAGCTACACCCATTGTGGGGATCTGGCCGACTTCCTTGTGACTCTGACTAGCCTACAGAGCCGCAGAGATGTGTATGTACGCCTCGGGCGCCGATGTTGCCGTTTTACATGTGACTCTGAGTCAGGTCCCACAGCACCTCTACAGGAGGGCAAAACAATAGCGGGTCCCAAGATGTGTATCGCCAGGAATCTATCTCTCTCTGCAAATCTATCTTGTTGCATCATGAAATACAATTTGCCTGAAATTCTGCAGCAGATTCAATCATCTCTGAGATGAGTATGGTATGATATGTCGGCAGTCATGTCAGCATTCATTATGTTGGCATGAGACTGTCCACATGGACATAATGATGACATTGACCATGTCAACCTTCATCATGTAGACAGTGATGAAATGTTGACATTGTAGAATGTCAACATATTGTCTCTTATGGCCCAACTGTGACTTACCTTCTCATGGCGGCTGCAGAGGCTTCCGGGTTCCAGTGGTCAGGTGACCATCACTACTGGGACAGACCTCCGAGGTTCCGGTATATGTTCCCTATTACTAACCCTAATCCCTTGCCTTTAGTTCCTAATACTTCCACCCCAACCCCATCCCCCGCAGCCTAACCCTAACCCTCCCACCTACAGCCTAACCCTAATGTCGACATGTTGTCTGTCAACATTTTTACTATGTTAACGTAATAACAATTTACATTATTGTGGTGTCAGCATTATGAATGTCTACATTGTCAACCTTTTAACTACATCCGCTCTGGGACAGTCCAAGCAAAGTGTAAATCATCAGAAGAGAAAGTTTTTTGTAAACTATTGTTCTACAATGATCATGTGACATAAACGGCTGTTTCTGAGTTGGACGCAAAGTGGCTTACCATAACTCTGATTTACTACTTATGCTAGTGGCAGTTTCCATATAGATAACACAAGATTCAGGGTGTAGTACAGTATGCCGGCGCTCGGGCTCCCGGCGACCAGCACACCGGCGCCGGGAGCTCGACCGCCGGCATACCGACAGCGTGGCGACCGCAAAGGAGCCCCTTGCGGGCACGTTATTCTCCCTCCAGGGGGGTCGTGGACCCCCACGAGGGAGAATAGCTGTCGGTATGCCGGGTTTCGGGATTCCAGCGCCGGTATACTGTGTGCCGGGATCCCGACATTCTGCATACTGAAGACCACCCCAAGATCCATGTGGCTTCAAGTGGGAAGCCGCACCCAGGATTGGATTAAGGTTTGTGGGGCCTCCTACCAATAAAAATGGCAATAAGATATGTTGGAGAGTTATTACAAAGTGTAGGGCCAAATGTAATAGAGTGAGATTTTCAAAAAGTGAGAGATTTGGTAAGGTTTTGCAGTTTTTTTTAAAAGTGGCAATCATTTACACAGCAAGATCAACCTGGTTTTGCATTGTAAATGATTGCCACTTTAAAAAAAACTGAAAAACCTTACCAAATCTCTCTCTTTCTGAATCTCTTACTCTATTACATTTGTCGTAATGTCTAAATACTCCAAGCACCACAAATGTACTGATGTTCCCAAGGTCACATTATACCACACAGTAACCCATGGTTCACATATGCCATTTTGCCCCCACGCTGGTGATGTAACTATGTGTAGGGGACCCCTATTGTGTAGGGGCCCCTGAGGGCCGACATAAACAGACATACTTACCCTATACGCATGACGCAGAATAGAATAGAAAAACAGCTAAAACACTGCTGCAACAATCCCACTAGACGGGCAGTACGGATGGTGTAATGGTTAGCATTACTGCCTCACAGCACTGAGGTCATGGGTTCGATTCCCACCATGGCCCTAACTGTGTGGAGTTTGTATATTCTCCCCGTACTTGCATGGGTTTCCTCCGGGTAATCCGGTTTCCTCCCACAATCCAAAAATATACTGGTAGGTTAATTGGCTCCCAACAAAAAAATCAATCCTAGCGTGAATGTGTCTGTGTGTTAATGTGATAGGGAATATAGATTGTAGGCTCCACTGGACTGATGTGAATGTGAATGGGCGCTGCGGAATATGTATGCACTATATAAATAACTGGTAATAATAATATATAATAGAAGTAACAGGTCCATGCGATCACATGGTCACCACCCATTTCCCACCCCCTAAACCCCCATTTCACTCAAAGAAAGATCCGGCTAAGATGTCTCCTACTCAAAATTGGCCAGAAATACACAAAAATGTGTAAATCCACTCAGTGGTGCATTAACAGTGGTGCAGACTCCAGGTGGCCCCCTCCTCTGCACGGCTCGGTAGTCTCCAGCATTGTGCCAGAGTCTACTGCACATGCGCAGGTCTCCGGAAACATGGCGACCAATTTCACTTACGGCACATGCGCAGTGGCCATTTTGGATGAGATTTTTGCCGCGGTTGCAGTGCCCAACGCAGGACTCTGGAAAGGTAAGTGTTAATATGGGTGCAATGTGTACGGTGTGGGCCTCCCCTGGACCCATGTGCACCGTACACATTGCACCCATTATAGAAACGTCAATGAATCCATTTCTGTGCATGTGCTGTATGATAATACTCGCTATCTGCATCCGTGAAATAAGAGAAACCTAACTTTAGGGAGCCTACAAATCAGGTTGCTACCTACCTATTCCTTTATAACGTTCGTCTTGTCAGAACTCTAATACATTTACAGGTGAGCTATAGCACTACGTGTGCATGATGTGTTGTCTTGGAGAGGAAAACTTTTGAGGCCAAATATGTCTTTCTATACGAAGATGAATCTTCCAGCTAAACTGTTAGTTATAGAAAGTGTCCAGGAAGTTGACAGATTTCTTTCCCTTCTCCGTCTCATAAGCCTATAATTTTGTTAGTCTGGCAACTTTATAAATGATCCCTGCGATTCTGATATGTTTGAATATGTTAGAGGGGAAAGCTAACTTACAAAGCGAAGAGGATGGCAAAATGAACACTAGATTAATTGACAGTGGATAAAAGACTCATCAGAAGTCTTTAAAGGATTACTGTCAGTTAAACCAACCCAACCTACTGTTATTTCATCGGTCGCATCAACAAAATCCAGACTTTGACAACTATCAGGGGAGTTGGAAACACCCAACGACTGCTAAGAGTAAGAGCCCAGATATTAGAAAACAACTTGTCACCTCCCGGTGTCTGCCTTCTATTGACAACCATGTAGGCTTAGATCTCTGGGGAATGGGAACAATACAGCCTCACACATCCTCCCTTCATACTGCAGGGACTGTGACAAACATCAATGTCAGGAAACAGAAGGTGATTGAATATTTCATTCCTCCACTGCAGATCGATACTCAGTCAATCATATCTCTCACATTTGCCGGCATGTGAGGCTGAAAGCTGCTCCATAACTAGGATCAGGGCTTTTCATTTATACAAAGTAGACTAAATTACGGCTAATATTCTTATAGTCAATTATCTCTGAAGCGGGGACATGCAAATTTACTCTTCAATGACCCTTAACCAATAATCAATTGATAGAGATATTAAACTGACAAACCAAGTAGCCTGGGGCACATTGACGAGCCAGCACATAGTTTTTTTTTGCTTTTACAAAAAGAACCATTAATGTTTTTAGACGTTACCTAGTCCCCAGGGAGTATGGTCATATTTATGGTGTATTTTCTGTAATGCTCTAAGTATAAGTTGTTTACTTAGTTAGAGAGTATAACAATCAAATCCCCAGCTTCTGGCAGCATAGCTCAACCCATATGCTCTTTTGCACAGTATGAAATGCTCTAATAGGGAACAGTAGGGACCTGAACACGGTTCCGGGTGCAGTGGGAGGTGCAGCCTAACACCTATTTGTTAGGTGGCCTTCAGTATGCCGACTGACGGGATCCCGGCGCACAGTATACCGGCGCTGGAATCCCGACAGCCGGCATACCGACACTTATTCTCCCTCGTGGGGGTCCACGACCCCCCTGGAGGGAGAATAAAATAGCGTGGCGCGCCACCGTGCCCATAGCATGGCGAGCGCAGCGAGCCCGCAAGGGGCTCATTTGCACTCGCCACACTGTCGGTAAGCGGGCGGTCGGGCTCCCGGCGCCGGTATGCTGGTTGCCGGGAGCCCGACCGCCAGCATACCATACTGAACCCCTATTTGTTGTGACCACACCCCTTCCAATAGACTTCATATTAACAATGGACATGACCATGACCCCTTGCCACCCACACCACCAGTACGGACCACGACCAAACTTTCAGCCACCTTGTAAGACAGGTCTATAATTACCCTAGCAAGGGTTACCTTGATTCCCTAATACAGGGGTGGGCAATAAGCAGCCTTTCAGCTGTTGTAGAACTTAGAGTGACCATATTATCCCTTTTCCCTGGGACGCTCATGGATTACACAGGTTCTGTGGCTAGCTGACTTCAAGCCTAGAGCTCAGCTGGTTTTTTTTAATCAGCCACAGAACCTGTGTAATCCATGAGCGTCCCAGGGAAAAGGGATAATATGGTCACGCTATAGAACTACACATCCCAGCATGCCATGCAAATATTTTTTACCATAGCCAAATAGTAAAACTATGGCAGGGCATGCTGGAATGTGTAGTTCTTCAACAGATGGAGGGCCGCTTATTGCCCACCCCTGCCCTAATACCATCTTGGGTCACATAATTAATTAAGCAGCAGGTTCAAAATCTCAGTGGGCTTGCATCCTGCCGATTTACTAAATTCCCTAAAATGACACTTTTGAACACAAAACACTGTACCGATTTTCACCACTAGAACTTTAGAACCCTCATGCTATGTGCCCCACTGTTATAGTGCCACCAGACCTAGCCTAATGCTGGTTAGCGGAAATTCAAGGGACCCCATGCTCTCTGTCTCCTCGATTTTTCACTACCAGCCTAGACCTAAATGTCGCTACTAGTTATTAATTTGGGGGGAGCCCATGGCTTCATTTTTGATTTTTCCATTTTATACCCAATAATATAGAGAATCCTACACAAATCTTTGGAATTCCTACAGTGCTTCTGAACGGCATAATTTCCGGGGTTGCATCGGGACTTAGAAACGGAAGGACATTGATGATGGGCTCAGTTTGCAAGGTCGAAATGACCTTTAGTAAATTCAGTCGTTTCGACTTGGAACCCACTGTTAATCTGTGGCGGGTTCCATTGGTTTCTAAACTCCAGCAAAATTGCCACTTGGTAAATCTTGCCCACGAGAAGCGTTCAGCATGGTGACACTCATTGGGGGGAATTCAAATGTTTGAAAAGTCAGTTGGGTGTCTATTTTTTCCTAATAGGCAGGAAAAAAAAGACACCTAACTGACTTTTCAAACACTTGAATCCCCCCCCCCATTATGTTGACAATCAGGAGACAGGTGGCATTCTGTCGACGGAATAATGCCACAAGGTTAAAATGCAAGCTAGAGAATTTTAACGTCAACTTTATTACTCTAAACATACTACTTTACTCTTATACTGCAGACACCGATAAATTACTCTTAACTTGCATTTTTAACATTGTCAGTATAGTGGTGCTAACATAATCCCATCTATCGCCTGAGTGTCAACACAATGATTGTGGAAATGACATATGCATTCCTTGGCCACAGGCAGTGGGGGAGATGTATCAAAGCTTGGAGATAAATAAAGTGGCGGGCAATCAGAGTCTAACTGTCATGTTACAGGCTGTGCTTGAAAAATTACGCAAGGTGTTTGGTTGGTTTCAGTACGAAATCCCGCTGGATAGGATCCCGGCGGTCGGAATACCAACACCGGAATCCCGACCAGCACAATCCCGACAGGGGGGCGAGCGCAACGCAGCCCCTTGCGGGCACGGTGCCTCGCTACACTTGGCACACTAATTTATTCTCCCTCTATGGGTGTCGTGGACACCCACGGCGGGAGAAAATGTCAGGATTGTGCCGGTCGGGATTCCGGTGTCGTTTGGTTGGTAATTTATCTCTCTCCAAGTTCTGATACATATTCCCCCGCTCCATATAACACAAATCTGTGGAGTAGAGGAGTCACTAATGGTAGTGACACCAGATGCGGGGGATATATAGTATACGCGGCAAAGGCGTGCACCTGGGAAAAGGGGGTGTGTAAGGGGTGTGTCATTGCAGGTAGGGTGCATGGCCTCTTGGCCCAAACTCACGTTTCATCACTCCCGGGGTCCCGGGGATGCGGGCTGCACATAATCAGATGTATTAAGTCTAGAGAAGTGATAAAGCAGTGATAAGTGGAAGGTGATAATGCACCAGCCAATCATTATGTGTTTGAAAATGACAGTTAGGAGCTGATTGGCTGGTGCGTTATCACCTTCCACTTTTCACTGCTTTATCACTTCTCCAGGCTTAATACATCTGCCCCATTGTCACAGTGCAGTGTGGAGCCTGTTTAACGCTGTACATGAAGGATTGGGCATAAGCAAAAGGCAGTTCCTAATTATTTTGGGAGAAATGTATACCGAATCTCCACTGGAGTTTGCCTTGCATAATGCATCAGCGTTTGATATGCATTTTTAACTGTCTGTTTGATCTCGCTGTAGGATTAGTGATGCATTTATACACAGCAAAGGCAAAAAAATAAAAATAAATCAGAGTTCCTAAAAATTCTATACATAAAAAGAAAACGACAGTCAGTAAACACTAAAAATAGGGGCTTATACCGCTAAACTCACATGTGACATGCACGGTGCTATGAGCCCTAATATAGATATATTGTCCAGCATAACATTAAATATTAGCTGCCATCCTGTTTTTTTTCCTATTAACTTTAAAATGAAACTTCAAAGCAATTAAGAGAGTGAAATGTTACAATTTGCATGTGAATAGATATCTGGGGTACTCTGTATTATCTTTACCGTATCTCTGCAGTCGAAAGATTCAGAGTTTGTCAGTTTTTACATTTTCCTCCCCTTGAGATGTTACATTCATTAGCCATACTGTTTGGGAACTGTAAATGACTAATAAACTGATTGTTGTGTGGCACAGAAAATAATGTGACAGTTCACTGAACACAAATAAAGAACTAATTTGACCTGATTCTTGCAGAGTTTCTGTACATTGTCAGCGGCATGACCAGAGCGCTCACGTGCTGCGTGTAAGGCGACATGTGAGCCAGGGGCACTCTGGGAAGTTGGTACTTTGATAAAATGGGCTAAAAAGTCTTTACTATAGTGATGTATGAACTACATCCTGTATTCAGGGGCAAGCGCAGATTTGTAGGGTGGGGGCATGTGATTTGTGCAGAAAAAAGTTGCCACTAATATGTGTGTGTGTGTGTGTGTGTGTGTGTGTGTGTGTGTGTGTGTGTGTGTGTGTGTGTGTGTGTGTGTGTGTGTGTAAATCCGAGTAAAGAGTTTAAGGGGGAACATTTAAATGTGTTGGAATGGCCTAGTCAAAGCCCAGATCTCAATCCAATTGAGAATCTGTGGTCAGACTTGAAGATTGCTGTTCACAAGCGGAAACCATCCAACACGAAGGAGCTGGAGCAGTTTTGCCTTGAGAAATGGGCTTTGACTAGGTCATTCCAACACATTTAAATGTTTCCCCTTAAACTAGAGATGAGCGGGTCCAGTTTTACTCGGATTTACCCGAATCTCCTTATTGGTTATCGGACGTCACGTGTTTTGGTTAACTAATAAGAAAAATCCAGAAAATAATAAATGGCGATAATTCTGGCGTAAAGAACCGAGTAAATAGAACCCGCTCATCTCTAACTTAAACCACTCAAGTGTTGCTTTAGCAGTATGCTTTGGGTCATTGTCCTGCTGGAAGGTGAACCTCTGTCCCAGTCTCAAATCAGAGGCAGACTGAAACAGGTTTTCTCAAGTATATCCCTGTATTTAGCACCATCCATCTTTCCCTCGACTCGAAACAGTTTCCCAGTCCCTGCTGCTGAAAAACATCCCCACAGCATGATGCTGCCACCACCATGTTTCACTGTGGGGATGGTCTTCTTTGGGGGATGGGATGTGTTGGGTTTGCGCCAGACATAGCGTTTTCCTTGGTGGCCGAAAAGTTCAATTTCAGTCTCATCTGACCAGAGCACCTTCCTCCATACATTTGGGGAGTCGTCCATATGCCTTTTGGCAAACTCAAAACGTGCCTTCTTATTTTTAACAATAAGTAATGGCTTTTTTCTGGCCACTATTAAATATAGCCCAGCTCTATGGAGTATACGGCTTATTGTGGTCACATGCCCAGATACACCAGTCTATGCTGTGGAACTCTGCAGCCCCTTCAGGGTTTCCTTTGGTCTCTGTGCTGCCTCTCTGATTAATGCCCTCCTTGAGTCCTGTGAGTTTTGGTGGCCGTCCCTCTCTTGGCAGGTTTGTTGTGGTACCATGGTCTTTCCATTTGAAGATGATGGATTTGATGGTGATCTGGGGGATCATCAAAGATTTGACTTGTACTTCTCAACAACTTTGTCCCTGACTTGTTTGGAGAGCTCCTTGGTCTTCATGGTGTGATGCCTCTTGCTTAGTGGTATTGCAGCCTCTGGGGCCTTTCAGAAAAGGTGTGTTTATACTGACAGATCATGTGACACTTAGATTATTACACACAGGTGGACTTCATTTCACTAATTATGTGACTTCTGAAGGTAATTGGTTACACCAGAACTTTTGAGGGGCTTCATAGCAAAGGGGGTGAATACATACGCACATACCAATTTTCACATTTTCATTTATAAAAATTGTTTTTTATATAATTTTTTTTTTTTCATTTCACCTCACCAATTTGAACTATTTTGTGCATATCCATCACATAAAGGCCCTCATTCCGAGTTGATTGGTCGCAAGGCGAATTTAGCAGAGTTACACACGCTAAGCCGCCGCCTACTGTGAGTGTATCTTAGCATCTTAAAATTGCGACCGATGTATTCGCAATATTGCGATCACAAACTACTTAGCAGTTTTAGAGTAGCTCCAGACTTACTCTGCCTGTGCGATCAGTTCAGTGCTTGTCGTTCCTGGTTTGACGTCACAAACACACCCAGCGTTCGCCCAACCACTCCCCCGTTTCTCCGGCCACTCCTGCGTTTTTTCCGGAAACGGTAGCGTTTTCAGCCACACGCCCATAAAACGCCGTGTTTCCGCCCAGTAACACCCATTTCCTGTCAATCACATTACGATCGCCGGAGCGATGAAAAAGCCGTGAGTAAAAATACTTTCTTCATAGCAAAGATACAGTGCGAATATTGCGCATGCGCACTAAGCGGAATTTCACTGCGATGCGATGAAAAATACCGAGCGAACGACTCGGAATGAGGGCCAAAGTTCAGATTAAAAAAATCAATAAATTACAGGTTATAATGTAAGAAAATAGGTAAAAAGTCAAGGGGTGTGAATACTTTAGCAAGGCACTGTATGTGTATGTGTGTATATATATATATATATATATATATATATGGGATCTGGACTTTAGGTCGACAGTAAGTAGGTCGACACTGTCTAGGTCGACCACTATTGGTCGACAGTAAGTAGGTTGACATGGTTTCTAGGTCGACAGGGTCTCTAGGTCGACATGTTCTAGGTTGTTGTTTTTTTTTTCATTTTTAGAACTTTTTCATATGGTAACCTGTGCTGAGCACAGCGGTAGCGGAGCGAGGCACCTTGCCCGAAGCATGGCAAGCGAAGCGAGCCATGCGAGGACACGGAGCACTAATTGGGGTTCCCAGTCACTGTACGGAGAAAACGACACCAAAAAAGTACAAAAACTCATGTCAACCTTTTCTCATGTCGACCTAGTACATGTCGACCTAGAAACCATGTCGACCAAGACTGGTCGAACTAGACACTGTCAACCTAAGTCTTATCTACCTAACATACAGATGGAGCCCTATTAAAGGGATAGATGAACATGGCTCCATCTGTACAACACCCTATATCAATATATATATATATATACTAGGTGCTTCATCGCGCCCTACGGGCGCTCTTCACACCGTCGCAAGGGGCTACGCCCCTTTATCCCTTGCATGCCTTTCTGGGGTTCAATATTTGTGTTATATGGAGTATCACCTGCATTCCTTTGTTAGTGGTTAAATATTGCACAATGAAAGGGTGTGCGATGGTGAAGGAGGTGCAGCCCCTTGCGACGGCGTGAACAGCACCTGCAGACCACAATGTACAGAATGTAGCGGGTGCGGGGGGTACTGCGGATGGTGTCTGTAGATGCTGCGGATGGAGGGGGGGCGGAAGTGGGGGTGGGGCCCGGATGGGGAAGGGTTGGGAGGTGCTGCGGGTGGGGTAGGGGCAGAGGAGTGGGGGATGCAGATGGGGGAGGGGTCCGGAGGCACTGCAGGTGGGGGAGGGGCAGGGGTGCCATGGGTGGGGGAGGGGCAGGTGTGGGGATGTTGCAGATGGGTGAAGGGTTCCGGAGGTGCTGTGGGATGGGAAGGGGCGGGAGTGCCACTGGTGGGGTAGGGGTCCGTAGGCGCCATGGGTAGGGGAGGGGCAGGTACGGGTGTTGCGGCAGATGGGGAAGGGGGTCCGGAGGTGCTGCAGGTGGTGGTGGGGCAGGTGCGGGGGTGCCATTGGTGGGGGAGGGGTGGGTGAGGGGGGGACCGCGGATGGAGGAGGGTGTCTGCAGATGCTGCGGGTGGAGGCGGGCAGGTGTGGGGGAGACATATAAGGGGGGTGAATGGTGGAGGGGGCCTGGAGATTGCTGGGGGTGGTGAAGGGGCGGAGGAGTGGGAGCCGCGGGTGGTGTAGGGGGTCTGGAGGCACAGCATGTGGGGGAGGGGTGGAGTGCCGCATGTGGTGGAGGGGAAGGTGCGGAGGTGTGGTGCATTGGGGAGAGGTCTGGAGGTGCTGCGGGTACTGTACCTGCCAAAAAGGTAGTTGGAGGGTATGCAGTAACAGGGCCAGGACAGGGGTGACAGGGTCAGAACAGGGTTGACTGGGCCCGGACAGGGGTGACAGGGTCAGAACAGGGGTGACAGGGTCAGAACAGGGGTGACGGGGCCAGGACAGGGGTGACGGGGCCAGGACATGGGCGACGGGGCCAGGACAGAAATGACAGGGACAGGATAGGGGTGACAGGGTCAGTGTAGGGGCGGAAGGACCAGGACAGGGGTGTCAGGGCCAGTATAGGGTTGACAGGGCAAGCACAGAGGTGACAGGGCCAGGATAAGGGTGAAAGGGCCAGGATAAGGGTGAAAGGGCCAGGATAAGGGTGGCAGGTCAAGGCCAGGGGTTACAGGGACATGACAGAACACAGGGCACGGGAGAGATTGGTATTAGGGACAGAACAGTGGTGACAGACAGATGTGTCTTACCGGAGTCACTGCTGCTGGCTGCTGCTGTTCCACTCCAACCTGTTGGCATCTGCTGCTGGTGGAGACTTGGCATGGCTGACTCTCTTAGGCTGTATTCCTGCTTCCTCTGCCCATCCGCATCACTCCCCCCCTCCTCAGTCACACACCGCAGACCTCGCGCAGCTGCCGGGCACTGTGGTAAGGTGAGACTGGGAGTGACTGGTTAGCCCCCAGGAGATGCTGCGGCTGGAGGGAGGAGGGGGTCATAGCATGCACGTGGCGCGGACCTCACGGCTGCTGGGCACTATGGTAAGGGGAGACTGGGAGTGACTGGTTAGCTCCCAGGAGACGCTGATGGAGGAGGGGGTCAGAGCCTGCAAGCAGCGCGGACTTCTGCAGCGCTACCCGCCGGCTAAAGTGTGTGAAGGAGCTGGGCGCAACTCACTGCGGGTGGCAGCGCTGCAGCTAGCGGTGGGGTCGCAGGGGCTGGAGATAACAGAGGCAGTACGGAAAGTGCACAGCGGCTGGTGACCCACAAAACTACAGCTAAGAAGCGTGGAGTGTGCCAGAATGTGACGCTCCTCCCTGCCAGAGAGACCCTGCTGAGTATGCTGATGTGGGGGTCAAGTATGGCATACCCCCTCACACACACCCATACCTCCCAAATGTCCCAATTTTCGCGGGACAGTCCTATTTTTTGGGGTCTGTCCCGCTGTCCCACCCGCGGGTCGCAGTGTCCTGCGGTGGGGGGGGGGGGGGCAGTTGGAAAGCTCCTGTACTTACTGTTCTGCTTAGCAGAGCAGCGGTGAATAGTGGAGACAGAGGGAGAGGGGGCATCAGGGGGTACGGATTAAGGGGGGGTTCCAGCAGCAGGGCCGGATTAAGGGGGGGGGGGGGGGCAGGCGGTACGTACCGTTGGCCCCACAGTTTTAGGGGGCCCCCTGGCTGGAGTAGCTCTGTCCCAGCTCAGAAGCTCCCCCGTCCTGCCAGCAACAGTGGCAGCATTGTGCTACAGTCAGCACACGCTGCTGCGTATTGGCAGGTCTGTGGTGTTGCAGGGAGGCAGCAGTCTCCCTGCTTTCTTCTGCCTGTGCGGGTGTGTAGGGGGGAGCGACCACCTCCTCTGGATTTACCTCTAGCTGAGGGGCCAAAATACCATTAAAAAAAAAAAAAAAAATCCCGGAATTTGCATAATGGGGCGTGGTATAGCTGGCACTGGGGGGACATGTGTATCTGGCACTGGGGGTATAGCTGGCACTGGGGGCATAGCTGGCACTGGGGGGACATGTGTATCTGGCACTGGGGGCATATCTGGCACTGGGGGGACATGTGTATCTGGCACTGGGGGTATAGCTGGCACTGGGGGCATATCTGGCACTGGGGGGACATGTGTATCTGGCACTGGGGGCATATCTGGCACTGGGGGGACATGTGTATCTGGCACTGGGGGTATAGCTGGCACTGGGGGCATAGCTGGCACTGTGGGGACATGTTTATCTGGCACTGGGGGCATATCTGGCACTGGGGGGACAAGTGTATCTGGCACTGGGGGCATATCTGGCACTGCGGGGACATGTGTATCTGGCACTGGGGGCATATCTGATTATCTGGCACTGGGGACATATCTGGCACTGTGGGGGCATTTCTGTATCTGGCACTGGGGGGCAATGTATATCTGACACAGTGGGGGCATTTGTGTATCTGGCACTGTGAGGCAATGTATATCTGGTACTCTGGGGGCATTTGTGTATCTGGCACTATCTGGCACTGTGGGGCAACGTGTATCTGGCACTATTGGGGTCAAATGTGTATCTGCCCCTCCCCCCATATGTGTATCACACCCCCATTTTCATTGGCCACGCCCCATGTGGCATTTGGCCACACCCCTTTTTTTGCACGCGCGCCTTTGGCGCGCAAACACAGTACCTATAAAACATTTTTTTTACTTGCACCACTGGGGCCAGGCACCCTGTTTCAGTCTTATCGAATTGCAGTATTATGCAGCAAGGGGCGGGGATCTGCTAACAGGAATGTGATTGGTGCAGAGACGGAGAAAAGCTGTCACTAGGGGGAGCACACACACACACACTCATTGTTTGCCACTGATACGTTCATTATTTACGTGGGACTTCCGTAATGTTCTTGGCCCAAATGGGTGTGGCCTACTGGAAAGTCGTATGATTTTCCCTGCCTAATACCAGTTACTTAATTACTAATGAGATGGTTGTTAGGGACAGGATAACCAAAAGTAATTACTACAATATTTTTTGTATTTTAACACATTTTTTAATTAATTTTGACAAATTTTAGACACCAGTGTAGTGAGGTTCATGTTTGGATACTGCATTGCGCAGTGGTACCCAGTGGCAAGGTCTATTCATTGCTGCAAGTATGGCGGTAAGGGGCGGTACGACGTACCGGTAAGAAATTCCCAGCCGGTACGCCGTTACCGCCGGGCCGTCCACCATACCTGCATCCCGCTGGCGTCTGTGTGAGGGAAGGAGAGCGCAGCACACAGTACCTATAAGACATTTTTCTACTTGCACCACTGGGTCTACTCCAGAGCCCATTCCTACCCCCCAACAGATCTGAACCTGTGACCTGTACGTGACCATCAATGGTAGTAAACTATGTAATAGAGAGCCTTCAATGGTTTCACATACTGAGGGTTATCCCTGATCTTTCCCTCACTGGCCCATAGACCAAACAGAACCAGGGGGAGGGGCTTTGCACTGCAGGTGTATCAGCCGAGTGCTGCGTCCTGGCACCAGTAGGGGGAGGGAAAAACATTGGGGGGTTTTGGGAACCATTGCTTCTACGCCATCAATAGTAAAATGAAAATTGTCATTTAACCATTGATGTTTGTAACCATCGATGGTTGATGGCTAACCCTACTGGGAATTACACCACTGACACTGAGGAATCGTAAGTAAATTCACCTTACTGTATCTGAATGATTCTACTGCCCATATGCTAATATAGCTCTGTGAGGCTGTGATCAGAATTGCACTTGCAATGACCATACAATATTTGTTTGTTTTTCTTGAACGCGCACCTGTCCCCGGTTTATGGGCTGAGCCATTATGAATCATTATCTTGTAGTTTCACTGTACTGGGAACCAGTACCTCATGAATACACTGGAAATGCCTCCTAAATATTAACGATGAATCAGTGATGTAATCTATTCCTGAGCAATGAAGCAGCTACATTCTCATTAATATTGTTGTAGCTCCCAAAATGGCAGCTTCTGCAGTTACCTTTGCCCTGCTATATATGCATCCGTCACAAACCCTTATCCTGCCTTGCAAGTTGGATAAATGTGTCAATTATGTGTTACGTAAGGATTAATATACGGGTGGATATTTAAATTAAGGATTTTATACACACCTGGCATACAGGGTATTATGTAACACAAATTAGGGAAAGAGACATCATTTTAAATCTGCAAGAAAGGGTGTGAGCTGCCGTATGTTACTTCATTTCACTTTCATGCTTTACATGTCCCATTTACAATCATTAACCTATTTATTTATTGGTAATAGAGGACAGAAAATAAGACTCTTTTTAGGGGCAGTCTTTATTTATAATTTATTAAAAATATTACATTTTCTCTGACGTCCTAGTGGATGCTGGGAACTCCGTAAGGACCATGGGGAATAGACGGGCTCCGCAGGAGACTGGGCACTCTAAAAGAAAGATTAGGTACTATCTGGTGTGCACTGGCTCCTCCCTCTATGCCCCTCCTCCAGACCTCAGTTAGAATCTGTGCCCGGCCAGAGCTGGATGCTCCTAGTGGGCTCTCCTGAGCTTGCTAGAAAGAAAGTATTTGTTAGGTTTTTTATTTTCAGTGAGATCTGCTGGCAACAGACTCACTGCTACGTGGGACTGAGGGGAGAGAAGCAAACCTACCTGCGTGCAGCTAGCTTGTGCTTCTTAGGCTACTGGACACCATTAGCTCCAGAGGGTTCGAACACAGGGCCTGACCTCGATCGTCCGTTCCCGGAGCCGCGCACCCTGAGCAAGAAGACAGAAGAAGGAGATGAAATCGGCGGCAGAAGACTCCGGTCTTCATTAAGGTAGCGCACAGCACTGCAGCTGTGCGCCATTGCTCCCACTGCACACCACACACTCCGGTCAATGTAGGGTGCAGGGCGCTGGGGGGGGGGCGCCCTGGGCAGCAATAAGAATACATTTTGGCAATATATACACATAATACAGTCTGGAAAACTGTATATGTGTAAAAACTTCCGCCATTAAGCTATATAAAACGCGGGAGAAGCCCGCCGCTGAGGGGGCGAGGCCTTCTTCCTCAGCACACCAGCGCCATTTTCTCTTCACAGCTCCGCTGGAAGGACGCTCCCCAGGCTCTCCCCTGCAGTATCCTGTACAAGAAGGGTAAAAAAGAGAGGGGGGGCACATAAATTTAGGCGCAAATAAGATAATAAGCAGCTATTGGGAAAAATCACTCATTATAGTGTAAATCCCTGTGTTATATAGCGCTGTGGTGTGTGCTGGCATACTCTCTCTCTGTCTCCCTAAAGGACTTTGTGGGGTCCTGTCCTCAGTCAGAGCATTCCCTGTGTGTGTGTGCGGTGTGTCGGTATGGCTGTGTCGACATGTTTGATGAGGAGGGTTACGTGGAGGTGGAGCAAGGGCAGATAAGTGTGGTGTCGCCCCCGACGGGGCCGACACCGGATTGGATGTATATGTGGAAGGTCTTAACAGACAGTGTCAACTCCTTACATAAAAGGTTCGATGACGCAGCAGCCTTGGGACAGCCGGGATCTCAGCCCGCGCCTGCCCAGGCGTCTCAGAGGCCATCAGGGGCTCATAAACGCCCGCTAGCTCAGATGGTAGACACAGATGTCGACACGGAGTCTGACTCCAGTGTAGATGAGGATGAGACAAATGCACAGTCTACAAAAGCCATCCGATGCATGATTACTGCAATGAAAAATGTATTGCACATTTCTGATGTTAACCCGGTTACTACCAAGAAGGGTATTATGTTTGGGGAGAAAAAGCAGCCAGTGACTTTTCCCCCATCTGATGAATTAAATGAATTGTGTGAGGAAGCGTGGAGTTCCCCCGATAAGAAACTAGTGATTTCTAAGAGGTTACTGATGGCGTACCCTTTCCCGCCAACGGACAGGTTACGTTGGGAAACATCCCCTAGGGTGGACAAGGCGCTCACATGCTTATCAAAAAAGGTGGCACTGCCGTCTCAGGATACGGCCGCCCTAAAGGAGCCTGCGGATAGAAAGCAGGAAGCTATCCTGAAGTCTGTGTATACACACTCAGGTACTATACTGAGACCTGCTATTGCTTCAGCATGGATGTGTAGTGCTGCAGCCGCATGGTCTGATACCCTGTCAGACAACATTGATTCCCTCGACAGGGATACTATTTTGCTAACCATAGAACATATAAAAGACGTCGTCTTATATATGCGGGATGCACAGAGGGACATTTGCCTGCTGGCATCTAGAATTAATGCAATGTCCATTTCTGCCAGGAGAGTATTATGGACTCGGCAGTGGACAGGTGATGCTGATTCTAAAAGACACATGGAGGTTTTGCCTTATAAGGGTGAGGAATTGTTTGGGGACGGTCTCTCGGACCTCGTATCCACGGCAACAGCCGGGAAGTCAACTTTTTTACCTCAGGTTCCCTCACAGCCTAAGAATGCACCGTATTATCATGTACAGTCCTTTCGGCCTCAGAAAGGCAAGCGGATCAGAGGCGCATCCTTTCTGCCCAGAGGCAGGGGTAGAGGAAAGAAGCTGCACCAGGCAGCCAGTTCCCAGGAACAAAAATCCTCCCCCGCTTCCTCTAAGTCCACCGCATGACGCTGGGGCTCCACAGGCGGAGCCGGGTGCGGTGGGGGCGCGTCTCCGAAACTTCAGCAACCAGTGGGTTCGCTCACAAGTGGATCTCTGGGCTGTACAAATTGTATCTCAGGGATACAAGCTGGAGTTCGAGGCGACTCCCCCTCGCCGTTACCTCAAATCAGCCTTGCCAGCTGCTCCCAGGGAAAGGGAGGTAGTACTGGCGGCAATTCACAAGCTGTACCTCCATCAGGTGATAATCAAGGTTCCCCTCCTTCAACAAGGACGGGGTTACTATTCCACAATGTTTGTGGTACCGAAACCAGACGGTTCGTTGAGACCCATTCTGAATTTAAAATCCTTGAACACTTATATAAGGAAGTTCAAGTTCAAAATGGAATCGCTCAGGGCGGTTATTGCAAGCCTGGAAGAGGGGGATTTTATGGTGTCGCTGGACATCAAGGATGCTTACTTGCATGTCCCCATTTACACACCTCACCAGGAGTACCTCAGGTTTGTGGTACAGGATTGTCATTACCAATTCCAGACGTTGCCGTTTGGTCTGTCCACGGCACCGAGAGTATTTACCAAGGTAATAGCCGAAATGATGATACTCCTTCGGAAGAAGGGAGTTATAATTATCCCGTACTTGGACGATCTCCTTATAAAGGCGAGGTCCAGAAAGCAGTTGTTAGTCAGCGTAGCACTCTCTCGGGAAGTGTTGCAACAGCACGGCTGGATTCTGAATATCACAAAGTCGCAGCTGATTCCTGCGACGCGTCTGCTCTTCCTGGGCATGATTCTGGACACAGAACAGAAGAAGGTGTTTCTCCCGGTGGAGAAGGCCCAGGAATTGTCATCTCTGGTCAGGGACCTCCTGAAACCAAAACAGGTGTCGGTGCATCACTGCACGCGAGTCCTGGGAAAGATGGTGGCTTCTTACGAAGCAATTCCCTTCGGCAGGTTCCATGCAAGGATCTTTCAGTGGGATCTGTTAGACAAATGGTCCGGATCGCATCTTCAGATGCATCGGTTGATCACCCTGTCCCCAAGGGCCAGGGTGTCTCTGCTGTGGTGGCTGCAGAGTGCTCATCTTCTCGAGGGCCGCAGATTCGGCATACAGGACTGGGTCCTGGTGACCACGGATGCAAGCCTCCGAGGATGGGGGGCAGTCACTCAGGGAAGGTACTTCCAAGGACAGTGGTCAAGTCAGGAGACTTCACTACACATAAATATACTGTAACTAAGGGCCATTTACAACGCCCTGAGTCAAGCAGAGCCCCTGCTTCAAAACCAACCAGTGCTGATTCAATCAGACAACATCACGGCGGTCGCCCACGTAAACCGCCAGGGCGGCACAAGAAGCAGGATGGCGATGGCAGAAGCCACAAGGATTCTCCGATGGGCGGAGAATCACGTGCTAGCACTGTCAGCAGTGTTCATTCCGGGAGTGGACAACTGGGAAGCAGACTTCCTCAGCAGGCACGACCTCCACCCGGGAGAGTGGGGACTTCATCCAGAAGTCTTCACGCAGATTGTAAACCGTTGGGAACGGCCACAGGTGGACATGATGGCGTCCCGCCTCAACAAAAAGCTAAAAAAATATTGCGCCAGGTCAAGGGACCCTCAGGCGATAGCTGTGGACGCACTAGTGACACCGTGGGTGTACCAGTCGGTTTATGTGTTCCCTCCTCTTCCTCTCATACCCAAGGTACTGAGGATAGTAAGAAAGAGAGGAGTAAGAACTATACTCATCGTTCCGGATTGGCCAAGAAGAACTTGGTACCCAGAACTACAAGAAATGATCTCAGAGGACCCATGGCCTCTGCCTCTCAGACAGGACCTGGTACAGCAGGGGCCCTGTCTGTTCCAAGACTTACCGCGGCTGCGTTTGACGGCATCGCGGTTGAACGCCGGATCCTAACGGAAAAGGGCATTCCAGATGAAGTGATTCCTACGCTGATAAAGGCTAGGAAAGACGTGACAGCACAACATTATCACCGTATATGGCGAAAATATGTTGCTTGGTGTGAGGCCAGGAAGGCCCCTACAGAGGAATTCCAGCTGGGTCGATTCCTGCACTTCCTACAGTCAGGAGTGACTATGGGCCTAAAATTAGGATCCATAAAGGTCCAGATTTCGGCCCTATCTATTTTCTTTCAAAAAGAACTGGCTTCACTGCCTGAAGTTCAGACGTTTGTTAAGGGAGTGCTGCATATTCAGCCCCCTTTTGTGCCTCCAGTGGCACCTTGGGATCTTAACGTTGTGTTGGATTTCCTGAAATCCCACTGGTTTGAGCCACTTAAGACCGTGGAGCTAAAATATCTCACGTGGAAAGTGGTCATGCTATTGGCCTTAGATTCGGCTAGGCGTGTGTCAGAATTGGCGGCTTTGTCATGTAAAAGCCCTTATCTGATCTTCCATATGAACAGGGCAGAATTGAGGACTCGTCCCCAATTTCTCCCTAAGGTGGTATCAGCGTTTCATTTGAACCAACCTATTGTGGTGCCTGCGGCTACTCGGGACTTGGAGGATTCCAAGTTACTAGATGTAGTCAGGGCTTTGAAAATCTATATAGCCAGGACGGCTGGAGTCAGGAAAACTGACTCACTGTTTATCCTGCATGCACCCAACAAGCTGGGTGCTCCTGCTTCAAAGCAAACTATTGCGCGCTGGATCTGTAACACGATTCAGCAAGCTCATTCTGCGGCAGGATTGCCGCATCCTAAATCAGTAAAAGCCCATTCCACAAGGAAGGTGGGCTCTTCTTGGGCGGCTGCCCGAGGGGTCTCGGCTTTACAGCTTTGCCGAGCTGCTACTTGGTCGGGTTCAAACACATTTGCTAAGTTCTACAAGTTTGATACCCTGGCTGAGGAGGACCTTGCCTTTGCTCATTCGGTGCTGCAGAGTCATCCGCACTCTCCCGCCCGTTTGGGAGCTTTGGTATAATCCCCATGGTCCTTACGGAGTTCCCAGCATCCACTGGGACGTCAGAGAAAATAAGAATTTACTCACCGGTAATTCTATTTCTCGTAGTCCGTAGTTGATGCTGGGCGCCCGTCCCAAGTGCGGACTCTCTGCAATACATGTAAATAGTTATTGCTTAACTAAAGGGTTATTGTTATGAGCCATCTGTTACTGAGGCTCAGTTGTTGTTCATACTGTTAACTGGGTATGGTTATCACAAGTTGTACGGTGTGATTGGTGTGGCTGGTATGAGTCTTACCCTGGATTCCAAATCCTTTCCTTGTTGTGTCAGCTCTTCCGGGCACACTTTCCTTAACTGAGGTCTGGAGGAGGGGCATAGAGGGAGGAGCCAGTGCACACCAGATAGTACCTAATCTTTCTTTTAGAGTGCCCAGTCTCCTGCGGAGCCCGTCTATTCCCCATGGTCCTTACGGAGTTCCCAGCATCCACTACGGACTACGAGAAATAGAATTACCGGTGAGTAAATTCTTATTTTTTTGATATTAGAGATGTGCACCGGATATTTTTCGGGTTTTGTGTTTTGGTTTTGGATTCAATTCCGCGGCCTGTTTTTGGATTCGGACACATTTTGGCAAAATCTCCCTGAAAATTTTTTCGTCGGATTCGGGTGTTTTTTTTTTTAAAACCCCCTCAAAAACAGTTTAAATCATAGAATGTGGGGGTAATTTTGATCCTATAGTATTATTAACCTCAATAACCACAATTTCCACTAATTTCCTGTCTATTCTGAACACCTCACAATACTATTTTTAGTCCTAAAATTTGCACCGAGGTCGCTGGATGACTATGCAAAGCGACCCAAGAGGGCGGCACAAACACCTGGCCCATCTAGGAGTGGCACTGCAGTGTCAGACAGGATGGCACTTAAAAAAATTGGCCCCAAACAGCACATGATGCAAAGAAAAGAGAAAAAGAGGTGCACTGTGGTCGCTGGACGGCTAAGCTAAGCGACACAAACACCTCAATATCACAGGAATTATTCGTTCTTCTAATCAATGGTATTATTGGTCCAAATCACTGGAAGAAAATTACAAAATCACTGGAATTATTTGTTGTAATCAATGGTATTATTGGTCCAAATCACTGGAAGAAAATGACAAAATCACTGGAATTATTTGTTCTAATCAATGGTATTATTGGTCCAAATCACTGGAAGAAAATGACAAAATCACTGGAATTATTCGTTTTAATCAATGATATTATTGATCCAAATCACTGGAAGAAAATGACAAAATCACTGGAATTATTCGTTTTAATCAATGATATTATTGATCCAAATCACTGGAAGAAAATGACAAAATCACTGGAATTATTCGTTTTAATCAATGATATTATTGATCCAAATCACTGGAAGAAAATGACAAAATCACAGGAATTATTCGTTCTAATTAATGGTATTATTGGTCCAAATCACTGGAAGAAGACTGACATTTTTGGGATTATGGAGACATAATGTTTTTGAATATAAATCCTAAAGCAGGTGGTGTATTAGAGCAAAAGAGTGCAAGAGACCAGCCATGCAGTTTCTGAAATATTATGACAAAATGTTACTGTATTTCATAAGCACTCATTCCTAACTCTGCTAAGTACTGTTTAGTATACTGTATCTGGCTTCCATGAGGTAGTTGTCCAGTATTTCAGCTTCCATTGACCTTTTTGAAAGCGGTAGAAGTTATCGATTCTTTTTTTTTTTTTTTTTCCCCGCTATTTTTAATTTTCTCCTGCATAGCCCAGTAAAATGTTGCAATGTTAAGTATTGACTTGTGCCTTCTGGGGGTCCACTTCTTCACCAAACCCAGCCAAATCTCGTCCTGATTCCTAACCCTCTGTTCCACGTTCTCTATGTACCCCATCTGTGTCACCCATGTCTGTCTACCCCTCCCCTTTAGATTGTAAGTTCTCACGAGCAGGGCCCTCTTCCCTCATGTGCTTATATACTGTTGGTCACCAAAATGCTGCACTGTAATACTATATATACTGCTCACAAAAATGCCGCACAGATATGGAATGGATACTTACAGTGACACAGAGCTGCAAGATACAGCAATGGCCTACTGTACAACTATATACTGTTAGTCACCTAAATGCTGCACTGTAATACTATATAAACTGCTCACAAAAATGCCACAAAGATATGGAATGGATACTTGCAGTGACACAGAGCTGCAAGATACAGCAATGGCCTACTGTACTGTACTACTATAATTATTATATACTGGTGGTCCCCAGTCCCCACAATGCAGCACACTGATCAGATATTTGCAGCACACTGAGCACAGATATGGAGCGTTTTCAGGCAGAGAACGTAGATATTTTCAGCACACTGAGCACAGATTATTTGCAGCACACTGAGCACAGATATTTGCAGCACACTGAGCACAGATTACGGAGCTTTTCAGGGAGAGAATGCTGCCACGTCCTCTCCGTTCAATCTCCAATGCACGAGTGAAAATGGCAGCGACGCGCGGCTCCTTATATAGAATACGAATCTCGCGAGAATCCGACAGCGGGATGAAGACGTTCGGGCACGTTCTGGTTAACCGAGCAAGGCAGGAAGATCCGAGGCTGCCTCGGAACCGTGTAAAATAGGTGAAGTTCGGGGGGGTTCGGATCCCGAGGAACCGAACCCGCTCATCTCTAATTGATATGCATTAAAAAAGGGGATTTAGGTGTCCCGATTTGAGTTCACCGACAATACAAACATTTAACAATAATTAGACAGAGAAAATGGAATCCCAGTCAGTCATATCAGCAGTACAGATAAGTGTGCTATGTTTAGTAAGGCACATACAGTAAGTAGCACATGTGGATGTATATTCATAGACAAAATATATACAAATGTCAGCCAATGTAAATAGTGATTTCCAATTTTTGGGGAACGTTCACTGTCCTTTAGGACATACGGGAGGACAGTAGAAGTGGTGGTGATCCATATAAATCTTTGCCTCCTCCATACATTAAAATATCTACATTAATCCTAACACACCACCAGTGATTATTTTATCTGCCGTATGCTCCACAATTGAACAAATTGTAATACTTAATTAACAGTGTGTAGTCATACACAGATAATATATGTGAGACCTGAAGATTGTTTCTTATTTTTGCCTACTGTATATGTATTTATCTTGATTTACTATTGTCCTAAGTCTAGATTTTCACCTACAATTGCTAGCACTACTTTGATGTTATGTTCAAAAATGGTATCTGGACTCTAGGTTGACACTGTCTAGGTCGACACACATTAGGTCGACACCTATTGGTTGACATTGAGTAGGTCGACACAGGAAATAGGTCGAAATGACCATTAGATCGAAATAAACAAGGACGACATGGAAAAAGGTTGACATGAGTTTTTCACATTTTTTTAATTTTTTTAACTTTTTCATACTTTACGATCCACGTGAACTACAACTGGGAACGGTAACCGAGCGCAGTGGAAGCGGAGGGAGACACCTTGCCCGAAGCATGGCGAGGGGACACGATGCACTAATTGGGGTTCCCCGTCACATTACGAAGAAAACGACACAACCCCCCTATAAAAAACCCATGTCGACATTTTCCCATGTCAACATTGTTCATGTCGACCTAATGGTCATGTCGATGCATTTCCTGTGTCGACCTAGTCACTGTCGACCAATATGTGTCAACCAAGACACTGTCAGCCCTGAGTCCCATACCCTTCAAAAATATAGCCATATGCAATACGTAATTAAAAGCACAAATTTATTCTCCAAAAATTGGAAATCACTATTTACATTGGCTGACACTTGTATATATTTTGTCTATGAATATACATCCACATGTGCTACTTACTGTATGTGCCTTACTAAACATAGCACACTTACCTGTACTGCTGATTGTTCCCCAATCTTTGGACCGATTATTATTTCTTAAACACAGCCCTTTGGCTACCTGAAATGACTGATTGGGATTCCATTTTCTCTGTCTAATTATTGTTAAATGTTTGTATTGTCTGTGAACTCAAAATGGCACACCTAAATCCTCTTTTTTAATGCATATCAATAAAATGTAATATTTTTAATAAATTATAAATAAAGAGTGCCCCTAAAAAAAGTCTTATTTTCTGTCCTCTATTACCACTGTAATATTCTGACTCGTGGGAGTACCACCAACTGAGAAATGATCTCATAGGATTCATACCTGGAAAAATTCTGTTATATGTTGGTACATATACATCATATTATACCTGTGTGACCCCTGAGAGCAGATCTGTGCGGAATCAACACCATTCCCCTATTTATTTATTTATTACCTAGTAGTAATAGTCACCATGGGAGCCAGCTCTGTGGATTCTGTGGGTGTTCGATCTCCACCAAAAAATTGTGCTGTCTATTCATGGTGTTTTTGAGTTATATGAGGGATGTAAATAATTTTAAAGAGTCCGTTCTGTGTGTTTTGCTGCCAAGCTTATGCTACTATAGGCAGTTTGGAGTCAGATGCAACTCAGTCCCAACATAATGTTCTCACACTCCATCCTCAGGACCCCAAATAGATCATGTTTTCAAGGCCATCCAGCAGGTGCACAGGTCACAGGTGTATTTATTACTCACTGACACATTTTAAAAGATTCACAGGTGGAGCTCATTATCTCACATGTGATACTGTGAGGAGACCTGGAAAACATTAAGCATGCACTGTTTGGGGTCTTGAGGACTGAGTTTAATGACCTATGTACTAGAGATGAGCGGGTTCGGTTCCTCGGAATCCGAACCCGCCCGAACTTCATGTTTTTTTACACGGGTCCGAGCGACTCGGATCTTCCCGCCTTGCTCGGTTAACCCGAGCGCGCCCGAACGTCATCATCACGCTGTCGGATTCTCGCGAGGCTCGGATTCTATCGCGAGACTCGGATTCTATATAAGGAGCCGCGCGTCGCCGTCATTTTTCACACGTGCATTGAGATTCATAGGGAGAGGACGTGTCTGGCGTCCTCTCCGTTTATAGAGATTCGAGAAGAGAGTGAGACAGAGAGAGACACAGTAGTAATTTGGGGAGCATTAGGAGGTGTACTACTACTACTAGTACTTGCTGAAGTGATAGAGAGAGATAGTGTGACTGTATTATCTGACTTGTGGTGGAGACACTGACAGTGGGGAGCAGTTAGAGTCTGAGAGCAGGACTCAGGACTCAGGAGTACATATAACGTACAGTGCACACTTTTGCTGCCAGAGTGCCAGCCACACTGCCATTGTTTGTGACCACACTGACCACCAGTATAATATATATTGTGATTGTCTGCTTAGGACTCAGGAGTACTACTTGCAAGTTGCTGATAGTGTGACCAGTGACCTGACCACCAGTTTAATAAATCACCACCAGTTTATGAGTTTAATATATTTTATATATATATATATATATATATATATATATATATATAATTGTATATAATATATATATAATATTGTATACCACCTAGCACCTACCCGTGTTTTTTTTTTTTTTCTTTCTTCTTTATACATACTACTATAGTAGCTTACTGTAGCAGTCTGCGGTGCTGCTGAGCTGACAGTGTCCAGCAGGTCCGTCATCAGTCATTACATAATAAATATATAATATATACCTGTCCGGCTGCAGTACTAGTGATATTATATATACATATATATTGATTTCATCTCATTATCATCCAGTCTATATTATCAGCAGACACAGTACGTTAGTCCACGGCTGTAGCTACCTCTGTGTCGGCACTCGGCAGTCCATCCATAATTGTATACCACCTACCCGTGGTTGTTGTTTTTTTCTTTCTTCTTTATACATACTACTATAGTAGCTTACTGTAGCAGTCTGCGGTGCTGCTGAGCTGACAGTGTCCAGCAGGTCCGTCATCAGTCATTACATAATAAATATATAATATATACCTGTCCGGCTGCAGTACTAGTGATATTATATATACATATATATTGATTTCATCTCATTATCATCCAGTCTATATTATCAGCAGACACAGTACGTTGGTCCACGGCTGTAGCTACCTCTGTGTCGGCACTCGGCAGTCCATCCATAATTGTATACCACCTACCCGTGGTTGTTGTTTTTTTCTTTCTTCTTTATACATACTACTATAGTAGCTTACTGTAGCAGTCTGCGGTGCTGCTGAGCTGACAGTGTCCAGCAGGTCCGTCATCAGTCATTACATAATAAATATATAATATATACCTGTCCGGCTGCAGTACTAGTGATATTATATATACTGATTTCATCTCATTATCATCCAGTCTATATTATCAGCAGACACAGTACGTTAGTCCACGGCTGTAGCTACCTCTGTGTCGGCACTCGGCAGTCCATCCATAATTGTATACCACCTACCCGTGGTTGTTTTTTTTTTCTTTCTTCTTTATACATACTACTATAGTAGCTTACTGTAGCAGTCTGCGGTGCTGCTGAGCTGACAGTGTCCAGCAGGTCCGTCATCAGTCATTACATAATAAATATATAATATATACCTGTCCGGCTGCAGTACTAGTGATATTATATATACATATATATTGATTTCATCTCATTATCATCCAGTCTATATTATCAGCAGACACAGTACGTTAGTCCACGGCTGTAGCTACCTCTGTGTCGGCACTCGGCAGTCCATCCATAATTGTATACCACCTACCCGTGGTTGTTGTTTTTTTCTTTCTTCTTTATACATACTACTATAGTAGCTTACTGTAGCAGTCTGCGGTGCTGCTGAGCTGACAGTGTCCAGCAGGTCCGTCATCAGTCATTACATAATAAATATATAATATATACCTGTCCGGCTGCAGTACTAGTGATATTATATATACATATATATTGATTTCATCTCATTATCATCCAGTCTATATTATCAGCAGACACAGTACGTTAGTCCACGGCTGTAGCTACCTCTGTGTCGGCACTCGGCAGTCCATCCATAATTGTATACCACCTACCCGTGGTTGTTGTTTTTTTCTTTCTTCTTTATACATACTACTATAGTAGCTTACTGTAGTAGTCTGCGGTGCTGCTGAGCTGACAGTGTCCAGCAGGTCCGTCATCAGTCATTACATAATAAATATATAATATATACCTGTCCGGCTTCAGTACTAGTGATATTATATATACATATATATTGATTTCATCTCATTATCATCCAGTCTATATTATCAGCAGACACAGTACGTTAGTCCACGGCTGTAGCTACCTCTGTGTCGGCACTCGGCAGTCCATCCATAATTGTATACCACCTACCCGTGGTTGTTGTTTTTTTCTTTCTTCTTTATACATACTACTATAGTAGCTTACTGTAGCAGTCTGCGGTGCTGCTGAGCTGACAGTGTCCAGCAGGTCCTTCATCAGTCATTACATAATAAATATATAATATATACCTGTCCGGCTGCAGTACTAGTGATATTATATATACATATATATTGATTTCATCTCATTATCATCCAGTCTATATTAGCAGCAGACACAGTACGGTAGTCCACGGCTGTAGCTACCTCTGTGTCGGCACTCGGCAGTCCATCCATAATTGTATACCACCTACCCGTGGTTGTTTTTTTTTTCTTTCTTCTTTATACATACTACTATAGTAGCTTACTGTAGCAGTCTGCGGTGCTGCTGAGCTGACAGTGTCCAGCAGGTCCGTCATCAGTCATTACATAATAAATATATAATATATACCTGTCCGGCTGCAGTACTAGTGATATTATATATACATATATATTGATTTCATCTCATTATCATCCAGTCTATATTAGCAGCAGACACAGTACGGTAGTCCACGGCTGTAGCTACCTCTGTGTCGGCACTCGGCAGTCCATCCATAAGTATACTAGTATCCATCCATCTCCATTGTTTACCTGAGGTGCCTTTTAGTTGTCCCTATTAAAATATGGAGAACAAAAATGTTGAGGTTCCAAAATTAGGGAAAGATCAAGATCCACTTCCACCTCGTGCTGAAGCTGCTGCCACTAGTCATGGCCGAGACGATGAAATGCCAGCAACGTCGTCTGCCAAGGCCGATGCCCAATGTCATAGTACAGAGCATGTAAAATCCAAAACACCAAATATCAGTAAAAAAAAGGACTCCAAAACCTAAAATAAAATTGTCGGAGGAGAAGCGTAAACTTGCCAATATGCCATTTACCACACGGAGTGGCAAGGAACGGCTGAGGCCCTGGCCTATGTTCATGGCTAGTGGTTCAGCTTCACATGAGGATGGAAGCACTCAGCCTCTCGCTAGAAAAATGAAAAGACTCAAGCTGGCAAAAGCACCGCAAAGAACTGTGCGTTCTTCGAAATCCCAAATCCACAAGGAGAGTCCAATTGTGTCGGTTGCGATGCCTGACCTTCCCAACACTGGACGTGAAGAGCATGCGCCTTCCACCATTTGCACGCCCCCTGCAAGTGCTGGAAGGAGCACCCGCAGTCCAGTTCCTGATAGTCAGATTGAAGATGTCAGTGTTGAAGTACACCAGGATGAGGAGGATATGGGTGTTGCTGGCGCTGGGGAGGAAATTGACCAGGAGGATTCTGATGGTGAGGTGGTTTGTTTAAGTCAGGCACCCGGGGAGACACCTGTTGTCCGTGGGAGGAATATGGCCATTGACATGCCTGGTGAAAATACCAAAAAAATCAGCTCTTCGGTGTGGAAGTATTTCAACAGAAATGCGGACAACAGGTGTCAAGCCGTGTGTTGCCTTTGTCAAGCTGTAATAAGTAGGGGTAAGGACGTTAACCACCTCGGAACATCCTCCCTTATACGTCACCTGCAGCGCATTCATAATAAGTCAGTGACAAGTTCAAAAACTTTGGGTGACAGCGGAAGCAGTCCACTGACCAGTAAATCCCTTCCTCTTGTAACCAAGCTCACGCAAACCACCCCACCAACTCCCTCAGTGTCAATTTCCTCCTTACCCAGGAATGCCAATAGTCCTGCAGGCCATGTCACTGGCAATTCTGACGAGTCCTCTCCTGCTTGGGATTCCTCCGATGCATCCTTGAGTGTAATGCCTACTGCTGCTGGCGCTGCTGTTGTTGCTGCTGGGAGTCGATCGTCATCCCAGAGGGGAAGTCGTAAGCCCACTTGTACTACTTCCAGTAAGCAATTGACTGTCCAACAGTCCTTTGCGAGGAAGATGAAATATCACAGCAGTCATCCTGCTGCAAAGCGGATAACTGAGGCCTTGACAACTATGTTGGTGTTAGACGTGCGTCCGGTATCCGCCGTTAGTTCACAGGGAACTAGACAATTTATTGAGGCAGTGTGCCCCCGTTACCAAATACCATCTAGGTTCCACTTCTCTAGGCAGGCGATACCGAGAATGTACACGGACGTCAGAAAAAGACTCACCAGTGTCCTAAAAAATGCAGTTGTACCCAATGTCCACTTAACCACGGACATGTGGACAAGTGGAGCAGGGCAGGGTCAGGACTATATGACTGTGACAGCCCACTGGGTAGATGTATGGACTCCCGCCGCAAGAACAGCAGCGGCGGCACCAGTAGCAGCATCTCGCAAACGCCAACTCTTTCCTAGGCAGGCTACGCTTTGTATCACCGCTTTCCAGAATACGCACACAGCTGAAAACCTCTTACGGCAACTGAGGAAGATCATCGCGGAATGGCTTACCCCAATTGGACTCTCCTGTGGATTTGTGGCATCGGACAACGCCAGCAATATTGTGTGTGCATTAAATATGGGCCAATTCCAGCACGTCCCATGTTTTGCACATACCTTGAATTTGGTGGTGCAGAATTTTTTAAAAAACGACAGGGGTGTGCAAGAGATGCTGTCGGTGGCCAGAAGAATTGCGGGACACTTTCGGCGTACAGGCTCCACATACAGAAGACTGGAGCACCACCAAAAACAACTGAACCTGCCCTGCCATCATCTGAAGCAAGAAGTGGTAACGAGGTGGAATTCAACCCTCTATATGCTTCAGAGGTTGGAGGAGCAGCAAAAGGCCATTCAAGCCTATACAATTCAGCACGATATAGGAGGTGGAATGCACCTGTCTCAAGCGCAGTGGAGAATGATTTCAACGTTGTGCAAGGTTCTGATGCCCTTTGAACTTGCCACACGTGAAGTCAGTTCAGACACTGCCAGCCTGAGTCAGGTCATTCCCCTCATCAGGCTTTTGCAGAAGAAGCTGGAGACATTGAAGGAGGAGCTAACACAGAGCGATTCCGCTAGGCATGTGGGACTTGTGGATGGAGCCCTTAATTCGCTTAACAAGGATTCACGGGTGGTCAATCTGTTGAAATCAGAGCACTACATTTTGGCCACCATGCTCGATCCTAGATTTAAAGCCTACCTTGGATCTCTCTTTCCGGCAGACACAAGTCTGCTGGGGTTCAAAGACCTGCTGGTGAGAAAATTGTCAAGTCAAGCGGAACGCGACCTGTCAACATCTCCTCCTTCACATTCTCCCGCAACTGGGGGTGCGAGGAAAAGGCTCAGAATTCCGAGCCCACCCGCTGGCGGTGATGCAGGGCAGTCTGGAGCGACTGCTGATGCTGACATCTGGTCCGGACTGAAGGACCTGACAACGATTACGGACATGTCGTCTACTGTCACTGCATATGATTCTCTCACCATTGAAAGAATGGTGGAGGATTATATGAGTGACCGCATCCAAGTACTGGCAGGAAAAAGAGGCAATTTGGAGGCCCTTGCACAAACTGGCTTTATTCTACCTAAGTTGCCCTCCCACAAGTGTGTACTCCGAAAGAGTGTTTAGTGCCGCCGCTCACCTTGTCAGCAATCGGCGTACGAGGTTACATCCAGAAAATGTGGAGAAGATGATGTTCATTAAAATGAATTATAATCAATTCCTCCGTGGAGACATTGACCAGCAGCAATTGCCTCCACAAAGTACACAGGGAGCTGAGATGGTGGATTCCAGTGGGGACGAATTGATAATCTGTGAGGAGGGGGATGTACACGGTGATATATCGGAGGATGATGATGAGGTGGACATCTTGCCTCTGTAGAGCCAGTTTGTGCAAGGAGAGATTAATTGCTTCTTTTTAGGTGGGGGTCCAAACCAACCCGTCATTTCAGTCACAGTCGTGTGGCAGACCCTGTCACAGAAATGATGGGTTGGTTAAAGTGTGCATGTCCTGTTTATACAACATAAGGGTGGGTGGGAGGGCCCAAGGACAATTCCATCTTGCACCTCTTTTTTCTTTCATTTTTATTTGCGTCATGTGCTGTTTGGGGAGTGTTTTTTGGAAGGGCCATCCTGCGTGACACTGCAGTGCCACTCCTAGATGGGCCAGGTGTTTGTGTCGGCCACTAGGGTCGCTTAGCTTACTCACACAGCTACCTCATTGCGCCTCTTTTTTTCTTCTTTGCGTCATGTGCTGTTTGGGGAGTGTTTTTTGGAAGGGCCATCCTGCGTGACACTGCAGTGCCACTCCTAGATGGGCCCGGTGTTTGTGTCGGCCACTAGGGTCGCTAAGCTTAGTCACACAGCTACCTCATTGCGCCTCTTTTTTTCTTTGCGTCATGTGCTGTTTGGGGAGGGTTTTTTAGAAGGGACATCCTGCGTGAGACACTGCAGTGCCACTCCTAGATGGGCCCGGTGTTTGTGTCGGCCACTAGGGTCGCTTATCTTACTCACACAGCTACCTCATTGCGCCTCTTTTTTTCTTTGCGTCATGTGCTGTTTGGGGAGGGTTTTTTGGAAGGGACATCCTGCGTGACACTGCAGTGCCACTCCTAGATGGGCCAGGTGTTTGTGTCGGCCTCTAGGGTCGCTTAGCTTACTCACACAGCTACCTCATTGCGCCTCTTTTTTTCTTCTTTGCGTCATGTGCTGTTTGGGGAGGGTTTTTTGGAAGGGCCATCCTGCGTGACACTGCAGTGCCACTCCTAGATGGGCCCGGTGTTTGTGTCGGCCACTAGGGTCGCTAAGCTTAGTCACACAGCTACCTCATTGCGCCTCTTTTTTTCTTTGCGTCATGTGCTGTTTGGGGAGGGTTTTTTAGAAGGGACATCCTGCGTGAGACACTGCAGTGCCACTCCTAGATGGGCCCGGTGTTTGTGTCGGCCACTAGGGTCGCTTATCTTACTCACACAGCTACCTCATTGCGCCTCTTTTTTTCTTTGCGTCATGTGCTGTTTGGGGAGGGTTTTTTGGAAGGGACATCCTGCGTGACACTGCAGTGCCACTCCTAGATGGGCCAGGTGTTTGTGTCGGCCTCTAGGGTCGCTTAGCTTACTCACACAGCTACCTCATTGCGCCTCTTTTTTTCTTCTTTGCGTCATGTGCTGTTTGGGGAGGGTTTTTTGGAAGGGCCATCCTGCGTGACACTGCAGTGCCACTCCTAGATGGGCCCGGTGTTTGTGTCGGCCACTAGGGTCGCTAAGCTTAGTCACACAGCTACCTCATTGCGCCTCTTTTTTTCTTTGCGTCATGTGCTGTTTGGGGAGGGTTTTTTGGAAGGGACATCCTGCGTGAGACACTGCAGTGCCACTCCTAGATGGGCCCGGTGTTTGTGTCGGCCACTAGGGTCGCTTATCTTACTCACACAGCTACCTCATTGCGCCTCTTTTTTTCTTTGCGTCATGTGCTGTTTGGGGAGGGTTTTTTGGAAGGGCCATCCTGCGTGACACTGCAGTGCCACTCCTAGATGGGCCCGGTGTTTGTGTCGGCCACTAGGGTCGCTAAGCTTAGTCACACAGCTACCTCATTGCGCCTCTTTTTTTCTTTGCGTCATGTGCTGTTTGGGGAGGGTTTTTTGGAAGGGACATCCTGCGTGAGACACTGCAGTGCCACTCCTAGATGGGCCCGGTGTTTGTGTCGGCCACTAGGGTCGCTAAGCTTAGTCACACAGCTACCTCATTGCGCCTCTTTTTTTCTTTGCGTCATGTGCTGTTTGGGGAGGGTTTTTTGGAAGGGACATCCTGCGTGAGACACTGCAGTGCCACTCCTAGATGGGCCCGGTGTTTGTGTCGGCCACTAGGGTCGCTTATCTTACTCACACAGCTACCTCATTGCGCCTCTTTTTTTCTTTGCGTCATGTGCTGTTTGGGGAGGGTTTTTTGGAAGGGACATCCTGCGTGACACTGCAGTGCCACTCCTAGATGGGCCCGGTGTTTGTGTCGGCCACTAGGGTCGCTTATCTTACTCACACAGCTACCTCATTGCGCCTCTTTTTTTCTCTGCGTCATGTGCTGTTTGGGGAGGGTTTTTTGGAAGGGACATCCTGCGTGACACTGCAGTGCCACTCCTAGATGGGCCCGGTGTTTGTGTCGGCTACTACGGTCGCTTATCTTACTCACACAGCTACCTCATTGCGCCTCTTTTTTTCTTTGCGTCATGTGCTGTTTGGGGAGGGTTTTTTGGAAGGGACATCCTGCGTGAGACACTGCAGTGCCACTCCTAGATGGGCCCGGTGTTTGTGTCGGCCACTAGGGTCGCTTATCTTACTCACACAGCTACCTCATTGCGCCTCTTTTTTTCTTTGCGTCATGTGCTGTTTGGGGAGGGTTTTTTGGAAGGGACATCCTGCGTGACACTGCAGTGCCACTCCTAGATGGGCCCGGTGTTTGTGTCGGCCACTAGGGTCGCTTATCTTACTCACACAGCTACCTCATTGCGCCTCTTTTTTTCTTTGCGTCATGTGCTGTTTGGGGAGGGTTTTTTGGAAGGGCCATCCTGCGTGACACTGCAGTGCCACTCCTAGATGGGCCAGGTGTTTGTGTCGGCCACTAGGGTCGCTTATCTTACTCACACAGCTACCTCATTGCGCCTCTTTTTTTCTTTGCGTCATGTGCTGTTTGGGGAGGGTTTTTTGGAAGGGACATCCTGCGTGACACTGCAGTGCCACTCCTAGATGGGCCAGGTGTTTGTGTCGGCCACTAGGGTCGCTTAGCTTAGTCATCCAGCGACCTCAGTGCAAATTTTAGGACTAAAAATAATATTGTGAGGTGTGAGGTATTCAGAATAGACTGAAAATTAGTGGAAATTATGGTTTTTGAGGTTAATAATACTTTGGGATCAAAATGACCCCCAAATTCTATGATTTAAGCTGTTTTTTAGTGTTTTTTGAAAAAAACACCCGAATCCAAAACACACCCGAATCCGACTAAAAAAAATTCGGTGAGGTTTTGCCAAAACGCGGTCGAACCCAAAACACGGCCGCGGAACCAAAACCAAAACACAAAACCCGAAAAATTTCAAGTGCACATCTCTACTATGTACAGCCCTGAGCTGTTGGTATTGGGTTAATAATAGAATAAATACTGTACTGTAGTTATTGTTTTTTTATATACTGTTGAGTAGTGATGAGCGGGTTCGGATCCTCGGGATCCGAACCCGCCCGAACTTCACCTTTTTTTTCACGGGTCCGAGCGACTCGGATCCTCCCGCCTTGCTCGGTTAACCCGAGCGCGCCCGAACGTCATCATCCCGCTGTCGGATTCTCGCGAGATTCGGATTCTATATAAGGAGCCGCGCGTCGCCGCCATTTTCACACGTGCATTGAGATTGATAGGGAGAGGACGTGGCTGGCGTCCTCTCCGTTATAGTAGAAAAGACTGAGTGACTTAGTTATAATTGTGGGGAGGATTGGGGACGGGGAGCAGCTGTTAGGGAGTACAGTGCAGGGTTTTGATTATACCACCAATGAGTTTAATCCTTTGTTTCTCTGCCTGAAAAAAAACGCTCCACCATATCTGTGCTCACTCAGTGTGCTGCACTGCTGCATGATATATCTGTGCTGAGTGCACTGCTCTGCTCACACTGCCTAATTGTGGGGACTGGGGAGCAGTTATAGCAGGAGTACAGTGCACAGTTTTGCTGACAGTGACCACCAGTCCAGTATACGTTTGTCTGCCTGAAAAACACTCCTGTGGTGGCTTTTTTTTTCTTCATACTAGTTTAGCAGTCTGCTGACAGTGTCCACCAGGTCCGTTATTATTATACAGTATATATATATATAGCAGTACGGTAGGCCACGGCTGTACCTACCTCTGTGTCGTCAGTGCACTCGTCGTCCATAAGTACAGGTTGAGTATCCCTTATCCAAAATGCTTGGGACCAGAGGAATTTTGGATATCGGATTTTTCTGTATTTCGGAATAATTGCATACCATAACGAGATATTATGGTGATGGGACCTAAATCTAAGCACAGAATGCATTTATGTTTCATATACACCTTATACACACAGCCTGAAGGTAATTTTAGCCAATATTTTTTATAACTTTGTGCATTAAACAAAGTGTGTGTACATTCACAGAATTCATTTATGTTTCATATACACCTTATACACACAGTCTGAAGTTCATTTAATACAATATTTTTAATAACTTTGAGTATTAAACAAAGTTTGTGTACACTGAGCCATCAAAAAACAAAGGTTTCACTATCTCAGTCTCACTCAAAAAAGTCCGTATTTCGGAATATTCCGTATTTCGGAATATTTGGATATGGGATACTCAACCTGTAATATAATACTATACTATCCATCCATCTACATTGTATACCTGTGGTGGCTTTTTTTTTCTTCATACTAGTTTAGCAGTCTGCTGACAGTGTCCACCAGGTCCGTTATTATTATACAGTATATTATATATATATATATATAGCAGTACGGTAGGCCACGGCTGTACCTACCTCTGTGTCATCAGTGCACTCGTCGTCCATAAGTAATATAATAGTAATATAATACTATACTATAGTATCCATCCATCTACATTGTATACCTGTGGTGGCTTTTTTTTTCTTCATACTAGTTTAGCAGTCTGCTGACAGTGTCCACCAGGTCCGTTATTATTATTATACAGTATATTATATATATATATATATATAGCAGTACGGTAGGCCACGGCTGTACCTACCTCTGTGTCGTCAGTGCACTCGTCGTCCATAAGTAATATAATACTATACTATCCATCCATCTACATTGTATACCTGTGGTGGGGTTTTTTTTCTTCATACTAGTTTAGCAGTCTGCTGACAGTGTCCACCAGGTCCGTTATTATTATTATTATACAGTATATTATATATATATATATATATATATAGCAGTACGGTAGGCCACGGCTGTACCTACCTCTGTGTCGTCAGTGCACTCGTCGTCCATAAGTAATATAATACTATACTATCCATCCATCTACATTGTATACCTGTGGTGGTTTTTTTTTCTTCATACTAGTTTAGCAGTCTGCTGACAGTGTCCACCAGGTCCGTTATTATATTATACAGTATATTATATATATATATATATATATATATAGCAGTACGGTAGGCCATGGCTGTACCTACCTCTGTGTCGTCAGTGCACTCGTCGTCCATAAGTAATATAATACTATACTATAGTATCCATCCATCTACATTGTATACCTGTGGTGGCTTTTTTTTTCTTCATACTAGTGTAGCAGTCTGCTGACAGTGTCCACCAGGTCCGTTATTATTATTATACAGTATATTATATATATATATATATATAGCAGTACGGTAGGCCACGGCTGTACCTACCTCTGTGTCGTCAGGGCACTCGTCGTCCATAAGTAATATAATACTATACTATCCATCCATCTACATTGTATACCTGTGGTGTTTTTTTTTTCTTCATACTAGTTTAGCAGTCTGCTGACAGTGTCCACCAGGTCCGTTATTATTATACAGTATATTATATATATATATATATATATATATATAGCAGTACGGTAGGCCACGGCTGTACCTACCTCTGTGTCGTCAGTGCACTCGTCGTCCATAAGTAATATAATACTATACTATAGTATCCATCCATCTACATTGTATACCTGTGGTGGTTTTTTTTTTCTTCATACAAGTTTAGCAGTCTGCTGACAGTGTCCACCAGGTCCGTTATTATTATTATACAGTATATTATATATATATATATATATATATAGCAGTACGGTAGGCCACGGCTGTACCTACCTCTGTGTCGTCAGTGCACTCGTCGTCCATAAGTAATATAATACTATACTATCCATCTACATTGTATACCTGTGGTGGTTTTTTTTTTCTTCATACTAGTTTAGCAGTCTGCTGACAGTGTCCACAAGGTCCGTTATTATTATTATACAGTATATTATATATATATATATATATATATATATATATATAGCAGTACGGTAGGCCACGGCTGTACCTACCTCTGTGTCGTCAGTGCACTCGTCGTCCATAAGTAATATAATACTATACTATCCATTCATCTACATTGTATACCTGTGGTGGGTTTTTTTTTCTTCATACTAGTTTAGCAGTCTGCTGACAGTGTCCACCAGGTCCGTTATTATTATTATTATACAGTATATTATATATATATATATATATATATATATATATATAGCAGTACGGTAGGCCACGGCTGTACCTACCTCTGTGTCGTCAGTGCACTCGTCGTCCATAAGTAATATAATACTATAGTATCAATCCATCTACATTGTATACCTGTGGTGGCTTTTAGTTGTGCGCATTAAAATATGGAGAACAAAAATGTGGAGGTTAAAAAAATAGGGAAAGATCAAGATCCACTTCCACCTCGTGCTGAAGCTGCTGCCACTAGTCATGGCCGAGACGATGAAATGCCATCAACGTCGTCTGCCAAGGCCGATGCCCAATGTCATAGTACAGAGCATGTAAAATCCAAAACACAAAAGATCAGTAAAATGACCCAAAAATCAAAATTAAAAGCGTCTGAAGAGAAGCGTAAACTTGCCAATATGCCATTTACGACACGGAGTGGCAAGGAACGGCTGAGGCCCTGGCCTATGTTCATGGCTAGTGGTTCAGCTTCAAATGAGGATGGAAGCACTCATCCTCTCGCTAGAAAAAACTTCGAAATCACAAATCCCCAAGGAGAGTCCAATTGTGTCGGTTGCGATGCCTGACCTTCCTCTTTTTTCTTTCATTTTTCTTTGCATCATGTGCTGTTTGGGGAGTATTTTTTTGAAGGGCCATCCTGCGTGACACTGCAGTGCCACTCCTAGATGGGCCAGGTGTTTGTGTCGGCCACTAGGGTCGCTTAGCTTAGTCACACAGCTACCTCATTGCGCCTCTTTTTTTCTTTGCGTCATGTGCTGTTTGGGGAGTATTTTTTTGAAGGGCCATCCTGTCTGACATTGCAGTGCCACTCCTAGATGGGCCAGGTGTTTGTGTCGGCCACTTGGGTCGCTGAGCTTAGTCACACAGCTACCTCATTGCACCTCTTTTTTTCTTTGCGTCATGTGCTGTTTGGGGAGTATTTTTTTGAAGGGCCATCCTGCCTGACACTGCAGTGCCACTCCTAGATGGGCCAGGTGTTTGTGTCGGCCACTTGTGTCGCTTAGCTTAGCCATCCAGCGACCTCGGTGCAAATTTTAGGACTAAAAATAATATTGTGAGGTGTTCAGAATAGACTGGAAATGAGTGGAAATTATGGTTATTGAGGTTAATAATACTATGGGATCAAAATGACCCCCAAATTCTATGATTTAAGCTGTTTTTTAGGGTTTTTTTTAAAAAAACACCCGAATCCAAAACACACCCGAATCCGACAAAAAAAATTCGGTGAGGTTTTGCCAAAACGCGTTCAAACCCAAAACACGGCCGCGGAACCGAACACAAAACCAAAACACAAAACCCAAAAAATTTCCGGTGCACATCACTACTGTTGAGCCACAATTCCCAACAAGCCATAGATTCCGACATTCTGGCTGCCTCCTCCAGGAGGAGGCATCCAGGGTGGCTCAACAAGGGGGTGTGGTGTGGCAAAGGGAGGCGTAATGGGGAGGAGCAGGGGGCGTGGCCACAATACTGTGTCATCGTAGCTACGCTACGCTGAGATTAGTGGTCCTGCATAATGGGACAGGGGGCGGGGTTACGATGATGCGAATCGCGTCATCGGCACCCCCTCTGCGAGAGATACTTCAGTGTTTCCCCACGGGGTGTGGGGGCTCGGCTGCCGGCCTGGAGACTTGCCAACTCCCAATTTTCGGGAGCCTCACAGCCAGTCCGGGACAGTAGGTAAATATGCAACAAGCCCTATCACGACCCGTCATGCCTAATTTTAATGGCTGCCAGGGCATGCTGACACTTAATGAACAACAATGTATCAGTATTCCTTGGCACCTTGACAAAAAATACAACACCATCTTATCGTAGCAGAAAATATGTTCTCGAAATAAAAACAACCCTGAATAAACCTCATTTACCACATATATATATCATTTAAGACAGATGTTGATGAGGCCAACATTGGTACCCGAGACCAAATTAAACTTTCTTCAGATCATGAGTAGTAAACCTGGATGTTTTTCCTGCGGGAAGTGCACTACTTGCAGATCCCTCCTCACTGGCCCTACATTTCCCCATACGCACTCAGGGAAGAATATTAAAATCAGGTTTCACCTGCATTGTAAGCTCGATCACGTGGTGTATACCCTGACATGTCCATGTGGACTGTACTATGTAGGGCTCACCACCCGTTGTTTTCAGGAACGAATGGCAAACCATCGGTTGTCCATTAGAACTGCAATCCAAACAGGCAGTACTGATAAGCCTGTAGCCCGACATTACCTGCTGAGAGGGCATCAGGTTGCGAATCTAAAATGCAGGTTGATTGATTGGGTTCCACCGCTACCATATGGGGGGGACCGCAAGTTAGCTTTACGCAAACGGGAGAGTTTCTGGATTTCGCACCTCAATACCGTGTCACCGAAAGGCCTCAATGAACATTCAGCCATGAATGCTTTTCTATAAGTTAGGTGTCTTGTATAGACTAGTGCGTGGGAACTGGCCCTTGCCGTGGTATTCTGATGTGGTAAGGGGTCTAATACCTTTCATCGATTTTTGTCAGTAGAGGTACTACACGGTTCACAATTACATAGATCTTATCTATTACATAAGTGATACAAGTGCAATAGAAGTGAGATGCTTGTGATTAAGTGATGTTCGATATGATTTATTTATTTTCATGATATGTCATTTTTGTGTATCGTGTGGCGCCATACTGGCAGTGTAATTTTTACACTTTTTATCAATATATGTATTATCTTTGCCCATTTTTTTATTATTACAAATTTCTGTAAACTTCGACTCCCATGTCCCCATAACCTTCATCTTTATGTATCCTTTCATTTGTGTCCTTTCATCTGTCCCGGATCCACTGTCATTCTGAGCATTATAAGTCGTTTGTTGCCTTTATGCCTACAGTAGGTAACTTTTGATATCACTTCAGAAGTTCCTCTAGGATGTTTTTTCTACGAGGTGGCATTGTTACTTGCATCACTATGAGTGCCCATTACATTTATAGACCTTGTTGGTACACCTGAATTGGCGGTACATGGTATAGGGCTGCACTGCCTATGATGTTTTGTGGTGTTGTGGGCCTTGCGCCGAGCCACTTTTGTGTGGCATTATGCAGCTGTGCACACTCTTTCTGCCTTTTAAACCGTGGCCTCCGGGTCCTGGACACTTCCTGCTTTTGGACGTGGAACGCATTGCGTTCCACGGGTAGTGCTAGCAGATGTTGCGATAGTGTAATTTTGTTTTGAGCCTTTACGGCTTCCGTTGCTGAACTTCAGGCACTTCCGCGATCGGGACGTGGAACGCAATGCGTTCCACGGACAGCGCTATTTAGTTATGTGTTACTTAGGTTTCCAGTTGTGCTTTGTATGCCACCTGTATATTGTGGCGTCCAGGAGTGTGTATGAGAGGTTGGTTATGTTGGCACTCACCTAGTTGATTAATTAGAACAGCGTGAGGACGGTACTTTTTCACCTACACACTGTCCATTTCCTGTGTGGGGGTATATAAGGTCAGCACACCAGCTTCAACTTTGTGTGGCTGTATAAGCTTGGAGGGAGTTTTGAACCTCTTGGGTGAGTACTGAATCTTTATTTTGACTAGATATATACACACATGTGGGCCTCCATACGATGGTTGTTTCAGCTTTCTGGTATCTGTTTCATAGTTACTACTACGGTTGTCTGGGTTGCTCCATGATTGAGAATTAGGTAACTTTCTGAGTAAGTATTTTTTCTATTGATAGGTGGTGGCCTATTCACAGATGTGCATATGTCTTGATGTATGCACACAGATATGTATATGTCTCCTGATGTGTCTCCATTTCCATATGTTTTGATTCATTACTGCAGAATCATCATCTGACTGTTGACTCATGAACTTTACAGCCCTGTTATTGTCTGAATACGACTAATTGATTTTTTTCGAGTAAGTGTACGATGTTAGTTACACTGGTGTGGAGTGATATTGCTGCATGATATGTTGAGGTACGAATAGTATACATCGGTCTCTGGTGGCACACTCCTATGGCGTTGAGGCTTGCTCATGGTGACAGTGGATTGATTGGTGGCATCGCACATATGACAGTATTTGGTGATTAATTATATACCTAGGTTATTGGGGTCTGGTAGTCCATTAATGTTTTTGTTTTTTTGTTATTGTATGTATATTTATGTGTGTTTGTCTGTTCTCTTTATAGTTATATATGTGATGCTTTCAAACTATTGTATATTGAAGCTTGTCTTGATAAAGATCCTAAGCAGAGGATCGAAACGTCGACCGAAATAAGCCTGATATCGACTACAATAAAACCACTGTGAAAAACTGAAGCTGCCTGAAATCGTATATTTGGATGAGTGCACTTCCACATTGTTGGATTGTTTTCTATTTATTGTGGTCTCACCCTTTTAGGGAGATTCCCACTAGGAGCAACCCATTATTGCTAATATCATGAGATGTGAGTGCAGGATCCACCGTGTTATATATATATATATATATATATATATATATATATATATATATATATGTATGTATGTGTATATATATATATATATATATATATATATATTCCACAGCAGGCTTTCCCAATCTCGGTCCCCAAGGCACGCTTACACTCCAGGGATATCCATGCTTGAGCAGAGGTGACTTAATTAGTGCCACAGTTATTTTAATTTAACCATCTGTGCTAAAGCATGGACACCACTAAAACCTGCACTGTAGTGTGCTTTGAGAACCGAGGTTGGGAATGCATTTTCCACAGAGCTACCTAGATTCCGCAATCCTCAGTTTGGGATCCGGGAGGCTGTTCTAGTCTCTGGGGAGTGCTGGAGAGCTCTGCTAAATGTGTCAGTCTCCTGAGCGGGAACAGAAAAGTAGTATGTACTTGCTACTGGGGCACATTTTCATAATTATATAAACTACCATTAATATCGTTAAAAGACAATATTTTTAAGCATTATTAAAAAAAATAACCATCCTCAAAATGTGCCACACAAGAAATTCCCATTACACAGGTTCTTGTTTTGAATCTTTATCTCCTTCGTGTTTTGGATCTATAGTTAAAAAAAAATCATAAAAACAGCTAAAATCATAGAATTTGGGGGTATTTTTGTCCCTACAGTATTATTAACCTCAATAACATTAATTTCCATTTCCAGTAAATTTTGACTACCTCACAGCTCACAATATTGTTTTAATCCAGTTTAGGCCAAAAGGTTGCACCTAAGCTAAGCGACAGCAGTGGGTGGCACAAACACATGGCACTTAAACTTCCAACATGGCACATCTAGGAAACAGAATGGCACTGCAGTGGCAGACAGGGTGGCAGTTTAATAAACTATAGAAATGTTTGTCGTCACAGTCAGCAATGCTCCAAACAGCACATAATGCAAAGAACAGAGGTGCAAGATGGAATTGTCCTTGGGCCTTCCCACCAACAGTGTCGTACAATATGTCTATGAGTAGGAAATAAAATATATTACTGTGTTACCACCTCACCCCCCAGCGTCACACAATACGTGTGTGCCTCAGAAATAGTGATAGAACACTGTGGTAAACCTTCACCAACAGTGTCGCACAATGTGTATATGAGTAGGAAATAATATACTGCGGTCTGACCGGCAGTGTTACAGTACTTCTGAAAATAAAATAAAAATTGTATAGTACACCGGTATGGGACTCATGGTTGACAGTATCTAGGTCGACACGCATTGGTCGACAGTTGTTAGGTCGACACTAGAAATAGGTTGACATGAACAAGGTCAACATGAAAAAAGGACGACATGAGTTTTTCATGTTTTTTTGGTGTCGTTTTCTTCGTAAAGTGACCGGGAACCCCAATTAGTGCACTGTGTCCCCTCGCATGGCACGCTTCGCACGCCATGCTTCGTTCCCAATCGTAGTCCACATGGATCGTAAAGTATGAAAAAGTTAAAAAAAAGATTATTTTTAAAAAAAAACTCTTGTCGACCTTTTTGCATGTTGACCTTGTTCACGTCGACGTAATGGTCGTGTCGACATATTTCTAGTGTCAACCTATTCACTGTCGATCAATGGGTGTCAACCTAAGTGGTGTCGACCCAGAGTCTGGATACTATAGTACACTGGGGTACAGCACCAAAAAATATATTTTTTTTTTTACTAATTATATTTTTAGGCTTTATGTTTTTAGCTTTTATTATTTTGATTTTACACTGGGGCGGAGCCTCTGGATGGATGAACAGAGCACCTGTCAAAGTCAAAAATATTACATAGAGAGAACATACAGACTCCACACATTATGAGTCGCTATACTTGCGAATACGCACAGCGTGCACCGCAATATATGGTAACATACGCATTTACACAGACATGCCACAAAGATATATTCAACACATATTTCATACAGCACATATATTGAACATACCAAGCACCAGACATCATAAGATTTTAAATTATGTAATGGAGTAACGTCATGTATGTGTAATATTGGAGCGGAGCAAGATGGACATGTCGTGCTTGGTGTCAAAGTAACCAGATTAATGAGTGTGTTAATTTGGTGCCTGTGGTTAGATTGTAGCACATTGCAATGAGTAGTTATGATTGAATGTAGGAATATAAAGCCACAATTCTGAAGAGGACAAAGGACATTCATTTAAAGCAGGTGGACAGGAAACTTAGGCCAGCCCTTTTGATGTCTTCAAGGCTTGCATATGAACTGACCAATGACTCATCATGAATGAGAAAGTTCCCTCCCCTAGACTAATAACAAGAGATCTGTGCACGCCTCCAAGAGACTCAGTGTATAGGTAATCACACACAGAGCCGGCTGCCCTTTTTGTCCCAGATGCTGAGCGAGATGGAGTGTTGCTAATATTTTGCTGCTGTTAGCTGGAGTTGAGACACAGCTAAAGATGGAGGAACTGGAGCGATTATAAAGTGCATTAAGGGACATGGTGATGTATTACTGGCCGTGTCTGTATTTGAATTAGTTTGTAATAACTGCTTACTGTATAAACTGTAACCATGTAACTATATATATACTGTACATTGTGATATATTGAATACATATCCTTTTAATAACAAAAATATACATCAATGAGCTTTGGAACTCAGATAATATGTGGGTGTATTGTTTTCTCTTATGGGATGTAGTGTTTTTGCGATGTATAGTGCACATTCATAGCACATGGTAATAAGATGCGCAGGCGTCCACAGTATATAATAGAGCTGGCATTTTAAATATTTGTTAGAAAGTAATTTGACTTGCTCACACCCCTTTCAGATGCTGCAGACAGAGCACCGAACCTGGACTGATACAACACAGCACCCCTTTTTCAGATACTGCAGACAGAGCACCCCACCTGGACTTATACAGCAGTGCATCCCTTTTTCAGATACAGCAGACAGAGTGAGCGCACCCACCACACGCCAGACTACACGGGGGCCGGGAGTGCCACCCTAATTTCAGGAGCCTCCCGCCCTTTCCGGGAGAGTGGGAAAGTATGGTACACTCTCCACAGCCAGAGTAAAGATGGCGCCGATCACTGGGTACCTTTATAATACCCAAAACCTGTGAGGATCCGACAGCGGGATGATGACGTTTTTCCTAGTTTTGGAATCCGAGTAAGGCTGGAAGTCACGTGCCAGACTCGGATTGCAAAATTCGTGTGGGTCCGGTTATCTACCTCATCTCTAATTTATATGCAATAATTGGAATATAAAGCATTAATATGGGGTTAAAACAGTACTGTGCTGCTTACGCTACTTTGGTGACCATCGATTATTGCACAAAGGGTTGTCAGACATCCCGAAGACTATCTGATAATTATGATATTCGCATTTCTTTATTTCTTTATAATGACAACCTCAGCCGGGTCTTGCAATCAGAATTTGCAATCTGGATTATTAGTTTGCAGAGATGATCTCACATTTTGCAATTTTCAACAGTTTATTTAACACTCTTTTTCCCCCTCAAGAGATCTTCCATTTTCAGATTTCCAAGTTTTAGCCCTTTTCAGCTAAAACATTTTTTTCTGCCAAAAAAAACAGCATTAGCCGAGTTGAGAGAAAATGTAATTGCCTGAGCAGTTCGAAGTGTAACACTGTTTTCATCTGACTCCTTGGCCCTCAGAGAAAATCTTTAATAGTCTCCACTCTGTTAACAACACATTAATAAAGCAATGCACTGGAATTAAAGTGGAAATATATCCTATAACTTGTGAGGTGTAATATGTACTTAGAAAATAATAATATTTAGAATAGTGATTATTATTACTGTCCTATATTTATAAAGTGCTGCCATATTGCCCAGCACCATATATTTAGGGGCATGCAGTCATTATGTCAAGATGAACAAAATGTTGACCGTTAAATTCACATAGTCAGGGCCTCAGGGCCTGCTTCAGACTTGTAAGCTAATGGAATTTAAAGCTGCCATCACATGCCCAGTGGATATGCAAAAATATGCAAATGACATAGACACTTGTTTTTCTAATGACACTCCTACCAGCGGCTTTGCAGATCCAAGCAACTGCGTGCACTGCAAATACGCAGCGGCTGTTGCAGACACTTTGATAATAAATTCCCTCAGCCGAGGGAATTGAGAAGCAGTCGCCATGTTTTGTGCATACCGGATTGCAGCTGTAGGCTGAGACACGGCCACGAGCGGTTGCGACCAGTGGCGGCTCCAGAGGTTGGGTTGCAGTGCAGTTCAAAATTCACATAGGGGAGCAACACCAACTGCCACCAATTGCCATTCCATACTCCCTCGCTGGCAGTTGGTGTGTCTGCGCCTCCCCTATATGAATTTTGAACTGCACTGCAACCCCACCTCTGGTGCCGCCACTGGTTGCGATGCGCCTGTGTTTTTTCTGACCATTACCTCCCCCAAGCAGTCCCTGATTGTCAATCACCTTGCAAATAATTCCTCGCTGCGAGTGACATCGCTAAGGTAACTTGTTGCTCGCGCAGTCGGGCGATTATCGCTCAACTCTGTAAACATCTGCTTTGCGTACATCTCTGAATCAGGCCCTTGGTGGAATTTAACCCAAGGCCTTGGTCTTGTGAGACAGCTTGCTAATCTTTACACCAACGTGCTTCCCAGTGAAACAGTAAGTAAATACCACCCTGCCCAAAAAAGCTTACAATGTTTACTAACCTAAGGCCCATCTTCTACAGTCACTTCTCTTATTCATATGTGCGGTGACAATTTGTTGATATTTGGTAATAAAGCTAATGGAAGGACGTGCGGTGAGCTACATGGCTCAGGAGGCATTGGCTAACCCCAGAGCCAGAATTCCATGCAATATATGAGCCAAAGGGTACATCTGGGCATTATACACAGGTGCAGCAGTATAAACTCCTGGAAATTTGGTGAGTTTTGATCTGAGATGTGCGGAAAAGATTAGCAGGTGAGGCACTGCCTCACCTGCCATAGACTTTTTACTCCAGAGTTTGGGCTATAAAAATTATTAGAATAACGCAAAGAAGATATTTCAAACAAATTAATAGTATTTTTTATATACTTTATTCAAACAAAACTCTGGTTTAAACGTAAGTATGACAGGAAAGGCTCTGCCTCACCTGCCTCACCCCACCGCACGTCACTGATTATGGAATATAGGGGACAGTGGGTAGCCATTTTGTTTCAGAATGGCAAGTTTACTGCTTTTATCTGACTGAAAAAAATGTAAGGATCCAGACAAATTGGTCATAAGATAAAAGAAAATGTAAAAGTGTGCACACAGGATGAACTTCTCTGAGAATACAAAGGGATTTGTCAGGGAAAGGCGGGAGAGACGGCATGTCGTCGGTCAGCAGTTCCTGTCACCTTTGTTCTATTTTTATTTAATACAAATGCAAAATGCCTGACATAGGAAAGGTCTTTAAACACAGATGAAAGAAATGGCACCAAACATCATTTCTGCTACTGTATAAAATACACCATGGTGTAGGCCCAGATAATCAGTTTTACGCACAAACATACTATTAAAGCTTTTACTTGATTCAGTTAATGTCAATAATAGACTCTGCATATTGTGAAAATAGTAGTCTATAAACTGCCCATCTAATCAAAACCTTTCTTCAATCAGCCGACATTCAGCAAGTAGGAGAGTAATACAGTCCACACCTCCCGCACTCCTCCATATCATCCTCTCAGCAGCCGTCTCATTTGCTCACCAACACCAAAGAAAGACAGCTTATTGCATTACAATTATCAATATATATATATATATATATATATATATATATACACATATATATACTGTGTATATATATATATATATATATATATATAAAACAAGGGTGCGATAGGGGTATCGGCGACCACTGGTTTTTAGGAATCATAAATACTACTATATTTAGAGATGAGCGCCGGAAATTTTTCGGGTTTTGTGTTTTGGTTTTGGGTTCGGTTCCGCGGCCGTGTTTTGGGTTCGACCGCGTTTTGGCAAAACCTCACCGAATTTTTTTTGTCGGATTCGGGTGTGTTTTGGATTCGGGTGTTTTTTTTTTTAAAAACACTAAAAAACAGCTTAAATCATAGAATTTGGGGGTCATTTTGATCCCAAAGTATTATTAACCTCAAAAACCATAATTTACACTCATTTTCAGTCTATTCTGAATACCTCACACCTCACAATATTATTTTTAGTCCTAAAATTTGCACCTAGGTCGCTGGATGACTAAGCTAAGCGACCCTAGTGGCCGACACAAACACCGGGCCCATCTAGGAGTGGCACTGCAGTGTCACGCAGGATGTCCCTTCCAAAAAACCCTCCCCAAACAGCACATGACGCAAAGAAAAAAAGAGGCGCAATGAGGTAGCTGTGTGAGTAAGATAAGCGACCCTAGTGGCCGACACAAACACCGGGCCCATCTAGGAGTGGCACTGCAGTGTCACGCAGGATGGCCCTTCCAAAAAACCCTCGCCAAACAGCACATGACGCAAAGTAAAAAAGAGGCGCAATGAGGTAGCTGTGTGAGTAAGATAAGCGACCCTAGTGGCCGACACAAACACCGGGCCCATCTAGGAGTGGCACTGCAGTGTCACGCAGGATGGCCCTTCCAAAAAACCCTCCCCAAACAGCACATGACGCAAAGAAAAACAGAGGCGCAATGAGGTAGCTGTGTGAGTAAGATAAGCGACCCTAGTGGCTGACACAAACACCGGGCCCATCTAGGAGTGGCACTGCAGTGTCACGCAGGATGGCCCTTCCAAAAAACCCTCCCCAAACAGCACATGACGCAAAGAAAAAAAGAGGCGCAATGAGGTAGCTGTGTGAGTAAGATAAGCGACCCTAGTGGCCGACACAAACACCGGGCCCATCTAGGAGTGGCACTGCAGTGTCACGCAGGATGGCCCTTCCAAAAAACATTCCACAAACAGCACATGACGCAAAGAAAAATTAAAGAAAAAAGAGGTGCAAGATGGAATTGTCCTTGGGCCCTCCCACCCACCCTTATGTTGTATAAACAGGACATGCACACTTTAACCAACCCATCATTTCAGTGACAGGGTCTGCCACACGACTGTGACTGAAATGACGGGTTGGTTTGGACCCCCACCAAAAAAGAAGCAATTAATCTCTCCTTGCACAAACTGGCTCTACAGAGGCAAGATGTCCACCTCATCATCATCCTCCGATATATCACCGTGTACATCCCCCTCCTCACAGATTATCAATTCGTCCCCACTGGAATCCACCATCTCAGCTCCCTGTGTACTTTGTGGAGGCAATTGCTGCTGGTCAATGTCTCCACGGAGGAATTGATTATAATTCATTTTAATGAACATCATCTTCTCCACATTTTCTGGATGTAACCTCGTACGCCGATTGCTGACAAGGTGAGCGGCGGCACTAAACACTCTTTCGGAGTACACACTTGTGGGAGGACAACTTAGGTAGAATAAAGCCAGTTTGTGCAAGGGCCTCCAAATTGCCTCTTTTTCCTGCCAGTATAAGTACGGACTGTGTGACGTGCCTACTTGGATGCGGTCACTCATATAATCCTCCACCATTCTTTCAATGTTGAGAGAATCATATGCAGTGACAGTAGACGACATGTCCGTAATCGTTGTCAGGTCCTTCAGTCCGGACCAGATGTCAGCATCAGCAGTCGCTCCAGACTGCCCTGCATCACCGCCAGCGGGTGGGCTCGGAATTCTGAGCCTTTTCCTCGGACCCCCAGTTGCGGGAGAATGTGAAGGAGGAGATGTTGACAGGTCGCGTTCCGCTTGACTTGACAATTTTCTCACCAGCAGGTCTTTGAACCCCAGCAGACTTGTGTCTGCCGGAAAGAGAGATCCAAGGTAGGCTTTAAATCTAGGATCGAGCACGGTGGCCAAAATGTAGTGCTCTGATTTCAACAGATTGACCACCCGTGAATCCTTGTTAAGCGAATTAAGGGCTCCATCCACAAGTCCCACATGCCTAGCGGAATCGCTCCGTGTTAGCTCCTCCTTCAATGTCTCCAGCTTCTTCTGCAAAAGCCTGATGAGGGGAATGACCTGACTCAGGCTGGCAGTGTCTGAACTGACTTCACGTGTGGCAAGTTCAAAGGGCATCAGAACCTTGCACAACGTTGAAATCATTCTCCACTGCGCTTGAGACAGGTGCATTCCACCTCCTATATCGTGCTCAATTGTATAGGCTTGAATGGCCTTTTGCTGCTCCTCCAACCTCTGAAGCATATAGAGGGTTGAATTCCACCTCGTTACCACTTCTTGCTTCAGATGATGGCAGGGCAGGTTCAGTAGTTTTTGGTGGTGCTCCAGTCTTCTGTACGTGGTGCCTGTACGCCGAAAGTGTCCCGCAATTCTTCTGGCCACCGACAGCATCTCTTGCACGCCCCTGTCGTTTTTTAAATAATTCTGCACCACCAAATTCAAGGTATGTGCAAAACATGGGACGTGCTGGAATTTGCCCATATTTAATGCACACACAATATTGCTGGCGTTGTCCGATGCCACAAATCCACAGGAGAGTCCAATTGGGGTAAGCCATTCCGCGATGATCTTCCTCAGTTGCCATAAGAGGTTTTCAGCTGTGTGCGTATTCTGGAAACCGGTGATACAAAGCGTAGCCTGCCTAGGAAAGAGTTGGCGTTTGCGAGATGCTGCTACTGGTGCCGCCGCTGCTGTTCTTGCGGCGGGAGTCCATACATCTACCCAGTGGGCTGTCACAGTCATATAGTCCTGACCCTGCCCTGCTCCACTTGTCCACATGTCCGTGGTTAAGTGGACATTGGGTACAGCTGCATTTTTTAGGACACTGGTGACTCTTTTTCTGAGGTCTGTGTACATTTTCGGTATCGCCTGCCTAGAGAAATGGAACCTAGATGGTATTTGGTACCGGGGACACAGTACCTCCAACAAGTCTCTAGTTGGCTCTGCAGTAATGATGGATACCGGAACCACGTTTCTCACCACCCAGGATGCCAAGGCCTCAGTTATCCGCTTTGCAGTAGGATGACTTCTGTGATATTTCATCTTCCTCGCAAAGGACTGTTGGACAGTCAATTGCTTGGTGGAAGTAGTAAAAGTGGTCTTACGATTTCCCCTCTGGGATGACCATCGACTCCCAGCAGCAACAACAGCAGCGCCAGCAGCAGTAGGCGTTACACGCAAGGATGCATCGGAGGAATCCCAGGCAGGAGAGGAATCGTCAGAATTGCCAGTGACATGGCCTGCAGGACTATTGGCATTCCTGGGGAAGGAGGAAATTGACACTGAGGGAGTTGGTGGGGTGGTTTGCGTGAGCTTGGTTACAAGAGGAAGGGATTTACTGGTCATTGGACTGCTTCCGCTGTCACCCAAAGTTTTTGAACTTGTCACTGACTTATTATGAATGCGCTGCAGGTGACGTATAAGGGAGGATGTTCCGAGGTGGTTAACGTCCTTACCCCTACTTATTACAGCTTGACAAAGGCAACACACGGCTTGACACCTGTTGTCCGCATTTCTGTTGAAATACTTCCACACCGAAGAGCTGATTTTTTTGGTATTTTCACCAGGCATGTCAGTGGCCATATTCCTCCCACGGACAACAGGTGTCTCCCCGGGTGCCTGACTTAAACAAACCACCTCACCATCAGAATCCTCCTGGTCAATTTCCTCCCCAGCGCCAGCAACACCCATATCCTCCTCATCCTGGTGTACTTCAACACTGACATCTTCAATCTGACTATCAGGAACTGGACTGCGGGTGCTCCTTCCAGCACTTGCAGGGGGCGTGCAAATGGTGGAAGGCGCATGCTCTTCACGTCCAGTGTTGGGAAGGTCAGGCATCGCAACCGACACAATTGGAGTCGGACTCTCCTTGTGGATTTGGGATTTCGAAGAACGCACAGTTCTTTGCGGTGCTACTGCTTTTGCCAGCTTGAGTCTTTTCATTTTTCTAGCGAGAGGCTGAGTGCCTCCATCCTCATGTGAAGCTGAACCACTAGCCATGAACATAGGCCAGGGCCTCAGCCGTTCCTTGCCACTCCGTGTGGTAAATGGCATATTGGCAAGTTTACGCTTCTCCTCCGACAATTTTATTTTAGGTTTTGGAGTCCTTTTTTTACTGATATTTGGTGTTTTGGATTTGACATGCTCTGTACTATGACATTGGGCATCGGCCTTGGCAGACGACGTTGCTGGCATTTCATCGTCTCGGCCATGACTAGTGGCAGCAGCTTCAGCACGAGGTGGAAGTGGATCTTGATCTTTCCCTAATTTTGGAACCTCAACATTTTTGTTCTCCATATTTTAATAGGCACAACTAAAAGGCACCTCAGGTAAACAACGGAGATGGATGGATACTAGTATACTTATGGATGGACTGCCGAGTGCCGACACAGAGGTAGCTACAGCCGTGGACTAACGTAGTGTGTCTGCTGCTAATATAGACTGGATGATAATGATATGAAATCAATATATATATGTATGTATATATAATATCACTAGTACTGCAGCCGGACAGGTAGATAATATATTTATTAGGTAATGATGACTGATGACGGACCTGCTGGACACTGTCAGCTCAGCAGCACCGCAGACTGCTACAGTAAGCTACTATACTATAGTAGTATGTACAAAGAAGAAAGAAAAAAAAAACCACGGGTAGGTGGTATACAATTATGGATGGACTGCCGAGTGCCGACACAGAGGTAGCTACAGCCGTGGACTACCGTACTGTGTCTGCTGCTAATATAGACTGGATGATAATGATATGAAATCAATATATGTATGTATGTATATATAATATCACTAGTACTGCAGCCGGACAGGTAGATAATATATTTATTAGGTAATGATGACTGATGACGGACCTGCTGGACACTGTCAGCTCAGCAGCACCGCAGACTGCTACAGTAAGCTACTATACTATAGTAGTATGTACAAAGAAGAAAGAAAAAAAAAAACCACGGGTAGGTGGTATACAATTATGGATGGACTGCCGAGTGCCGACACAGAGGTAGCTACAGCCGTGGACTACCGTACTGTGTCTGCTGCTAATATAGACTGGATGATAATGATATGAAATCAATATATATATGTATGTATATATAATATCACTAGTACTGCAGCCGGACAGGTAGATAATATATTTATTAGGTAATGATGACTGATGACGGACCTGCTGGACACTGTCAGCTCAGCAGCACCGCAGACTGCTACAGTAAGCTACTATACTATAGTAGTATGTACAAAGAAGAAAGAAAAAAAAAACCACGGGTAGGTGGTATACAATTATGGATGGACTGCCGAGTGCCGACACAGAGGTAGCTACAGCCGTGGACTAACGTACTGTGTCTGCTGCTAATATAGACTGGATGATAATGATATGAAATCAATATATATATGTATGTATATATAATATCACTAGTACTGCAGCCGGACAGGTAGATAATATATTTATTAGGTAATGATGACTGATGACGGACCTGCTGGACACTGTCAGCTCAGCAGCACCGCAGACTGCTACAGTAAGCTACTATACTATAGTAGTATGTACAAAGAAGAAAGAAAAAAAAAACCACGGGTAGGTGGTATACAATTATGGATGGACTGCCGAGTGCCGACACAGAGGTAGCTACAGCCATGGACTAACGTACTGTGTCTGCTGCTAATATAGACTGGATGATTGATAATGAGATGAAATCAATATATATATGTATGTATATATAATATCACTAGTACTGCAGCCGGACAGGTAGATAATATATTTATTAGGTAATGATGACTGATGACGGACCTGTTGGACACTGTCAGCTCAGCAGCACCGCAGACTGCTACAGTAAGCTACTATACTCTATAGTAGTATGTACAAAGAAGAAAGAAAAAAAAAAACCACGGGTAGGTGGTATACAATTATGGATGGACTGCCGAGTGCCGACACAGAGGTAGCTACAGCCGTGGACTACCGTACTGTGTCTGCTGCTAATATAGACTGGATGATAATGAGATGAAATCAATATATATATATGTATGTATATATAATATCACTAGTACTGCAGCCGGACAGGTAGATAATATATTTATTAGGTAATGATGACTGGACACTGTCAGCTCAGCAGCACCGCAGACTGCTACAGTAAGCTACTATACTATAGTAGTATGTACAAAGAAGAAAGAAAGAAAAAAAAACCACGGGTAGGTGGTATACAATTATGGATGGACTGCCGAGTGCCGACACAGAGGTAGCTACAGCCGTGGACTAACGTACTGTGTCTGCTGCTAATATAGAGTCTAGACTGGATGATAAATTATTGATAATGAGATGAAATCAATATAATATCACTAGTACTGCAGCCGGACAGGTACTATATATATTTATTATGTAATGACTGATGACGGACCTGCTGGACACTGTCAGGTCAGCACAGCACCGCAGACTGCTACAGTAAGCTACTATAGTAGTATGTATAAAGAAGAATGAAAAAAAAAAAACCACGGGTAGGTGGTATACAATATTATATATATATATTATATACAATTATATATATATATATATATATATATATATATTAAACTGGTGGTGATTGATTATTAAACTGGTGGTCACTTCAGGTCACGTTGCAACTTGCAACTAGTACTCCGAGGCCTAAGCAGACAATCACAAAATATATTATTATACTGGTGGTCAGTGTGGTCACAACAATGGCAGTGTGGCACTGACTCTGGCAGCAAAAGTGTGCACTGTACGTTATATGTACTCCTGAGTCCTGCTCTCAGACTCTAACTGCTCCCCACTGTCAGTGTCTCCCCCACAAGTCAGATAATACACTTACAGTCACACTATCTATTATCTAATCTAGTATAAATATCACTTCAGCAAGTAGTATAGTAGTATACAGTATAGTAGTACTCCTCCTAATAATGCTCCCCAAAATACTGTGTCTCTCTCTTCTCTAAACGGAGAGGACGCCAGCCACGTCCTCTCCCTATGACTCTCAATGCACGTGTGAAAATGGCGGCGACGCGCGGCTCCTTATATAGAATCCGAGTCTCGCGATAGAATCCGAGCCTCGCGAGAATCCGACAGCGTGATGATGACGTTCGGGCGCGCTCGGGTTAGCCGAGCAAGGCGGGAAGATCCGAGCCTGCTCGGACCCGTGTAAAAAACCTGAAGTTCGGGCGGGTTCGGATTCAGAGGAACCGAACCCGCTCATCTCTACTATATATAAGGTGCATTTAAAAATGATCAGGTTGCCAAAATATAATTAAAAAATATATATATATATATATGAAGTTTATACAATGATAATAATATATAAGTTTCAAAATTGTAGTTCAACATATAACAGTGAAATATATGTATATATAAATTAGAATAAAAATAACTTTAAAAACAAACAAAAAAAATAAACAAAAAGAGTTGAGTAAAGGGTTAACAAGTGGCTTAGCTTTGTACAGGAGGCCAGTGAGGCTCACCCAAATTTTTTAAAGGTTTTTTTTTTTATTGTAATTTCTTTTTTTTAAACACAAGTGGTTACCAATACCCCTATCACACCCTTGTTATATAATTGCACAGTATTTTTTTTTACCAATACTGATTACTCAGGGGCTGGCTGACACCCTAATTATTTAATAGGGAATGTTTTTAAATAAATTTGTGTTTTTTGTTAAACTATATTAACACATGAATAGCTGATTACCAACCCCCACAAGTGGCGCTGTACTTCTGTATCTATATATATATATATCTATATATATATATATATATATATATATATATATAATGACTCATAATAATAATGGCAATGACATTACATATTAATTTTGTTTTTATGTTGGCACATTACATTAGGTGTGAAAGATCCACATGGAAAGCAAGGGGTCAGCTACGTACTTTTAAGCACTTTATAGGGATCAGCAAGTACTGTAGATTGTGTCCCTCCTAGAGCATTGACATGCAGTGTTATTGGATTGATTTAGGAGGGGGAATTACAAGTCCTCCCTGTAGGGAGGTAGACAGAGTATCAAGGAAATCAAGAAGCTAAGGAAAGGGAGAGAGAAGTTAGCATCATGTTTGGTGCTAATGGTGCATATAAAATCAAAAGGTGCACTCACCACCGGAGGCTTAGGGGTACATTTACTAAGGTGGGAGTTTCTTAGAACTAGTGATGTTGCCCATAGCAACCAATCAGATTCTATCTATTATCTTCTAGAAGTAGCTAAATAAATGTTAAGTAGAATGTGATTGGTTGCTATTGGAAACATCACCAGTTCTACAAACCCCCATCTTTGTCAATTTACCCCTTAGTGGTCTATTTACTAAGCCTTGGACAGAGAAAAGTGGACGGGGATAAAGTACCAGACAATCAGCTACTAATTGTCATTTTTCAAACACAGTCTGCAACATGACAGTTAGGAGCTGATTGGCTGGTACTTTTTCTCCGTCCACTTTCACTCCGTCCAAGGCTTAGTAAATAGACCCCCTGGTGTGGAGTCATGGCACCCTAAGCAAGACCACACTATAGCACTCTCACCACTCCCCCAGTACTGGGTGTCCCCAGAGGAGACACATGGCCAGCATGTAGAGGCAAGTTACAGTGGCGGGAAAAAAAACAGGGGTAATTTCAGAATACAATGGTAAGGGTCCATGATGGGGCGTGGCCAGCTACCAGAGAGGGTGTAGCCTGTCCAAGGAGGGCAGGCAGCATTTAGGCAACTACAATGGAGGGTCTACGCCTGTCTCTAGTGACAGCCTGTAAAACTATAGCCTGCAGGTGAGCACATAGCACTGGTCCATACTGGTTTTTAAGTGCAATGAGTATATTAGAAATTTCTCTTTATCTGTATTATGTAACGGACTGTAAGTTAGTGTAACCTATAGCTCTACAGCTATAAAAGGGAGACAAAAGATTGCACGTTAATATGATTGTAACAGTAAGTTTATACTGGATATTATATTGTGAACTTTGTTATGCTAGTCTTTTAAAAAATAAAACAAATGTAATATACCCATGATGATAAAAAAAAAAATAGCAGGCAAAAAAAGACAAATAAAAAGACTTTTGAAAGATTTATCAAATCTTGGAGAAAGATAAAGTGGGGAGAGATAAAGTACCATCCTATGAGCGTCTGGGGTAGTTGTACTAAGCCTTGGTGAGTGATAAAGTGTAGAGAGATAAACTACTGTATCAACCAACCAGCTCAGGGGCAAATACAGGATTTCTGGAGGGGGGTTTCCAAATGTTTGATTTTAGAGCGATTGTTGTCAGCCCATGAAGGATCCATAGTTAGCATGTATCAAGCTATAGGCTTTAGCATGTATCAAGCTGATTGACAGGTAGAGGTGTTCGTGGGGCAGGCGGGGGCGGTGATGGACTGTTGCAGGGGCAGCGCAGGGAAAACGGGGGTGGGACAGCCTCATTTTCTGGGCAGCTGCATGATGTCACATGCAGCCCCTCCAATGGGAAAAATGTCAGGGTGTCGTCCACAGTGGCTGCGATCGCAATTAAATTGCGGTTGCAGGCGCTGGGCAGGCCATTCAGAATGCAGGGTGGCCTTGCCCTGCGATGGAGAGCACCCAGCATGCAACAGCAAGGATTGCAGATTGTGCTTTTTAGCAGAATCTGCAATCCAACCTGGATAACCCCCCAAGTCTGCCCGAAATGAAGTGCAGTTTATGTAATACAGTACTTCAGACGTATGCAGGCCCAATGATCACGGTAAGCCACTTACCAGATTCTTTCTCTGGCGCGATGGTTGAGCACTCACACACATAGCAGACTTGGTAAGAAAATCCGGGCAACTGGAATCCCCCCATCCTGCATTTGCCTATGCAGCTATTTACTGCTCTGTTTCAGGCTATGGGATCTATGTACTAAGCCTTAGAGAGAGTTAAAGTACCAATCAATCAGCTTCTAACTGCCATATTACACTCTGAGTTTTACAAATGACAGTTAGGAGCTGATTGGTTGGTACTTTTTCTCTCTCCACTTTATCCCTCTCCAAGATTTGATAAATATTCCCCTATGGTGCTGATTTATCAACATGTTTTATCATACTCAACAAGTTTTAAAGCTTGTTGCATATGAACAGTGGTGCTCCAGCCAATCCGCTCCCAACTGTCATTTTTCAAACACAGGACATTTGAGAGCTGATTGGCTGGAGCACCATTTATCATGTGCAACGAGTTTTAAAAGCCGTTGCGTATGATAAAACTCATTGATAAATCAGCCGCTGTATTTGAAATTTTAAAGAATGGAAAAACTCATGTTGAAAAGGTGGATGTCTGTCACAGCTTGTGATGAATAAAGGAAGCAGACATCCTTGTCCCTGGAAACTGGCCTGAGCAGCTGTTCAAGGGGAAATTCCCATAAATATGGAGTGGTTAAATACTCCCTATTTATAGCTGTCACCATAACAGGGTGTTAGTAAACCTTGGAATTTGGTTATCTAGTACTGGATCCATGGCCCTTGCAGCATTTAGGATGCCTGGAACACTGATACACTTATGGTTAAACATTTGGACATTTAAATATTTCCTCCACTAGTTAGGGGCATATTCAATTAGCTGTAGGGCTTACCGTGGAAGGATAGCCTCGAGCTTTAACGTCTAGAACTATTTAATATTTAGCCCATTTCCTCACACGGTAAGCCCACATCCATAGATTCCAGGTCACGTGCCTGGAGCTATCATTTAACGCAGTGTTCACAGTAAGGGCAAAAAATCCTACTTACCGCAGATTTCTGTTCAACCCTCAGGAGGGTACAAACATAAATCTGCGGTAAATGGAGCCCCAGAACTAACTGAATATGCCCCTTAATGGGGGTAATTCAGACCTGATCGGTAGCCTGCGTTTTCACACAGTGGGCGATCAGGTCCAAACTGCGCATGCACCGCAAAGTGCAGGCGCATGGCATGGATACAAAGCGGAACGCCACTCAGCGATGGGTTTGTGTGACAGATCCGTTCGCACGGGCGATCTCAAGGAGACTGACAGGAAGAGAGCGTTTGTGGGTGTCAACTGACCATTTTCAGGGAGTGTCTGGAAAAATGCAGGCATGTCAATGCATTTGCAGGGGGGGTTCCTGACGGCAATTCCGGTCCAGGACAGGGTGATGTGATTGCAGCGGCTGAGTCAGTCCTGGGCTGTGCAGAGACTGCACAAAATCAGTTTGTGCAGCTCTGCTACACATGCGTTCACACACTTGCACAGTTACAATACACCACCACCCCCACCCCCACCCCCGTAGACGGCGACTATCCGATCACAGCAGTGTAAAAATCGCTGCCTAGCGATCAGGTCTGAATTATCCCCAGTGATTTGTCATTTTTTTATGTGTTGGTAATATTATGATCATTTTTGGTATAGAGGGCTGACTGCTTTAAGGTCATGCAAGCTGTTGAGTTCCTTAAAAACAAGTTTGAGCTTATATCAAAAAAGTTGAGAAAGTGAGTTTAACCTGCCCTAATTACTACGCATTCTGTCACAGGACACTGTCACAATAGCCTATGGCCCTCATTCCGACTTGATCGCTAGCAGGCTACTTTTAGCACTGCTGCGATCAGGTAGTCACCGCCTACAGGGGAGGGGGGAATCGCTGTGCAGAGCTGCGCTCGCTTGTGCAGTTTCTGCACAGCTCAGGACTTACTCACCCGTTGCGATCATCCAGGACGGAGCTGACGTCAGGATCCCTCCCTGGAAACAGCTGGGTACGCCTGCGTTCGGACGGACACTCCCAGAAAACGGTCAGTTGACACCTCCGGGCGGCCTCTTCCTGTCAATCTTCTTGCGGTCGCAGGTGCGATCGCTTTCTTCGTTAGTTCTGTCGCTCCCTGTCGGCGGCCGTCGCCAGGGAGTGAAGCGCCTGCACATTGCAGTCGCGGCGCATGCGCAGTTCAGACCCATTCGCACCACTGCGAAAAACTGCAAATGACATCACTTCTCACCAAATATATACGGGATAATGCACACCCTACAATTAAAAATTAAGACTTCCTACAAAAATTCAGTATCCCCCTACACCTCGGCCTCAGAGCCAAGTTTGAGATAGGCATCTGCTTTTAGTTATATTATTGGCAATAATTTGTACGCTGTGCAATAGGTATGTAAAAGACCTTCATTATAATCTGACATCAGACCTTTCACAGCTAATTAAACACCTCACAGGTGTATCGTCGGCATTTAATTGACACAAGTGACATCGCTATTCCCAAATATAAATATCACACTAAATAGGTGCATATGTTTTAGAAGAGGAATGTCATTACTCAACTAAAAAAACAAAGAGATATTTCACAGGAGACACAGTTTCTTTTGTACTGCGTATGTGTCAGTGGGTATCCGTTTTGATGGTCGACCAAGTTAAGGTCGACAGCCATTAGGGCGACCACAATTGGTCGACATTGGCATGGTCGACACATGAAAATGGTCGACACATGAAAAGGTCGACATGGGTTTTTGTTGGGTTTTTTTAAAGAAAAAAATAGATTTTTAACTTTTTCATACTTTACCATCCATGTGGACTACAATTGGGAACGGTAACCTGTGCTGAGCGCAGTGGTAGCACAGTGAGGCACCTTGCCCGCAGTATGGCGAGCAAAGCGAGCCATGCAAGGGGACGCGGTACAGTAATTGGGGTTCCTGGTCATGTTACGGAAAAAAATGACACCAAAAACTGTTACTAAATCCATGTCAAGCTTTTCATGTGTCAACCTGTCCCGTGTCAACCATTTTCATGTGTCGACTATTAGTCCATGTCGGCCATGTCTATGTCAACCAATAGTGATCGACCTAATGAATGTCGACCTTAAAATGGTCGACCATTCATACCAGAACCTGTCAGTGTGGCACTGTGCATGCGCGGCGATCAAATAGCGTCGGCGGATGCAGTGATGATTTATTGGCAAAGTGCCTGAGCATTTCTGTAAGGTAACGGGGGGATAAGGGGGTGGGGGTAAGAGTCAAACACAGAAGTGTTAGACATTCTGAACCACAGGGTTGCACAGAGGAGTGAAGGTGCATCTTTGTACGCTAGCAGCAGATCAGTGAGCGTCTCTGTACAAACACTCATGGCTGCAGCATTCGCATAATGTGCAGATTATCTGAGGATGGGATCGCAGTAGTGACGCCATTTGTGTCCACCCCTGCATTAGATCCAGAGAGAGAAATATATTCCCCATCGACAAGAAGTCTGATTTCAGCCTTTTGGAAAGACAAACTGATGATTAGCATAGCACCGGCAACTAAGTATATTGATCTCCATGTTTTGTCCATGAACACCCTAGAGATTGTAGATAACAGACTGACGTTAATGTATTTCATTAGAAGAGCAGCCTCCGTGATCATCACACGTCCATCTCCCTGAATGTGTACTGAATGCAGAGACTGCAAACATATACACTTTGGCACGATGTTACACATACTGCAATTTTCCATGATATGTTTACTTGTGATGTACAACTTTCTTTGCTGCCGTTGTTGCCTTTATTTCTCAGCACCTCAGGCACTAGGGGGAGCGTTAAAGAGTTAGGGGTTAGCGATCACAGCAGGATCACTCACCATTGGACGGCTTGCGGCACCCATGGGGAGGCACAACCCGCCCGTCGCAGAGGCCAGGAACTCTACGTGCAACCACCGATACTCCTCACCTCTTCCCTTCCCCCAAACGGCGGCCACACACCTCGATTCTGGGAAATGGAGATCGCCTCCGTCCCCTCCCCGCCCGCAAACGGCAGCAGACTGTCAATCACTGACAATCTGCTGCCGTCCTGCTTCCTACATTGCTGGACCCTTTTGCACAGGTGCAGAACGGATCGTGCGCAAGTGCAAATCTGAATAAACCCCACAGTGCGGGTCTCAGGATAAGTATGCCAGCCCTCCATCAAAAGGTAGGAATCATGCTGCTTATGATCACCTGAATCCATCAGCCAGAAGCAGTTGCAAATGAAAGTTCTCTTACTGTATACTGTATATCACTGAGAAGTTACAGTCCCGCAGCACTGGGCTTCTCATTCCTCCATCTTCCCTGTCACAGCCAGAAGTCCAATGAATGCTCTACTGTCACCCTTTCATGATGCATACCCTGTTGTTTTTAAAGGAACATGTATTTATATGGCACCAGCATACTGCATAGAGCTGTACAATTGGACATCAACAACAACTCTGCCTGTTTGAGTTTGGGAAGCATTTGCCTACATAAGTACCATCGGCACTGTTCGATATCAGGGGAACAACAGAACTTTAGGGGAAGTGATACCCAACAGTGTCCACAAGCAGAGATGGGGGGAATTGGCATTTATGAGAAATTACATAACAGCAGGAGACAACCAGAGAAATCAAACAGTAAGCACCATCAGGGTCCATGAGGGGAACTGGAACACATGTAGTGAATACTTGCCAGGCTTCACTAGAGTAAGGAACCCGTCTCTAAATGACAAACAGCCACATGATGTATAGACTGACATTTAAGATGATTGTATGTACAGACATAGGAAAGATATGAGCAGGCATAGCAGAACGACATTTGCGTTTGAACAAAAGGCATTTTAAAGAAAAAAGACCTTAAAAATATATTATTTTGATTACAGGGAGGCGATGCCGAGGAAATCACCCAAGTATTACTGATTGCAATCCTAACACCTTGCAAACTACCCGATAAGAAAAATGTGCTGTATGCCTCCAAATGGGCTCAGTGATTGCCTGAACACACCAGCTGGGGCAATGCCACCCGGCTCCGAGCGCAGTGTGTTCAGCTATAAAGTCACAAAGTAATAACCACGCCACTATTGCTTGTAATAAAGTAAGTGTACTACCTAACACCAATGGTGTTATCATGTTCTTCATATGTATGGTGAAGCACAACAAGCACTATACCAAAACAAGAACAACCGGTAGTATTATTATTATTATTAATATTATTATTATTATTATCCTAAATTATAATTAGTTTTAACATACCCTGTTACAGCTTTCTCTGTGAGGTGTGCACCTTACTCATTGAGACTTGCAGCGTATTCTAAGATATACGTTGTGCTTCTCATGTCCTCTACAAAGTAATCACCATCCACTTCTCTCCTTAGATTATGCCGCCAAGTCAGCCTCTTTTCCTGTCACATTCCCACTCTCCCCTCCTCCCTCTCCCTCTTTGGTGGGTTCTTTTGTAATTTCCCAAGTCTTTGCTCTTTGGACATTCTAGGAAGTGTAGTTTTCAGCACCAAGTTAGCAATGGACAGCTCCCTACTGCTAATGTCTCCACCTCCTCTGTCACTCTAGTCCCTTACCAGGCCATCCTACATAGGTGAGCGCAGAATCTGGGAGGTACATCTGAAAAATAATACTTTCCTAAAGCAGAGGAGAAAATATTGCACTTCTGATGAATGTTTATGGTAATGAAGGCTGCATTACAGTAATGTTGATCTGCTTGTGTTATATATGTCAGTGCTTTAAAAAATGTATTGCAGCTGTTAGGAAACTTGAGTTCCAGAATTTATATAATAATGTCACAAGTTCTGTTCAGTCTCCTGAATGTGCTCACGAGGGGATCTGGGTGCGCATGTCCCAATGACTCCCACTTTAAGACCTAGAGACCTAGCTCCACACGACCCACCTGGCCAACAGGGGTAAGTTTGGGATTGGGTGGTGGGTGGAAGGGTGTGTTTATAGTTGGAGGACAAAGCAAAGTGAAAGGGGATGAATAGGATGAAGCATCGCAGGGAAGAAGAGCAGTCAATGTGCAGGATGGAGAGATCCAGGCAAGGTTGGACAGAGCAGGGTGACCTGGGTCCCTTTACTAGTTTTAACTAATTCCTTATGGATGTTTAATTTTGAGTATATTGTTAAGTTTGGTGGCAGAGACGGGTAGGGGTTAAACTTTCCTTTACTATTGGATAGAAACAACATGGACAGGAAGTCTGCAGGGTGTTAGTCTGCATTTTATTAGAGAGGTCTCTAAAAATTCAAAAGCTACAGTAAGGAGGATGGTCCAGCGGTTAGCCAGACCATATGCACCATGGCATATACCAGTGGTTCCCAAACTGTGTGCCGTGGCTCCCTGGGGTGCCTCGGGACACTTGCAGGGGTGCCCTGGGTTGGTGGTCCAGGACCAATTCAAATTATTCATGGTCAATATAATAGGCAAAACCAGTGCTGGTGGCTGCCAGTCATAAAATAAGTGGCCAAACAGAAGCAAATCTTGTCCCTCACCACACAACTGATCCTAAGGATGACATATAAGCGCAATCTACTTAATGTAATATTTCTGTCTAAATTTCTCAATAAGAAATTTTTGGCCTAGGGGTGCCGTGAAAAAAATTCTGATATTCTAGGGTGCTGTGATTTAAAAAGGGTTTGGAAAACACTGGCATATACTGTAAGATAGGCGTGTAAGAAGCTTCCTGCTAAGTACAATAAATAATTATGGGCTACTATATGCTACCACAGGTGCAGATCAATCGCACAGATCACACCTTACAGCATTACAGGCATACTTGACTACTCTCCTGGATTGGCCGGGAGGCTCCCGAAAGTTGGGGGGCACTCCAGCCCCATAGAAGAGTAGGCAAGTCTCTCGGATTGCCACCAACCCCCACACCCCCTACACATAACTACCCCCCCCCCCCAAGCTGAAGAAGCCGATGATGTGATTAGCATAGAATCGCGTCATTAATGTTCTGCCCCCTTGTGGCAGCAATGCTGGTAATCCCGGCATTGTATAGCAGGGGGGTGGCTACAATAACGCGACCCCCCATATACTGTGCCACGCCCCCAGCAATACCGACCTGGAGGAGGCAGCCAGAAGGTCGGCAACTATGATTACAGGAAATGGTTGTGATATGGGAAGATTGTTGGCACAGCCTACGATCTGATTTTGCAAATCATAGTACTACCGAGCCTGGGCTCAGGTTTCCCCGGCAGGCTTAGATACCAAAATGAGATAAAACATAATCTTCCCAGCATCAGATCTTGCGTGTTTTGGATTGCATAAAATTAAAAGTCCCTCCCTCATGGTTTGGGCGCCAAAGAAGGCTGTCAGTGAAGGGTTGTGGGGTGCAAGCACTACTGTGGCTGTGTCAGACTGAAGGGCTTTGGCTGCAGTACTATGGGGGTCATTCCAAGTTGATCGATCGCTAGCAGTTTTTAGCAGCCGTGCAAACGCTATGCCGCCTCCCACTGGGAGTGTATTTTAGCTTAGCAGAAGTGTGAACGAAAGAATCGCAGAGTGACTACAAATAAAAATTGTGCAGTTTCAGAGTAGCTCCAGACCTACTCAGTGCTTGCGATGACTTCAAACTGTTCATTTCCGGATTTGACATCACAAACACGCCCTGCGTTCTCCCAGCCACGCCTGCGTTTTTCCTGGCACGCCTGCGTTTTTATGAACACTCCCTGAAAACGGTCAGTTGACACCCAGAAACGCCCACTTCATGTCAATCACTCTGCGGCAGACAATGAAAAGCCTCGCTAGATCTTGTGTAAAACTACATCGGATGTTGTGAAAGTACGTTGCGTGTGTGCATTGCACCGCATACGCATGCGCAGAAGTGCCACTTTTTAACTTAATTGCTGTACTGCGAACATTTTTATCTAGCGATCAACTTGGAATGACCCCCTATGAACATTAGGGGTCATTTCGACCCGTTCGCACGCTGTGGTTCATCACTGCAGTGCGAACGGGTTGGAAATGCGCATGCACGGTGCCCACAATGCGCACGCGCGCCGTTGCCCAGCGACAGCCATCGCCGGGCAACGACCAGAAGAAAGAAGAACGTGATCACTAGCGCAATCGCAAGAAGATTGACAGCGGGGAGGCTTTCCGGGGCAGATACTCACCATTTCCGGGCGTGGAGATCCGAACACAGGCATGTCCAGGCGTTTGGTGGGCGGTTGTCTGAAGTCTATTCCGGGACCTTCATCACTGGATCCTTCGCACAGGGTAAGTAACTGCAGGGCTAGTCTTGTTCTGCACAAACCTTTTTAGCATAGCAGGGCTGCACAAGCGATCGCAGCCCTGCTATGCTATAATACACTCCCCCATAGGCGGCGCCTAGTTGATAGCACGAGCAGCAAAAAGTTGCTACGTGCGATCAACTCGGAATGACCCCTATTGTGTCAGTGAGGGACTGTGGGTGCAAGCATTACTGTGGCACTACTGCTGTGGCTGTGTCAGCCTGTGAAGGGCTGTGGGGTGCAGCACTAAGGAATTTGTCATTGAAGAGCTGTGGGGTGCAGCACTAAGAAATTTGTCATTGAAGAGCTGTGGGGTGCAGCACTAAGGAATTTGTCATTGAAGAGCTGTGGGTGCAGCACTAAGGAATTTGTCATTGAAGAGCTGTGGGGTGCAGCACTAAGGAATTTGTCACTGAAGATCTGTGGAGTGCAGCACTAAGGACTGTGGGCCATATACAGGTTGCATCGCAAACGTGGCATACGCATTGTGAATTACATTTGCAATTCAATTCCAAATTTGCATTCGTCTTTGAGAGTATATTCACATGCTTTTGTCCACATCCCCTTTAGCAGGTGAGAAGATAGGGAAAATCTATATTTTAAGGTAAAAATGTTGGGACTTGTTTGTATAGCCCCTAGGACACCACTCTTCCCCCTTCCCCCCTTCAATAGCTAGTTAGGGATTTTGAAGTTTTCAATTAGCTTAATTACATGTATATAATATATATATATATAGTATATATAAGCCAATAATTACATGTCATTTTTTGGGTGAAAAATAATAAGTGCTCTTAAAGTATCCCCAAATCATCTTTTTTGTTAGTTTATATACCCCAAATGTAATGAAAGTATTTATTTCAATGAAAAATAATTGCTTTTTATAATTTTTAGAAAAAAAATTAAAAGTGACCTCAAATTACCCCCAAATCACCTTTTAGAGTTGTAATTTTTTAGAGTTCTAAGAAGGTATCTCCACCTTTTCGTGCTATTTTCCCAGTTCATTTTTTGGACATAATTCGCAAGAGTAGTGCAAGTTGACATTTCTAATTGAATTGTGAGACTCTTAGGCGGGCACATGAAGGCGAACTGTGCGAACTTATAGGTGAAGTTTGTGAGTTTTACACTTTTTGCAAACTCGCACCTAATTGAATTCCCCACTTAGGGGGTAATTCTGAGTTGATCGCTAGCTGCCGTTGTTCGCTTCGTTGCGATCAGTGAAAAAATGGCTAATCTGCGCATGCGTATGCACCGCAATGCGCATGCGCATCGTACGGGTACGAAGTCCATTGTGGTTTTGCACTGGTTCTAGCGACGATTCCAATCGCACAGCCGAACGCAAGGAGATTGACAGAAAGCGGGTGTTTCTGGGTGTCAACTGACCGTTGTCTGGGAGTGTTTGGAAAAACGCAGGCGTGGCCAAGCGTTTGCTGGGCGGGTATCTGACGTCATTACCGTGTCACTTGTCGCAGCAATCATCGCACAGAATAAGTAACTACAGGGCTGGTCTTGTTTTGCACAAAATTTGTTTGCAGGCGCACTGCTGCACAGGCGTTGGCACTCCTGCAAATCAAACATACACTCCCCCGTGGGTGGCGACTATGCATTTGCGCGGCTGTTAAAAACTGCTAGCGAGCGATCAACTCGGAATGACCCCCTTAATGCGGCTAACTGCCATCACAGCTTGTTGGAAGACAGTAGATCCCCCCCTTCCTTCTCCTCTTTTGATCTACATAAAGGCCTATGTACACTGGGCGATTTTGAGCTGAAAGCAGGTCACTTTGGATGTTTTGAGCTGCTTTCAGCTCAAAACCGCCCAGTGTGTCTGCCCTGGCGATGAGCGCTGATGCGTGCCCCCCGCTTCTTTGCCGCCGGTATCACCAGCAGATGAACGGCGGGGTGGACGGCTTTCCATAGCATCCTGCTATATAAAGCCGTTCACCCCCGCTGATATCGCTGGGCAGGGGGGAAAATAGCTCAGTGTGTATGAACCTTTACTCAGTTTGGCACATCTACCATTTAGAACATTTTACTGGCTGCACACACTAATTTATAGGAGTCTGGTCTCCTTAGATTTCTTATCATGAGAATTGAACTTGCAATCTATAGTTTTCCACTATACTAAATACCCACCAACGGTCTTCTCCCTTCCTTTCCGCATGCAGTGGTGATGAAAGGCTCAGGCCACGGTCTTTTGTTTGTGAGTGGTCCCAGGTCGCATCGACCCAGCAACCTGTTCACACTGCACTTCAACCTGGGAATAACCCTGCTTTATTCCCGGGTTTAAATACCGGGTCAATCGACCCAAGGAAATTGTAACATACACGTTTACACCGCACCTCGACCTGCGTCGACCCGGCAATATACTTGGTTATTTTAGCAATGTGAAAGGGGTATTATTGATAGCTTAAACCAGGGGTATTTAATATGTGGCCCTCCAGCTGCTGTGGTACTACACTTCTCAGCATGTCCTGCCACTGGGCCTAATTCAGACCTGATCGTAGCAGCAAATTTGTTAGAAGTTGGGCAAAAACCATGTGCACTGCAGGTGGGGCAGATGTAACACGTGCAGAGAGAGTTATATTTGGGTGGGGTGTGTTAAAACTGAAATGTAAATTGCAGTGTAAAAATAAAGCAGCCAGTATTTACCCTGCACAGAAACAATGTAACTAGTGATGTGCACCGGACATTTTTCGGGTTTTGTGTTTTGGTTTTGGATTCGGTTCCGCGGCCGTGTTTTGAATTCGGACGCGTTTTGGCAAAACCTCACCGAAAATTTTTTGTCGGATTCGGGTGTGTTTTGGATTCGGGTGTTTTTTTACAAAAAACCCTAAAAAACAGCTTAAATCATAGAATTTGGGGGTCATTTTGATCCCATAGTATTATTAACCTCAATAACCATAATTTCCACTAATTTCCAGTCTATTCTGAACACCTCACACCTCACAATATTATTTTTAGTCCTAAAATTTGCACCGAGGTCGCTGGATGGCTAAGCTAAGCGACACAAGTGGCCGACACAAACACCTGGCCCATCTAGGAGTGGCACTGCAGTGTCAGGCAGGATGGCACTTCAAAAAAAATTGTCCCCAAACAGCACATGATGCAAAGAAAAAAAGAGGCGCACCAAGGTCGCTGTGTGACTAAGCTAAGCGACACAAGTGGCCGACACAAACACCTGGCCCATCTAGGAGTGGCACTGCAGTGTCAGGCAGGATGGCACTTCAAAAAAATTGTCCCCAAACAGCACATGATGCAAAGAAAAATTAAAGAAAAAAGAGGTGCAAGATGGAATTGTCCTTGGGCCCTCCCACCCACCCTTATGTTGTATAAACAGGACATGCACACTTTAACGAACCCATCATTTCAGCGACAGGGTCTGCCACACGACTGTGACTGAAATGACTGGTTGGTTTGGGCCCCCACCAAAAAAAGAAGCAATCAATCTCTCCTTGCACAAACTGGCTCTACAGAGGCAAGATGTCCACCTCATCATCATCCTCCGATTCCTCACCCCTTTCACTGTGTACATCCCCCTCCTCACAGATGATTAATTCGTCCCCACTGGAATCCACCATCTCAGGTCCCTGTGTACTTTGTGGAGGCAATTGCTGCTGGTGAATGTCTCCACGGAGGAATTGATTATAATTCATTTTGATGAACATCATCTTCTCCACATTTTCTGAAAGTAACCTCGTACGCCGATTGCTGACAAGGTGAGCGGCTGCACTAAACACTCTTTCGGAGTACACACTGGAGGGAGGGCAACTTAGGTAGAATAAAGCCAGTTTGTACAAGGGCCTCCAAATTGCCTCTTTTTCCTGCCAGTATACGTACGGACTGTCTGACGTGCCTACTTGGATGCGGTCACTCATATAATCCTCCACCATTCTTTCAATGGTGATAGAATCAAATGAAGTGACAGTAGACGACATGTCAGTAATCGTTGGCAGGTCCTTCAGTCCGGACCAGATGTCAGCACTCGCTCCAGACTGCCCTGCATCACCGCCAGCGGGTGGGCTCGGAATTCTTAGCCTTTTCCTCGCACCCCCAGTTGCGGGAGAATGTGAAGGAGGAGATGTTGACGGGTCACGTTCCGCTTGATTTGACAATTTTCTCACCAGCAGGTCTTTGAACCTCTGCAGACTTGTGTCTGACGGAAAGAGAGATACAACGTAGGTTTTAAATCTAGGATCGAGCACGGTGGCCAAAATGTAGTGCTCTGATTTCAGCAGATTGACCACTGAATCCTGGTTAAGCGAATTAAGGGCTCCATCCACAAGTCCCACATGCCTAGCGGAATCGCTCTGTTTTAGCTCATCCTTCAATGTCTCCAGCTTCTTCTGCAAAAGCCTGATGAGGGGAATGACCTGACTCAGGCTGGCAGTGTCTGAACTGACTTTACGTGTGGCAAGTTCAAAGGGTTGCAGAACCTTGCACAACGTTGAAATCATTCTCCACTGCGCTTGAGTCAGGTGCATTCCCCCTCCTTTGCCTATATCGTGGCCAGATGTATAGGCTTGAATGGCCTTTTGCTGCTCCTCTATCCTCTGAAGCATATAGAGGGTTGAATTCCACCTCGTTACCACCTCTTGCTTCAGATGATGGCAGGGCAGGTTCAGGACTGTTTGGTGGTGCTCCAGTCTTCTGTACGCGGTGGCTGAATGCCGAAAGTGGCCCGCAATTCTTCGGGCCACCGACAGCATCTCTTGCACGCCCCTGTCGTTTTTTAAATAATTCTGCACCACCAAATTCAATGTATGTGCAAAACATGGGACGTGCTGGAATTTGCCCAGATGTAATGCACGCACAATATTGCTGGCGTTGTCCGATGTCACAAATCCCCAGGAGAGTCCAATTGGGGTAAGCAATTCTGCGATGATCTTCCTCAGTTTCCGTAAGAGGTTGTCAGCTGTGTGCCTCTTCTGGAAAGCGGTGATACAAAGCGTAGCCTGCCTAGGAAAGAGTTGGCGTTTGCGAGATGCTGCTACTGGTGCCGCCGCTGCTGTTCTTGCTGTGGGAGGCAATACATCTACCCAGTGGGCTGTCACAGTCATATAGTCCTGAGTCTGCCCTGCTCCACTTGTCCACATGTCCGTGGTTAAGTGGACATTGGGTACAACTGCATTTTTTAGGACACTGCTGACTCTTTTTCTGAGGTCTGTGTACATTTTCGGTATCGCCTGCCTAGAGAAATGGAACCTAGATGGTATTTGGTACCGGGGACACAGTACCTCAATCAAGTCTCTAGTTGCCTCTGAATTAACGGTGGATACCGGAACCACGTTTCTCACCGCCCAGGCTGCCAAGGCCTGAGTTATCTGCTTTGCAGCAGGATGACTGCTGTGATATTTCATCTTCCTTGCAAAGGACTGTTGGACAGTCAATTGCTTACTGGAAGTAGTACAAGTGGTCTTCCGACTTCCCCTCTGGGATGACGATCGACTCCCAGCAGCTACAACAGCAGCGCCAGCAGCAGTAGGCGTTACACTCAAGGATGCATCGGAGGAATCCCAGGCAGGAGAGGACTCGTCAGACTTGCCAGTGACATGGCCTGCAGGACTATTGGCTTTCCTGGGTAAGGAGGAAATTGACACTGAGGGAGTTGGTGGTGTGGTTTGCAGGAGCTTGGTTACAAGAGGAAGGGGTTTAGTGGTCAGTGGACTGCTTCCGCTGTCACCCAAAGTTTTTGAACTTGTCACTGACTTATGATGAATGCGCTGCAGGTGACGTATAAGGGAGGATGTTCCGAGGTGGTTAATGTCCTTACCCCTACTTATTACAGCTTGACAAAGGCAACACACGGCTTGACACCTGTTGTCCGCATTTGTGTTGAAATAATTCCACACAGAAGAGCTGATTTTTTTTGTATTTTGACCAGGCATGTCAATGGCCATATTCGTCCCACGGACAACAGGTGTCTCCCCGGGTGCCTGACTTAAACAAACCACCTCACCATCAGAATCCTCCTTGTCAATTTCCTCCCCAGCGCCAGCAACACCCATATCCTCATCCTGGTGTACTTCAACAGTGACATCTTCAATTTGACTATCAGGAACTGGACTGCGGGTGCTCCTTCCAGCACTTGCAGGGGGCGTGCAAATGGTGGAAGGAGCAAGCTCTTCCCGTCCAGTGTTGGGAAGGTCAGGCATCGCAACCGACACAATTGGACTCTCCTTGGGGATTTGTGATTTAGAAGAACGCACAGTTCTTTGCTGTGCTTTTGCCAGCTTAAGTCTTTTCATTTTTCTAGCGAGAGGATGAATGCTTCCATCCTCATGTGAATCTGAACCACTAGCCATGAACATAGGCCAGGGCCTCAGCCGTTCCTTGCCACTCCGTGTCGTAAATGGCATATTGGCAAGTTTACGCTTCTCATCAGATGCTTTCAATTTTGATTTTTGGGTCATTTTACTGAACTTTTGTTTTTTGGATTTTACATGCTCTCTACTATGACATTGGGCATCGGCCTTGGTAGACGACGTTGATGGCATTTCATCGTCTCGGCCATGACTAGTGGCAGCTGCTTCAGCACGAGGTGGAAGTGGATCTTGATCTTTCCCTATTTTACCCTCCACATTTTTGTTCTCCATTTTTTAATGTGTGGAATTATATGCCAGTATCAATAGCAATGGCTTACTACTATATATACTGCGCACAACTGAAATGCACCACAGGTATGGATGGATAGTATACTTGACGACACAGAGGTAGGTAGAGCAGTGGCCTTCCGTACCGTACTGCTATATATACTGGTGGTCACTGTGTCAGCAAACTGCAAAACTAAAATGCACCACAGGTATAGAATCTAGATGTATAGTATACTTAATGACGACACAGAGGTAGGTACAGCAGTGGCCTTCCGTACCGTACTGCTATAAATAGTATACTGGTGGTCACTGTGTCAGCAAACTGCAAAACTAAAATGCACCACAGGTATAGAATGTAGATGGATAGTATACTTAATGACGACACAGAGGTAGGTACAACAGTGGCCTTCCGTACCGTACTGCTATATATAGTATACTGGTGGTCACTGTGTCAGCAAACTGCAAAACTAAAATGCACCACAGGTATAGAATGTAGATGGATAGTATACTTAATGACGACACAGAGGTAGGTATAGCAGTGGCCTTCCGTACCGTACTGTTATATATAGTATACTGGTGGTCACTGTGTCAGCAAACTGCAAAACTAAAATGCACCACAGGTATAGAATGTAGATGGATAGTATACTTAATGACGACACAGAGGTAGGTACAGCAGTGGCCTTCCGTACCGTACTGCTATATATACTGGTGGTCACTGTGTCAGCAAACTGCACAACTGAAATGCACCACAGGTATAGAATCTAGATGGATAGTATACTTAATGACGACACAGAGGTAGGTACAGCAGTGGCCTACTGTACCGTAATGCTATATATTATATACTGGTGGTCACTGGTCAGCAAAACTCTGCACTGTACTCCTCCTATATAATATTATACTGGTGGTCCCCAGTCCCCACAATAAAGCAGCACACTGAGCACAGATATGGAGTGTTTTTCAGGCAGACAACGTATACTGGTGGTCACTGTCAGCAAAACTCTGCACTGTACTCCTGCTATATAATACAGCTGCTCCCCAGTCCCCACAATTAAGCAGTGTGAGCACAGATATATGCAGCACACTGAGCACAGATATGGAGCGTTTTTTTCAGGCAGAGAACGGATAACTGGTGGTCACTGATCAGCAAAACTCTGCACTGTACTCCTCCTATATTATACAGCTGCTCCCCAGCCCTCCCCACAATTAAGCAATAGTGCACAATCAAGTTCAACAATAACGGAGAGGACACCAGCCACGTCCTCTCCCTAACATTTCCAATGCACGAGTGAAAATGGCGACGACGCGCAGCTGCTTATATAGAATCCGAATCTCGCGAGAATCCGACAGCAGGATGATGACGTTCGGGCGCACTCGGGTTAACCGAGCCATACGGGAGAATCCGAGTATGGCTCGGACCCGTGTAAAAAGGGTGAAGTTCGGGGGGGTTCGGTTTCCAAGAAACCGAACCCGCTCATCACTAAATATAACCCCCCCAAATCTAACTTTCTCTGCACATGTTATATCTGCCCCCTCCCGTACAGTGCACATGGTTTTGCCCAACTGCTAACAAATTTGCTGCTGCGATCAGGTCTGAATCAGGCCCACAGTGTTAGCATTTCCTAATAGCAAAACTGTGGCAGGGCATGCTGGAATATGTAGTTCAACAGCAGCTGGGGATGCTTATTGCCCACCCCTGTTTTAAAGTGTTGGTGAGTGGAAATGGAGGGTCCCTGTGTAAATAAGTATGTGGAAAGAGATACTTTTGTGCAAGTTGTAACAAGTATCTGTTGTCATTGACATTAATGTTCCCTATTGTTATAGGAGGCATCTATCATGTTTGTCTAAATGTAACTGTGTGGACTAATCTTTAAGCAGTCTTAGACAGAAGACATACTCCAACACCCAAATGCACCCCAAAATTCCAGTGCCATAAAGAGTCACATGAACACACCCCTAAACCACCCAAACCATACTCTGACCTATCATACGCATGCCATAACATGTCACTGTCCTATCATCCATGAACTAATTATATTACATGACATGCTGATACCACCACCGCCTTTAACCACACCGCACTTACATACACTTGTTCATGACTGGGTTAAAGCATCATGACTGGCTGCATTTACATCATGATGATGGGCGGTACAGATGGTGTGATTGTTAGCCTCACAGAACCGAGGTCATGGGTTCAATTCTTATCATGGACCCAACGGTGTGGAGTTTGTATATGCTCCCCCTGCTTGCGTGGGTTTCCTCCGGGCACTCCGGTTTCCTCCCACAATCCAAAATATACTGGTAGGTTAAATGGCTCCCAAAAAAAGTTAACCCTAGTGCATTAGTGTGTACATGTGTTTAAGGCAGACTAGATGGAGCAAGCGGTTCTTATCTGCCGTCAGATTCTATGTTTCTATGTAAGATAAGCACTGTAGTTTTATATAAGAAGAATGCATACTTGTAGCACAGAATACGTAATCCTAAGCAGAATCATTTGTAGTTATTATATTGGTTAATAATTCAGTTTTCCTTAAGCTTACAAGAAGCACGGCCACATTATTTCTGTATTTCTCTAAATGGATCAGCTGGAGGGGTGAGAAATCCTGCACACAGGCAACTCCAGGCCAGCATTACCATTTATTGGCTATCACTATTCCTGCTCCATCTAATACTATGGAATTAGGGAAAAATAATATATTGGTGTTGGACTCGGTACATTAAATACATGGTTATTCAGCAGGTGAAAGAAAAAATGGATTTCGCTGCTACACATTGAACACAATAAAATAATATACCATTTTCGACCTAAGGGTGAATGCACCTTGAAAAGAACTTACCATATGAAAGATTTTTCGAGCTTTTTAAATGTAAGCTCTTAAAAAGTAACCATGGTAACCGGGAACTTAAAGGAATTTGTGCCAGGCTTCTGAAGAATGCAGGGTACATTCAACAGTACGTCTGTGTGTGAGACACAAACACACTTCTCAGACGCAAACACGCCTAATACCTGGCAATGTTAAAATTTTGTCATAATTACCATGCCGTGTGGTCAGCATAACTGCGTTTTGACTACATGAATTAAAAGATTAATAAACCTATAATATTCTGTATATTTGATCTGTATGTTCTGTATATTTAATCTGCAACCTGTAATTTAAAAATATCTATGTGAAATTTTTAATACTATGCCAAAAAACTACTACCGCCAGCATTTGCAGTTTGTAATAAGCCTGAGAGCCCCGTAGGACATTTACACGCAGTGGACAGGATTGTGTGCAAACCCGCGGCCCTCTCCTCCTGTGATCTCCTGCACAAGAGCAAGACTACTATGTATTGACCCCTCTCCTCCCTTGACAACCACTGACTCATTGCCTCCCTGCCGACTTGTTTCTTGCCTGCTTTGTCTGTGTCTCTGCTCACCCTCTCTGTATCTTTTGTTATGTCCCTGCATACCCCGGTGTTTCTCTGTCCCCCGCTTTGTGTGTATGGCTTCTATTGCCTCCCTATCCCCCTTCCCCCATCCCATCTGTTTTCCGCTACTTTTCTTCTAACTTGCACCTTGGGGCGGGATGTATTCAAATACATTGCCGCACCTCGACGCCCAACGCAGCGATGCTAATCGCATATGTACTAGCATATGCGATTAGCATCGCAAAGCGATGACAGAAGCCCCCCGCGATACCTGTGAGAAGGTGTGCAGGGGGGTCTCTGTGGGGTCCGTCACCTCCCAGCCCCGGGAGGTAACGCGTGCTGAGAGTCCCCAGGCTCCTTCTCCTCCCCCTGCAGCCAGAAGAAATGGCTGTGCTGCGGGGGAGGAGGAAGTGGGGGATTGTGTAGCTGCACCGGGATGCTGCCTGGACACAGGTGAGGGGGGGGGGGGTCGGCGGGTGCGGCGCTGAGCAGCAGGTGCGAAAGAAGCCCATAGGCCTCTGTAGGGTATTGCCATAAAAAGATGGCGACACCCTCAGCGTCAAAAACCCGGCGGGCAGGCTATAGTACATATGAAAATGCGGTTCAACCCGTGAAAAACGGGGGTTTTACCACAATTTCCCTTTAGTACATCCCGCTTTTACCCATATTTTTCCACTTCTCCCTTCTTTGGGTTAATTTGTTTTCTGCTTTTCTTCTCAATGTGATAGGCAAAACCAGTGCTGGTAGCTGCCAATCAGACTCGATGTGGGCAGCTGTGTCCAGCACCACATGACTGAACCTAATGAAGGCGGCAAGAACAATTTTTGGATTTTAATAATTACTGTTCAGTATCTCAATAGGAAACTTTTGGGAGGAGATTCAGTTAGGAGCAGGTTATTATAGTAAGAAAACCAAGCAATGGATTGCAGCCAGATAACTTGCATTGTATTAGAATGTGATGTTCCAACACTAATTGAATCTCCTCCTTGGCCTAGGGTAGCCTAATGGCTATGTGAGAATCCAGTAAGACGAACAGACAGACTGTATGGGCAGATTCATTAGGCGCAGTTACAGTAGGCTGGGTTGACACCCTGCAAAGACATCTGAAGCCGTTCCAGTGCTAGTTCACAGGTAGGGAAGAGTGGGGTAAGATGAGACAGTGGGTAAGTTGACCCACCCCCTGTATATAGGTCAGTGGTTCCCAAATGTGGTACTCAAGGCACCCCAACAGTCCAGGTCTTAAGCATACTTGCCTACCTGACCCTCTCCATGAGGGAGAAAATGCTCTGTTCCTGGTCTTTCCTGGTAATGTGTGCTTGCCATCACCTGTGGTGAGCTAGTTAATTGATAAGAAAGGTGTTTCACCACAGGTGATGGCAATCATACATTACCAGGAGAGTCCAGGAACAGAGCATTTTCTCCCTCATGGAGAGGGTCAGGTAGGCAAGTATGGTCTTAAGGATATCTATGCATAAGCACAGGTGGCTTAATTAGTACCTCAGTCACTTTGATTATACCATATGTGCACAAGCAGGGATAGCCCTAACACCTGGACTGTTGGAGTGCCTTCAGGACCGCATTTTGGAACCAATGAGCTAGGCAATTGTCTATTTTTGTTGTCGTGATTATAAAGTCAGGAAGCGCCTGTCATTCCTTACTGGCTGTGATGGAGAGAAGCACATGGTAAAGTGTCAAGGGTGTTTTTTCACAATAAAAACGTTTTTTTGCATGCCAGTGTACTTTTTCTACATGTCAGGTATAATGACTGTTATAAGGGGGGGCTTGGACTGCACACCGTAACGCTAAAAATAATGAGAGGTGCTACCATGCTGAGACTTGTAGTTCCACACAGAAAAAAAGAGAACATGTAGATGCACACTCTAAGTACTAAACACTGCTAATCAGAGTAATTATAATAAACTCTGCAATATAACACAGAGTAAAATTTAGGTGCTTAGCATCATTTTGGCCAAAAATATGGGCCCACCAACCGTGACCAGGTGACCTCATCTAACACTAAGGTCCAGGTACAGGGCATGGGACCCCACCGCTCCTCCCCCAGGCCAGCACAAGCCAACCTCCCCAAGGCATCACACTAGTATGAGATTTAAGTGCTAAAATGTGGTTACATTAGTAATATTCCTTTCACATCGCAAATGCCGGGTCGCACACGGGAATTGGGTACAGGTCATTCCCGGGTGCGACCCAACATTGGATCTAACACTGGCTTCCCTGACCTGGCAATATGCTGGGTCGGGTTGCCATCGTGGACGGGCTCCGCGGCGTCATCGTGGGCGGGTGTGGAGGCGGCACTGGGAGATGAGATCATCTCTGCACCGCCTCTCCCTATGCAGTGAATGGGTCCAGGGTCGAACACCCGTTCACACTGCACCTGACCTGGTATTTAACCCGTGACTAACACTGCTTTATTTCCGGGTTGAATAAACGTGTCAGGTGACCTGGGAATTCATCTTGGGCCCTTTCACACCGCACAGCGTCCCTTGTCGGGTCGATACCAGGTTATTTCCGTGGTGTGAAAGGTGTATAAGAAGCAGAAGCTATGTGTTGAGAGCAGGGGCATAGCTTGTACTTAGTGGACCCCATAGCAACATTTTGAGTGGCCCATGTCCCAATAAAGGGGGTAAATTTAGCACATCTACGATCATTTACTCTGACATGCGGAGGGACGCCCCACATGTCATGCCCATCCCACCCTCGCACAGCTACAGTACCATAGCACAACGGCGATGCTTTTGTACCTGACGAGTAGCTCCCTGCCAGCGCAGCCCATGCGCGCTAGTAGGGAGCTACTGGCCACGTCCCCGGTCGCAGCGGCTGTGTGTGATGTCACGCAGCCGCTGCAGCCTGCCCCCCAGCGGTCCAGACACGCCTCCATTGTCCGGACCGCGTCTCGCCAACGGCGTTCTAACGCCGTTGGCATACCCCCTCCCGCCCTTCGACTCCCTCTGCCTGTCAACCAGGCAGAGGCGATCGCAGCTAGTAAGATGCTGATAGCGTCTCACTGGCCTCCATGGGTGCGTGTGCGCACTCCACACAGTATTTCAGACTGCGATCGCTGCCGCTGCAGCGATCCAGTGTGAATTGCCCCCACAGAGACAACTGTCTGCAGCAGTTGTTAATTTTATGCCGCATAATAGTGTCTTAGTTTATTTTCTGAACCATAGTAGTGCCCTAGTTCACATTATGTTACATTGTAGGGCTGTCAGTACACATTATGCAACACAGCACCCCCAATACACATTATGACAGTGCTCCCAGTTCATATAATGCCAAAATATAGTGCCTCCACTTCATATTATGCCACATTACAGCGCCCCACTTCATATTATGTAACAGTATAGTGCTCTCTTGTTCATTTTATAGCACATAACAATGGGCGGTCCAGAGGTATAGTTAGATATATTGTTGGCCCCAAGACAAAAGTTTGTACGTGCCTCACCCAACGGGGAAAAATGTATATAACACATGTAACTGTGACATGAAAGCTGGGCCCCATAGCAGCTGCATTCCCTGAACCTATGGTAGCTATGCACTTGGTTAAGAGTAATACATAGGTGAGAAGTAAGAGTTAGGGTGTTAAAAAGTGTTACATTGGTAAAAAATAAAAAAAACAACAGTATGTGCTGAGAAAGTGCTAGATTAAGTGTTACAATATGATGCCCCAAAGCAGCCAGACCACACCAACCCACATCCGGAACTCATCCCTAAGACTGACAAATGTTATACATTTATTCAGGACTTACTATTCATAGTGCTTTTCCCAATATGCAGTCTGTAATGCCAGAAACACATGCTAATTAAAACACCTTTGGGCAGGTGGGAAAGGTGCGAATCCTACTGACTTATGTCATAACAAATTTATCTAGGTCTAAAAATATGTATCATACTGTACATGTTGGTGATTTGCCAAAGTATAAAACCATGTAAATCGTTTTAGCTAAAGATTAGCCTCAACTAAGCGGTTTTCTTCTCCAAAATGGTGGCTTTGGGGTAGATTTAGACAGTTTTAAAATAAGGGTAACATAGTGAGTGCAAGATTTCTCAGGATAATTCAAGGGGAGCACTGGCAAAGAAAAACCCAATTTAGCATTTAAGGAAAATGATGTGCCATTTTTCCTCACAAAGGGGTAGATTTATCAAAGCTTGGAGAAAGATAAAGTGGAGAGAGATAAAATAATAACCAATGTGCTCTTAACTGTCATTTTTCTTCAACAGCCTGAAACATGGCAGTTAGCAGCTGATTGGCTGGTACTTTAGCTCTCTCCAGTTTATCACTCTCTAAGGCATTGGCGTTTCTGTGGCGCACACAGGCTTCTTGTTAGATAATGGTGCGCTCCGTACCCGTCTCCAGATGCATAAGGTCCTGTGGACGCATCCCCTAGTGTTCACCCCCTAGTGCCAGTGTCTTAGGGAGGCGGAGCCTAGCGCATGCTCGTTCCTCCATCTTAGACAGCTGAGACCGGAGAGCGGAGCTCAGTGTGAGTGTGCGAGAGACACATCAGCGTTCCTGCATGTACTGCGCTGCCAGAACTATCAGAGAACCGGGCGGTGCATTCCCTTCACAGCGGGAATCAGACTGCATGGACGTGCAGTCCTCCATCCCTTACCACTGGCGACATCCCCTGCTGACATACCACAGCCACGTGAGCATACTGATAAGTACCGCTACAATCACTGTGTTACTCTGTCTAATATAAGGGGCCAATTACCCAATATTACAGCATATCCAAGTCACCTGTGTGTATACCAAATAAACCTGCATTGATGTTTTACTCATTAGGTGTGTGGACTAACGTCACTGCACCAGGCACCGTAATACTCTGCCAACACTTCTGGGTCCAGGTGGGCCCACACCACACACACTGCACCCATGTTTTAATACTTACCTTTCCAGAGTCCCACATTGGGCGCTGCAGCTGTGGCAAATATCACCACCAAAATGGCTGCTGCGCATGTGCAGTTGTAGTTAGTCTTCAGAACATAGCGGGCACCATGTTACAAGAGACCTGCGCATGAGCCATAGAGTCCGGCATTTCCCCACTGAGTACACAACATTTAAACAGTTCGATTCCAACCAAAGCCCTATGTGTGTGGAGTTTGTATGTTCCTCATGTGTCTGTGTGGGGTACCTTCAGGTACTCTATTTTTCCTTACAATCCAAAGACATACTGGTAGGTTAATTGGTTTCTGACAAAATGATTAACCCTGGAGTATACTAGAGATGAGCGGGTTCGGTTTCTCTGAATCCGAACCCGCACGAACTTCATGTTTTTTTTCACGGGTCAGAGCGACTCGGATCTTCCCGCCTTGCTCGGTTAACCCGAGCGCGCCCGAACGTCATCATGACGCTGTCGGATTCTCGCGAGACTCGGATTCTATATAAGGAGCCGCGCGTCGCCGCCATTTTCACACGTGCATTGAGATTGATAGGGAGAGGACGTGGCTGGCGTCCTCTCCATTTAGATTAGGAGAGAGAGAGAGAGATTGACCTGAGGCTGATACTGTAGAAGAGAGTGCAGAGTTTAGTGACTGACCACAGTGACCACCAGCAGTGCAGTTGTTTTATTTAATATATCCGTTCTCTGCCTGAAAAAAACGGTACACACAGTGACTCAGTCACATACCATATCTGTGTGCACTGCTCAGCCCAGTGTGCTGCATGCCTGCATCATCTATGTATATATTATATATCTGACTGTGCTCAGCTCACACAGCTTATAATTGTGGGGGAGACTGGGGAGCACTGCAGTGCCAGTTATAGGTTATAGCAGGAGCCAGGAGTACAAGACAGTCACATACCATATCTGTGTGCACTGCTCAGCCCAGTGTGCTGCATCATCTATGTATATATTATATATCTGACTGTGCTCAGCTCACACAGCTTATAATTGTGGGGGAGACTGGGGAGCACTGCAGTGCCAGTTATAGGTTATAGCAGGAGCCAGGAGTACATATTATATTAAAATTAAACAGTGCACACTTTTGCTGCAGGAGTGCCACTGCCAGTGTGACTGACCAGTGACCTGACCACACTGACCACCAGTATAGTTAGTAGTATACTATATTGTGATTGCCTGAAAAAGTTAAACACTCGTCGTGTGACTTCACTTGTGTGGTGTTTTTTTTTTAATTCTATAAAAAACTCATTTTGCTGACAGACAGTGTCCAGCAGGTCCGTCATTATATAATATATATACCTGTCCGGCTGCAGTAGTGATATATATATATTTTTTATATCATTATTTATCATCCAGTCGCAGCAGACACAGTACGGTAGTTCACGGCTGTAGCTACCTCTGTGTCGGCACTCGGCAGTCCATCCATAATTGTATACCACCTACCCGTGGTTTTTTTTTCTTTCTTCTTTATACATACATACTACTACATCTCTTTATCAACCAGTCTATATTAGCAGCAGACACAGTACAGTACGGTAGTTCACGGCTGTGGCTACCTCTGTGTCGGCACTCGGCAGTCCGTCCATAATTGTATACCACCTAACCGTGGTTTTTTTTTCTTTCTTCTTTATACATACATACTACGACATCTCTTTATCAACCAGTCTATATTAGCAGCAGACACAGTACAGTACGGTAGTTCACGGCTGTGGCTACCTCTGTGTCGGCACTCGGCAGTCCGTCCATAATTGTATACCACCTAACCGTGGTTTTTTTTTCTTTCTTCTTCATACATACATACTACGACATCTCTTTATCAACCAGTCTATATTAGCAGCAGACACAGTACAGTACGGTAGTTCACGGCTGTGGCTACCTCTGTGTCGGCACTCGGCAGTCCGTCCATAATTGTATACCACCTAACCGTGGTTTTTTTTTCTTTCTTCTTTATACATACATACTACGACATCTCTTTATCAACCAGTCTATATTAGCAGCAGACACAGTACAGTACGGTAGTTCACGGCTGTGGCTACCTCTGTGTCGGCACTCGGCAGTCCGTCCATAATTGTATACCACCTAACCGTGGTTTTTTTTTCTTTCTTCTTCATACATACATACTACGACATCTCTTTATCAACCAGTCTATATTAGCAGCAGACACAGTACAGTACGGTAGTTCACGGCTGTGGCTACCTCTGTGTCGGCACTCGGCAGTCCGTCCATAATTGTATACCACCTACCCGTGGTTTTTTTTTCTTTCTTCTTTATACATACATACTACTACATCTCTTTATCAAACCGTGGTTTTTTTTTCTTTCTTCTTCATACATACATACTACGACATCTCTTTATCAACCAGTCTATATTAGCAGCAGACACAGTACGGTAGTTCACGGCTGTAGCTACCTCTGTGTCGGCACTCGGCAGTCCGTCCATAATTGTATACTAGTATCCATCCATCTCCATTGTTTACCTGAGGTGCCTTTTAGTTGTGCCTATTAAAATATGGAGAACAAAAATGTTGAGGTTCCAAAATTAGGGAAAGATCAAGATCCACTTCCACCTCGTGCTGAAGCTGCTGCCACTAGTCATGGCCGAGACGATGAAATGCCAGCAACGTCGTCTGCCAAGGCCGATGCCCAATGTCATAGTACAGAGCATGTCAAATCCAAAACACCAAATATCAGTAAAAAAAGGACTCCAAAACCTAAAATAAAATTGTCGGAGGAGAAGCGTAAACTTGCCAATATGCCATTTACCACACGGAGTGGCAAGGAACGGCTGAGGCCCTGGCCTATGTTCATGGCTAGTGGTTCAGCTTCACATGAGGATGGAGGCACTCAGCCTCTCGCTAGAAAAATGAAAAGACTCAAGCTGGCAAAAGCAGTAGCACCGCAAAGAACTGTGCGTTCTTCGAAATCCCAAATCCACAAGGAGAGTCCAATTGTGTCGGTTGCGATGCCTGACCTTCCCAACACTGGACGTGAAGAGCATGCGCCTTCCACCATTTGCACGCCCCCTGCAAGTGCTGGAAGGAGCACCCGCAGTCCAGTTCCTGATAGTCAGATTGAAGATGTCAGTGTTGAAGTACACCAGGATGAGGAGGATATGGGTGTTGCTGGCGCTGAGGAGGAAATTGACCAGGAGGATTCTGATGGTGAGGTGGTTTGTTTAAGTCAGGCACCCGGGGAGACACCTGTTGTCCGTGGGAGGAATATGGCCGTTGACATGCCTGGTGAAAATACCAAAAAAATCAGCTCTTCGGTGTGGAACTATTTCAACAGAAATGCGGACAACAGGTGTCAAGCCGTGTGTTCCCTTTGTCAAGCTGTAATAAGTAGGGGTAAGGACGTTAACCACCTCAGAACATCCTCCCTTATACGTCACCTGCAGCGCATTCATAATAAGTCAGTGACAAGTTCAAAAACTTTGGGTGACAGCGGAAGCAGTCCACTGACCAGTAAATCCCTTCCTCTTGTAACCAAGCTCACGCAAACCACCCCACCAACTCCCTCAGTGTCAATTTCCTCCTTCCCCAGGAATGCCAATAGTCCTGCAGGCCATGTCACTGGCAATTCTGACGAGTCCTCTCCTGCCTGGGATTCCTCCAATGCATCCTTGCGTGTAACGCCTACTGCTGCTGGCGCTGCTGTTGTTGCTGCTGGGAGTCGATGTTCATCCCAGAGGGGAAGTCGTAAGCCCACTTGTACTACTTCCAGTAAGCAATTGACTGTTCAACAGTCCTTTGCGAGGAAGATGAAATATCACAGCAGTCATCCTGCTGCAAAGCGGATAACTGAGGCCTTGACAACTATGTTGGTGTTAGACGTGCGTCCGGTATCCGCCGTTAGTTCACAGGGAACTAGACAATTTATTGAGGCAGTGTGCCCCCGTTACCAAATACCATCTAGGTTCCACTTCTCTAGGCAGGCGATACCGAAAATGTACACAGACCTCAGAAAAAGACTCACCAGTGTCCTAAAAAATGCAGTTGTACCCAATGTCCACTTAACCACGGACATGTGGACAAGTGGAGCAGGGCAGGGTCAGGACTATATGACTGTGACAGCCCACTGGGTAGATGTATGGACTCCCGCCGCAAGAACAGCAGCGGCGGCACCAGTAGCAGCATCTCGCAAACGCCAACTCTTTCCTAGGCAGGCTACGCTTTGTATCACCGGTTTCCAGAATACGCACACAGCTGAAAACCTCTTACGGCAACTGAGGAAGATCATCGCGGAATGGCTTACCCCAATTGGACTCTCCTGTGGATTTGTGGCATCGGACAACGCCAGCAATATTGTGTGTGCATTAAATATGGGCAAATTCCAGCACGTCCCATGTTTTGCACATACCTTGAATTTGGTGGTGCAGAATTATTTAAAAAACGACAGGGGCGTGCAAGAGATGCTGTCGGTGGCCAGAAAAATTGCGGGACACTTTCTGCGTACAGGCACCACGTACAGAAGACTGGAGCACCACCAAAAACTACTGAACCTGCCCTGCTATCATCTGAAGCAAGAAGTGGTAACGAGGTGGAATTCAACCCTCTATATGCTTCAGAGGTTGGAGGAGCAGCAAAAGGCCATTCAAGCCTATACAATTGAGCACGATATAGGAGGTGGAATGCACCTGTCTCAAGCGCAGTGGAGAATGATTTCAACGTTGTGCAAGGTTCTGATGCCCTTTGAACTTGCCACACGTGAAGTCAGTTCAGACACTGCCAGCCTGAGTCAGGTCATTCCCCTCATCAGGCTTTTGCAGAAGAAGCTGGAGACATTGAAGGAGGAGCTAACACGGAGCGATTCCGCTAGGCATGTGGGACTTGTGGATGGAGCCCTTAATTCGCTTAACAAGGATTCACGGGTGGTCAATCTGTTGAAATCAGAGCACTACATTTTGGCCACCGTGCTCGATCCTAGATTTAAAGCCTACCTTGGATCTCTCTTTCCGGCAGACACAAGTCTGCTGGGGTTGAAAGACCTGCTGGTGAGAAAATTGTCAAGTCAAGCGGAACGCGACCTGTCAACAACATCTCCTCCTTCACATTCTCCCGCAACTGGGGGTGCGAGGAAAAGGCTCAGAATTCCGAGCCCACCCGCTGGCGGTGATGCAGGGCAGTCTGGAGCGACTGCTGATGCTGACATCTGGTCCGGACTGAAGGACCTGACAACGATTACGGACATGTCGTCTACTGTCACTGCATATGATTCTCTCACCATTGAAAGAATGGTGGAGGATTATATGAGTGACCGCATCCAAGTAGGCACGTCACACAGTCCATACTTATACTGGCAGGAAAAAGAGGCAATTTGGAGGCCATTGCACAAACTGGCTTTATTCTACCTAAGTTGCCCTCCCACAAGTGTGTACTCCGAAAGAGTGTTTAGTGCCGCCGCTCACCTTGTCAGCAATCGGCGTACGAGGTTACATCCAGAAAATGTGGAGAAGATGATGTTCATTAAAATGAATTATAATCAATTCCTCCGCGGAGACATTGACCAGCAGCAATTGCCTCCACAAAGTACACAGGGAGCTGAGATGGTGGATTCCAGTGGGGACGAATTGATAATCTGTGAGGAGGGGGATGTACACGGTGATATATCGGAGGGTGATGATGAGGTGGACATCTTGCCTCTGTAGAGCCAGTTTGTGCAAGGAGAGATTAATTGCTTCTTTTTTGGGGGGGGTCCAAACCAACCCGTCATATCAGTCACAGTCGTGTGGCAGACCCTGTCACTGAAATGATGGGTTGGTTAAAGTGTGCATGTCCTGTTTTGTTTATACAACATAAGGGTGGGTGGGAGGGCCCAAGGACAATTCCATCTTGCACCTCTTTTTTCTTTTATTTTTCTTTGCGTCATGTGCTGTTTGGGGAGGGTTTTTTGGAAGGGACATCCTGCGTGACACTGCAGTGCCACTCCTAAATGGGCCCGGTGTTTGTGTCGGCCACTAGGGTCGCTAATCTTACTCACACAGTCAGCTACCTCATTGCGCCTCTTTTTTTCTTTGCGTCATGTGCTGATTGGGGAGGGTTTTTTGGAAGGGACATCCTGCGTGACACTGCAGTGCCACTCCTAAATGGGCCCGGTGTTTGTGTCGGCCACTAGGGTCGCTAATCTTACTCACGCAGTCAGCTACCTCATTGCGCCTCTTTTTTTCTTTGCGTCATGTGCTGATTGGGGAGGGTTTTTTGGAAGGGACATCCTGCGTGACACTGCAGTGCCACTCCTAAATGGGCCCGGTGTTTGTGTCGGCCACTAGGGTCGCTAATCTTACTCACACAGTCAGCTACCTCATTGTGCCTCTTTTTTTCTTTGCGTCATGTGCTGATTGGGGAGGGTTTTTTGGAAGGGACATCCTGCGTGACACTGCAGTGCCACTCCTAAATGGGCCCGGTGTTTGTGTCGGCCACTAGGGTCGCTAATCTTACTCACACAGTCAGCTACCTCATTGCGCCTCTTTTTTTCTTTGCGTCATGTGCTGATTGGGGAGGGTTTTTTGGAAGGGACATCCTGCGTGACACTGCAGTGCCACTCCTAAATGGGCCCGGTGTTTGTGTCGGCCACTAGGGTCGCTAATCTTACTCACACAGTCAGCTACCTCATTGCGCCTCTTTTTTTCTTTGCGTCATGTGCTGATTGGGGAGGGTTTTTTGGAAGGGACATCCTGCGTGACACTGCAGTGCCACTCCTAAATGGGCCCGGTGTTTGTGTCGGCCACTAGGGTCGCTAATCTTACTCACACAGTCAGCTACCTCATTGCGCCTCTTTTTTTCTTTGCGTCATGTGCTGATTGGGGAGGGTTTTTTGGAAGGGACATCCTGCGTGACACTGCAGTGCCACTCCTAAATGGGCCCGGTGTTTGTGTCGGCCACTAGGGTCGCTTATCTTACTCACACAGTCAGCTACCTCATTGCGCCTCTTTTTTTCTTTGCGTCATGTGCTGATTGGGGAGGGTTTTTTGGAAGGGACATCCTGCGTGACACTGCAGTGCCACTCCTAGATGGGCCAGGTGTTTGTGTCGGCCACTAGTGTCGCTTAGCTTAGTCATCCAGCGACCTTGGTGCAAATTTTAGGACTAAAAATAATATTGTGAGGTGTGAGGTATTCAGAATAGACTGAAAATGAGTGGAAATTGTGGTTTTTGAGGTTAATAATAATATGGGATCAAAATGACCCCCAAATTCTATGATTTAAGCTGTTTTTTAGGGTTTTTTGAAAAAAACACCCGAATCCAAAACACACCCGAATCCGACAAAAAAAATTCGGTGAGGTTTTGCCAAAACGCGGTCGAACCCAAAACACGGCCGCGGAACCGAACCCAAAACCAAAACACAAAACCCGAAAAATTTCAGGCGCTCATCTCTAGAGTATACTACTATATCTGTATGTACAGGTGGCATGGAATATACGTAGACTGGGAAGGGACTAATATGACTAAACAATCTCTGTAAAGCGCTGCGGAATATGTGTGCACTACATAAATAACAATTAAAAAAAACAACTGTTTAATATTTGATGAAAAAGGGATTGTGGGAGGTAGCTCACAAAGCTGTGCCAAAGTGCTGTCGTCACTAATAGCTATCACCATACTGTCCCTTGATGATGATAACATTGCATGGGAAAACCTATTCTCTTATCACCATGGTGATGACAGGTCAAAGTGATTTATTTTTACAATAAAACTTTTTTTTTTGTCATTCAACATTATTATTATTATTATTATTATTATTATTATTATTATTATTATTATTATTATTTATTTTACATATTAAAATATATTTAATCTATTTTCATACTGTATTTATTTTGATTATGGAACCGGAATATCAAATTTGTGAATCCACTTGCACTGCACATTCACGATACGGTAAGTCGTCTCATGTAAACGTACCACTGCAGAAGACCGATTCTGCCTAGTGTTAAATTCATCCTTCAGTTCCATCCAGCCACCTCAGTGAGCTTTTTATTTTTGTTTTATGCAGATATTAATGGGTTTTTTACAGCCGCGATAAGTGGCAATAAAAATAGCAGTCGTATCGCTGAAATCGGGGGTATCTAATTATGAACAGACCCCTAGAACGTTCGCCTGACCATTAGCAAGATGTTAACGACGTAATGCCACATTGTCACCAGTCAAATTCAACTCTCCGGGTGGAGATGAAACAGATTCTTCTGCGATCACAGAATACAAAAAGTAAAAAATAATCAAATGGGGGAAAAAAAATAGATTTGAAATGGCCAGCTGTCCCTTTAAAAGGCTATTAAATGTGATCTGCGTTTTCATTATCCTCACAATGAACATTCTAAAATAGTTTGGAGCCAGGACATCTGTGCAGTGAGTCAGCGCAATGTGGTGCCTTTTTCAGTGTGATGAGTTAAAAAAGAAATCAAATATAAAAGGAATCTGATAAATTGCCTTTAAAAAGAATAGTTATTATTTCCAATCTAATTATGTTGTCAAGAAAGAAAAAAAAACTAGCTGGAGGTTTATTTTTAATTTCACTTAAATAGGGACTTTAATCGCTGTGCTGGAAATGTGGAGGGATAAAATAATAAATAATTTGGTTACCTCCCAAATAGAATGTGATTATTTAATGATAAAATGACATGGGTAGATTCACATATCTTCTCTGAATTCCAGTTTCAAGCATGTCTATTGCTAAATACATTTTTGTTTACCTCAGGGATGAGTGGTAAGTAGCATTCTGGTAGTATAACCAGGGATTAAAGTGGGTGGGAACGAGGTGGAACTGAGTTCCACCACCTGTAATTGTAGGGGGAACTAGTTCCCCCACCTCCATTGTCCTGCACAGTGGCCCTCATTCCGAGTTGTTCGCTCGTTAGTTTTTTTTCGCAACGGAGCGATTTGTCGCAAACTGTGCTTTTGCAATGTTCGCAGTGCGCCTGCGCCAAGTAAATTAGCACAAAAGTTTGGTATTTTACTCACGGCCTAACAAAGATTTTTAATCGTTCTGGTGATCGGAGTGTGATTGACAGGAAGTGGGTGTTTCTGGGCGGAAACTGGCCGTTTTCTGGGAGTGTGCGGAAAAACGCAGGCGTTTCAGGGAAAAACGCGGGAGTGGCTGGAGAAACGGGGGAGTATCTGGGCGAACGCTGGGTGTGTTTGTGACGTCAAACCAGAAACGAAACTGACTGAGCTGATCGCAGTGTAGGAGTAAGTCTGGAGCTACTCAGAAACTGCTAAGAAATTTTTACTCGCAATTCTGCTAATCTTTCGTTCGCAATTCTGCTAAGCTAAGATACACTCCCAGAGGGCGGCGGCTTAGCGTGCGCAATGCTGCTAAAAGCAGCTAGCGAGCGAACAACTCGGAATGAGGACCCGTAATTCCAACAGAAAAACCTGCCCCATCATCTACATCAATAGATGATACAGGTGGCGTTAGTGTTACTGATGAGCACTACTGCGTGGCATAACATGTTTAGAGGGTACCATGGTGTAGTGCAATGTGAATAAAGGGCACTACTAAGTGACGTAACCTGAATAAGGGGCATTACTATGTGGTGTAAAGTGAATAAGATTGTGCCCCTGTGTGGTGTAATTTGAATTGGGGGGGACCACGCTGCTTCTTTGTGAGATCAATGTCCTTTTATAAAGTATGGTATGTAGGGTACTAATTCACAGTTTTCTGGGAGGTGCAGAAAACGCTAGCACTGGCCCAGACTCTGCTTAGTGTGTGTGTGTGTGTGTGTGTGTGTGTGTGTGTGTGTGTGTGTGTGTGTGTGTGTGTGTGTGTGTGTGTGTGTGTGTGTGTGTGTGTGTGCGTGCGTGTGTGTGTGGTGGGGGGGTGGAAAGGGTCGGTGTCCAGGTAAATGAGTTCCACCACATCTCCAGGACCACTTTAAGCCCTGAGTATAACCATGTAAGAAACAAAGGCCCGAATGTATTAAGCCCTAAAAGTGATAAAGTGGAGAGTGATAAAGAGAGATAAAGTACCAGCCAATCAGTTTCCTGATTGCCATGTTACAAGATGTGTTTGGAAAATGTCATGAGCTGGTTGGTTGGTAGTTTATCACTCTTTATCACTGTATCACTTTTTAAGGCTTAATACATTTGGACCAGAGAGGGTATCTTCTTCACAGAGTGATTGACAGGAACGGGCTGTTTTGGGGAGGCAACTGGGAGCAGTGGAGCCGAGACAGGGGAAGGAGCAGGTACTAATTACCTGGGCTGGTGGAGGGGTGTGGCTGCCCCCCCCCCCTTCCCTTTCCCCCCCTCCTGACTATACCTATAATTAAGGCCAGTGCCATCTTCCCAGTGATATCTTCGGAAAAGATGGCAGCCAACACATTGAAAGCAAAGACTCTGGTACTGTACCAGAGTCTTTGCTCTCAAGTATTGGTATCTTAGGTTTGGAATGATGTAAAAATCCATAGCAACAAGCACTTATGCAGTATGAAGAATGCACAGTTAATAGGCGTTATGCTCGACCTCCTTGTAATGCAGGTGGATTATGCTCACCGCTAGTGGAGATCCTTGGCAAACTGTAATATGCACAACAGCGGTTTATGATCCAGTGTCCATTTGAATGCGTGAGGTGTCGCAGAGCGCGTTCTATAACAGCGCTGATAGAGCGCTCCAATGACAGAGAGGTACTCACAGGGCAGGAGCCCGGGAGGGAGGACGTGGCTGTATTCTCTTTAAGTAGCGCTTGTCAGCTCCAGTGTGTGGTCTGTTCACCACGGGGAAAGTCCTTAGGGGTCCTTAACGCGTTTCTCCGCTGTCTCAGTGTAGCGGTTTCATCATCTTTTATATGCTTTGATTTTATTATGATTCTTTAAATTTTATATTATAACAAAATAAATATACAATTTTTGTACCTGCGCTCTCAATTGTCTTGCTTAAGTGAAATGTAACATGGTACATTATCTAATTTATTAAAGGAAATAGGAAGCGAATCCTGCGAGTAAATCCTCTGTGCGTCCGCAATCGCTAATCATTTCCTGTGCATGTGCAGTGCAGCTTTGGTGCATGCGCAGTGGCAAAGAATCGCTACACTGCGTCCGACATCAGCACTGCGTACATATGACTCAGGCCATAAGTTTCCAACAAAAATCATTGCTTCACAATGCAGAATAGTGTCGGGCCATGTGTGACTAGTATTAAGAGTATACCAGCTATGCTCAGACGTAACACTTCCCTCAAGCTCTCTAGAATATTATACACTTCTTAGAAGTTCAGTTTCTCCTATAACCAGATATCATTGCACAAAGTAGTTAATTACGTATTCATTGCCCTAATTACACCTTCACACAGCCCTGACCCACATAGGACCAGGTTACAATTACTATGTTACATCACACAAGATCAGGTTTCTTGCAAAGAAGGAATTGCAGATATTACCTCACCCCAGTTACCACATACAATGGCTCTCAGCAGCGTCTAATATAGGGTGTTGTTGTTGATGTACAGGCCGTTCTCAGGAACTCGGCAGTTTGAATGTTCAAAACACATCAATACATTAAAATGGACTTGACATCTCTGCATAAATCTATATTAGTGTTTTTAAAACATGAATGATTTTTGTAGTCCCCTGTTTGTCCTCCTACAGCTACAAATATGTTACTGTCAGTATACACTGCTAGCGCACCTGAACTATTCTGCAGTAAATTATACGTATGTAACGGGTTGCTCCATATAACATACAAATCTATATATTTAAAAGGCAAATACCACTGACTCATCACAACATCTCCTGAACCATAAGGACTAGGAATATGAAATTTGGACAGTAGCTTACTTTTGTGACGTAGGCACTTACTATGAATGGATTTTTTTAAATTCCACCCACAAAGGGGTTAAATTATTATTGGGAATTCCCCCCTCACAGAGGAGAGATAAGACAGCCCTCCCAGCCGGGGCTATAAAGAATGCATGGTGACGGTGATACCAATCACGAAGGAGGGAGGACACAATGCTCTGTTCCTGGACTTCCTTGTCAGATGCAGTTGCAGAGCAGTCCATTATTCAAATAGGGAAGCCACAACAACTGTCACCCCTAAACACTCTTAAACATCACTGGGTGTGGCTCCCCTATTTGAATATTGGACTGCTCTGCAACTGCCACTGGCAAGGAAATCCAGCCTTATGGTTCAGGAGATTTTGTGATGAGATGAGTCAGTGGCATTTGCCATTTATATATCTGTCACTTCCACACACAGCCAAAATCATCCAGGATCTACTCTGTGAGATTTATTGAGGAAGTGATATTATTTGCATCCTTGTGATTACCAAACCAGCTACTTATTTTGTGAGTTATATACTGTTTATGGATTAACATCCGAGTCTGAAATAGTCTTGTTTACAAGATTTTGATACCATATCCAGGTAGTTTACCAAATTCATCGGCACATGGTTGTCAACACCCCAAAGGGAACCTTAATTAAGTAATAGCCCTCACAAGGGGCCTTATTAAGGATTAATTACCACTTTTAAGGCAGTCCGTATAAGCATCAACATACTGCCATGATTCCTAAAAGGAACCAATAAAGCCCCCATTAGGAGCTCGATAAAGAGATTTAATTGTTCTTACTTTCTGGTTCCCCATATCCAGACCTATTTGAGGACAACTAAGCCTGTTTTTCATTTTTTGTTACCCCCGATGAAGTTGATAAGACGAAACGCGTTGGATTTGTCAGTCAGAAGTTTCCAACCTAGTTTATGAGGATACTCCCTCTCGAGTTTTCACCTTATAAGAGGTGAGGGAGTATCTCAAATCAACATCATATAACTAACGCATTGTATTTTTCTTTAAAGATTGTTGTAAATTATTACATGATGAACTATATGCAATATCTCATTTGTTCTAATGTATATTATTAAAATAACTTTTTACTAATTGGCCTTGGGTCTCTTGTTTGGGTGATTATCCGGTGAGGGGTGTCTGTTACAGGTCCCCAGATACAAACATTCTCCAATATACAACTCATGCTCATGAAAATTACGCTGGAAGATTTTGTGTAAACACATTTTATGTAGCGCACTTGGGAAATTGTTTTTATTATATATATATATATATATATATATATATTTCAGATATAAGAACTTCTTCACCAAGCCATTTCCAGTCAGAAGAGGATAGTGGGGTATATTTACTAAGGTCCCGATTTTGACCGAGATGCCGTTTTTTCTTCAAAGTGTCATCTCGGTAATTTACTAAGCAAAAATCACGGCAGTGATGAGGGCATTCGTAATATTTTGGAAGTCCTAGGAAAAAATCACGAATCAATACACCATCGGTCAAATACGCCTGCAATTTGGTAGAAATCGGGAATTTACTAAAAAGTACAAAACACAAACACTGCCGACAATAGCCAAACACTGCCGTGATGAAATACAAATCGTGAAAAAGTGCTAAAAAAAAACAGACCTGCTTTTTTATCCCGTGTTTGTATAGGCATGCACGGATCCATGAGATCCGTGCATGTATTTCAGTGGGAAGGAGTGGGAAATGTTATAATTTTTCCAAAAAAAAATGCGTGGGGTCCCCCCTCCTAAACCAAACCAGCCTCGGGCTCTTTGAGCCGGCCCTGGTTGCAAAAATATGGGAAAAAAATTGACAGGGGTTCCCCCATATTTAAGCAACCAGCACCGGGCTCTGCGCCTGGTCCTGGTTCCAAAAATACGGGGGACAAAAAGCGTAGGGTCCCCCATATTTTTGAAACCAGCACCGGGCTCCACTAGCTGGACAGATAATGCCACAGCCGGGGGTCACTTTTATACAGTGCCTTGCGGCCGTGGCATCAAATATCCAACTAGTCACCCCTGGCCGGGGTACCCTGGGGGAGTGGGGACCCCTTCAATCAAGGGGTCCCCCCCCAGCCACCCAAGGGCCAGGGGTGAAGCCCGAGGCTGTCCCCCCCATCCAATGGGCTGCGGATGGGAGGCTGATAGCCTTTGTTGAAAGTAATGAATATTGTTTTTAGTAGCAGTACTACAAGGCCCAGCAAGCCTCCCCCGCAAGCTGGTACTTGGAGAACCACAAGTACCAGCATGCGGCGGAAAACCAGGCCCGCTGGTACCTGTAGTACTACTACTAAAAAAATACCCCAATAAAGACAATACACACACACCTTGAAAGTATAACTTTAATACATACATACACACCTCCATATACACATACTTACCTTATGTTCACACGAGGGTCGGTCCTCTTCTCCAGTAGAATCCATGGTGTACCTGTTGAAAAAATCCTACTCACCAAATCCAGTGTAGAGGGCTCCTCGGATAATCCATTTGTAATCCACGTACTTGTAAAAATAAAAAAACGGGACACCCGACCACGAACTGAAAGGGGACCCATGTTTTCACATGGGACCCCTTTCCCCGAATGCCAGAAACCCCCTCTGACTGATGTCTAAGTGGGTTACTTCAGCCAATCAGGGAGCGCCACGTTGTGGCACCCTCCTGATCGGCTGTGTGCTCCTGTACTGTCTGACAGGCGGCACACGGCAGTGATACAATGTAGCGCCTATGCGCTCCATTGTAACCAATGGTGGGAACTTTCAGGTCAGCGGTTGACCGAAAGTGACCTCACCGCTGACCTGAAAGTTCCCACCATTGGTTACATTGTAACACTGCCGTGTGCCGCCTGTCATACAGTACAGGAGCACACAGCCGATCAGGAGGGTGCCAAACGTGGCGCTCCCTGATTGGCTGATGGAACCTTCTTGGACTTAAGTCAGAGGGGGTTCCAGGCATTCGGGGAAAGGGGACCCATGTGAAAACATGGGTCCCCTTTCAGTGCGAGGTCGGGTATCCGTTTTTTTATTTTTACAAGTACGTGGATTACAAAAGGATTTACAGAGGAGCCTAAAACACTGGATTATGTGAGTATAATTTTTTTCAACAGGTACACCATGGATTCTACTGGAGAAGAGGACCGACCTGCTTGGGAACATAAGGTAAGTATGTGTATATGGAGGTGTGTATGTATGCATTAAAGTTATACTTTCAAGGTGTGTGTGTGTTGTCTTTATTGGGGTATTTTTTTAGTAGTAGTACTACAGGTACCAGCGGGCCCATTTTTCCGCCGCATGCTGGTACTTGTGGTTCTCCAAGTACCAGCTTGCGGGGGAGGCTTGCTGGGCCTTGTAGTACTGCTACTAAAAACAATATCATTCACTTTGAACAAAGGCTATCAGCCTCCCATCCGCAGCCCATTGGATGGGGGGGACAGCCTCGGGCTTCACCCCTGGCCCTTGGGTGGCTGGGGGGGGACCCCTTGATTGAAGGGGTCCCCACTCCCCCAGGGTACCCCGGCCAGGGGTGACTACTGACTAGTTGGATATTTGATGCCACGGCCGCAAGGCACTGTATAAAAGTGACCCCCGGCTGTGGCATTATCTGTCCAGCTAGTGGAGCCCGGTGCTGGTTTAAAAAATACGGGGGACCCCTACGCTTTTTGTCCCCCGTATTTTTGGAACCAGGACCAGGCGCAGAGCCCGATGCTGGTTGTTTAAATATGGGGGAACCCCTGTCCATTTTTTCCCCATATTTCTGCAACCAGGATCGGCTCAAAGAGCCCGTGGCTGGTTTGGCTTAGGAGGGGGGACCCCACGCAATTTTTTTTTAACATTTAAACATTTTTTTTTTTTTAACAAGGTGCACAATGAAGCCCAGCACGGATCTCTCAGATCCGGCCGAGATTCATTGTATTAAAGTCGGCAGTGTTTTACAAGTCACTCACGTAAAACACTGCCAAAAAAACCGAATGACATCGACATCGGAAAACCCGAAAATGCAGAATACGGCAGCTTAGTAAATTAGTCGTAATCAATTCAAAAAGTTGCATATTTACACTTTCGATGTCATTCGTGATTGAACTTTGACCTCAAACGGGAAACATTAACCTGTCACTTGAACTAAACATTGCCGAACCTCTCAGAGGGCAATAGGAGGAAATGTGAGATAGATATTTTGACTCTTAACTGCAGTAAAGGAAAGCTTGATAGTCAGCAACTGCCTATCTGCTGTGTAAAGGGTACCGACAGCTCTCCCAGTGACCTTAAGTGTTGTGCGAAAATCTTTACCTTTTTACCTCAAAGGAGGAGCCTTAGGGAGAGAGAGAAGCTAAGCAAGGAGACTTAGGGCCTCTTGGAATAGAGTCAGCCTATCCCTGCAAATCTTACATATTTAACATACAGTGGGTGGAGCTTGGCCTGTCGTCCCAGCATTTACAGCACTGAGCAGGGCAGCATCAGAGGTGGGTGGATTATTCTCCTCAGCGCCAGCCTTTTGACAGCATCAATCCGGGGAAGGCCCACCCAGAGTTGTGGCATGACAAAGATTGGCAGCGGTGGGCGGAGCATGTCCTGTTAGATGTCTAATTGGTGATCTTATGTGATAAACTAACCAGTTAACTTTAGGTACAGTATATCCCGTTGCCCAGAAAATAAGACACAGAGACTACATATTCCCATAGTTTTGTGTTTTATATGTAAACATTTTTAAAAGAAGCATTCAATTTGCTTACATACCATCACTTTTCATCTCTTTGTGATTATACTTGAAATTCCTTAGCGAAGCACAGGTATTCAGCTAGTGGCCAATAAGTGGGAACACTTGCATTCACCTGCATGGCATGTGTACCTCTAACAAGGGGCATTTATGTTATTTACTACACAAAGGCCCTCATTCCGAGTTGTTCGCTCGCAAGGCGAATGTAGCAGAGTTACACACGCTAAGCCGCCGCCTACTGGGAGTGAATCTTAGCTTCTTAAAATTGCGACCGACGTACGCGCAATATTGCGATTACAAACGAGTTAGCAGTTTCTGAGTAGCTTCAGACTTACTCTGCCTGTGCGATCAGTTCAGTGCTTTTCGTTCCTGGCTGACGTCATAAACACACCCAACGTTCGCCCAGGCACTCCCACCGTTTCTCCGGCCACTCCTGCGTTTTTTCCGGAAACGGTAGCGTTTCCAGCCACACGCCCCTAAAACGCCGTGCATCCGCCCAGTAACACCCATTTCCTGTCAATCACAATGCGAACGTCGGAGCGATGAAAATGCCGTGAGTAAACTTACTTTCATCATAGTAAAGTTACTTGGCGCAGTCGCAGTGCGAACATTGCGCATGCGCACTAAGAGAATTCTCACTGCGATGCGATGAAAAACTCCGAGCGAACAACTCGGAATGAGGGCCAAAATTAATAGTTTGCTTATTAGGGCAACATAGTGATATATAATGCAGGATTGCATTTCCTGTGCCCTATGTGATCTTAACATGTACTGAGCCTAGCGGGAATGGGACAGAGTTTACTGTGCCATTCCCTATTCCTGCTGAGAGTGGTCATTTTATAACACTGCCCATCCAGGGGTCACCGGATCACAGCTAGGGACACTGGCTTTCTCATTAGTCTGCAATATTAGCATTGGCAGAGGAGGAGTAAACAGCTCTCTGTGATCAGGGCAGTTATATAATATTTCTATTATATCCTATATAATAGCCCAGATCTGTGACTTTGTGCTTCATTTGCTAACGCTGGGCGGAGTCAAAACACTGGGCGGAGTTAGTCAAATGAGTCACAGATCTGGGCAAATCTATAGGAGACTTGGAGCAGGAGCAGATGGTATGGGCATGGCACAGGCAGGGGTGAATACCTCCCAACTTTCTTCAGGCAGGAGGGACACACGCACAGCAAAAAGGGGGCATGGCCAACGGGAAAGCGGGCGTGGCTTCGCGGGTGGACCCGCGATCGCGAGCCACGCCCCTGTTTTTGTCAGTGAGGGGGCATGCCCAGCACTTTGTGAGCTGCTGGCATGCCCCCAGCGGCGGATTATGAGTCCGGGGGGCCCAGCGCACTTGAGACAGGAACCCAATCTCATTGCTGTGCCTGCTGTGGGTTTGGAGGTGTGGCCTAATTGTGGCCCTCGTGGCCACGCCCCCTTATGCAAATTCCGTGATTTTTTTTTTTTTATGGGATTTTGGCCCCTCAGCTAGGGGTAAATCCAGAGGGGGTGGTCGCTCCCCCCTACACACCCGCACAGGCAGAAGAAAGCAGGGAGGCTGCTGCCTCCCTGCAACACCACAGACCTGCCTACACGCAGCAGCGTGTGCTGACTATAGCACAATGCTGCTGCTGTTGCTGGCAGGACGGGGGAGCTTCAGAGCTGGGACAGAGCTACTCCAGCTGGGGGCCCCCCTGATGCCCCCTCTCCCTCTGTCTCCACTAAATAGACGCTGTGTGCATGCTAAGCAGAACAGCGAGTACAGGAGCTCCCCCCCCCTCACGGGACACTGCGGCCCGCGGGTGGGACAGTGGGACAGACCCAAAAAAATGGGACTGTCCCGCGAAAATCGGGACAGTTGGGAGGTATGGGGGTGTGTGAGGGGGTGTGCCATACAGACAGACGGGCACCGGCTCACTGTGTACTTGACCCCCCACATCAGCATACTCAGCAGGATCTCTCCGACGTGGAGGAGCGTCACTTTCTGGCACAGTCCACGCTTCTTAGCTGCAGTTTTGTGGGGCACCTGCCGCTGTGCAGGTTCCGTACTGCCCCTGTTATTTCCAGCCCCGGCAACCCCACCGCTAGCTGCAGCGCTGCCGCCCGCAGTGAGGTGCGCCCACCTCCTTCACACACTTTAGTCGACGGGCAGCGCTGCAGAAGTCCGCGCTGCTTGCAGGCTCCGACCCCCTCCTCCCTCCAGCCGCAGCGTCTCCTGGGGGCTAATCAGTCACTCCCAGTCTCCCCTTACCACAGTGCCCGGCAGCCGCGCGAGGTCCACGGTGTGTGACTGAGGAGTGGGGGGGGGAGGGATGCGGACGGGCAGAGGAAGCAGGACTCCAGCCTGAGAGAGTCAACCATGCCAAGTCTCCACCAGCAGCAGATCCAAACAGGTTGGAGTGGAACAGCAGCAGCCAGCAGCAGTGACTCCGGTAAGACACATCTGTCTGTCACCACTGTTTTGTCCCTAATACCAATCTCTCCTGTGCCCTATGTTCTGTCATGTCCCTGTCACCCTTATCCTGGCCCTGTCACCCTTATCCTGGCCCTGTCACCCCTTTCCTGGCCCTGTCAACCAAATCCTGACCCTGTCAACCAAATCCTGGTCCTGCCGCCCCTACCCTGGCCCCGTCGCCCCTGTCCTGGCCTTGTCACCCCTGTCCTGGCCCCGTCACCCCTGTCCTGACCCCGTCACCCCTGTCCTGGCCCCGTAACCCCTGTTCTGGCCCCGTCACCCCTGTTCTGACCCCGTCACTGCGTACCCTCCAACTACCTTTTTGGCAGGTACAGTACCCGCAGCACCTCCAGACCCCTCCCCAATGCACCACACCTCCGCACCTTCCCCTCCACCACATGCGACACTCCACCCCTCCCCAACACGCTGTGCCTCCAGACCCCCTACACCACCAGCGGCTCCCACTCCCCCCACCACCCACAGCACCTCCAGACCCCCTCCACCATCCACCCCCCATATATGTCTCCCCCCACACCTGCCCCCCTCCACCCACAGCATCTGCAGACACCTTCCTCCATTCGCGGTCCCCCCCTCACCCACCCCACCTCCGCACCTGCCCCTCCACCACCTGCAGCGCCTCCGGACCCCCTTCCCCGTCCGCCGCACCTGCCTCTCCCCCACCGCGGTGCCTCCGGACCCCCTACCCCACCCCCGGCACCCCCGCCCCTTCCCATCCCACAGCACCTCCGGAACCCTTCACCCATCCGCAACATCCCTGCATCTGCCCCTCCCTGCAGTGCCTCCGGACCCCTCCCCCATCTACAGCCCCCACTCTTCTGTATCTCCCCCACCAGCAGCACATCCCAACCCTTCCCCATCCGGGCCACCCCGCATCTGCCCCCCCTCCACCTGCAGCATCTACAGACACCCTCCCCCGTCCGCAGTCCCCCCCGCATCCGCTCATTCTGTACATCGTGCCCTGCAGGTGCTGTTCACGCCGTCGCAAGGGGCTGCGCCTCCTTCACCATCGCACGCCCTTTCATTGTTCAATATTTAACCACTAACAAAGGAATGCAGGTAATAATCCATATAATACAAATATTGAACCCCATATAGGCATGCAAGGGTTAAAGGGGCGTAGCCCCTTGCGACGGTGTGAAGAGCGCCCGTAGGGCGCGATGAAGCACCTAGTACATTAATATATATTAATACCAGGGTAATCCAGAAAGTAGAGAGTGACCGTGTTCTCATTCCTGCCTAACTCTATCCCTCCTCGGTGGTGCCTAACCCTACCTTTCCCGCTGCCTAAACCTAACCCTCCCTGCTTCATGCCTAATCCTAACCCTCCCTCCCCAGTCCCTACCACTAACCTTTCCGTCCCTGTTCCCTAACGGTTAACCCCTCTTCTCCTGCCTAAACCAAATCTCCCCCACCTCGGCAGGATGCCAGCGCGTCCCGCTGTGAGGATGATCAGGATGCTGGCTGTCGTAATGTGACGCCAGCATCCCGAGTGACATCGGTATGTAGACGCCAGCATTGCGTCTTTCTTCGTGATCCCGGCGTCAGTATATTGACCGCTGGGTTCCCAACCCTCGGGAAGGTAACTGCTTCCCGACATAGGATATCACAGATACATGAAAACTCTGCATGCTCCAGTTCCTAACGTTGGTACCAAACAGGGGCGGATTGGGATCGAACACCAGCCTGGGAAATTTATGAAAGCAGCCCTAACGGGGGCGGAGTCTGTTGAGGGGGAGGGGTCTGTCAAGAGGGTGGGGTGACTCCTCAGAGGTCCTGATTCTGAGATAGACACAGTTGTGGCCTCCTTTGCTTTGCTTTAAGTTATGTTAATATTTACCTGCGACTTTATGCATATGCTGCTACAATGCCCTTCCCTGATGTACTGTACATCCTTACGTCTGAATATACAAGGACTGATATGCCCACTTTCAGTGTATACTGACACTACAGTCATGCCTTTAATCTACTTCTGATTTTATTGATTTTTTTTATTCTACAAACCCCTTTTTTCTATTACGTCCTTGAGGATGTTGGGGACACCAAAAGAACCATGGGATATAGACGGATTCGCAGGAGACATGGGCACTTTAAGACTTTCAAAGGGGGCGTGACCTGGCTCCTCCCTCTATATCCCTCCCCAGACTCAGTTTAGAAAATGTGTCCTGTGAGATGGAGGCACTCGGGGGAGCTCTTAGAGTTTCTCTGAAAAGACTTAATGTTAGGTTTTTTATTTTGGGTAGATCTGCTGGCTACAGACTCCCTGCTTCGTGGGAAAGAGAGGAGAGCAGTCTAGACCCACTTCTAATGAGTTTCAGGGCTCTGCTGCTGCTGACAGGATGCCTTCAGCTCCTGAGGGGAGATGAACGCCGGGCTCTCCTGGATGCTCGCTTCCACAGCTTGCCGTCCCCCCTCTTCAAGCCAGAAGTCAGAAGACAGGTGAGTATGTGAGGAAAAGACATCTTCTCTTCAACAAAGACGGCATATAGAGGTACCGCACAGCATGATTTGCTCAGTGCGCGCCAGGCTCCCGGACTGTACACACCGCTGGGTGCAGGGCGCTGGGGGGGAGGGGGGGGGAGGGGGGGGGCACCCTGGGGAGCTAAAAATACCTCATAAATAAGGCTGGCATATCTGTACAGTGCCCTGGCACTGCCCGCAAACCCCCGCCAGGATAAACATGTAAAAATAAGCGGGAAGAAGCGTGCCATGTTGGGGGCGGGGCTTCTTCCTCCAGGCTCACTCGGTGCCATTTCCTCCTCCAAGCAGCAGCGCTCGTCCTTCCTCACAGCAGCAAGTACCAGCGGCTATAAAAGAGGTGAGGGCAGATTATTTACATACATATTATAGCGCTGCAGCTCTGTGACACTTGAGGGTGTTTTTCAGACCTGCACTTTGGCGCTGGGGTGTGAGCTGGCTGCTTTCCTTTTGTTCCCTCACAGGCTTTTCTTTGGGTGCTGTTAGGGAGACAACATGTCTGAGGCAGAATTTTCCTCTCAGGGGGATAATTTATTGGGGACACCAAATGTTTTGGGGGTCCTGTCGGCACCGCCGACTGCTGATTGGTTAACTGCTTTAAATGCTAATGTTACTCTATTAAATCAAAAATTTACTGAATCTGACTCTCAACTGCAGATTTGGAAGAGATCAGTAGATGACGCTTTATTACAAGGGTCACTAAAACGTGGTGTTGACCAATTAGATGACACAGATACCGACACGGACTCTGATACCGGTGCCGATTATGCTGATTCTAGATTAGATCCTAAATTGGCTAAGAGTATTCAATATATGATTGTGGCTGTCAAAGACATATTACATATTGACGAGGACCCCTTTACACCAGAAACGAGGGTCCTTATTTACAAAGAAAAGAGACGCTCGGTTTCTTTTCCTCCTTGTTTTGAACTAAATGACCTTTTTGATGACATTTGGAATACACCTGATAACAAATTTCTCATTCCTAATAGCATCAAGGTGGCATACCCCTTTCCCGCAGCAGATAGGGATAAGTGGGAAATACCACCCACAGTAGACAAAGCCCTAGCACGCTTGTCTAAACAGGTAGCGCTCCCTGCGGCTCAGTCGACGACTCTTAAGGAGCTGGCTGATCATAAGCAGGAGGCTACTTTAAAAGCTATTTTTACTACCACGGGGACGCAACTTAGACCGCTTATTGCGTCAGCGTGGGTTAGAAGCGCCATTGAAAAATGGGCTGAAAGTTTATCTGCGGATTTAGATACTCTGGATAGGGATAGCATCCTAGTGACGCTTGGGGACATGGCTGCGTACTTGAAAGAGGCTGCAAGAGATGCTGGCCTCCTGGGGTCTAAGGCTAATGCTATGTCAATTGCGGCTAGGCGTGCGCTATGGACTCATCAATGGAATGCTGACGCTGATTCCAAGAAAAACATGGAGTCCCTTCCCTTTAAGGGTGGGGAACTGTTTGGTGACGGCCTTACTGATTTAGTATCAGCGGCCACAGCGTGTAAATCTACTTATTTACCTAATGCTCCTGCGCAACAGAAGAAACCGCACTATCAAATGCAGTCCTTTCGGCCCAATAAATATAGAAAAGGCCGAGGTAACTTCTTCCTCGCTACCAGAGGTGGAGGAAGGGGCAAGAGAACTTCTGCCTCCTCGAGTTCACAAGAGCAGAAGTCCTCCCCGGCTTCCGCCAAATCCACCGCATGACGCCGGGTCTCCCTTACAGGAGACCGCACCGGTGGGGGCACGTCTAAGGCTTTTCAGTCAGGTTTGGGTTCGCTCGGACTTGGATCCTTGGGTGTTACAAATTGTGACCCAAGGGTACAAACTGGAATTCCAAGACGTTCCCCCTCGCCGTTTTTTTCAAATCACCCTTACCAGTTTCGCTTCCAGACAGAGTTCTAGTCTGTGGAGCAATACAAAAATTATGTCAAAATCAGGTTTTGATCCCGGTCCCCTGGGAGCAACAAGGGGAAGGGTTTTATTCAAGCCTATTTGTAGTGCCTAAGCCGGATGGGTCGGTACGACCAATCCTCAACCTAAAATCTCTAAATTTTTTCCTGAAGAAATTCAAATTCAAGATGGAGTCTCTCCGAGCGGTGATCTCCAGCCTGGAGGAGGCGGAATTCATGGTGTCTTTGGACATAAAGGATGCCTACCTTCATATTCCCATTTATTCCCCTCATCAGAGTTATCTCCGGTTTGCGATCCAGGATACTCATTACCAATTTCAGACGTTGCCGTTTGGCCTGGCCACGGCTCCGAGGATTTTCACAAAAGTCATGGTAGAAATTATGGTTCTCCTCAGAAAAAGAGGAGTTACAATTATCCCGTACTTGGACGATCTCCTGATAAAGGCGAGGTCCAAGGAAAAACTGGTACAGGACATTGCACTGTCTCTGTCGCTTCTACAACAGCACGGCTGGCTCTTGAACCTGCCGAAATCACACTTAATTCCAACAACCCGGTTGGCATTTTTGAGTATGATTCTGGACACGGTCCAGCTGAGAGTGTTCCTCCCTCCGAAGAAAGCACTGGAAATTCAGAGTTTGGTAAAACTCATTCTGAAACCACCAACTGTCTCCATTCATCAATGCATTCGATTGCTGGGGAAGATGGTGGCGGCATACGAGGCCCTCCAATTCGGGAGGTTCTAATCCAGAATGTTTCAGTGAGACCTGTTGGACAAATGGTCCGGATCCCACCTTCATATGCATCGGAGGATAGTTCTATCCCCCAACACCAGAATCTCATTCCTGTGGTGGCTACACAGCTCTCACCTCATAGAAGGACGCAGATTCGGGATCCAAGACTGGATCCTAGTGACCACGGATGCAAGTCTCCGGGGCTGGGGAGCAGTCACACAAGGGGTGACCTTCCAAGGAAGATGGTCAAGTCAGGAAACTCTTCTTCACATAAACGTGCTGGAGTTGAGGGCCATTTACAACGGCCTTCTACAAGCGGAGCATCTTCTTCGAAACCGGCCTGTCCTGATCCAATCGGACAATGTGACAGCAGTAGCGTACATAAACCGCCAAGGCGGCACAAAGAGCAGGACAGCAATGGCAGAAGCCACAAGGATTCTTCGCTGGGCAGAGACTCGGGTAAGCGCTCTGTCTGCAATTTTCCTTCCGGGAGTGGACAACTGGGAAGCAGACTTCCTCAGCAGACACGATCTACATCCAGGAGAGTGGAGCCTCCATCAGGAGGTCTTCTCCCTACTAACAAATCTATGGGGGGTTCCCCACATAGACATGATGGCGTCCCGCCACAACAAAAAAGTACTAAAGTATTGTTCCCGGTCCAGGGACCCTCAGGCGGCGGCAGTGGATGCACTGACGTCACCTTGGGTGTATCCGTCGGTGTACGTTTTCCCTCCGCTTCCTCTCATTCCATTGGTTTTGAGAATCACAGATTCCAGCGCTCCTTATAGTTCCAGACTGGCCAAGGAGAATTTGGTACCCGGATCTTCAGGAGTTGTTAGTCGAAGATCCATGGCCTCTTCCTCTTCGCGAGGATCTGCTGCGGCAGGGGCCGTTCGTCTATCAAGACTTACAGCGGCTATGTTTGACGGCATGGCGGTTGAACGCCAGATTTTAGCCCGTAAGGGTATTCCCGATGAAGTCATCCCCACTCTTATCCTTGCTAGGAAGGGTGTGACGTTGAGACACTATCACCGTATTTGAAGGAAATATATTTCCTGGTGTGAGTCCAAGAAAGCTCCAGTGGAGAGGTTTGACCTGGGACGTTTTCTCCATTTTCTACAAATTGGAGTGGATGCGGGCCTTAAATTATGCTCCATAAAAGTGCAGATTTCTGCTTTGTCAATTTTCTTTCAGAAACAATTGGCCTCACTTCCTGAGGTGCAGACCTTTGTAAAAGGGGTCCTGCACATCCAACCTCCTTTTGTGCCACCTGTGGCACCTTGGGATCTTAATGTGGTTTTGACATTCCGAAAATCACATTGGTTTGAACCTTTAAGTAAAGTGGAGTTGAAATTCCTCACTTGGAAGGTTGTCATTTTGTTAGCATTGGCATCCGCAAGGCGGGTGTCTGAATTGGCGGCCTTGTCTCACAAGAGCCCTTATTTGATCTTCCATGAAGATAGGGCAGAATTGAGAACTCAGCAACAATTTCTGCCAAAGGTGGTCTCCTCTATTCATATTAACCAACCTATTGTGGTGCCAGTGGCTACTGGCACTTTGGCTGAGGAAAAGTCTCTGGATGTCGTCAGAGCTTTGAAAATTTACATTGCCAGAACGGCTCCAGTTAGAAAAACAGAGTCTCTGTTTGTGCTATATGCTCCCAATAAACTTGGGTATCCTGCTTCCAAGCAGACCATTGCCCGCTGGATATGTCACACGATTCAGCAGGCTCATTCCACGGCAAGTTTGCCATTACCTAAATCGGTAAAAGCCCATTCCACTAGGAAGGTGGGCTCGTCCTGGGCGGCCGCCCGGGGTGTCTCGGCATTACAACTTTGCCGAGCTGCTACTTGGTCGGTGTCAAACACGTTTGCTAAGTTTTACAAGTTTGATACCTTGGTCGATGAAGACCTAAAGTTTGGTCAATAGGTGCTACAGAGTCATCCGCACTCTACCGCCTGTTATAGAGCTTTGGTATAATCCCATGGTTCTTTTGGTGTCCCCAACATCCTCAAGGACGTAATAGAAAACAGGATTTTAATACCTACCGGTAAATCCTTTTCTATAAGTCTGTAGAGGATGTTGGGCGCCCGTCCCAGTGCGTACTGTATCTGCAGTTTAGTTCTGGTTACACACAGGTTGTGTTATGGTTTCTTCAGCTTGTTGCTGAATTTTGTTCATGTCCGTTGGCATGTGTTCAGTTGAATGCCATGTTATTCGGCATGTTTATGGCGTGAGCTGGTATGATGCTCACCTTGTTGTTAATTCCTTTCCTCAAAATGTCCATCTCTCCGGGCACAGTTCCAAACTGAGTCTGGGGAGGGATATAGAGGGAGGAGCCAGGTCACGCCCCCTTTGAAAGTCTTAAAGTGCCCATGTCTCCTGCGGATCCGTCTATATCCCATGGTTCTTTTGGTGTCCCCAACATCCTCTACGGACTTATAGAAAAGGATTTACCGGTAGGTATTAAAATCCTGTTTTTAACCTTATTTGTTTCAAAGTACAGGGAGGGGGAGCACACACTACATACAGCACAGTACAGGGAGGGGGAGCACACACTACATACAGCACAGTACAGGGAGGGAGCACACACTACATACAGCACAGTACAGGGAGGGGGAGCACACACTACATACAGCACAGTACAGGGAGGGAGCACACACTACATACAGCACAGTACAAGGAGGGAGCACCAGTGGTGCAAGTGGGCGGGTACGGGTGGGTACGGCGTACCCGTAAGAATTTAGCCGTGGGTACGCCGTACCCGCACCGACGGGCCGCCGCTCCTCTTCCTTCCCTCCCTCCCCCACGCCGCACCGCCGCACACGCCGCAACGCCGCTAATGTGAGGGCAGGAGAGGCAGGAGAGTGCAGCCTGCGCCTCTCGTTCCCCTCAGTCTCCAGTGGGTGTTTCAGTTTACTTCAGCGCCGATCCGTGAGCCAATCAGAGCTCGCACCCGCGAGCTCTGATTGGCTCACGGATCGGCGCTGAATTAAACTGAGACACCCGCCGGAGACTGAGGGGAACGAGAGGCGCTGGCTGCACTCTCCTTCCCTCACATGACAGACAGGAGGACAGCGACGGCAGCGGCAGCGGTGAGTAGGGGAGGGGGGCATGTTATACCTGGCACTGGGGGGGCATGTATACCTGGCACTGGGGGCATATCTGGCACAGGGGGGCATATATACCTGGCACTGGGGGATATCTGGCACTGGGGGGGCATGTTATACCTGGCACTGGGGGATATCTGGCACTGGGGGCATATCTGGCACAGGGGGGGTATATATACCTGGCACTGGGGGATATCTGGCACAGGGGGGCATGTATACCTGGCACTGGGGGCATATCTGGCACAGGGGGGCATATATACCTGGCACTGGGGGCATATCTGGCACAGGGGGGCATATATACCTGGCAATGGGGGATATCTGGCACAGGGGGGCATGTATACCTGGCACTGGGGGCATATCTGGCACAGGGGGGCATATATACCTGGCACTGGGGGATATCTGGCACAGGGGGGCATGTATACCTGGCACTGGGGGATATCTGGCACTGGGGGGGCATGTTATACCTGGCACTGGGGGATATCTGGCACTGGGGGGGCATGTTATACCTGGCACTGGGGGATATCTGGCATTGGGGGGGGCATGTATACCTGGCACTGGGGGATATCTGGCACTGGGGGCATATCTAGCACAGGGGGGCATATATACCTGGCACTGGGGGATATCTGGCACTGGGGGGGCATGGTATACCTGGCACTGGGGGATATCTGGCACTGGGGGGGGCATGTATACCTGGCACTGGGGGATATCTGGCACTGGGGGGCATATCTGGCACAGGGGGGCATATATACCTGGCACTGGGGGATATCTGGCACAGGGGGGCATGTATACCTGGCACTGGGGGATATCTGGCACTGGGGGCATATCTGGCACTGTAGGGGCATTTCTGTATCTGGCACGGGGGGGCAATGTATATCTGACACAGTGGGGGCATTTGTGTATCTAGCACTGTGGGGCAATGTGTATCTGGCACTGTGGGGCAATGTGTATCTGGCACTCTGGGGACATTTGTGTATCTGGCACTGTGGGGCAATGTGTATCTGGCACTCTGGGGACATTTGTGTATCTGGCACTGTGGGGCAATGTGCATCTGGCACTGTGGGGCAATGTGTATCTGGCACTGTGAGGCAATGTGTATCTGACACTCTGGGGACATTTGTGTATCTGGCACTCTGGGGACATTTGTGTATCTGGCACTGTGGGGCAATGTGTATCTGGCACTGTGGGGTTATATGTATCTGTCACTGTGGGGCAATGTATATCTAGCACTGTGGGGCAACGTGTATCTGACACTATTGGGGTCATACGTGTATCTGCCCCTCCCCCATATGTGTACCACGCCCCCATTTTCATTGGCCACGCCCCATGTGGCATTTGGCCACACCCATTTTGCCGTCCGTGAGCTCTAATTGGCTCACGAACCGGCACTTCCCCCTATTAGACCCGCGGCCGCCGGAGATGATGCAGCAGGAGGGACACAGGAGAGGTGAGCTGTGCCCTCCGTGTCCCTCCAAAAAGCGGGGGGGGGGGGATATCTGGCACTGGGGCATATATGGCACTGGGGGGAATATCTGGCACTGGGGCATATATGGCCTGGGGGGGAATATCTGGCACTGGGGGCATATATGGCACTGGGGGGGGAAATATCTGGCACTGGGGGGAATATCTGGCACTGGGGGGGAATATCTGGCACTGGGGGCATATATGGCACTGGGGGGGAATATCTGGCACTGGGGGCATATATGGCGTGGGGGGGAATATCTGGCACTGGGGGCATATATGGCACTGGGGGGGAATATCTGGCACTGGGGGCATATGTGGCACTGGGGCATATTTGGCACTGGGGGGGAATATATGGCACTGTGGGCATATGTGGCACTGGGGGGCATATGTGGCACTGGGGGGAATATCTGGCACTGGGGGCATATATGGCACTGGGGGGGAATATCTGGCACTGGGGGCATATATGGCACGGGGGGAATATCTGGCACGGGGGGCATATATGGCACTGGGGGCATATATGGCACTGGGGGGGAATATCTGGCACTGGGGGCATATATGGCACTGGGGGCATATATGGCACTGGGGGGGAATATATGGCACTGGGGGCATATCTGGCACTGGGGGCATATGTGGCACTGGTGGGGAATATCTGGCACTGGGGGCATATGTGGCACTGGGGGGGTATATGTGTACCTGGCACATGGCGGGGGCTATATTTGGCACTGGGGCATGTGAGTACCTGGCACCGTGGGGGAATATCTGGCACTGGGTACATATGTGGCACTGGGAGCACAGCCCTAGCAGCAAGGACTACCTCCTAGCAACGAGCATGACACCCAGTACATGAAACACCTGGCAACGAGCATGACACCCAGTGCATGAAACACCTGGCAACGAGCATGACACCCAGTGCATGAAACCCCTGGCAACGAGCATGACACCCTGAGCATGAAAACCCCTGGCACCGTGCATGGAACCAAGAGCATGAAACCCCTGGCAACGAGCATGACACCCAGTGCATGAAACCCTTGACAACGAGCAGGTAATTGAAAAGTAATTAGAAGCCTTACTGTAGGACTTAATGTGTAATGGGCATTACGGTGTGTGGCATAACGTATCACGGACATTGCGGTGTGTGTCATAATGTGTCACAGGCATTACGGTGTATGGTATACTATATCGCGGGCATTGTGATATGTGGTATAATGTCTCAGGGTCATTGCAGTGTGTGGCATAATGTATCACGGACATTGCGGTGTGTGTCATAATGTGTCACAGACATTGTATGTGCTATAATGTATCAGGGGCATTGCAGTGTGTAGCATAATGTATAACGGGCATTGCGATTCCTGTCATAATGTGTCACAGGCATTACGGTGTGTGGCATAATGTGTCACAGGCATTACGTTGTGTGGCATAATGTGTCGGGGGCATTACAGTGTGTGCATATTGTGTCATGTGCATTATTGTGTGCGGAATAATGTCTAAGGGCCATTGCAGTATGTGACATAATGTATACTGGGCATTACTATAAGGAGGAAAAATGACAAATAATGTAAGGGGCATGAATCAGGATTATTTTTCTTTCCTGTGGTGGCCAACGTATGGGCGTGCAGGTTGCAAAACTGGGGTATAAGGTAGTCTTTTCCTGCAATGCCACGCCCCTTTATGCGAAACCACGCTCATTCCAACGAAACCACGCCCCTTTTTTGTCGCGCGCGCCGGAGGCGCGCGCATATTTATCCCTTTCTTGCTCCCAATTATGGAGCATGAAGGGGAGGGGGGGGGGGGGCGCCGAAGAATTTTTTGGCTTGGGGGAGAAAAATTTCTAGTTACGCCACTGGGGAGCACACACTACATACAGCACAGTACAGGAAGGGGGAGCACACACTACATACAGCACAGTACAGGGAGGGGGAGCACGCACTACATACAGCACAGTACAGGGAGGGGGCACACACTACATACAGCACAGTACAGGGAGGGGGAGCACATACTACATACTGCACAGTACAGAGAGGGGGAGCACACACTACATACAGCACAGTACAGGGAGGGGGAGCACGCACTACATACAGTACAGGGAGGGGGAGCACACACTACATACAGCACAGTACAGGGAGGGGGAGCACACACTACATACAGCACAGTACAGTACAGGGAGGGGGCACACACTACATACAGCACAGTACAGGGAGGGGGAGCACGCACTACATACAGTACAGGGAGGGGGAGCACACACTACATACAGCACAGTACAGGGAGGGGGAGCACGCACTACATACAGCACAGTACAGTACAGGGAGGGGGCACACACTACATACAGCACAGTACAGGGAGGGGGAGCACACACTACATACAGTGCAGTACAGGGAGGGAGCACACACTACATACAGCACAGTACAGGGAGGGAGCACACACTACATACAGCACAGTACAGGGAGAGAGCACACACTACATACAGCACAGTACAGGGAGGGAGCACATACTACATACAGCACAGTACAGGGAGGGGGAGCACATACTACATACAGCACAGTACAGGGAGGGAGTACACACTACATACAGCACAGTACAGGGAAGGAGCACAAACCACATACAGCACAGTACAGGGAGGGGGAGCACACACTACAGTACATACAGCACAGTACAGGGAGGGAGCACACACTACATACAGCACAGTACAGGGAGGGAGCACACACTACATACTGCACAGTACAGGGATGGAGCACACACTACATACTGCACAGTACAGGGAGGGAGCACACACTACATACAGCACAGTACAGGGAAGGAGCACAAACCACATACAGCACAGTACAGGGGGGGGGAGCACACACAAGGGGCACACACTACATACAGCACAGTACAGGGAGGGAGCACACACTACATACAGCACAGTACAGGGAGGGGGAGCACACACTACATACAGCACAGTACAGGGAGGGAGCACACACTACATACAGCACAGTACAGGGAGGGGGAGCACACACTACATACAGCACAGTACAGGGAGGGAGCACACACTACATACAGCACAGTACAGGGAGGGGGAGCACACACTACATACAGCACAGTACAGGGAGGGAGCACACACTACATACAGCACAGTACAGGGAAGGAGCACAAACCACATACAGCACAGTACAGGGAGGGGGAGCACACACTACATACAGCACAGTACAGGGAGGGAGCACATACTACATACAGCACAGTACAGGGAGGGAGCACACACTACATACAGCACAGTACAGGGAGGGTGAGCATACACTACATACAGCACAATACAGGGAGGGGGAGCACACACTACATACAGCACAATACAGGGAGGGAGCACACACTACATACAGCACAATACAGGGAGGGAGCACACACTACATACAGCACAGTACAGGGAGGGAGCACACACTACATACAGCACAGTACAGGGAGGGAGCACACACTACATACAGCACAGTACAGGGAGGGGGAGCACACACTACATACAGCACAGTACAGGGAGGGGGCACACACTACATACAGCACAGTACAGGGAGGGGGAGCACACACACTACATACAGCACAGTACAGGGAAGGAGCACAAACCACATACAGCACAGTACAGGGAGGGGGAGCACACACTACATACAGCACAGTACAGGGAGGGGGCACACACTACATACAGCACAGTACAGGGAGGGAGCACACACTACATACAGCACAGTACAGGGAAGGAGCACAAACCACATACAGCACAGTACAGGGAGGGGGAGCACACACTACATACAGCACAGTACAGGGAGGGGGCACACACTACATACAGCACAGTACAGGGAGGGGGAGCACACACTACATACAGCACAGTACAGGGAGGGAGCACACACTACATACAGCACAGTACAGGGAGGGGGAGCACACACTACATACAGCACAGTACAGGGAGGGAGCACACACTACATACAGCACAGTACAGGGAAGGAGCACAAACCACATACAGCACAGTACAGGGAGGGAGCACACACTACATACAGCACAGTACAGGGAGGGAGCACACACTACATACAGCACAGTACAGGGAGGGGGAGCACACACTACATACAGCACAGTACAGGGAGGGGGCACACACTACATACAGCACAGTACAGGGAGGGAGCACACACTACTTACAGCACAGTACAGGGAAGGAGCACACACTACATACAGCACAGTACAGGGAAGGAGCACACACTACATACAGCACAGTACAGAGAGGGAGCACACACTACATACAACACAGTACAGAGAGGGGGAGCACACACTACATACAGCACAGTACAGGGAAGGAGCACAAACCACATACAGCACAGTACAGGGAGGGGGAGCACACACTACATACAGCACAGTACAGGGAGGGAGCACACACTACATACAGCACAGTACAGGGAGGGAGCACACACTACATACAGCACAGTATAGGGAAGGAGCACAAACCACATACAGCACAGTACAGGGAGGGGGAGCACACACTACATACAGTGCAGTACAGGGAGGGAGCACACACTACATACAGCACAGTACAGGGAGGGAGCACACACTACATACAGCACAGTACAGGGAGGGGGAGCACACACTACATACAATGCAGTACAGGGAGGGAGCACACACTACATACAGCACAGTACAGGGAGGGAGCACACACTACATACATCACAGTACAGGGAGGGAGCACACACTACATACAGCACAGTACAGGGAGGGGGAGCACACACTACATACAGCACAGTACAGGGAGGGAGCGCACACTACATACAGCACAGTACAGGGAGGGAGCACACACTACATACATCACAGTACAGGGAGGGAGCGCACACTACATACAGCACAGTACAGGGAGGGGAAGCACACACTACATACATCACAGTTCAGGGAGGGAGAGCACACTACATACAGCACAGTACAGGGAGGGGGAGCACACACTACATACAGCACAGTACAGGGAGGGAGCACACAATACATACAGCACAGTACAGGGAGGGAGCACACACTACATACAGCACAGTACAGGGAGGGAGCACACACTACATACAGCACAGTACAGGGAGGGAGCGCACACTACATACAGCACAGTACAGGGAGGGAGCGCACACTACATACAGCACAGTACAGGGAGGGAGCGCACACTACATACAGCACAGTACAGGGAGGGAGCGCACACTACATACAGCACAGTACAGGGAGGGAGCACACACTACATTCAGCACAGTACAGGGAGGGAGCACACACTACATACAGCACAGTACAAGGAGGGGGAGCACACACTACATACAGCACAGCACAGGGAGGGAGCACACACTACATACAGCACAGTACAGGGAGAGAGTGCACACTACATACAGCACAGCACAGGGAGGGAGCACACACTACATACAGCACAGGGAGGGAGCACACACTACATACAGCACAGTACAAGGAGGGAGCACACACTACATACAGCACAGCACAGGGAGGGAGCACACACTACATACAGCACAGTACAGGGAGAGAGCGCACACTACATACAGCACAGCACAGGGAGGGAGCACACACTACATACAGCACAGGGAGGGAGCACACACTACATACAGCACAGTACAAGGAGGGAGCACACACTACATACAGCACAGTACAGGGAGGGAGCACCAGAGGCGGAACTACTAGCGGGTGCATTGCACCGGGGCCCACCGCACTGAAGGGGCCCACTGCCGACGGTATTACAATGAGTCACAATGACTCATTAAATGCCACCAGTGCCCCAGGGTCTCTGCACAATAACGTTGGGCCTGGAAAGTAGTCACTCGCAGTCACTGTTCATCATGTTCGGGTCCCGGCTGGAGCGGAAGGAGGAGTCGCTCTCTCCTCTCAGCTCCTCCCCCAGACTTAGTAATGCATTGCTGCCTCCTGCCTCTGCCTGATTACTTCCAACAGAAACGTTTCTTTGGAGGCCGGCCGTGCTGCGGGCCCGAATCCTGCATGTGGCCACGCTCCCAGCAGCTTGTCAGTCACCATTCTAAATGACAGGCATGTACTGGCAGCACGCCGGCACCTGTCAGGGACCTGCAGCTTGGAGGAGCTTCTGACAGAACTCTTCCAGTCACCTCACCAGTTCCCAGTCCCGACTCCCAAGCAGAAGAGCAAATGCAGTAGCGGTCCGAAAGCAGCTCCTACTAACAGCGGTAAGTGGCATGTTTCCCCATCCTCAGTACCTTCTCACAGCTAACGGCACGAACCGACCCCACCCCCCCCCTTCCCTGCACAGGCTCCTTATAGTTCCTCCACAGCTACAGCCCACACCCCCATACATAGCACCCCAAAAGACCCTCCCCTGCAGGCTAGTCTTGTTCCATCACAACCACAATCCACCCCCCCACACACACATCTGTGCCACCCGTAACCCTCCCTTCCCACCCACGCATGTTCTGCTCTCTTACTTTCTCTCCCCTCACAGCACCAAATCCCCCATCTGCAGACCTTCCGTTCACCCCCCTCCCCCACATAGATTCCCTTCTCCTGCTAGATCTCACCTTACAGCTCCAAATTCACCCCTCATCCGTGGTACATTCCCCCTCCTCCACACAGTTTCCCCTCAACTGCTCTCTCCCCTCTCTAGCTCCAACCTCCCCCCTCCCCCCACACACAGATTCCTCTCTCTAGCTCCAACTCCCCTCACAGCTCAAAATCTCCCCAACCAAATCCAAGGCACCCACCAAACCCTGCCTCACCCCCACAAACATTCCCCTGTCCTGCTCCCCTCAAAGCTCCAAATAACCCCTTCAATCATTCTGTCTTTCACACAAATTCCCCTTTCCTGCTCTCTCTTCCCTCACAGCTCTAACTAACCCCATTCGCAGCATCCCCGATCACCCCTTCCCCCACACACAAGTTAGGGTTAGACTGGTGGGGTTGAAGTTAGGCTTTGGTTAGGCTGCAGTTAGTGTGGGGTTAGGATTAGGCATGGGTTAGGGTTATGCCTCAGTTAGGGTAGGGATAGATTCGAGCAAGGGTTAGTCTGTAGTTAGGGTGGGGTTAGAACTAGGCATGGGTTAGGGTTAGGCTGTAGTTAGGGTAAGGTTAGGAATGGTCTTGGTTAGGATCTATCTATCTATCTATCTATCTATCTATCTATCTATCTATCTATCCCATTAAATCCTGGGAAGGAACACACTCAATATTGCAAATCTCCAGAAACATTGTATTTAGGCAGATTCGTGAGCTTGTTCACTACCGACCAGCACTGGCACAAATATTTGTGAACAATAAACATGACTACCCTTCTCTAAAACTAATGCTGGTCAGCTCTATGAGAATATGTTGGTTTTAAATCTATGTAGCATAACTTTATGACCACGCGAATATGAGGAACAGCCCTGCCTGCATGCCAGTCCATCTCATGACACTGAATGAGCCAGTGTGTGGTCCTAGGTCCCGGCAGTAAGTAAACCAATGAGTGTGTCTGCCTGCAGCCACCTCACAGCTGTTACCCACTGCCTCTCCCCATCACCAACTATCTCCCTCTCACTCTCTTCCTTCTACTGTCACCCTCTGCCTCTCACCATCCACTATTTTCCTGTCACACTCAGCCTCTCCCCATCTCCCAGTCGCCCTCTGCCTCTCCCAGTCTCCCTGTGCTTTCAGCTGTCATCCACTTCCTCTCCCTGTCACCCTTTGCCTTCCAATTTCACCCATGTCTCTCCCTGTCTCCCTCTGCCTTCTGCTGTCACCCTCTGCCTCTCCCTGTCACCCACTAACTACCAATAACCCATTAATTACTCAGTCACCCATTGCCTCTCCCTGGCATCCTCTCCCTATCTGTCACCCATTGACTTTAGTCACCTCCTGCCACCCTCTGCCTCTCCCCATCACCCTCTACCTCTCCATTCACCCACTGCCTCTCCCCTGTCATCTCCCTGTCACCCACTGACTCCCCAATCACCCACTGATTTTCCGTCACCTTCTACCTTTGTTACCCACTTTATGTCTGTGTCAGCTGAGCTAACAGAGTTGCACCTACCACCCATTGCCTCCCCCTGCCACCCTCTGTCTCTCCCCATCATCCGCTGCCTCTCCCGTCACCCACTGCCTCTCCCTGTCACCCTTTACCTCTCCATCACCAACAGACTCCCCAGTTACCATCCTATGCCCACTACCTCCCCCTACCACCCTTTGCCTCTCCCCGTCACCTACTGCCTCACCAATCATCTGTCTCTCCCAGCCACCTCTACCTGTCACCCATTGACTACCCAGTCACCACCTGGCTTTCCATTACCCATGGCCTCTCCCGCTATAACCCACTGTTTCTCCCCATGATGCGGAGAAGGGGGGCCCAGAGCATATTTTTTCACCCGGGCCCACCACTTGCTAGTTCCGCCACTGGGTAGCACACACTACATACAGCACAGTACAGGGAGAGAGCACATACTACATACAGCACAGTACAGGGAGAGAGCACACACAAGTAGTGAAACACAGGCACAGGGGACCAGCGCAGCAGAATCTGTACCAGTGGCCAATCCGCCCCTGATTACATACATAGCCACCACATTACATACATAGACATCACATTATTACAGGAGTAGCACCACATTACACGAATAGCACCACATCACACGTATAGCACTGCATTACATGTATAGCACCTCCCTACCCGTATAGCACTGCATTACACAAATAGCACCAAATAACTCGAATAGCACCACATTACATGTATAGCACTGCACTACACGTATAGCACCGCATTATACAAATAGCACCACATTACACAAATAGCACCACATTACATACATAGCCACCGCATTACATACGTAGCCACCGCAATTCATACCTAGCCACCGCATTACACACGTAGCCACCGCATTACATAAATAGGCCCATCATCATGGACAGACATTGGGTAGTTATAGAGCAGAAGGACTTTGCATTAGAGATTGTCCCAGGGCTGGCTGTGAGTGCTGCCTGATCAGCTGGCATCCTGAGAACAAGGTACGTCCTGCTCCTGTCCAGTCCCCAAACCAGACACTGTGACCGGGGACGCCGTACCCCTTATACCACCTGTCACGGTCCGGTGGGAGACTGTGCAGGAGAGCCAGCTCTTACCTGTCCGGTCCCTTTGGAGAGGTCCAGCTGGCGGAGGCGCGGGCTGCTGGCGCTGGGCAGGGTGCGCTGGGAGGACAGGCAGGGGCACTGGTTGGCGGCTCTGCAGACTGGCAGCATGTCCCTCCGGTAGTGGTTAGCGGTGCTGCTGTGGAGCCAGGGCTTTTGTGTACAGGCTGGGCTGTGTTTCCGGTGGCCATCTTGGATGTGGGCAAAAAGCCTGTCTTGCCCACACTTCACCAATTTATCACTTTCCTGTGGCCAATTAGATCTGAGCAGCTGCTATAAGACAGGAAGGCCTGGAGTAGGGAATTTGCCAGTGCAACGTCTTTCACAGTATCTGTGAAGCTAGTTCTCTGTGCTCCCGCAGCGTCTCCAGTGTCAGGTTCTTGTTACCGCAAAGTACCCAAGCCTCCTGATATAGCCTTCTGCAGACTGCCGACTCTGTTCCAGTGTCCTACCTAGCTACCTGTTCCGGACGCCGCAGTAACCAGCCTTCGGAACTCCTCCTTTAAAGTACTGGGTCACGGTTCTGGTATCCTCAGCCACCCGCTAACCTACTCTCGTATCTCTACTCAACTGTCTTTGGCGAACCCTGTTGAACTACTCCAAGTAATAAATGCGCAAGACCTTCATCCGTCCCGCTCGTTTGTCCAAGTGCACCAGAATCATCTTCCCCAAATCCGGATCCACAAGAATCCTCAGACGTGACACCATCATGATAATGCAAATAATGTCATTAAAAATAACCTCTCTGCCGAGTCCCCTTCAGTGCTCAGTCACCACTCTGGCCAGTTCAGTGAGAGTGCGGGAGCTAAGGTGGTGGCGGGTATAGTGAACCAAGGCTGGTTAACTTTCTCCAGGTCCCCCGTTGCTAGAACAGCTTCACCACTTTTCACGGCTAGCGGCACCTGGAAGTGCCAGCCCAGCCTGAGTGTGAATAGGCTGATATGGAACCTGCCCATCGGAATCTGTCATGGTGTCCTGGTGGGCCAATCCGCCCCTGGTACCAAATCAATGGTGGAAAACAGTCAATCTCTTGCCATCAATGTCAAAACCATTTAAACATTGATGGTCGATGGACAACCCTACTTTTGCATACCTGTAAGTACAAGTTTATGTACAAGCTGATGCCTACCAGAGGTAGTTGGATTAGTTGCCCATAGGTAGTACCGGGAAACTTACAATAACTCAGTGTAATCGTCACCGGTGCTTAAAAGCATTGAGCATAATTTTTTGGACATTACAAGCTACATTTGTGTAACTGACTTTGAGAATTTTATACAATATCATAAGGGTATACTAAAACATAATATAATGTTTGCTGAAAGTGGTGTTAACCAGTAAAGTATATTAAAGAAATGACAAGAAAATTATAATATGAGGCACTTAGGTACCATAGAGGCCTAATCCTAGATACCATCTACAGAGCTGAGCACTTCCTGCTTAATAACCCATTTAGTGCCTGGGGCCCGCGGCACTTATACTTGTTCTTCGTTCTGCACCCTTCCTTCTCCACGCGGGTTAAGCCATAACGAGCGCTGCAGAATATCCCCAGCTGTTCCGTATGAATTATATGTTTAATATTGAAAAAAGGGATTTAATGATACTGCAAAGTTTTAAGAGATTAAAAAAAGGAGACAAGAATACCATTACATTCATTACATCTGGAGTCAAATTGCTTTATTGAGGGGAAAAAAAAAAATTTCTCTAAATTTATAATCGCGAAGACCATTATTTTTTTTTTAGGCAAAATGTAAAAATATTGCTTCATTAGCAGCACTGTAGTAACGGCTTTGTGAGGGACTGGGGATCACTGGAAGCTTATGGCAAATGTACGAGTAATGGCCCATCATTTACTAACACACTCATTCAATGCATTAGCAGAGACTTAAAAGATTAATCTGAACTAAGAGACCCGTGGATGAGGAAGTGTATGTGGAGGGGTGCGGGTTGTAAAGATATGTTCTTCTGGACAGAACGGACTATACAACAGACATGTATTTATTTTAATGTTTTCTGTTCTAACTTTCACTTCAAGTGGATTTACTGGTTGAGAGTTACCGTAGACTAAGTGCATTGAGCATCAGCGTTCCGAGCTGAAAGCTGCAGTGAGCGCTGGGAAATGGAGAGCGCTGTCTTGTAAAGCACCGGTAATGATGGCTATGACCTATAATAGACATTAATTTTACCATTGTCCATTATTTCCTACATCCTAACAAGTGTTCCTCTATTGATCCCACACATTTACACACACACCCAATAGAGATCAAAATTGTACCCTCAGTAGCATCATTCATTTACTAAAATCCTCCTATTAGCATTTGTCATAATGAAAAGAATGATCTAATTCACAAACGTATTCGCTGATTAACTATGCACAATGCAATAATCTCTGTAGTCTCTTTAGTAGCTGGTGTACCGGCCATTGACACAATCTGTGGCATAAATGTAATGGAATGATGCCCGCCATTGCAAAGCGGCCTATGATGCCCATTCCAAGAAACTGTCAACTAGTTATCTGTCTATCGGGGAGATGTACTAAAGCTTTGGAGAGAGATAAAGTGGAGGGAGATAAAGACATACCTCCCAACTTTTATCCTAGGCAAAGAGGGACACACGCGCGGCGAAGCCGCGTGCGCTCCCGGAAAAGGGCGTGACCTATAAAAGGGGCGTGGCTTCGCGGGAGGACCCGCGACGAGCCACGCCCCCGTTTTAGTCACTGAGGGGGCATGTCCAGCACTCCGTGAGCTGCTGGCATGCCCTCTCTCCTCCTGTCTGCACTGAATAGACGCTGTGCGCATGCGCACAGCGCCTATTCACCGCTGCTCTGCTTAGCAGAGCAGAGTGTGCAGAACCCTCCCAACTGCCCCCCCCCCCCCCCCCCCCCCCACCGCGGGACACTGTGGCCCGCGGGTGGGACAGCGGGACAGTCCCCAAAAAACGGGACTGTCCCGCGAAAATCGGGACAGTTGGGAGGTATGTAAAGAACCAACCAATCGGCTCCTAACTTACATTTTTCAAACACATGACCGTTATGAGCTGATGACTGGTACTCTGTCTCTCTACACTTTATCACATTCCAAGGCTTAGTACATCTCCCCCGGAGTTGCAGCTCTGGCATCCGGACTGGTATACAGAAGAAACAAGCGGGGAAGGCTCCAGCGGTAACTCACGTTACTGAGCTATAGTAATAAGTTATTTATCAATGAGTAGTGACACCATCAGGAGTTACTGGAGCACCATGGTGGTTATAGTATTCCGAACCTGTGTTCTAAGGCTGACATATTATTGACTACCCTGGATCTTTTACCTGTTATTACTCTGCTTCTCCGCTCCGCCAGACAGCTGTGGGCCTGGTTCCGATGTGGTTGGTATTGCACAACAGCAGGGAAGCGGCTATGCAATACCATACAATAAACATTCTAATGCAGCAAGAGGCATCTGTAGGAAATAGAGGCCTCCTGTCAGCACCTGTCATCCGAAGACACCGGATCAGATCACCGTCAGTCGCAATGGTTGCAGCCCTCGGCCAGTCTGTGTAAGCCAAAGGAAATGCAGACTGGCTGACGGAACCCCACTGCCAGGTTCAGGAAGTCTGCATCTGACGACGCAGACACTGAGCTAAACACGCCTATAGAATGGGGTGACGCTCCCCTATTTTATAGCACAGTTCCGGCTGAAGCCACCGTCAAACCCCTCAAACATTGCAGCATGTCAACCATGTTGCGACTAAGGAGGGGGGGGGGGGGGGGGGGGGGGCTGCGAGCAATCATGCAGGACCCGTTCTGCACATGCTCAGTTCCCACAACATTGGATATGTACGTAAACCATCGGGCTTGCTTACAAATCTGAATCAGGCCCTGTGTACTAAACCTTGGCTTGTCTCCTGACCTGTGCTCTGGTTTCAAAAGAAGCGAGAACAGTACAAAGAGCATGCATTCGTCCACGTGCAAAGATAGACACATCCCGTGTGCAGAATATGCTGCTGGTATGCTCATCACCATCATCATCAATTCACCATTACACCTGTCTTATACTGTATGCAAAAGATGCGCCTCTAGGCAGGTAGAGTTTATGGTTATGTCCAGGTCTGCAAATCCCGCATAGTGGCATCACCAAGAGGGTGCGAGCTGCATTGGGTTACATGAAAATAGCAGATCTTTGGATCCCCTTGGATGATGACACCAAGCAGTAGTGAGACCAGGGAATGTGGGGTAAGCTCACAACGAGACAAAAACGGGATTGTGACACAAGCTATGCCCTCAATACATCATTCATAAGGGTGGATGGCTTCATGGGCAACACCCCGCTTTGCAATCAGGTAAGAAGAACTGTAAGGGGGTGACATGCTGAGTAGGCACACTGGGTGACACCCACCCTAGTGATGTCACTGATCCCACATATGTCTGAACGCACCTTTACCTACAGTATGTGAGAATGCCACTTACAAGCCAGTTCCGCTGCTTCACTCGATACACATGACTCTGCATTGCCCGCACATGTATAGGTCTATATTTGCAGTCAGTACACTGTGAATTCATGTAAGGTACGCATGAGGCATACGTTCAACACAATCAATTTGTATAATACAAGATGAACATAAAGGCATGGAGATAGGAAAGGGGGGATGGGTTGTGTTATGAGGTGGACACGGATGTAGGGAAAAAAATAACTAAAAGAAAACCATGCAGTCATAGTAGTGCCCAGAGAAGGAGTCTGTATACAGAGGAAAAGTCTGTGTGTAGAGGTGGAGTCTGTGTGCCGAGGAAGAGTCTATGAGGGTCATTCCGAGTTGATCATAGAATATTTAAAAGTAAATTTAGCACAGCTACGATCATTCACACTGATATGAGGGGGAAGCCCAGCACAGGGCCAGTCCGCCCCGCATGTCAGTGCCCCCCCCCCCCCCCCCCTGCAGAAGTGCAAAGGCATCGCACAGCGGCGATGCCTTTGCACTTCAAGAGTAGCTCACGACCAGCGCACCTTTAGCATGCTGGGCGGGAGCTACTCGTCACTCCCCGGCCCACAGCGGCTGCGTGTGACATCACGCAGTCGCCGCGGACCGCCCCCCCCCCCCCCCCTTCCCCCAACGGTCCGGCCACGCCTGCATTGGCGATCGCTAGGCAATGACGGCTGCCATGCGCCGGCGCACTGAGGCGCCAGCACAGTTCCGACCCAGTCGCTGCGTTGCGAGAAACTGCAGCGAGCGAAAGGGTCGGAATGACCCCCTATATGTCTAGGAGGAGTCTATGTGCAGAGAGGGAGTCTGTGTGCAGAGCAGCCGTCTGTGTGTAGAGGTGGAGTTTAAATGCAGAGGAGGAGTATATGTGCAGAAGAAAAGTCTGTTTGCAGAGGAAAAGTCAGTGTGTCTAGGAGGAGTCTATGTGCAGAGGGGGAGTCTGTTTGCAGAGGGGGAGTCTGTATGCAGAGGAGGAGTCTGTTTGCAGAGGGGGAGTCTGTGTGAAGAGAAGGAGTCTATGTGGAGAGAAGGAGTCTGTATGCAGAGGAGGAGTCTGTGTTTAGAGGAAGAGTCTATGTGCAGAGAAGGAGTCTGTGTGCAGAGGAGGAAACTATGGGGGTCATTCCAAGTTAATCGCTAGCTGAATTTGTTCGCAGCGCAGCGATCAGGCTAAAAATCGTCAGTTCTGCGCATGCGAATGTGGCGCAATGCGCACTCGGGACGTACGGGCACAACAAACGATGTCGTTTTGCACAGGGTCTAGTGATGCATTTCAGTCGCACTGCTTGCCGCAGAGTGATTGACATGAAGTGGGCGTTTCTGGGTGGCAACTGAGCGTTTTCAGGGAGTGTGCGGAAAAACGCAGGCATGCCAGGAAAAATGCAGGCGTGCCAGGAAAAACGCAGGCGTGGCTGGGCGAACGCTGGGCGGGTTTGTGACGTCAAATCCGGAACTGAATAGTCTGAAGTGATCGCAAGTTCTGAGAAGGTTTTGAGCTACTCTGAAACTACACAAAAATACAAATACAACCGTTCGCACTTTTGCTAAGCAAAATACACTCCCAGTGGGCGGCGGCATGGCGTTTGCACGGCTGCTAAAACTAGCTAGCGAGCGATCAACTCGGAATGACCCCCATGTGCAGAGGAGGAGCCTGAGAGCAGAGGAGGAGTCTGTGCCCACATTATAGCTCCCTCACCTCCTACATGTGCCAAATTCCTCCATCACCCATAAGGTTGCCAGCTCAGCTTTGCTGGATTTTGCAGAAGAGCTGCATTATGCAGCGCAGAGTTATTAAGGTTCTAACCCCAACAAGTGGGCGATGTCTTCTCTTAATCTAATGATCACTTATTTTATGTGTCTCTCCTTTGTTAAAGCCCCTAATAGTGTCTATTTCTCACCCATAAAAAAATAAGATTTTACTTACCGGTAAATCTATTTCTCGTAGTCCGTAGTGGATGCTGGGGACTCCGTAAGGACCATGGGGAATAGACGGGCTCCGCAGGAGACAGGGCACTCTAAGAAAGAATTAGGACTACTGGTGTGCACTGGCTCCTCCCTCTATGTCCCTCCTCCAGACCTCAGTTAAGGAAACTGTGCCCGGAAGAGCTGGCAGTACAAGGAAAGGATTTTGGAATCCAGGGTAAGACTCATACCAGCAACACTAATCACACCGTATAACTTGTGATAACTTACCCAGTTAACAGTATGAACAACAACAGAGCATCAGACAACCTGACGCAAACATAACATAACCCTTAGTTAAGCAATAACTATATACAAGTATTGCAGAAGAAGTCCGCACTTGTGACGGGCGCCCAGCATCCACTACGGACTACGAGAAATAGATTTACCGATAAGTAAAATCTTATTTTCTCTAACGTCCTAGTGGATGCTGGGGACTCCGTAAGGACCATAGGGATTATACCAAAGCTCCCAAATGGGCGGGAGAGTGCGGATGACTCTGCAGCACCGAATGAGCAAACACAAGGTCTTCCTCAGCCAGGGTATCAAACTTGTAGAATTTTGCAAACGTGTTTGAACCTGACCAAGTAGCTGCTCGGCAAAGCTGTAATGCCGAGACCCCTCGGGCAGCCGCCCAAGAAGAGCCCACCTTCCTTGTGGAATGGGCTTTTACAGATTTTGGATGCGGCAATCCAGCCGCAGAATGAGCCTGCTGAATCATGTTACAGATCCAGCGAGCAATAGTTTGCTTTGAAGCAGGAGCACTAGAGATGAGCGGGTTCGGTTTCTCTGAATCCGAACCCGCCAGAACTTCATGTTTTTTTTCACGGGTCCGAGCGACTCGGATCTTCCCGCCTTGCTCGGTTAACCCGAGCGCGCCCGAACGTCATCATGACGCTGTCGGATTCTCGCGAGGCTCGGATTCTATCGCGAGACTCGGATTCTATATAAGGAGCCGCGCGTCGCCGCCATTTTCACACGTGCATTGAGATTGATAGGGAGAGGACGTGGCTGGCGTCCTCTCCATTTAGATTATAAGAGACTGAGAGAGATTTACTGGAGCTGACTAGGAGGAGTACTGTTACTGTAGAAGTGTAGAGACTGAGTGGAGAGAGTTTACTAGTGAGGACAGTGCAGTTTACTTTATAATCCGTTCTCTGCCTGAAAAAAGCGATACACAGCACACAGTGACTCAGTCACATACCATATCTGTGTGCACTGCTCAGGCTCAGGCCAGTGTGCTGCATCATCTATTATCTATCTATATATAATATTATATATATCTGTCTGACTGCTCAGCTCACACAGCTTATAATTGTGGGGGAGACTGGGGAGCACTACTGCAGTGCCAGTTATAGGTTATAGCAGGAGCCAGGAGTACATAATATATTATATAGTGAGTGACCACCAGACACACAGTGCAGTTTATTTAATATATCCGTTCTCTGCCTGAAAAAAGCGATACACACAGTGACTCAGTCAGTCACATACCATATCTGTGTGCACTGCTCAGGCTCAGGCCAGTGTGCTGCATCATCTATATATATTATATATCTGTCTGACTGCTCAGCTCACACAGCTTATAATTGTGGGGGAGACTGGGGAGCACTACTGCAGTGCCAGTTATAGGTTATAGCAGGAGCCAGGAGTACATAATATTATATTAAAATTAAACAGTGCACACTTTTGCTGCAGGAGTGCCACTGCCAGTGTGACTAGTGACCAGTGACCTGACCACCAGTATATATAATATTAGTAGTATACTATCTCTTTATCAACCAGTCTATATTAGCAGCAGACACAGTACAGTGCGGTAGTTCACGGCTGTGGCTACCTCTGTGTCGGCACTCGGCAGCCCGTCCATAATTGTATATACCACCTAACCGTGGTTTTTTTTTCTTTCTTTATACATACATACTAGTTACGAGTATACTATCTCTTTATCAACCAGTCTATATATTAGCAGCAGACACAGTACAGTGCGGTAGTTCACGGCTGTGGCTACCTCTGTGTCGGCACTCGGCAGCCCGTCCATAATTGTATATACCACCTAACCGTGGTTTTTTTTTCTTTCTTTATAGTCATACTAGTTACGAGTATACTATCTCTTTATCAACCAGTCTATATTAGCAGCAGACACAGTACAGTGCGGTAGTTCACGGCTGTGGCTACCTCTGTGTCGGCACTCGGCAGCCCGTCCATAATTGTATATACCACCTAACCGTGGTTTTTTTTTCTTTCTTTATACATACATACTAGTTACGAGTATACTATCTCTTTATCAACCAGTCTATATTAGCAGCAGACACAGTACAGTGCGGTAGTTCACGGCTGTGGCTACCTCTGTGTCGGCACTCGGCAGCCCGTCCATAATTGTATATACCACCTAACCGTGGTTTTTTTTTTCTTTCTTTATACATACATACTAGTTACGAGTATACTATCTCTTTATCAACCAGTCTATATATTAGCAGCAGACACAGTACAGTGCGGTAGTTCACGGCTGTGGCTACCTCTGTGTCGGCACTCGGCAGCCCGTCCATAATTGTATATACCACCTAACCGTGGTTTTTTTTTCTTTCTTTATACATACATACTAGTTACGAGTATACTATCTCTTTATCAACCAGTCTATATTAGCAGCAGACACAGTACAGTGCGGTAGTTCACGGCTGTGGCTACCTCTGTGTCGGCACTCGGCAGCCCGTCCATAATTGTATATACCACCTAACCGTGTTTTTTTTTTCTTTCTTTATACATACATACTAGTTACGAGTATACTATCTCTTTATCAACCAGTCTATATATTAGCAGCAGACACAGTACAGTGCGGTAGTTCACGGCTGTGGCTACCTCTGTGTCGGCACTCGGCAGCCCGTCCATAATTGTATATACCACCTAACCGTGGTTTTTTTTTCTTTCTTTATACATACATACTAGTTACGAGTATACTATCTCTTTATCAACCAGTCTATATATTAGCAGCAGACACAGTACAGTGCGGTAGTTCACGGCTGTGGCTACCTCTGTGTCGGCACTCGGCAGCCCGTCCATAATTGTATATACCACCTAACCGTGGTTTTTTTTTCTTTCTTTATACATACATACTAGTTACGAGTATACTATCTCTTTATCAACCAGTCTATATATTAGCAGCAGACACAGTACAGTGCGGTAGTTCACGGCTGTGGCTACCTCTGTGTCGGCACTCGGCAGCCCGTCCATAATTGTATATACCACCTAACCGTGGTTTTTTTTTCTTTCTTTATACATACATACTAGTTACGAGTATACTATCTCTTTATCAACCAGTCTATATTAGCAGCAGACACAGTACAGTGCGGTAGTTCACGGCTGTGGCTACCTCTGTGTCGGCACTCGGCAGCCCAACCATAATTGTATATACCACCTAACCGTGGTTTTTTTTTCTTTCTTTATACATACATACTAGTTACGAGTATACTATCTCTTTATCAACCAGTCTATATATTAGCAGCAGACACAGTACAGTGCGGTAGTTCACGGCTGTGGCTACCTCTGTGTCGGCACTCGGCATCCCGTCCATAATTGTATATACCACCTAACCGTGGTTTTTTTTTCTTTCTTTATACATACATACTAGTTACGAGTATACTATCTCTTTATCAACCAGTCTATATATTAGCAGCAGACACAGTACAGTGTGGTAGTTCACGGCTGTGGCTACCTCTGTGTCGGCACTCGGCAGCCCGTCCATAATTGTATACTAGTATCCAATCCATCCATCTCCATTGTTTACCTGAGGTGCCTTTTAGTTGTGCCTATTAAAATATGGAGAACAAAAATGTTGAGGTTCCAAAATTAGGGAAAGATCAAGATCCACTTCCACCTCGTGCTGAAGCTGCTGCCACTAGTCATGGCCGAGACGATGAAATGCCAGCAACGTCGTCTGCCAAGGCCGATGCCCAATGTCATAGTACAGAGCATGTCAAATCCAAAACACCAAATATCAGAAAAAAAAGGACTCCAAAACCTAAAATAAAATTGTCGGAGGAGAAGCGTAAACTTGCCAATATGCCATTTACCACACGGAGTGGCAAGGAACGGCTGAGGCCCTGGCCTATGTTCATGGCTAGTGGTTCAGCTTCACATGAGGATGGAAGCACTCAGCCTCTCGCTAGAAAAATGAAAAGACTCAAGCTGGCAAAAGCAGCACAGCAAAGAACTGTGCATTCTTCGAAATCCCAAATCCACAAGGAGAGTCCAATTGTGTCGGTTGCGATGCCTGACCTTCCCAACACTGGACGTGAAGAGCATGCGCCTTCCACCATTTGCACGCCCCCTGCAAGTGCTGGAAGGAGCACCCGCAGTCCAGTTCCTGATAGTCAGATTGAAGATGTCAGTGTTGAAGTACACCAGGATGAGGAGGATATGGGTGTTGCTGGCGCTGGGGAGGAAATTGACCAGGAGGATTCTGATGGTGAGGTGGTTTGTTTAAGTCAGGCACCCGGGGAGACACCTGTTGTCCGTGGGAGGAATATGGCCGTTGACATGCCAGGTGAAAATACCAAAAAAATCAGCTCTTCGGTGTGGAGGTATTTCACCAGAAATGCGGACAACAGGTGTCAAGCCGTGTGTTCCCTTTGTCAAGCTGTAATAAGTAGGGGTAAGGACGTTAACCACCTCGGAACATCCTCCCTTATACGTCACCTGCAGCGCATTCATAATAAGTCAGTGACAAGTTCAAAAACTTTGGGTGACAGCGGAAGCAGTCCACTAACCAGTAAATCCCTTCCTCTTGTAACCAAGCTCACGCAAACCACCCCACCAACTCCCTCAGTGTCAATGTCCTCCTTCCCCAGGAATGCCAATAGTCCTGCAGGCCATGTCACTGGCAATTCTGACGAGTCCTCTCCTGCCTGGGATTCCTCCGATGCATCCTTGCGTGTAACGCCTACTGCTGCTGGCGCTGCTGTTGTTGCCGCTGGGAGTCGATGGTCATCCCAGAGGGGAAGTCGTAAGCCCACTTGTACTACTTCCAGTAAGCAATTGACTGTTCAACAGTCCTTTGCGAGGAAGATGAAATATCACAGCAGTCATCCTACTGCAAAGCGGATAACTGAGGCCTTGACAACTATGTTGGTGTTAGACGTGCGTCCGGTATCCGCCGTTAGTTCACAGGGAACTAGACAATTTATTGAGGCAGTGTGCCCCCGTTACCAAATACCATCTAGGTTCCACTTCTCTAGGCAGGCGATACCGAGAATGTACACGGACGTCAGAAAAAGACTCACCAGTGTCCTAAAAAATGCAGTTGTACCCAATGTCCACTTAACCACGGACATGTGGACAAGTGGAGCAGGGCAGGGTCAGGACTATATGACTGTGACAGCCCACTGGGTAGATGTATGGACTCCCGCCGCAAGAACAGCAGCGGCGGCACCAGTAGCAGCATCTCGCAAACGCCAACTCTTTCCTAGGCAGGCTACGCTTTGTATCACCGCTTTCCAGAATACGCACACAGCTGAAAACCTCTTACGGCAACTGAGGAAGATCATCGCGGAATGGCTTACCCCAATTGGACTCTCCTGTGGATTTGTGGCATCGGACAACGCCAGCAATATTGTGTGTGCATTAAATATGGGCAAATTCCAGCACGTCCCATGTTTTGCACATACCTTGAATTTGGTGGTGCAGAATTTTTTTAAAAACGACAGGGGCGTGCAAGAGATGCTGTCGGTGGCCAGAAAAATTGCGGGACACTTTCGGCGTACAGGCACCACGTACAGAAGACTGGAGCACCACCAAAAACTACTGAACCTGCCCTGCCATCATCTGAAGCAAGAAGTGGTAACGAGGTGGAATTCAACCCTCTATATGCTTCAGAGGTTGGAGGAGCAGCAAAAGGCCATTCAAGCCTATACAATTGAGCACGATATAGGAGGTGGAATGCACCTGTCTCAAGTGCAGTGGAGAATGATTTCAACGTTGTGCAAGGTTCTGATGCCCTTTGAACTTGCCACACGTGAAGTCAGTTCAGACACTGCCAGCCTGAGTCAGGTCATTCCCCTCATCAGGCTTTTGCAGAAGAAGCTGGAGGCATTGAAGAAGGAGCTAAAAGGGAGCGATTCCGCTAGGCATGTGGGACTTGTGGATGCAGCCCTTAATTCGCTTAACAAGGATTCACGGGTGGTCAATCTGTTGAAATCAGAGCACTACATTTTGGCCACCGTGCTCGATCCTAGATTTAAAGCCTACCTTGGATCTCTCTTTCCGGCAGACACAGGTCTGCTGGGGTTGAAAGACCTGCTGGTGACAAAATTGTCAAGTCAAGCGGAACGCGACCTGTCAACATCTCCTCCTTCACATTCTCCCGCAACTGGGGGTGCGAGGAAAAGGCTCAGAATTCCGAGCCCACCCGCTGGCGGTGATGCAGGGCAGTCTGGAGCGACTGCTGATGCTGACATCTGGTCCGGACTGAAGGACCTGACAACGATTACGGACATGTCGTCTACTGTCACTGCATATGATTCTCTCAACATTGATAGAATGGTGGAGGATTATATGAGTGACCGCATCCAAGTAGGCACGTCACACAGTCCGTACTTATACTGGCAGGAAAAAGAGGCAATTTGGAGGCCCTTGCACAAACTGGCTTTATTCTACCTAAGTTGCCCTCCCACAAGTGTGTACTCCGAAAGAGTGTTTAGTGCCGCCGCTCACCTTGTCAGCAATCGGCGTACGAGGTTACATCCAGAAAATGTGGAGAAGATGATGTTCATTAAAATGAATTATAATCAATTCCTCCGCGGAGACATTGACCAGCAGCAATTGCCTCCACAAAGTACACAGGGAGCTGAGATGGTGGATTCCAGTGGGGACGAATTGATAATCTGTGAGGAGGGGGATGTACACGGTGATATATCGGAGGGTGAAGATGAGGTGGACATCTTGCCTCTGTAGAGCCAGTTTGTGCAAGGAGAGATTAATTGCTTCTTTTTTGGGGGGGGTCCAAACCAACCCGTCATATCAGTCACAGTCGTGTGGCAGACCCTGTCACTGAAATGATGGGTTGGTTAAAGTGTGCATGTCCTGTTTTGTTTATACAACATAAGGGTGGGTGGGAGGGCCCAAGGACAATTCCATCTTGCACCTCTTTTTTCTTTTCTTTTTCTTTGCATCATGTGCTGATTGGGGAGGGTTTTTTGGAAGGGACATCCTGCGTGACACTGCAGTGCCACTCCTAGATGGGCCCGGTGTTTGTGTCGGCCACTAGGGTCGCTAATCTTACTCACACAGTCAGCTACCTCATTGCGCCTCTTTTTTTCTTTGCGTCATGTGCTGTTTGGGGAGGGTTTTTTGGAAGGGACATCCTGCGTGACACTGCAGTGCCACTCCTAGATGGGCCCGGTGTTTGTGTCGGCCACTAGGGTCGCTAATCTTACTCACACAGCTACCTCATTGCGCCTCTTTTTTTCTTTGCGTCATGTGCTGTTTGGGGAGGGTTTTTTGGAAGGGACATCCTGCGTGACACTGCAGTGCCACTCCTAGATGGGCCCGGTGTTTGTGTCGGCCACTAGGGTCGCTAATCTTACTCACACAGCTACCTCATTGCGCCTCTTTTTTTCTTTGCGTCATGTGCTGTTTGGGGAGGGTTTTTTGGAAGGGACATCCTGCGTGACACTGCAGTGCCACTCCTAGATGGGCCCGGTGTTTGTGTCGGCCACTAGGGTCGCTAATCTTACTCACACAGCTACCTCATTGCGCCTCTTTTTTTCTTTGCGTCATGTGCTGTTTGGGGAGGGTTTTTGGAAGGGACATCCTGCGTGACACTGCAGTGCCACTCCTAGATGGGCCCGGTGTTTGTGTCGGCCACTAGGGTCGCTAATCTTACTCACACAGCTACCTCATTGCGCCTCTTTTTTTCTTTGCGTCATGTGCTGTTTGGGGAGGGTTTTTTGGAAGGGCCATCCTGCGTGACACTGCAGTGCCACTCCTAGATGGGCCCGGTGTTTGTGTCGGCCACTAGGGTCGCTAATCTTACTCACACAGCTACCTCATTGCGCCTCTTTTTTTCTTTGCGTCATGTGCTGTTTGGGGAGGGTTTTTTGGAAGGGACATCCTGCGTGACACTGCAGTGCCACTCCTAGATGGGCCCGGTGTTTGTGTCGGCCACTAGGGTCGCTTATCTTACTCACACAGCGACCTCGGTGCAAATTTTAGGACTAAAAATAATATTGTGAGGTGTGAGGTATTCAGAATAGACTGAAAATGAGTGTAAATTATGGTTTTTGAGGTTAATAATACTTTGGGATCAAAATGACCCCCAAATTCTATGATTTAAGCTGTTTTTTAGTGTTTTTTGAAAAAAACACCCGAATCCAAAACACACCCGAATCCGACAAAAAAAATTCGGTGAGGTTTTGCCAAAACGCGTTCGAACCCAAAACACGGCCGCGGAACCGAACCCAAAACCAAAACACAAAACCCGAAAAATTTCAGGCGCTCATCTCTAAGGAGCACCCAGCTTGTTGGATGCATACAGGATAAACAGCGAGTCAGTTTTCCTGACTCCAGCCGTTCTGGCTACATAAATCTTCAAAGCCCTGACTACATCTAGTAACTTGGAATCCTCCAAGTCACGAGTAGCCGCAGGCACCACAATAGGTTGGTTCAAATGAAAAGATGACACCACCTTCGGCAGAAATTGCGGACGAGTCCGTAATTCTGCCCTGTCCATATGGAAAACCAGATAGGGGCTTTTACATGACAAAGCCGCCAATTCTGACACCCGCCTAGCCGAAGCTAAGGCCAATAGCATGACCACCTTCCACGTGAGATATTTTAACTCCACGGTCTTAAGTGGCTCAAACCAGTGAGATTTCAGGAAACTCAACACCACGTTAAGTTCCCAAGGTGCCACTGGTGGCACAAAAGGGGGCTGAATATGCAGCACTCCCTTTACAAACGTCTGAACCTCAGGAAGAGAAGCCAGTTCTTTTTGAAAGAAAATAGACAGGGCCGAAATCTGGACCTTTATGGACCCTAATTTTAAGCCCATAGTCACTCCCGACTGTAGGAAGTGAAGGAACCGGCCCAGCTGGAATTCCTCTGTAGGGGCATTCCTGGCCTCACACCAAGCAACATATTTTCGCCATATACGGTGATAATGTTTAGCCGTCACGTCCTTCCTAGCCTTTATCAGCGTAAGAATAACTTCATCCGGAATGCCTTTTTCCGCTAGGATCCGGCGTTCAACCTCCATGCCGTCAAACGCAGCCGCGGTAAGTCTTGGAACAGACAGGGCCCCTGTTGCAACAGATCCTGTGTGAGAGGCAGAGGCCATGGGTCCTCTGTGAGCATTTCTTGCAGTTCCGGGTACCAAGTCCTTCTTGGCCAATCCGGAACAATGAGTATTGTTCTCACTCCTCTTTTTCTTACGATTCTCAGCACCTTGGGTATGAGAGGAAGTGGAGGAAACACATAGACCGACTGGAACACTCAGTGTGTCCACAGCTATCGCCTGAGGGTCTCTTGACCTGGCGCAATACTTTTGTAGCTTTTTGTTGAGGCGGGATGCCATCATGTCCACCTGTGGCAGTTCCTATCGATTTGAAATCTGTGTGAAGACTTCTTGATGAAGTCCCCACTCGTGCCTGCTGAGGAAGTCTGCTTCCCAGTTGTCCACTCCCGGAATGAACACTGCTGACAGTGCTTGCACGTGATTCTCCGCCCAACGAAGAATCTTGGTGACTTCTGCCATCACCCCCCTGCTTCTTGTGCCGCCCTGGCGGTTTACATGAGCCACTGCGGTGATGTTGTCTGATTGAATCAGCACCGGTTGGTTGCGAAGCAGAGGCTCCGCTTGACTCAGGGCGTTGTATATGGCCCTTAGTTCCAGGATATTGATGTGCAGACAAGCCTCCTGACTTGACCACAGCCCTTGGAAGTTTCTTCCCTGAGTGACTGCCCCCCAACCTCGGAGGCTTGCATCCGTGGTCACCAGGACCCAGTCCTGTATGCCGAACCTGCGGCCCTCGAGAAGGTGAGCACTCTGCAGCCACCACAGAAGAGACACCCTGGTCCTGGGGGATAGGGTGATCAGCCGATGCGATCCGGACCACTTGTCCAACAGATCCCACTGAAAGTTCCTCGCATGGAACCTGCCGAAGGGAATGGCTTCGTATGACGCCACCATCTTTCCCAGGACTCGCGTGCATTGATGCACCGACACCTGTTTTGGTTTTAAGAGGTCTCTGACCAGAGTCACAAGCTCCTGGGCCTTCTCCTCCGGGAGAAACACCTTCTTCTGGTCTGTGTCCAGAATCATGCCCAGGAAGGGCAGTCTCGTCGTAGGAATCAGCTGCGACTTTGGAATATTCAAAATCCAGCCGTGCTGTTGTAACACCTCCCGAGAGTGTGCTACGCTGATCAGCAACTGCTCTCTGGACCTCGCCTTTATGAGGAGATCGTCCAAGTATGGGATAATGGTGACTCCTTGCTTTCGCAGGAGCATCATCATTTCCGCCATTACCTTGGTAAATATTCTTGGTGCCGTGGACAGACCAAACGGCAACGTCTGGAATTGGTAATGACAGTCCTGTACCACAAATCTGAGGTACTCCTGATGAGGTGGATAAATGGGGACATGCAGGTAAGCATCCTTTATGTCCGGAGACACCATAAAATCCCCCTCTTCTAGGCTTGCGATGACCGATCTCAGCGATTCCATCTTGAACTTGAACCTTTTCAGGTAAATGTTCAGGGATTTTAAATTCAATATGGGTCTGACCGAACCGTCCGGTTTCGGAACCACAAACATTGTGGAATAGTAACCCCTTCCCTGTTGTGGGAGGGGAACCTGTACCACCACCTGCTGGAGATATAATTTGTGAATTGCCACTAACACTACTTCCTTTTCTATGGGGGAAGCTGGCAGGGCCGATTTGAGGTAACGGTGAGGGGGCATCACTTCGAATTCCAGCTTGTATCCCTGAGACACAATCTGTATAGCCCAGGGATCCACCTGTGAGCGAACCCACTGGTGGCTGAAATTTCGGAGATGCGCCCCCACCGCTCCTGGCTCCACCTGTGGAGCCCCAGGGTCATGCGGTGGATTTTGTGTAAGCCGGGGAGGACTTCTGTTCCGGGAAACTAGCTGTATTGTGCAGCTTCTTTCCTCTACCCCTGCCTCTGGCAAGAAAAGACGCACCTCGGACTTTCTTGCCTCTGTGCGATCGAAAGGACTGCATTTGGTAATATGGTGCTTTCTTAGGTTGTGATGGAATATATGGCAAAAAATTTGACTTCCCAGCCGTAGCTGTGGAAACTAGGTCCGAGAGACCGTCCCCAAACAATTCCTCACCCTTATAAGGTAAAACCTCCATGTGCTTTTTTGAGTCGGCATCACCTGTCCATTGCCGAGTCCACAGGACCCTTCTGGCAGAAATTGACATTGCATTTATTCTAGAGCCCAGTAGGGAAATGTCTCTCTGGGCATCCCTCATATATAGGACAGCGTCTTTTATATGCCCCAGGGTCAGTAATATAGTATCCTTGTCCAAGGTATCAAGTTCCTCAGACAGAGTATCTGTCCATGCTGCTACAGCACTACACATCCAGGCCGACGCAATTGCCGGCCCCAGTAGGGTACCTGAATGTGTATAAACGGACTTCAGGATACCTTCCTGCTTCCTATCCGCAGGATCTTTTAGGGAGGCCGTATCCTGTGACGGCAGGGCTACCTTCTTAGATAAGAGTGTCAAAGCTTTGTCTACCCTAGGGGAGGATTCCCAGCGTAACCTGTCCGTTGGCGGGAAAGGATACGCCATAAGTAACCGTTTCGAAATCTGTACTTTCCTATCAGGAGAATCCCAAGCTTTTTCACATAACTCATTTAACTCATGTGAAGGGGGAAAAGTCACTTCTTGCCTTTTTTCCCCAAACATATGAACCCTCTTGTCAGGGACCGGGTTTACCTCTGAAATGTGCAATACATCCTTCATTGCTATAATCATGTAGCGGATGGCTTTAGCCATTTTACGCTGCAACTTTGCATCATCGCCATCGACACTGGAGTCAGAATCCGTGTCGATATCTGTGTCAACAATCTGGGATAGTGGGCGCTTCTGAGACCCTGACGGCCTCTGCGCTGTAGGATGAGGCATGGGTTGAGACCCTGACTGTCCCAAGGCTTCAGCTTTATCCAACCTTTTATGCAAGGAGTTTACATTATCATTTAACACCTTCCACATATCCATCCAATCAGGTGTCGGCGCCGTCGGCGGCGACCCCACATTCATCTGCACCTGCTCTGCGTCCACATAGCCTTCCTCGTCAAACATGTCGACACAATCGTACCGACACACCACACACACAGGGGATGCTCTATTTGAGGACAGAACCCCCACAAGGCCTTTTGGAGAGACAGAGAGAGAGTATGCCAGCACACACCCCAGCGCTATATAACCCAGGAATTACACACTAACTTAGTGTTTACCCAGTAGCTGCTGTATTAGTGATTTTGCGCTAAGTTTATGTGCCCCCCCTCTCTTTTTACCCTCTTTCTACTGTGATTCTGCAAGGGAGAGCCTGGGGAGCTTCCTCTCAGCGGAGCTGTGGAGAGAAAATGGCGCTGGTGAGTGCTGAGGAAGAAGCCCCGCCCCCTCAGCGGCTGGCTTCTGTCCGCGATTTTGTGTAAAATAATGGCGGGGGCTCATGCATATATACAGTGCCCAGCTGTACATATGCTCTATTATGCCAGGAGGTACTCAATTGCTGCCCAGGGCGCCCCACCCCTGCGCCCTGCACCCTACAGTGACCGGAGTGTGCGGGTTTAATGTGGGAGCCTCATATGAAGACAGGAGTCTTCTGCGCCGATTTCGAAGTCTTCTTGCTTCTCTCGCCGGCTTCTGTCTTCTGGCTCTGCGAGGGGGACGGCGACACGGCTCCGGGATCGGACGACCAAGGGTGAGTTCCTGTGTTCGATCCCTCTGGAGCTAATGGTGTCCAGTAGCCTAAGAAGCACGACCTATCCGCAGTTAGTAGGTTTGCTTCTCTCCCCTTAGTCCCACATAGCAGAGAGTCTGTTGCCAGCAGATCTCTCTGAAAATAAAAAGTCCTAATAAAATACTTTCTTATTAGCAAGCTCAGGAGAGCTCACTAAAGTGCACCCAGCTCTGTCCGGGCACAGATTCTAACTGGGGTCTGGAGGAGGGACATAGAGGGAGGAGCCAGTGCACACCAGTAGTCCTAATTCTTTCTTAGAGTGCCCTGTCTCCTGCGGAGCCCATCTATTCCCCATGGTCCTTACGGAGTCCCCAGCATCCACTAGGACGTTAGATAAATGCCTAATAACTGCCTATGCTAAAACAGCGTCCCATTGGAGGCAGCATCTTACTGTATCTGGGCTAATCGCTGATACCGGCTGGGAGATATGTGTTTCATTTCACTAGCAGTTTAGTTTTGCAGAGCTGTAAGTCATGGATGCTGGAGGTCACATACCTATTACCCACTCTGCTTACCTGGAGGCTCGACTCATATTCTAAAATACCACCATTCAGCGGAAAAGCTTGCCAGCTGGGGCATCTCGCACTAGTGTTCTTGCGCTCATTGTGGTTGCTGTTGCCGCTTTGCTGCTTGTAAAGACATCTCTGCTATTTATAATGCCACCTGGAGTGACCTTTTTATGTGACCCCCGACATGCTAGCGAGAACACTGACCTTTGCTTATGATCCCCCGCAACGCTATTGGGAACACTGGACTGACCATTTCTTATTACCCTGACTTTCCTATTTAAAATACTTCCTGCACCGTCCTTTTGCTGATGTACCTTCACCCTGCTTTTATCTTGCTGTTTATACCATCTACCGCCTATATTCACTGGTTGCATAAATCACATTTGGATCACTCCTGCTGTAGCTCTGTCATTACTGCCCCCTGCTGCTAAACTGTGCCCAGTTGGTGGTTACCTTTAGTACTACATCATGCCTTCCTCATCTAGTAACGTGGAGTGGTACCTGCAGTTACTTCTATTATCTAGTCTCTTGCTTTCAGTGAAGCTGCACTACTTTGTGTCCCCGAGATAACCATATTGGTGAACACATAGCATTCCTCACCAAATAGGTGAAGTCCTCACCAAAATCAGTTCTGTTAATTAAACAAGTGCCTGCGATTTTAATTACGTTTGCGGAAGGGGGGGAAAAATTAGTTAATATAAAAAAATATATTTATACTAGTTACCAGCCTGTCAAAATTGTGGAACAACATAACAGTAATGTCAGCACCAGCGGTTGTGCGCGCCCAAATGAAGCAACAATTGAATTGCTCCATTGGGTGCCATCTAGTGGCTGTTGAGACGCAAAACACTTGAAACCCATTAATAGAAAGTAGGAAGCCTTATCGACGCCAAACGCACCTAGGCTCGCAGAGGTAGGACTTTCCTCTCTTTAATAAATAGAACCCATAATGTTTAATAGAGGTGTACAGAATATTTTCTATCTGTTTTTCCTGGATTGATTTTTGAATAGTATCATCTTACAGATCTTTGAATTGTGTTTGGCATGTTGAGCAAACAAACAACAAAAACCTCATTATATTGACGGCACAAATTGCTTGTAATGATCTTTTCTTATCTCATATTCCTCCCATTAACGTCGTTATTGTGTTAATGTCTCGCTATGAAACTACTTCAAAACAGTTGTAGAAATATCTACCGTAATTTATTGCTTTTGACTCCAATGTCATGTGTAGAATGGGGAATTAAAAGAGCAGAAGTGGATGTGCAGCTGAGAACATATTTATGAGCAGAGCCTGATTGAGACCCCATGTGGCCATGGGCAAGATATTGGTATGGAACCCTTTCTCACCTCTATTTGTGAAAAACAAAAACACATGTAAAAATGGGTTAGGGTAAATTTTGGACCTTAACGGAGAGCCTAGGTTAAAAAAATAAGTCACATTGAAGTCTCCGCGGAGCGATGGCAGACATTTTATTAGGTGAACCAATATTCATGAGAAGGCAACCTAACATTTCACTAGGGACAAGTGACATCATGAACGCCATCTCCAACATCATAGGCAATTACCCATCATAATATAGAAATCTGAACTCTATCACCAAAAACGTGACTGTTAGCAATATAAAACACCTCTATATCAAGTGGCGGATTTTACTTAGTTTACCATAGCAAAATATGACACCCCAGTGACAGGCTGCCTGGCAGTTGCCTCCCATTGGAAGCGCTCCATTCTAACCACGGCTAGACAGGCAGTCCCAGGGAGAACTATTTTCTCCCCCTGGGGCTGCCAGTCCAGACTGCAGTTATCAGAGAAAGTGCTTCCAATGGAGTGCTATAACAGAAGACCTTTCCGGCTTCTAAGGGCTGCAGCCGATGCAGTCCCTAGAAACCTAGGATACCTGTTAATTTGTGTGCGTGTGTCGGTTCATGATCCCGTGCAAGAGCACAAGCCAGCTGTGCATTTCAGACCTGCAGAGCAGACTCTCCGAGAATGATTGGCTGGAGAAGCCGCTTTCTACATCCCAGATATATTATTACGATTTGGAGCTAGAATAAAGGAATCCACACGCCTTAGGAAAATTGTTATCCTCCACACACCCACCCACCATGCGTGCCTGTAGTCCCGACCATGCTTATTAATCAGAGCTGCTGGGATTTGGTGTTTGGATGTCTCAGGACCTGTGTCAGTCTCTGGTATCTGGAGTAGTGTTGTGCTCGGTGGTCTAATGTAGCTCCTTCTCATAGAGTTGGAAGAAGCTCTATCCTCAGGAGAGTTACAGACACTAGCACCAGGTATTTGACTAGACCCAGAGCAGAGCGCGGAGTCTTACTCCATCAATGGTCTTCTCCAGGGAACCCCGCAAGGGGATTTGGGTTTCACGGTCACAGCCCCCTGTCTGGTTTAGCTGAGCTAGTGTAACGGTATCAGTGGTAATAAATAGGACTGATGGATGGAGACTGTGAATAGAGTCGGGTTAGAATCAATGGAGTCTGTGAATATTATTGGACTGGAACCGAAGAAGAATGTGAATAACATCAAACTGGAACCAATGGAGACTGTGATGATATCATACTGGAACCAATGGAGACTGTGATAATATTAGACTGGAACTAATGGAGACTGTGATGATATCATACTGGAACCAATGGAGACTGTGATAATATTAGACTGGAACTAATGGAGACTGTGATGATATCATACTGGAACCAATGGAGACTGTGATAATATTAGACTGGAACTAATGGAGACTGTGATGATATCATACTGGAACCAATGGAGACTGTGATAATATTAGACTGGAACTAATGGAGACTGTGATGATATCGGACTGGAACCGATGGAGACTCTGATAATATTGGACTGGAACCGATTGAGACTGTGATAATATCGGACTGGTACCGATGGAGACTGTGATAATATCGGACTGGAACCGATGGAGACTGTGATAATATTGGACTGTCTGGAACCAGTGAAGGCTGTAGCGATGTTCACTCAGAATAAATGCAGGTAATAGTGCAATATCTGGAAACACTGAGGAACACAGCTACAAAGCTAACACACACAGCTGTGTGACTTATGGCTCTGGCAACCTGAACACTGGGAAGCAGGAAGCTTTATATATCTTGGCGTCACTGGATTGGCTGAGGCAGCATGGGATTGGTCAGAGACTGATCAGCAGTGTGCAAGATGGCGCTGTCCATGCTGCCAGGCCGGCAGGAACAACGCCATGTGAGACGCCGCCACAGCACCCCCCTTCTGCCACACTACAGTCCCGTGCAAGAAATTACCACAGCTGTGAGGGCAGCATGCCGCTAATCCACCTGAGCATGCCAGGCCCTCACAAGCAGCCAGATGGGTAACAAACGGGGAGCAGTCCACACCACACTCCCTGATGTTTTGAGAAAAGCTACACAGCCCCTGAACAACCTTCCCCTCTCTCCAAAACATACCGCTGCCCCAATGTATCTGTAAGCGAGCGCATACTGTATCTCCTCAAATTCCAACAGCAGGGACAAAAGTCCTGACTGGTCACTTCACTAAGATCGATACTGCCTGCCTAAACTGGGACAGGTGAGATGTATGTTACGGCAGGGAAAAAAATAATTATAAGTAACTTCAATAGAAAGTGCTATGAGTATAAAATGAGAGGCAGGGCAGTAAATAGGGGTGTACTAACATTCCCTCTGGGCATAGCACTGTTACTGTCCTAAGACATCTGCATTTGGCTTGGGGGTGCCCAGAATTGTAACCCTGCATCCAGCAACCTGCTGCAGAGCTTCCCAGGGCGTTCAAAGGACACTCTGGGCACCATAAGCGTATTTACAATAGGTGCAGGGTGTGTGGGGCACACAGGCCCCACACCGCACACCCTGCACCCAGAAGAAAGTTACCTTGTACCAGCAAGCAGGCCCCTCCTCCTTTGCTGCGACATCTTCCCAGGGACATCTTCAGGAAGATGGCGCTGCACCGTGAAAACAAAGACTGGAACTGTGCCAGAGCCTTTGCACAAGGACCCCCACGGGTGTTAATGTGACCCAGCCGGGCACCCACCCTGTAGCCTGCAAAGCCGCCTGCGCATCCTTAGAATGCTCCAGGTAGATCTCTTCGGCCTGGTACAGCAAACTATGGGGCAGATGCATTAACCTGGAGAAGGCATAAGGAAGTGATAAACCAGTGATATGTGCAAGGTGATAAAGGCACCAGCCAATCAGATCCTAACTGTTAATTTACATATTGGAGCTGATTGGCTGGTGCCTTTGTCACCTTGCACATATCACTGGTTTATCACTTCCTTATGCCTTCTACAGGTTAATACATCTGCCCCTATATGTCTAACCATACCAATAACGTGTGCAAATTAAAACTTCAGGCAAAATAAATCCCACAGCGTTTTATCCAATCCCCACTACAATCGGAGAGCTACAGTACATCTGGTATTATAGAAACACCCATTCCTTTATGAAATAGGCCCCTTTTTGAGGACTAAAAGGAACTATTGCCTGCACAAAGAAGCTCAGGCAGCCATTTTGTGTTCTGAGCCAAAATCCTTCCTGCTGCCTATTAATGTGCAAGGAACCAGAGACATTACCTCAGTGATGTCATGGGTTTCTACTATTTGGGTCGGCTAATATTTTATTGTTCATTTGGGTGTTGGGGTTAATAAAACAGTTTTTCTTTTCCTATATGAAACTAAAAACTTAGAAGAGTTACATAGAACGGTTTTATTATTCCCCACTGATTAATGCAATCACACTATTATATTAGGTGATGGGGTAGCCACAGAAAGTTTTATCGATATGGTTCTAATTGCCTGATGAGGGCTGTAGAAACCTTACACTGCTAATAGAACGGCAATTAGATTGGTCTAGTGGCATCACGCCAGGCAGTGATTTCATTCTCTCGTTTACAGCTGGCCCACGGAGGGAGAGAGTCGGGAAGTCAGATTTGAAAAACAGTAAACAGTTTTGAAAAATGCAGGGCGATTAGAGAGGCTTGGGCACCATGGCGCATCATAGCAATAAAGTTTTTTTCTATTCATCAAATTTGGAATCTTTTTTATTTTCCTCACCACTGAGGTCTTGTATAGCAGTACAACTGAGCACCATTGCTTATTAAGACTTAGGGGGAGATGTACCAAGCAGTGAAAAGAGTGGAGAAGTGAGCCAGTGGAGAAGTTGCCCATGGCAACCAACCAGCTGCTCTGTATAGTTTTATAGTATACAAATTATAATATTACTTTAACGCTGATTGGTTGCCATGGGCAACTTCTCCACACTTTTCACTGCTTAGTACATCTCCCCCTAATCAACGTTTACTTAATAGCGCCAGCATATTCGTTGTGCTTTACAATTGGGAACAAAACAAGACTGGGTAATTACAGACAGACAAAGCAGTAAGGGGGAACTGCTTGCAAGCTTATAATATACAGGGGAGTCCAAGTTAAGGAGTGCATGGAGATCAGTTATTCTATTTACGATCATTATTGATCTGTAAGGTTCTGCAGTGCTCCGCAGTGCTGGAGAGTATAGAAAACTGGGACATAGCATACTTGCAGACATAAATGCTTTCCACTCCGGGAGATGCCCGAAGAGGAGAAGCAGGTGGGCAGTGATGTGGGTGGGGTAACTGCATCATTAGGCCCCACCCCCTTGCTGGGACTGGAGTAAATTTGCTTATGGGCAGGGCTAAAATTACATGATAATCATAGATCGTGTCATTAGGTCCCGCCCCCTCCACCAGGGCCACAGATTAACTATATTTATCTCCCCATTCTGCCCTTTTCAGTAGGAAGTATGAGACATATATAAAATGGGACATAAAAGGTAGATAAAATAAATGCTGACAAGAAACAGAAGGTAGGGATGGCTACACTCACTTAGAAAACATAATTAAAGGGAGCACAGCTGAAATAAGGAGTTTGTCTCACTGGTAATGGAGACCTACTGTAGAGGGTCTAAAGGTGGCCATACACTAGTGCAAACTTCTTGGAGGGGAGAAGTCACATACGTTGCCCTTGAACTGCCCAGCAGCTTCCCAAGCGGCAGGATCGCATACGATACATCATATGCAGTCCTTTGGCATACGATGCATCATATGCGATCCAAGCCAAGACTGCCAGAGCCGGCTGCCTCCGAGAAATCTATAGTGCAGCCTCTGCTATCCACCGGCTCCGATCCGGTGAGCATGGGACCGCGCATCGCATCGGATTGACCTGTGATTTGCCACTTTTCATCCGATTTCTCGGCCCGATGCATTGAAATCGGATGAAATTGGGTGAAATCAAACTAATGTATGGGCACCTTTAGTACTAATCCTTAGAGAGAGAAAGTGGAGAGATAAAGTACCAGCCAAACAGCTCCTAACTGCCATGTTACAGGCTGTGTATGAAAAATTACAATTAGGAACAGATTGGCTAGTACCTTATCTCCATCCACTTTATCTCTCTCCAAAGCTTGACACGCCCCATTTTCAGAAGCACTGATCATCCCCGCCATCCAGCCTGCCCTCAAACAACCGCAAACTGTCACTCAGGCTGCAGCTTCGGAGAAATGCAAGAGATGTTGCAGTAGAAGGCTGGTGCATGCATAGCACAGATTCTACGCAAGTGCCAATCTTCTAAAATCAGAGTAGTACGCAAACCATCGTGTTTGCGCAATATTCTATATCAGGCCCTGTGTCATCTGCTGATGTAGCTGTGTTTATTTGCCCTGTTCTTGTCCTATATTATCTTCAACTGTAAGTCACTGTTTTCCTGTTTTGATTATTTGTTTATGTACTAAGCAGTGAAAAGAGTGGAGAAGTGAGCCAGTGGAGAAGTTGCCCATGGCAACCAATCAGCTGCTCTGTATAATTGTATAGTATGCAATTTATAAATGTTACTTCAGTGCTGATTGGTTGCCATGGACAACTTCTCCACTGGCTCACTTCTCCACACTTTTCACTGCTTCATGAATAGATCCCTCACAGAAAGGTTTTTTTTTATTACCTTCCCGCCATATATGCCCAAGAAGGCTGAGAATGTAGCAGGCTTATGTGATATTTCACAATGAAGGACTAGGATTAACACGGGCCGAAAGTGACAAAACTACTCTATAAATAGTGTGCAGAAATCTAATGCAAGTGTATTGGTCTCTCAGCATCTGCCCGAATCGTGGTTCTATTACCGACACAGCCGCCTCACACACAGCCAGATAGCATAAGAAATGGTGATTCTTATTTTAGAATTAGAAATGACTACATTTCCATCAAGACTATTTTTTATGTTTTATAATTTGATCTTTTGACTGTAGAAAAACGTGTTAGCGTTACAGGTTGCTGCGCTCATAGATTATTTGCAAGGCTGATTGGGCAATGCTCAGCAATGTATGGATACATTTGTCAGTAATCGGTATTAATGAGTTTGCACCCTCAACCCTCTTTCGCAAACACATATTGCACTAGAAGCAGTTTTAAATCCATTAGAAAAACGCATTGCTGCAGCACTACGTTGATACGTTCTATTTTAGGTGGACAGCTGAAGTGGAAATTAGAGTGACATATGGGTCTTTTTATTGACCTAGTAGACAAATGTGTTTTATGGACATAGCACCTGGGGAGGGGGGGTGGGAGTGTGTGTGTGTGTGTGTGTGGGGGGGGGGGGGGGTGCAGTCACTATGCCGACACCAAAGTCAACAGTTGCCATATGTAGAATTCCAACGTGTAATGTTGACACACTCACAACACAGACAGTAGGGTTAGGCTGTGGGAGGGGATGGGTAGGTGAGTAGGGGATGGTACCCAGCCCCACCAGGGTATTAACGAAGATCAAACATTTGTGTGGTTAAGTTACAGCTACAGAATGAAAGCCTGTACTGAGCCATCATTGTGCAGTGCATGGACCATAATCATTCACATCCTGGATAGTTTGGATATCAAATCTGTCCAGTCCTCGCATCCCTCATTCATCGGATTCCACGCTGTTAAATGAAGATCATCTCCATACATCTTGCAGTGCATTGAGGCCCACCAGCAATGGCGTTTTTAGAGAGGATGGGACCCGCGTGCAGCCTCCGTCGCGGGCCCCTCCTCTTCGGCAGCAGTAGACCCTGGCATAAAGTCAGAGTCTACTGCGCATGCACAGGTCTCCGGGAACATGGCGCCCATACCTTGTTCTCAGGACATCCGTGGCGGCCATTTTCCAAGTGAATGCTGACTGCAGTGCAGGGGATGCCACATCAGGACTCCGGAGGAATAAGTATACAATATAGATGCAGTGTGTGTAGTGTGAGCCGTCCTGGACCCAGGGGCCTGTGTGCACTGCACGAAAAGCCTATGCCCGCCGGTACTCATGGCGTCACTCCACCTGTCATGCTTTCCGCCGGATCATCATTCTGACTCAGTGCACATTACACTATGTACCTAACCTCAGAGTTTTGTAAACCATATAAAAGCACTCTGCCTGCGGCGTCACAGTGATAGAATTCTTCCGCGGCTGTGTATAGCCTTTGCATGTTACAGTAATAGAATGTATTATTCCTTATAACACAAAAGTCTCAATTTGAAACAATCCAACCTCTTATCCAGCTGTGCCCTTCACTGACGGCTATTCATTTCATCACAGGCACAAGTGACATCACTCCTCTCCAAATGGAAGAATATATTGGACAGGTTACAATAGTCATATAAACATATACACTGTATAGGTGCTGCCATGCTGTTTACTCAAGAAAGATACACATGAAATATCAGCCACACATATGGTTACATCTCATCCCAGAAACCGGGAAACCCTTTGCGTGATTGTACAGAAGAATACTGCCCCGCAATGATGCTACAAATATTTGGGGTGGTCCTCAGGTTGCCGACTGTCGGAACCCCGGCGCACAGTATACCGGCGCCGGAATCCCGACAGATATTCTCCCTCGTGGGGGTCCACGACCCCCCTGGAGAGAGAATAAATAGCGTGGAATGCGTAGCGTGCCACCGTGCCAGCAGCGTGGCGAGTGCAGGAAGCCCGCAAGGGGCTCATTTGCGCTCGCCACACTGTCGGTATGCCGGCGGTCGGGCTCCCGGGGCTGGTATACTGGTCGCCGGCATACCATACTACACCCAATATTTGTGTAGCCTGGTGTAAGTCTGGCTATTGTTCAACATTAAAGATCTCGCAACATAAACTGTGTACTTTCATCTGGAGTCCTTTAAACCTTGGATTACAGTTTCTGTCATTTAATATAATGCTGCATAAAGGTGACATAGGTGACACACAGAAACAAGGCTGTAGTTATTTGTAGCATCTCTTCCAATATCCTCCAACCCTTCCCATACACACTTATTACTTGCTTTTGTTCCCCATTACAGGACCCTTTTCAGACTGCACCTACTCCTCATACAACAAGACTTTGCCACAGCCTGAAAACCTTCAAATATTCCCTAACAAATATGTCTACTTAAGGCAAGCTGGGCAAATTCCTGAACCACCTCTTTATCTTATTTAAGCTTTTATCACCGCTGTACAGTCCATTCAAAACTTTAATTTCATCTCTGTCTCTATTCTAAGAACCTACTGACCCCTAAACCAACATCACTCTGCAAATGAATGACATTGGTCAGTACACGCTTTCTCAGTGCAATCTGACTCCGCCAATAGGCAATCTGTTTAATAATAATAATAACAATAATTGTAAGCTTTTATAAACGATCTTTACTTCTTTACAGTGTTTGTCCCTGTAATATAACTTACGTTCTTCCCAATGGTAAAGAATTGCGAAAAATTTTGTGGGGAACTTAACATTCGAGAAATTCTGGTCAACATCCCACGATATTCCCGTAAAGAATTCATAATGCTGAATCCTACAGTACAAATATGTTTAGCTCACATAATTTGTCAAGCATCTTCTTACTCATTAGTCATAGACACGGGCAAAACCTCCACTTGTCATCTTTAGGTGGTCTATTCATGAAGCAGTGAAAACTGTGGAGAAGTGAGCCAGTGGAGAAGTTGCCCATCGCAACCAATCAGCTTTAAAGTAACATTTAGAATTTGAATACTATACAATTGTATGGAGCAGCTGATTGGTTGCCATGAACAACTTCTCCACAGGCTCACTTCTCCACTCTTTTTACTGCTTCATGAATAGACCCCTGGGTTTGAAACATCTCCCCCTAAATATGTCTAATAGGGTAGCCAATCCCAGGCCGTTTTTTCAATCCCAGGTATCGGGATTGAAAAATGTCGGATTGGCTTTTAACTATGTGGCCACCCCTTCGCCCTGCCCCGCACACATAACTCACCATATTCTGGGGCGGGCGGGTGGGGAACATCCTCCTCTCTCTCCTGGCGGCTCCCAGCGGCGTGTGACGGCGCAGCGTGACCTCTCACGCTGTGCTGGGGAGCCAGAAGAAGGAAGCCGAGCAGCGTCTGAGCATCCCGTGGACGCTCAACGCTGATCCCTCAATCCCCGGGATTGGAGACGTTTTTGGCCCTAAATCCCGATCCCGGGATTGGCCACCATAATGTCCAAGCATGTTTTTTTTAACCCCTTTGTTTTGGGTAACCATGTTAAGAGGGAGATACTTTTTTTTCTCAGGGGGAAATGTACTAAGCCTTGAAAAGTGCTAAAACGGAGAGAGCTAAAGTACCAGCCAATCAGCTCCTAACTGCCATGTTACAGGCTTTCTCTCTCTCTCCACAGCTTAGTACATCTGGCCCTCAGCCTGCACAAGGTGACAGTATGCAGACAGACCCCTTGTTGTGAACTGGTGTCAGAGATGTGGCTCAGCTGTATGTAACAGCTACTAAAGGAATGCTTTACTTATACCCCTTTTAGACCGCCAGAGATGGGTCGCACCTGGGATCCTGACACGGGTGCTTCCCGGCCCCTCGCTACCGCTGTTCCAACCCAGCATAGTGCCGGGTTGGTTATGTCAGCGGGGGGGCGGCGCTTAGAGATCACATGATCTCCAAGCGCCGCCCGTCCATACAGAGTGAACGGGAAACGGGTCAATGCAATCCGGCTTCCCATTCACACTGCACAGCGAGACGGGTTGAACAGGCGCTCGACCCGGATTATTATAACACTGCCCTTTCAGACCGCACAGTAACACGGGTTATGCGCGCTCATGTGCAATAACCCGTGTTAGAAGCTGGCGGTCTAAAAGGAGTACGAACTTCCCTTTTTCAAAGGATTTATGTACACAGAAAAAGAAATGGGAACGGCACCGTGGAACAAGGTAGCATTGTTGCATTACAGCATGGGACATGGGTTAGATTCTGGCCAGGTCAGTTTCTGTGAGGAGTTTATGGGGATGAACAGTAGTCAGTTTGTCGGCATTGAATATCTTGGCCTATCGTATGGGGACATGACAATGCTGACATGGTTGTAAGGTTCGGTAAACCATTTAATCTGTTTTGGCTGTTTTACTCTAAATGTTATAGTAAAGCATACTGTCAACAAAGGCAAAATGCTTTAACTGACTTTACAACAGGGTTGGCATACTGGCATCAGAATAGTGTCCCCATACAGTTTACCAACATATCTACTGTGGATAAACAGTGTATGACTAGGATGCATGAGGAGACTCTGCTGATTTATACGACACTTGTATATTGTGTGTGACTGAGTCTGTATATGGAGCAGAACAGAACTTGTATTGGAAAATCGCTGCGGCTGCTACATTGTAGCACTTCATGTACACATTCAAAGACTCAGTCACACACACATATACACGTGTCATATCACATTAATCAGCACAGTCTCCTTGTGTATCCTAGTCACAATGCATTACGAATAAGACACATTTTTGGCCAAAAAGATGCCCAACAGTAGGAGGTTCTCACACCACCTTTTTTGAATCACGGAGCCCTATAGTATCAAAAGTTTTCACAGACCCCTAGAGCAAAAGATTGTTAGAGAATTTCAGAAAAAAAATATTAAATCGAATAAGTTGCGGTTACACAGTTTGTCATCTGTAGGCTCAGTTATGTAGTGAGGGACAGGATTCACTTCTGTTTGTCCACATTTCTTATTATTGGCAGCCACCAACACTGGTTTTGCCTATTATAATGACCATCAATTATTTCAATTGGCCTTAAGGCCCATACACACGGTGAGATTCGGGCTATGCCTGATTTTCACTATCTGACAGGGGCTAGGTCGGCATCGCAAGCACATATTGAGTGTTCTTGCGATACTGACTATGTGCGATTTTGGCTAAGTGTCAATTTTGACTCTCTTCTATAGAGATAGTCAAAATTGACTTGCCTGCACAGTCTATCTAGGCTTGCGATGCTGACTCCGCGGGACAGCGCATTGGCATGAAATCGGGATCGCAAGGTGACTTTACCTTGCGATCTGCACTAACTTTTCTTACGATTTTGACTATATAGTCAAAATCGTAAGAAAATATCTCACCGTGTGTACACACTGGGTGTGGATTATTAGATCTACACTAAAAAGGTCTACAGTCAATAGGTCTACCACTAATAGTAGACATGCATTAGGTCGACAGGGTCAAAAGATCAACATAGAATAGGTAGACAGTGGTGGGAAAGGTTGACAGGGTAATGGTCGACACAAAAAAGTACACAATTTTTGGGTTTTTTTTGTCACTTTTCTGCAACAAACAAACACCGTTATTGTACCGCTTCGCTTGCCATTTTTCGGGCAGTCGTAGTCCACGTAGATGGTAAAGTATGAAAAAGTTGGAAAACCCCCCCAAAACTTGTGTCTACCATGTGTGTCAACTTATGACCCTGTCGACCTTTTACACGTTGACCTTTTCACCTTGTCAAATTAATGCATGTCTACCATTAGTGGTAGACCTATTGACTGTAGACCTTTTTAGTGTAGAGCTATAGTCCGGATACCTCCTGGACCACCAAACCAAGGCATCCATTTTGGGACCCACTGACATAGGCATTATAAAAAGTTTAACAAATGGTATTTAGACATTAGTACAATATAACATAAGTTAAAATAAAATAGATTAAAAAATAAAAAGCTAGCTAAAACTATACATAATTATATATAAAATGATCACATAAAATACAAACAATGGCACACAATATTTGAATCATTATGACACGCCTTGAAGTATAATTACAATGGAATTCTTTATTTGACAGCTCCGCAAACAGAACAGAAAGAGTTTCATGTATCTGAAAAGTAAAAACGGTAATAGACAGACCACATTTTGTTTTATTTTTGCCATGCTGAAACAATTAAAAACAGGAAACAATCAAAGTAAAACAAACAAAATTGATTGTGCTCACAGGGCTAATAAAATAAAAAGGGGTGTAGGGAATTTTAAAAGGAGTGACCAAAATAATAAAAATTAAAAAAAAGTAACAAAAAGTAAAAAAATTAAAATAGTAAATTAAAAACAGGAAGAGATGATAGAAAAACTTCCCAGAGAGAAAGGTCAAGGTTCGGGGGTTACTTGGGAGAAATACATCAAATATTTATAAATCGAAAAAAGTTCAACAATAGCTTCAGATTATACATATTCATTTACCATCTTAAAAATAGTTACATATTTTGCCATAATATTTTCAGTCAAGGTTTTATTTAATTTCTTTTTTTGTTGGGATATTTTTTTTTATATATATATATTTCTTTCAAGGTTTATAATAAAAAGCAACACTTTCATGTACATAAAACTGTACAAAACAAGGCAGCATCACAAGCAGGTAAATTAAATTTTCGTGTTAGCCTCTTTCCATTGGTATATATGTGATTAACGTATCACATTTGCAGACACCTCAACAGGTCAGGAGGCAAAGAGAATCAACACTAAAAATCTAAGAACAGGCTTTGATCAATTTTTTTTAAAACTTTTTTTATTTTTGTTTTTAATACACTCTGTATTCTGTGGGATCTTTTCATTATACTCGGCATTCCAGATCAGACTACTGTGCCAACCGTAGCCACTACAGGCCAGATTTGTCATCACGTAAGATTTTGTAACCTTTGGTTTCGGTCCGACACCCCTCCTCCCATATATAGTATGTGTGTTAATATAGTGCAGACTTCAAATGAAAGTTCTATTTAGGTAGGATTCACCCAACCTCTTTTTTTTTTTTTTTTTAACTATTGCACATACAATTTAAGGAAAGGGGGACATATCGTTGTATAAACCTGGCATGAGAAACATAGGTTCCCCCTATGCCCATTGAAATTTCACCATTTCAGTATCAAACACAAAGCAAAGTAGAGGAGAGCTGCCCCTTTACGCAAGGAAGGTACAAGGACTACTAATATCAGCACTGATGCTTTCCCTAGTTATTTTCTTGCAAATGTCCAAAATGATATCAAAACAACTCAGCATGTCTTAAAGGGTTGGGTATGGAAGGTAGACAGTGGGGATCAGTGGCGGCTCCAGAGTTAGGGTTGCAGCGCAGTCGAAATTTTAAATAGGGGAGCCACAAACTGACTCAGTGGCAGTAGGCGTGGCTCCCCTATTTGAAATTTGGACTGCGCTGCAGCCCCACCAATGTAGCCGCCCCTGGTGGGAATTAATCGGTGGACTTAAGACAGGTATACAGTAAGATCATCAGTGACTATGTCATCTGTCACTATGTAACCTCACTGTGTTGGCACCACCATCAAGACAGGGATAAAATGCTACTTAGTGCATTTTTACGCTAGCTTGGAGCTATGACTTTAAACATGTTCATGTTCATAGGTGGCACTGCACCAGTGACGGGATCCTGGCGCAGCCGGCAAAGTGTGGTCCACATAGAGACTGGTGACAATGACCATCTGACTTCATATCTGCCTGAAATCCACCAATTGATCCTGCTTATTTACTGTACCACACTGTGTGAGGAAAAGCTCATGGTGGTGTTCCATTCGCAGGCATTACACACAGCTTTGCGGCCTAGAGGAGCTGGTAGAGTACCCATAGAGCAAAGTGCTTGTAAAGTTTGGGATAAAAGTTCCCCAGAAAATGGATTCCCCACTTGTATATACACCAATCTACTTATTGAATGCACTGGATCATGTCTATGATGGCTGTGTTGACATGCATGTGATGGGGTGCACAAGTCAAATCAAAACATTGTGTCCTTGAAATCCTGCTATTGTTCCTGCGCCAAGCCTAACATGCCTCTACTCAAAAAGTTTGAATGACGACACATCCGACATCTGTAAATAGCCATTGTCTTGCAATAGGCAGCTGTTATTCCCAGTAATACCCACAGGAAGCCTTATATGAACTCTTCTAATATGGAAACAATGAGAACTTCCATGTTAGCCGCCATATGCAAGTCCCATTTTCCCATCTTGCTCTGCATGCCTTCCTATCAGGGCTTGCTCTAGAGAGGAAGACGTTTATCAGTGTACTATGGCGTAACCACTTCTCTGGCCAAGCCGTTTCTTTGTGGTTTTAAAAAATCTATACCTACCAGTCTCTGCTATTTACCGGTCAAAGTCTTAAGTGTCCAACTGTCTTAATAAGCCGTCAAATTGGGCCACCCGGTCTTCTATACTCTGTGAAATGTTAAGCATAACTGCACCAAAAATAGACTATTGGCAAACACAATCTCTACCATCCTCATTAAAAAAAGCAGCAATAATTATAGGTCAACTTAGGTCCCACTGTCCAATTTTTTTAGGGATGTGGATAACTAAGAATATACCCAGATGGATATGTGTGTTTGTATCATATCACATGAGGGCATGATCTACCACTCATACACACTCTATTCTCCTGCAGGTCTCTGCAGCCCAGCAGGAATAAAGAACTTCAAAAAGAAGAAGGGTTTAATAAGAAGGCAACACATTCCAAATGGGTCGGAGGCTAATGGCGAAAGCAATGGAATGGGCAAGCTACTGTAAGTGGCATGGTGCTGAAAATCCAAAGAGAGCAGGTACATTTTATGAGCTGTAGAGCTGAAAAAGTCATTTTTAAATGATTATTGGTATCCCCAAACAAAGACAATGGGGTCTAGGTACTAAGCATTGGAGAGAGATAAAGTCAACAGAGATAAAGTACCAGTCACTCAGCTCCTAACCGCCATAGTACAGACTGAGTTTGAAAAATGACAGGACCTGGTTAGTTGGTACTTTATCACTCTCCAAGGCTTAGTAAATAGACCCCTATGTTACAGATGCTGGTGTTATTTCCAGGCCTTTATCACCGGTTTCAAGGACTGTGCTCCAAATTGAATGCAAACACAACATTTTGACTCTTAAAGTATACCCCTGTTCTCTACATCCATCGTGGGTAGCCATTTTTTTTTATTGGCATAACCGATATTCATTAAAATGCAGTCTTTTCATTCACTAGGAACTAGTAACATAACTTCCCAGTTAAATTACAAGATTGTGTCCTTCTGAATATTGCATACCACCCAAGTGCTTCAGTTGGGGAATTGGGTCACTGTACATAGCACACAAATAAGGGTTAGTACTGTCAAATCACACTGGGGTGTGTCCAGAATTTGGGTGTCACCTTCACTAAAATCATCCACTCAGTGCCGCATTCTCCTGCGTAGAATACATCAGTGGGACAGACCGCCCGACTCTTCTAGAATCAGGATGAGCTATCATCCTAGGAGGAATGAGCACCCTAGAGGCAAGCACCAGCCCTGTATGTCCCTTGCACAATCTTCCTAAGACTAATTTAATAACAGTGCAATATGCAGAAATGTACTGTAGCCTGTAGAAACAAATCATACCTTTGCCTTCATTCAAGTTTTGTAGCTGTGCTGTACTGGAAAACCTTTGTCTGGAATCTGACCGGTTGCTATGGGTCACAGCCAGTAGCGGTTTCAGAAGTGGGGTTGCAGGGCAGTCCAAAATTCAAATAGGGGAGCCACACCAACTGCCAGTGAGTCCAAGATGGCAATGTTTAGCAGCATTTGGGGTGGCAGTTGGTGTGACTCCCCTATTTTAATTTTCGACTGCCCTGCAACCCCACTTCTGAAACCGCCACTGGTCACAGCACATCTTATAAAATAACCCATTAGTAGATCTTTAGCACAAGATGTGCATAGATACAAACATCCACAATCAATGCAAAACTAGGTGACAAGAGAAGATGCAGATGTTAAATTACACTTACAAGTAGAACAGGTAGGGTGCAAAAATATTACAACATTATAATAATACAGTATCTGGACATCAATACATACTGTACTAATTAAATGCTTCCAATAGTAGAGGCAGTATTGACTATTACAAAGACCATGACCAGCCCTTCTTGGCCAAAACAATATGTATCGGTGATAAATAACATATGTGCTTGGGCTGGGGAAGGGGGAATGACCTTTGCATGACCTTTCAAATTTTAGGTAGTCTCAAGCAATGGAGAAAGAAAGTGGCGTTACCCAAAGCATCCAGCTTCTAAAGATGGGTACACACTAGGCGATGTTCTCGGTGAGTGACATCGCCTAGTGTTTCCCATGGCGGGTATACCCACTGTGCGATATCGCACAGTGACATCATGCCACGGCCGGCCAGAGCATGCAGCTTTGGACGTGGCGTTCACAATGGGCAATATAGTAAACTATATCACTCAGGAAGGGGAAAATGAGCGATATAGTTTACTATATCACTAAGTGTGTATGCACCTTAACTGTCATTTATCTAGCGCAGTCTATGATAGTTGGTTGCTATAGGCAATGTCTCCACTTTCCCTCTCTCCAAGGCTTGATACAGTTCCCCCTCAATAGTGAAACATCAGTTTTTCTTCTTGATATACATAATACTATAAATATCTATTGGAACTCCCCCCCTACAAACCAACCAGAAGCAACATGGCATATAAGTGGCACGATTACCAGCTGACTAGGTCAGACTCATACTCTGCAGAGCGTTAGGTGCAATTTCCAGGTGTAGAGTTGCACTAAGGAAAGAACAAAGTTTTCTCAGCACATCTAGCAGAGTTATGTGCAAATTGGGGCGTATTATACTTAAGAGAAATATACATACAGAACTTAACCTTTCTTCTCTGGTTTTAAGATTTCCTTTCCACCGTATAAAATGGTCAGAAAATAATGCCATGGAACACACCAGCCTACATGCTTTTGTAGCCAAAGTGCCCAACCTGCTTGGACCACTTTGCAGAGTGTAGAAGTAATTAAATTACAATAAATAAAAAGGTTTTCTTGCAACAATAAAAGCTGAAATCAGGCAGACTTAATCATCATTCAAAAGGATTATATTTACAGAAGTCTACATGAAAAGGCCAGTCAAGCTCGAAGCTTACCCTGTATTGATGAGTCGGATATGCAGATAGAATACAGTTTGGTCCCCATCTGGCTGTCCCTTGCAATCACCTGTATTCATTCAGTTGGCACCTTTGGTATATGTTAACCCCCCTCTTTTCGATTAACCTTAGAAAACTATGTGGCCGTCACTTTTCATCAGATGTCATGAGAGAATTAGCAGAACCCCTCAAGAAGCAGTCCTGGACCATGGACCTGAAAGAGACTCTCTCCTCTGGCATTTACCTACCCACTACCGAGTATGGCTCAAGGCTGAGCAGTACTTATTTTTGAGAACTAGCATGCAGTAAACCAAATATATATATATAAAAAAGTTAAATAAAATGTAATATAAAACTTTTTGTTGGCTCGAAGGATAGACCCGTGGACACTTTCAAACACACGGCACCAGATGTGATCACCTTCTTTACCAAGAACACTGCTGGACCCCATTTGACCCTAAGGCAGCAGGTACCCTTTAGTGGATAACTGCGCAGTTGTAAAAGCGAGAGTCCAGCTATGAATTTAGAAGCCCACTTTTAAGTAGATCATTTGGGAAGGTGAGGGAGGAATCAACTATCGTAATGCCTTGATTAAATATCAAAAATATTTCTAGACAAAATTTGTTTATTTAAAATGTAAGATGAAAGTATCTTAGTACCATGTATTTAAAGGTAATTTGGGGGTCTCTGACACATAGATATACTAAAACCAGATACTCAAGTACCTGAACGGAACCTTATGATTTATTTCTGATGGGGAACTCTATAGACTGTTTATGACTCGTCAGTGTCACCGTTGTAACTGGATCTCTCATTTTTTAGTTTTTTTCCTGCAGGAGAGATCTGAAACAAAGCCAAAATGCCAAATGTAAAAATTTCCTCTACCAACAATTTTTTTTTGTTTTGTTTGTTTGTGTTTTTAGAAAAGATCTAAAATGACCGAGCGCTACATTTCAATTTACAACCACAAATTGGAAGCCTTCTACTGCCACTCGTTCACTGCGGAGAGACAGGAACGCTTTCCCACAATGTCAATCGACCTACGTACCGAGGAAAATGAAAGCACCAAGATCACCCTCCTTCAGCATTCTCCCCCCCCACCCCCCCAAAATAAAAAGACAAAAAAACATAATGGCTTATAAAGTCCTCCGTTGCTGTGAAAGATTCTCCTCTTTGAGCGGAGAAACAAAGACGCAATGTAAGTTCCCTTTTTGTTTTTTGCTTTTTGCTTTTATATAAAAACTATATTTGGAGGGGAAAAAAAAAAAAAGTACCCCCACCCCCGATCCCAAATCCAGTTCTGATCTTCATGACAATGAATCACCTACGTAGAGGGTGGTTTGGAATTTTACATAGTAATAGTAAAATAAAGCAAAGAAAAAAATAAAATAAAATGGAAAACCAGCACGAAAATAAAAATAAATACTAAATAGTAATGTAGGCTTAAGCCCAGAAGCAGTTGCATGAACCATAAAGCATTGTATTGTCTTTTAGTCCCTCTCTAGTGTATCTCCTTCATTTAAAAGTTAGCCTGGTTTAGGTCTGTATCTCCCAGTTCTTCCCTTGGTCCTTCAAAGTTCAAACATGCCAAAAAAGGTCAAGTGAATCTCACAGGTATATCTCCCTCTTGGCAGACTGGGAGGAAGGGGTTGTTGCGTGCTGGAAATCAGCGGTTTGGGTTAGTGGGATTTCCTCCATAGGGGAGTCCGTACATGACTCATGGCTGTTACTGGTAAAGGCACTGTAAGTCGGTAACAGCTGGATGTTAGCCATTTTGGTGGTGCTGTTATTGTTGCCTCCGATGCGGTCCTCTGGAATTATGGGGTTCCCATTGCCAATCTGCTCTTGACTCCCCTTGTCTTGGTAAGGCACAAAAGTGGAGAGCTTGAGGGCATTTTTGGGCCTGCGGTTGGGGGATGGCTGGCCGGGCATCCAGCAAGTGTCAGAGTGTCCATATTCTGTACATTCCCGCGTGCAGTTTCCTGTCATGGCTACATCAGGCAGTGGTCTGAGATCTGAGGACAAGCAGAAACTGACATATCAGTTATTTGATTAATACAGGCTTGCAACTGTTCATATACATGGCTACCCTGCCTCACTCTGACAGCTACTTCAGTATCTGTACTTTTTCAGCTAAGAGTCATGCACTATAGAAAACAAGTCAGCTGCAGGACCATAAATTCATATATAAGTGCAATGGGCAACACAACTGCACTGTGACTTATACTAGGCCTATGTGCTGTTGGGGTAACTGCACTTTCATCTATCAAAGTCTTAGTCTGTGCCTAGTCTCACTTACCCTGCACACATCACATGATATGGTCACATGCCTTCCTTTCATCAGCAACACAATCACAGGACACTGCTTTAGTGCTCTTATCTCCTGCTGCACTGACCTGTCTAATGATCTGTTTGGCTACAAGTTCTCTCATAGCCCAATTCAAAATGGAGGACATTTTAGATAATTAGGAGATGGAATACAAAAAGCTTCTCAAAGCACAGATGAACATGCTCCTCTTCTCGTTCTACTGAATGTTGCTGTGACAAAACTTAAAAAGAACAGGAATCTAAAAGATGCAAGGCGGTTTCGTCAGCATATCTATCTCAGGGAAACCTGTGGAACCCTTGCATCTCAGGGAAACCTGTGGCACCTTAGATAGCCTACAGATCTCCGGCTGTTGGTACTTCAAACATGCTCTGTGGAAGTTACTGAGAATTGCATGTCAACCACTGGCAAAGCAATACAAATAACTTTCTACATGATACATTGGAATATGCATAACTGAATTCTTGTACCACCTTTACATATAATGCTGCGAGGGGATGAGGCAGGATATCAACAGTCAGAATACTGACAGCGGAATTCCGCTGCTCAGTACTGAAGTAAGGATTAGGCACTAGGGGGAGGGTTAGGCTGTCGGGGTGGGGAGGTTAGAATTAGGCTGCGGGAGGGGTGGGTTAGGGCTATGGTTAAAACACTTAAGATGCCGCTTTCGGAATCCTGACCGTCAGGATTGTGACTGATTTCATACCCATTGATCAAAGAGATTACATGGAACCCTACTGAATAGGTACACAGTCTAAGTTACAGGTTACTCTATGCCTGGAGAGGGATGTCTACCCATCGGGTTGACCAGCAGCCATAAAATAGATTAACCTGCTTGAAAAGCTTTATTTGGAAGTTCTGATCTCCTACTGTATGTTTCTCCACAATAAGGTAATGCCCACTTGTGAAGCCCTTGAAATAAACAATGTGTTGCCCTTAACTACTAGTACAATTCATCAAGATGTATGCAAAATATCCTCATTAAAAATAAAAAATTATATAAACTAACTGCTATAGATGTTTCACTTGGGTGTCGTATAATAGATAGACGGTGTCTAGATAGACAGTCAGTAGAAAGAAACCACATGTTAGACATTTAAAAGGTTGACAGGGTCAAAAGGTAGACATGAAAAAAGTAGAGAGTACAAAAGGTCGACAGGGTCAAAAGATAGACAGGGTCAAAAGGTCGCATGAAAATGGTCAACATGAAAAATGTAGACACCATTTTTTTTGCATTTTTGGGGTTTGTGTCCACAGGCATCTAGACATGAATAGAGAAGGTATGAAATAGTCCAAAAACAAGTAAAATTCTGAAAGAACCTGTGTCTACCTTTTGACCCTGTTGACCTTTTGTACTGTCTACCTTTTTCATGTCGACCTTTAGACCCTGTCGACCTAATGTCTGTCTAACACATGGTGTCCATCTATTGACTGTCTAACTAGACACGGTCCATCATCCGGATACCATTTCCCTTATACAACGTATTTAATGCATGTCATACTGTCTACACTGCGGACATATTTCTCCATTAACACATTATCATTCAACAAATCTTTATAAAGTCAACTTGGTGTGTAATGGAAATAAAAAGAAACCACTGTATATAATGTCACCTATATACTGGAAGTTAATTATAGGGGATAACTTGAGTCTTAGCAGATTCCTGCACAGTGACTACACTATTTCTATATAGGAGGGTTTTTTTCTTTTTTAATGAACTTCCAATAAACTACAGATGGCATGGACTTCCCAGTGATGCTGCCCCATGGTTAAGAATGGATTGGAAAATCATTGCTATCCATAGCACAATTAGTTCATCTGTGAAAAGTGTTATATTTATGCAGGTATGGGACTCAGGGTTGACACACAAAAGGTCGAAGCATATTGGTTGACAGTGAGTAGGTCGATGCAGGAAATAGGTCAACACTGCCATTAGGTCGATGTGAACAAGGTCGACATGGAAAGTGGTTGACATGAGTTTATGTTTTTATGGTGTGGTGTTTCTGTAAAGTGACCAGGCACCCCGATTAGTACACCGTGTTCGCTCGCCGTGCTTTGGGCAAGGTGCTGCGCTTGGCACAGGTTACCGTTCCTAATTGTAGTCCACGTGGATCGTAAAGTATGAAAAAGTAAAAAATAAAAAAGGGAAAAACGAAAAACTCAAGTTGAACTAATGGCCGTGTCAACCTATTTCTGGTGTCGACCTAGTCACTGTCGACCTAAGGTATGTTGACCTAAGTACTGTCAACCCAGAGTCCGGATACCATTTATTCTTGCTAATATATATATATATATATATATATATATATATATATATATATATATATTTACCACACTATTCCTTAAAACCGTGACACATGAATTACTAAGGTGCAGTGGCTGATTACAAGCAGGTTAAATGCAGTCTTACAGTTGCCCACTAAAAGAACCTGTGTACTTCATGATATATATATATATATATATATATATATATATATAAATATATATATATATATGCAGTGCCATTCACAGCAATAATCCTGCTCTCTGTTTGGGATTCTGGCTTAAATCCCAGTTTTTGGGTTTATTTTTTCTACCTTTGCTTTGTTAGGATTACGCCACCCACGCTGCATTCAATTTTACCTCCAGCATATGGAAGAGTGGCTTTCACACGAGGGATCAATGATCCCTACAGTATGTGAACAGGGCAGCCCATGCAGCTGGGCTTCCTGACATACTGTAGCACAGTACAGACGTGGACATGAAGTGAATGTAGCTCCTTTTATTGCGTCCACATCGCACATGCATTCGGTGAAAAAAAGGTGACGTGTACTGGCAACTCTTTGTTTCCATAAGGATCAATAATCCAGGGGACGCCTATGTTTGTATATAACAGAGGAAAACAGATGTTGAATGGGAGGATTAGAGCCAAAGTCAATGTAACTGTGTAAAGATTACAACAAACAGAACCAGAAGAAGATTTATACTAATGGACAATAAGTGTTGTGTGAGCCTAGAACCCAGGAGCGTTGATAGATGCTTGGAAAAAGCAGCGTTACCGATAGAATAGCGGCAACGGGGTGAGCGCATCCAGGCCCCTTGGGGGCTCACTGCGCTCGCCACGCTGCGGGCACGGTGGCTTGCTTCCCTCGCCACAGGTTCTATTCTCCCTCTATGGGTGTCGTGGACACCCACAAACGGAGAATCACCTACCTCGCTGGTATTCCGACGGTGGCATTGTACCCGTCGGTATTCCGGCGTTGGTATTGCGACCGCCGGGATCCCAATAGGCGGTATGTTAAACGCATACCGGTTTAAGACACAAAAGCCATGGCTTGTAAATTCTTGTTTGCATGATGTATTGACAAAAAAGAAAGGGAGAAAAGAAATACAGTACAAAATCTACCCGTATGAGAAAAGCGCAAATAAAATACCGGCGCAAAATTAAGCGTAAAAAGATAGCAATGGACTGCGTAATTTCAGGAACATGGCTCTGATCATCCCTTTAGCGGTTTGCTTTCTATACAGATCCACAGACAATTTACTGTGAAGTCTGTTCAGAAGTTGATATTCTGTGATGCAACAAGTGTGAAATGAACTGCGGTTTGATGTAACCGTGTGCAAAGTGTTTGCAAGATACCGAAAGATGACCCTGGCGCCCCGTCAAAGTGTCAAAACAAAGCATTTAATTACTATCCTCGCTGAACAATAAACCCTCCGATTTGGGGACCCTTAAGGTTCACTTATGCATTTTGCTGTTAGACAGCTGGTGCACACTTTCCCCTGAGCTATTAAGAGTCCCATCACTCCCTCCTACTACCCCTCCTCTTTCCACCACTCCACCGTGCATCCCCAGACTCTCTTGTCAGTTTAGAAATTATCTACGGAACGCAGGGATGTTTAGATACAATTAAAAATATAAAATAAATGTATTTTGTATCAGATGTTGCTATTGACTTTACACAGTGACATTTCTACAGTTACGACACAAAAGAAACACTAACACAAGAGCACAATGAAATAACACTACTGTGATTTGCATGGCAAAGAACCAAAATTGCAACGGTTACCGCAAGGGCTATAGATTACTTTAACAGAGCTGGCACCAAGCAAGGGATAGAAGAAAAAGAAAAAAGATGAACAGATGCTCATATCTAAGGGAGATATACATTAACCAATCTAATTATCGTCAATTCCTCTGTGCAACATCCGCATGAATCACAAAATGTAATATGACTGTCATGCAAGTGGGAGGGACAGGTTTCTTGAGTACCGTCCCGTAGGTAACTGGTAAAGTCCCTTCACTATGCCCAAGAAATAAATGCTTAAATGTCACTTCCTGAAATTCTCTCCCTCCATCTTTTCCAGCACATTTTCCCACGGAGGGCCGATTTTTAGGGCTAATGGGTTTTTATTTTCTCTGCTGATCCCGGCATGTTTTATTTCTCTCTCTTACAACCGTAACTGGGTGGGTGTTGGAGAAAGGCAATAAATCATTCTACGGTGGTCTGCGTCCCAAAATATATTTGTAAAACGGGAAAAGGGAGGAGGTACCGTGAACCGTGAACACTAAGGAGGTTTAAAATCAAAATGAATGTGTAGAAACCAATAGCAACTAGAAAAAGAATGCCTGTTTTTAGAAAGAAATACTTATAGCCAGGGTTATAAACTCGCTTATCTGCTCAGTAGTGGATAAAAGTGTCAGACAGACTTAGGAGAAACCAAAGAAAAGAGGCATCTTTATAACACTGACCTGTGCTAAACCGTTGCGATTTTAGAACCAGAAATTCTGCTTCGAGATGAACAAAAGCAAATGGATCACCGTGTGTACAGTAATCACTAAAATCTACTTGTTGTCATATTATTATTTGGATCCCAATTTCAAATAAATGTTAATTTACTGGCTTGTATGGGATGCAATCAATTTGCCAACTGTCGGGATCCAGGCGGTTAGGATACAGACACCCGAATCCCCACAGCCGACAATGTCGACACACAGGGACTATTCCCACGACATCCATAGAGTGAGACTAGAACCTGTGGCGAGAGCAGCGAGCCCACAAGGGGGGCTCTTAGCTCTCGCCCCGCTGCCGGCATTCTGGCGGGCGGGTTGCCGCTGTCGGGATCTTGACAGCCAGCACCCCGCCCGCTGGTAAATAGTACGTAACCCGCTTGTATATGCTTTCCAGCATATACATATGGTTCTGTTCTGTGCACTAAAGCCATGTCTTTATGTAACCAGTTTAATTGGTTTCTTGTGCCGCTTGAATATATCAGAACTTGTCTTGGGACACAGCTGCATCCAAAACAGAATTCCCAACAAGTGTTCTTATCTGCACAGGCATAACTAACTGTGCGTGCGTATACATAGACATGGCTGAAAAGCACAGGGCAAAAACAGCATTAAAATGCTAACTATATTTAGTAAAAGTTGCAGGAAGGCATATACAGTCCAATAAATGACCGTTATCAGAGGGCGGAAAAGCACTTTTTCATGTTGTCCCTACAGCAATATAGAAGTGGATAATGAAGACATGAAAGAGTTGAGTGATAGCACAATAAATATTCTGAATACACCCTGTAGCCTACAGCTCATCCTGATGACAGTTCTCACACGTTAACAACACTAGCATTCACGTCTTCTTACACGGTCACTGAGTAACCTCATGGTGAGCCTAATCCAGATGCAGTCGCACAGCAGCTTTTGTATGCAAATCGGTCAATGTTTGCTTACTGCGCATGCGTCTGAGCCGCGGTGCACACGCGCAGTGAGTGAATTGTGATTGCAATCGCACCAAGGAATTAGTCACAAAGTGAGTGACAGGTAGGCAGCGTTTAGGGGTGGTAATGGGGAGCAGTCGGGTACATGGAGATGTCATGGCCGTTCAGACGGTATTTTATGAGCGTGCATAAATGATCAGTTACGATATTACATGCTACTGGTGAGCCCTCAGCGTCCCAGGAGAGCAGCTCAGCCTGCGCGTCTACAGAGGCACTCAGACTCAGCGACATGCCCCGATGGTACCGATGTATATGCAGTCAGATGGAAACGATGCAGCAGCAGTGGGCGTCCCCTATGCTTGGGTTAGCTTCTGGCCATATTAGCATATAGTCACGATTGCAACAGCAATCACTAGAACACCCACATCTGAATTAGGCCCAATGTTTGGCTGACTAATAAAACACAATGCCTCACTCTACAGTACTCTAGTAGTGCAGCTCTGTCCCCTCCGCTATAAAATCTATTTGGGTTGCCAAAGCCCCTTTGAAGCAACAGGTTAGCTAGCACAATAGACTGCACACCCCTGTCCTCACTAGAACAATTCAAAGTGAGTAGAAGAGGAACAGGAGGTCATTTACCAGAGTCCTTTCTACATCGCCGGTTGCAGTGTCGCCTGCCCTGCGGACTTTAGAACCTTATAATGAGGGAGACCGCAGCCTAATCTTGGCACGTCCCGGGTTAGCGGACTATCGAAATTTTCACCGCTCTTCCCTGTGGCAGTGCACATGTATAAGAAAGAGATAAAGAGAGAGAGAGGACGGCCAGTGAGACAGGTAGAGAAGGCACACGACACACACACATTGTTCCTCACTACAACAGTTCTGCAATGTGTAGTCCCATGTGGGACAAAAATACCCCAAAACTTCATATAACGTGTGTATACAGTTATAACAGAGAAACCTACCTATGGCAACCCTAACATTGTACTAAAGTTATATAGTGAAAACCTCAATGTAATGCCAACGACACAATCTCCGCTATGCACCCAACCAGAGGTTTTAAAATGTCAAATAAAAAAAAAATATATATATTTTTGCTGAATTTTTTTTTTTTTTATTCTAGCAGAAGATGACTTGCACGCTTACCTTTCCTCAGTTGCCTGTATCCCTCTATAAAGATGTAACTCATTACTAGATTACTTTCCTTCAAACACAGGGGAGGCTATCAAGTGTGCTGGGATGTGTAATTCAAATGCAGCTGGAGGGCCGCTTGTTGCCTACCCCTATTCTAACACCTGCAGGAATTGAATCCAACACGGAGGATCATGAATAGGTCAGACACAAGTTGACCAGACAATCCGTGGCTCCGCCAACTCAGATTCTGGCTAGCTATAAAGCACAACGCTGTTGGTGTTCCAAAGTTCTCAAGTTTGTCATGTTTGGAAAATAATCTGCCATGGTTGATGATTACCTCAAACGATTCGTTGGGCTAAGGTATAGATTTAATAAATGCTTGGCGAACACCTTAAACAGTTCAAAAAGTTGAATACACACTCAAATAAAAGCTAAAATCGATAAACGTCCACATGACGATATAATGGATTGAGGATGGAGTGTTCTGAAACCCATGCTTCTGCCCTGTGTACCCTTTGCACAAATGTGCAGAGCTTTGTTGGTCAGTGTTGGTCAATGTTTGTGCAGCGGGATTTTTAATAGATTGTTGCGTTTTCATCAACCTCTGTAGATGTGTTCCGTCCATTTTCTGAATCATTATCCACAGAGACTTTTAACCAATAGTCAAGTAATCTAACATCTGAATTCCTTAGACAGGACTACAAGTCACGGACATTACCCATATACAGCCCCGGCCATCACATAACGCGTATCCAAGAGACTACACATAATTGAGGTATTATTAGTACATCCAACCTATAATTGCTTAGTATGGGATGATACTCTTATCAAGAAGTGTTCTCTTTACTGTTAAGAAACACACAATAGAACGCTTTCCCAAGGACTGGTGATAAGTGGTTGGGCTTGGCGAGTACAAAGTGAGAACCAGGAAGCTTCTACAGTCTAGCAAACCACACAACTACAAAGGAACCGAGATTCTTAAAGTGTATTGTATAATGTTGCTTGCAGCAAGTGGTCTTTGCATGTGCAGTTACATTAGTGGTGTAGTCCACAAGCCGGCCTGCAATCTGAGTGTTTACTTAGAGAGTAGCACAGCAATATAATAATGTGTTCCTTTTACAGCCGCAGTTTCAACGTCTATTGTTTCCCTAATTGACTATTACCAATAGATGGTAGAGTGTACTTCAAATCCTATGCAGGGAATCACAAATACTCTATAGTAAGACAATAACGTTGAGGACACTCCTAATCTATTTTGATAGGCATAACACAGTAAGAATAGAAACAATCCTCTCAACAGGCTGGTCTTGGCCTGGCTTCCTCGCCACATAACCACTTATGGCATTCTCAAGCTAGTCAACATTCAATTTAGCAATCTCTGTTGTAGTGCATCCAGTATTCACCTTTTAAAAACTGTAGCCAATGTAAAGTTATGAATACACAGGGGGAACTATTACACAGATGAGGTAACATATTTTTAACATTTGGTAAGTTAAATCTTACCACTAGTGGCCTGTGTCACCCATCAGCTGCCTTGGTCAGACTCTAAAGGTAAATAATGTCAACTGGAGGTTATAGAGCAGTTCCCCTCCCTATGTCATAGATGTTATAGGCATTACTTAGGTTAATGGTTTGCATAGGCAGAAGTTCCTTCTCATGTGATCGTTGAGAGCCAATGCCCTGTAAGCTGGCAGCTCGATAATGTCACAGTAGGTTTTCTCAATAAGAACAGTATACATGTATCTGCCAGAGCTTGAGCTGTTCATGCTCCTAATAATACTCATAGTATTTAAAACTAACTTCTTGCACCATGTAAATAGCTATACGTTGCATATCTACCAACATTTGGGAGTCAGGAATTTAGATGGGGGCTTGGCTAGGTCATAACAGGTGGAGTTCACCATGCGCCTGATTGGCATTTTTAGCAAATAAAAACAAAACACATGTACTGGAGGAACCTATCAACTCAGGACAAACATCCTAATCGTGAGACAGTCCTCTTAATCCTAACAGGCTGTCTGGTCATGTATCCGATTAATGAGCAGATTTGGCGACGGGCTTTGTTTAATGCATTTTTGGTAGGGATGGCCATCAAATGGTTCCCCATCGATGGTTCCATTGACACTTTACATCAATGGAGGGGAAAACCCCCCATAGAAGGTGAACCACTGATGGTATGAGCAATCGCTGGGCATCAGTGCTCTGAAGGTTGTGGACCAATCAATGTAGAGGGCAGACCAATGAATTTGGTGGACCATAGAGGGGGTGGGGCTACATAGGCCAACAGGGGTTTGGATGAGAA